>NC_141686.1:115856396-116456396 GCF_964263255.1 Lissotriton vulgaris
CACCAAGTTTGTATTTATTTTTCACAGTGGGAGGTGCAACCCACGAACCTTTAGTTTCCAAACTACAGTATAATAATATATTCTCATCATATTAAAATTCGTCATGAATGTGGAACTGAAAAAATTACAGCATTTCCTCTTCTCCTGCACCAATGATTTCTTCATCTACTCATTTTGTTTGGAATATGAGCACAACAGGCTGCAGCCTTGCATTAGAAGCGTCGGGTGCAGTACCTCAGCTCGTTACTAGGTGTCCCTGTAGTCAGCTGCAAAATGTACAGCCCGCAGAGTGAGGTCCCTGTACAGTCAGACAAGGTTTTCAATTTCAATTTATTTTATTTGTTTGATTAATTATAATCTTACAAACTTTCCAAAAATGGGATCAAATATAAAAGATTAAAAGAACATATATGATTGATACCATATCTTAAATATGCTAACTTATACTTTAAAATGCAGGACACAATGGGGCAGATTTACAAGCCCCTTGCGCCACTTTTACGTCACCTTAAACATGGGAGAGGCAGGGCTCGAGTTGGGGTACCAAACGGGTGGAGGGCATCCCCCCACTTCTTTTACCGGGTGGACGCCGTCCCCCCTGCCAAACAGCTGGACTTCACTGTTTGACCTCTCTGGTACGAGATCGGAGCTCACAGCATGCTGCTCACGCGCTGACTTCTCAGATGCAATCGCATCTAAGGGGTGAGCGAGGGGAGGCAATGAGCCCGATGGTGCAAGCCACCTTTCGTGACGTCACTGCTGGTGACAGCGTCCCCCTACTTCTTTTTTTAGGACTTGCGCCCTGGGGAAAAGTGACACAAAAGTGGTGCAAGGGGTTTGTAAATAAGCCCCGATATATTTAAAATATAGTAGATAAGGATTTCAATTTATACTCCTCTAATTTTTTTCCAACCCTCCACAAAAATTTTACAAATGCAGAATTCATAGATATATCATCAGAGCTTAGACGTACTATCAAAGCTTGCCTACCTGTCCTTACTGCACGATCGTTAAATAGACTCTTAAGTATAATTTTCCTTTTGTTTTCTAATTCAGGGCAAAGACACAGTAAATGTATAATATTCTCTTGTCCCGATTTACATAACCTACATTTGTGTATCCTCTTCTGATTTCTTCCATGGAGGTAAATGACATAAACCCCAAATTGTGCTTTAATAATGATATGTTTGTTTTTTAATGACCACGATGTTTCTAAATATTCTTGGACCTTTTTTTTTTTTAAATCCATTTATTATTGGCCATGCATGTTTTCTGTTTACAAATATAGCTTTATCTCTTATCAGCGATAGATGATTAGGGAATTTGTGGATTGTATTTTTTAAATTTTCCTGAGTAATTGTAGTTTCCCAGATAGGCATTACGCTAAATTCTTCAATCGCTGCATTTGAAAAAGTCCAGACCTGCAGTTTTCTATTATAATTTACTTCATGCCATAGTAGCTGGGACATTTGATTTTCTTGATCGTTTCTTATTCGGTTTCACACTTTGAGAGCTTATCCTTTCCTCACATTTAACTGATGGTTTAACCAAAATTCAAGCTTCACTTGTGCTTGGCAAACAAAAAAGGGTTTTATAAGTTCTTGCAACCGCATTATTAATAATTACTGCATCTTTCCCATTTAGTACCTCACTGCCGTATGTCAGAATAGGTATCAGTTTTGCTGAAATCACCTTTAGGAAGTGACCATCAGACAAGTCGCTTATTGATTTCTGTAGGATCCTAAATGCTGCTACCTAAGCATTTGCTTTTCCGTAAATATCCTTTTTTTGCGGGAGGAAGTTTCCATTGTCATTAAATATAACACCAAGATATATGTAAGATTCAACTTGCTCTAATTGGGTTTGTTCCAATGACCATTTATATTTATGTAGAAGTCTTGTATTTTTTGTAATTTCCATTACTTTGGTCTTTGCACCATTTATTACCATATCGTTTTCTATTGCATATGTTGATATGCGATCGATTAACCGCTGCAACCCAATTTTAGTTTGAATTAAAAGTATAACGTCGTCTGTATACAACAAATTGGATATTTGCTTGTCAGCTAACCTAGGAGGATGTGTGTTTACTTAATTCAGCAGGGTTGAAAAATCTGCTAAAAACAAGTCAAAAAGCAATGGGGCAGAACGCACCCTTGCGATAATCCTCCAGTCGTAGGCATTTCTTTTGCTAGAGTCCGTCCATCTCCAATCCTCACCCAAATAGAAGTATCAGTACGCAGAAGTTGAATCAAATTTAATAATGAGGCTTGAATTTCTTTCTCTTTTCGGTTTTTATACAAACAGTGTCTATTCACACAATCGAAAGCCAATTTAAAATCCACAAAGATACAAGAGGCCTCATTTATGAGACCTTGCGTCCATTTTGCGCTTCGGATGCGTCACTTTTTGTGACGTATCGGCGGCGTAAAACATGCCTCCGGTTGCACACTATTTACAAAGTGACGCATCTAAGCAGATGTGTCACTTTGTAAACCCCCCAGCGCTACATTATACCTGCGTCAGGTATAATGTATGCGGGGGCGTTCCCCCGCATAAAGCCTTGTAGAAGTGACGCAGTGAAATCTATGAGATTTCACTGCGTCACTTCTAGGAAGCCGTTGCGTCCAAATCTTACGCCTGCCTCACAGCAAGCGTAAGACTGACGCTGGCCCTTTCACATGGGGCTTGCCCTTTGTAAAAGGAGGCATTGCTGGAGTTACGTCACTTTTGTGACACACTCCAGCAATGCATCACTTTTGCGCCATACAGATACGTCAGAAATACTGACGTATCTGTAACTCCTTGCGACATGATGCGTCATACAGTAAATATGACGCATCAGGTATGTCGCAAGGAAGGCGCACTGAGAAGTGACGCATCGCTGCTTTCACGCAGTAATGCGTCATTTCTCATAAATGAGGTCCAAGGACTGTTTTGCTAAAATTGCCTTATCCATTAATACCGATAGAACTGATATGTTTGAAGCAGTTCCTAGACCTTTTATGAATCCTGTTTGATTCGGGAGCAGTATCTGCTTATCTTTTACCAAATCTGTTAAGCTTGACAGTAAGATCCCTGCGAACAATTTCGCATAAGTGTCTTACAGGGTTATTAATCGATAATTCTCCAGCAATTGTCAATTTCCTTTCTTAAAAATAGGAGATATTAATGACTCTCTCCAGGATTTTGGAAACCCTTGCTCACTATGCCACTGGAATCAAGCTATCCTGGCTGAAGACGGTTAATAGCCGGAAACAGGTCCCAGGAGGCTTGATTCCGGTCCAGGGAAGACATGGCTTGGCAGTTCGGTCTAGACTGTTCCCATGAGGCAGAGGGTCAAGACTTTTATGCATATGGCCTTGTCTGAACTAGGGTGGCTTGGTGAGCAAAATAACGATGGATTAAACCCAGATCTGTGACTGGGGGTGAATGTTTTTCCATTGTGCAACATTCCATCCATCATCTTGTGTGTTTTGAAATTCCTGACTAGTTATCATGGCGATAATATTCAGCGATAGCTGGCAATAATATTTCTATTGCTATGTATGGCCAGTGATAATTTTTTTTTTTTTTTAATTAAAAAAAAAATTTTGGGGGGGGAATTCAACTCTGCTTTATTGTGTAATTGGAGACATGTCACACAGCTTGTCATGCAAACAACCCGGAGGCCGGCAGCAACAAAAAACAGAAATGTACACAGCCTTGTTGCCGGCATCCCGGAGGCCCGGCGGCATTACGTAAGAGGAATGAAGTGGGGGCACTTCTCCGATGTGGCACGATAAAAGAGGATGAGCAGCAGCAGAACAGAGTTTTCTATAGGAGAAGAAAGAGAACTCTCCCCTCTCCGTTTTTAGATGTGTAATAAAACAACTTAACAACAGTACCCAACAGTGTAGTAACTATGAGGCGAGTCATGCATCATGGTCAGTTAAGTAGCAGTGCATCGGTGTGGCGTGTCATGTGAGCGGAGGCGTGTTTATGAGTGTGTGCAGGTCACAATCAGTCCAGCAAGAGGGCCTCCGGTAGCCGGAGGGTAGGTCGGGTGCGGGGCCCTAGAGAGTCAACCATCAGTGGGTGTCTCAACATAGTGCCAGCAGGGCATATATGAGTCTGTGTGAAAGCAAGGGAGAGTGGTGGTAAGCCAAGGGAGCATAGCCACGGTGCCGGCGGAGCATGGAGTCAGGGGGGAGGGTGGGAGGCCGACAAGTGAGCAGTGGTCGAGTCTAGGGGGGGGGCCCTATTTGGATAATGCAGGGAGGAGGCATGCGCGTGGAAGCAGGGTCCTCAGCTAGGTCCAGTAATGGAACAGTGTGCTATCCTATAATGGGTTGATCGTCCGCCTGGCTCGCATCGTCTGAGCGTGCGAGGAGATATCGCATCAGTGGGCCCCAGATGTCGCCGGGACGACTCGAAATGGGCAGCAGTTCAGCAAATGTTGTATGCTGATCTTGGCAGTATGTTAAATCGCCCAGCCAGTCCTTAAATTTGGGCGCCCTGCCCCGTCCCCATCGGCATGCCACGCGTCTCTGGCCAGCAGGAGCGCAGTGTCAACAAATTTCCGGCAAGATCTAGGAAAACGTACAGTGTCCCCGAGTAGGGCCACCATTGGGTCGGAAGGCATTGGTTCTTCCACCATCTCTGCAAGAGCATCCAGCACCTGGTGCCAGAAGTCCGCCACCTGGGGGCATGCCCACGCCAAGTGGAGATAGTCGGCTCCAGCGACATGGCAGCGTTCACAGCGGTCATCATCTGTCAGGCCGAAGCGCCGCTTCCTCGCCGGCGTGTAGTATACTCGCTGCAAGTATTTATAATGAATGATCTTTAATCTGCTGCTTGCAGAAATGCGGGAGGTGAGCGCGCAGCAGCGATCCCACTGCTCATCTGATATGTCGAGACCGAGTTCGGCAGACCAGCGCAGCCGCGCATTGGACTCGGGCACCGGGACAACTCCCCTGAGTTGACGATAAAGGCCGGAGACCAGGTGGGCCCCATCCTGTGAGCTTAATAAAAAGTGTAGCGGTGGTAGGGTATCGGGCTCGCTGGGAAAGTCTGGCAGGATGTCTCTCATCCCCGCCCGTAGTCGCACATAGAAGAAGAGGTCAAAAGGGGTGCGGTCTTGTGCAGCAAAGAACAGGTCAGCTGACTTGAAGGTGCCATTGGAGAATAGGTCCCCCCAGCAAGAAACTCGCAGCTTTGCACAGAGTTTGCGAAAGCCCAGTTCCCCCAAAAGGGTAAGATCGGGGTGATGCGTGAGCGGTAGCTTGGGCGAGTAGAGAAATTTACAAACCGATTTCTTGGTAATGCGGCGCCATGCATCTAATGTGCATGAGACCGACGTATTCGGTGTAGTAATGACAGATTCAGGACAGTGAAGTAAACCATTAAGCGGGAGGGGATGTACTATCCAGTCCTCCACCGCTACATGCGGCATAAAGGGAGTAGGGGCCATCCAGTGGTAAGCGAAATGCGCCTGCGCACACTGATAGTAGGCCTCGAAGTCAGGGACATCGAATCCTCCCTTCTCATAGGGGAGGGTAATGGTTGACTACTTGAGTCGGGGGTTCTTCCCTCCCCAGAAGAGCCGTCGCAGCTCCGACCGCAGGGTTCGGAAGAAATTAGCGCCAGGGAAGTACGGTATATTGATAAAGAGATAAAGGAAGCGAGGGAGTATTACCATTTTTATGAGCGACGCCCTCCCGGCCATGAAGAGCGGCAGGGCGATCCAGCGGTCCACTGAAGCAACAAGTTTGGTTATCGCTACACCGTAGTTGGATCGCAGCGTCTCGTCTCTGTCTCTTGAAAAGCAGACCCCAAGGTAGCGGAGATCGGACCGACACCACTCTAGTGGGTAATCAAGGGGGAAGTCAGTCACCGCGTCGGTCAGGGGGAAAAGTTGCGACTTGGACCAGTTGATATGGACTCCGGACATTCCTCCATACAGAACAAACTCCCTAAGCAACGGATTGAGATACGTTTCAGGATGTTTGACATATAACGTGATGTCATCCGCGTAGAGCGACACATCAATCTGGCGCTGTAGGCATTGCACTGCGCCGCCACGATGTAGCTGACGCAGCCTACAGGCGAGAGGTTCGACAGCGATGGCGAACAATAGGGGAGAGAGAGGGCACCCCTGTCTCGTACCCCTGGTTAGTGCGATGGGCTGTGACAGATGACCGTTGATCAGTACCCTCGCCATAGGGCGAGTATATAGCAGGTGGACCCAGGATATAAATAGTTTAGGAAATCCCATAGCAGCCAGCACAGAAAACAGGTACGGCCATTCGACAGAATCGAACGCCTTGGTTGCGTCCAGGAAAATGGCCGCCACGGGTGTGTCAGGGTGTACCGTGCGGAGTAGGGAAAAGAGCGTGCAGAGGTTGTGGGAGGTAGACCTACCCGCCACAAATCCCGATTGGTCGGGCAGCACGAGTCTGGTCATTAACAGCGACAGCCGGGTGGCCAAGACCTTAGCAAGTACTTTGACGTCGCAATTTAGGAGGGAGAGCGGACGATAGGAATGACAGGATTTGGGGTCCTTATTGGGCTTAAGGAGGGAGGTAATCACCACCTCGCGCATGGAGCAAGGGAGTACTCCATCTCCCAAGGATTCCGAGAAGACCTCGCTGAGTACCGGGGACATGATGTCAATATAAGCCTTGTAGAATTCGGCCGGTATGCCGTCGAGCCCAGGGGCTTTGCCATTCTTGAGGGACATAATGGCCTCGCGTATTTCGTCTTGCTCGAACGGAGCTGCGAGGAACTCTCTATCGCCGTCGCTAAGCCAACACAGCGCAACATCGCTGAGGTAGTCGGCATAGGATACGTCGGGCCCTACGGTGGAGGTGTAGAGTGAGTGATAGTGTGCCACAAAGGTGTCTAGGATCGCATCTGAGTCCCTAACAGCAGTGCCAGTGGTATCGGTGAGTTCTAGTATGGTGTTATGAGCTCGTGGTGGTTGTGTAATCGTAGCTAGTGCCTTCCCGGGCCTGTCCCCCTCGCAATAATTGCGGGCCTGCCAGTGTTTTCCCCTAAACTTCACTTCCCGCGCAGCCTCCTCCTCATATCGTGTCAGTGTCTCCCTAAATTTGGCCTGTAAGTCGGGGCTGGGGTCGGATACCATTCGCAGTTCCAGATCCCGCAGCTCTTTCTCCAGTGTGCTGAGTGATGCAAGGATGGTGCGTAGCACGCCATGGCCTTTGGAGATGCAATACCCTCTGATCGTGACCTTGAATGCCTCCCATATGTGCTCAACTGAGTCTACTGATCCCTTATTCCTGGCGAAGAAATCTGCGATCTCTTCCCCTAGTTCAGTACGAAACAGGTTATCAAGGAGGACATCAGGGCGAAGTCTCCATTGCGGCCGGGGGCTGTCCCAGCCGGGTGTACGAAAGTGGAGCAAGACAGGGCTGTGATCAGAGTACGTCCGCGGCAGATGGCGAACCCCCACCAATTCGACAGCGACATCTCTTGTGATGAGGAAATAGTCTAGCCGTGCCCAAGTCCCGGTATATGATGTAAAGTGTGTGCCCTCCCGCCCCAGGGGGTGCAAGTGTCGCCAGGCGTCCAGCAGTCCGCCCTCCTCAACGATGCCCTCTAGTGCCTCCCGTGCTCTGGCCTTGTAGTTGCAGACCCCATCCGCTCTATCCAACAGTGGTTGCATCGCTAGATTGAAGTCTCCTCCCCAGACTATGTGTCGTGATGCAATGGAGAGGATTTTGCCCCAGAGAGCAGTGAAAAAGGCTGGTGTGTCAACATTAGGCGCGTACATGGTTACAAATGTGAAGGTGTCCCGGCCTATCCTGCCCCACAGTAGCGCATATCTGCCCTCCCTGTCGAGTAAGTCTCCATACTTTTGAAAGGGTATCCTGCGGGCAATGAGGATAGCGACTCCCCTCGAATAGGTGGAGCAGGAGGAGAAAGCTCGTTCTCCGGCCCACCTACTCGCGAATGACGTCCCGCCCTGTGGTGACAGATGCGTTTCCTGTAACATAGCGACTTGTACGTGACTTCTATCAAGATAGGCTATGACATCACAGCACTTTCTGGCATTGTTCAGCCCTCTTACATTCCAGGATAAACAAGTTAATTGCGTGTTAGCTGCTGGAGTGGCCATGGATAGCACAACAAGAACTATAACAGCACCGGCCTAAGCAGCACGGATATATCACCTCCGCACCATAGTATCGGTGCCCACACCGAGGTTTAAGCCAAGCGTACAGTCTAAGAAATGAGTGCCTCAAAGAGAAAAAAAAGAAAAGAACACCCCTCCCCACCTCCCACCCCAGCATCCCAATCATGCCAGCAGCCAAATACTCCCACCCAGCCCCCCGCCCCCCTCCCCCCTTTCCCAACTCAAACAACGTGAACAGCTGAACCTCCAGCAAGTCAAAGGGGATCTCCCAGTGGGGGTAAGACATAGAGTACGTACAGCCACTTCCTAGGCCCCAGCTCCATATCTGTGCCACCCTCGGTGGAGACTAGGGCCAGGAATGTGGTCCTTGGGTTACGTTACCATAGGGATGAAGAGTCCATGCGGCGTCCTTTTCCATACAGTATCTTTTTGTCCGTGCATCAATGTTCGGGGTGAGAACAAGTCAACATAGGCAGGGTGTGCAGCATAGCAAAGATCAGCAGTCAGTCTCCGCGTGGCGCCAGGGGTAAGTCTGCGTTGTCGCGTTCCTCCTCCGCATCCCGGTCTTCTCTACGTGCTCTCCAGAGCGATTTGAGAAAGTCTTCTACCTTCTGTGGTTTGGTGAAGAACCGTTGCTTGCCCTGGTGGGTGATTCGCAGCTTTGCAGGGTATAAAAGTGCATAGTTGATCTGAGCCTCACGTAGTTTTTTCTTCACCGGAAGGAACTTGCGCCGCTCCTCCTGCACCATTGGCGTAAAATCTGGGTAGATGGAGAAGGTGACTCCATTATACTGTAGCGATCTTTGGGATCGGGCTGCCCGGAGGGCAGTGTCCCGATCACGGTAGTTTAGCAGCCGAGCAATGATGGGGCGCGGAGGAAGGCCAGGTTTGGGCATAGGCGCCAAGGAGCGGTGTGCCCTCTCGACGATAAACTGGGGCGAGAAAGCGTCCTCACCGATGGCCCCCTTGAGGAGCTTCTCTACGTACAGCTCCATTCTGCCCGTATCTGTGGATTCCGGAACATTGGTAACCCGTATGTTGTTTCGGCGGCTACGGGCTTCCAAATCCTCATTTTTGGCTGCTATGATCCGGAGGAGGTTGTCCATCCTGGACAGTTGAGTGGTGTGAGTTGTGGCAACGTCTGAGGTATCAGAGATACGTTGCTCCGCAGCCGCAAGGCGTTCCTCATGACGGTCCACCTTGTGCACCAGTGCGTCCAGCCGCGCGGTGACCCCGTCGACCTTTTCTACAACAGTGGCGAATCCCTGGTGCATCTCTTGTATCAGGCCGGACAGGTCAGTGTCTTTAGCTGCGGGGATGGTGGCCCTCGGGGACGACGTGCCAGGGTCCGGGTCCAGCTGCGTCGATTTCGCGCCTTTTTTTGCAGTATCAAAGCTGAGCTTAGTCTGGCGGTTCTCCGGTCGCACCATGATGGCGCCGGGGCGCGGAATTCCAAAAGCGCGAGGGGCAGTAGCGCCACAGGTAATCTGGCTAGGATATTATCTCCAGGATGTAGGGCCACAGCGCGGGTGAGGCAGGGCAACGCCCCAAAAGTGCAATAAGGGTCCAGGCGGTGGAAGTTCAGGGACCTGGTGAGATCGTACAGGCCCCGCGCGGCCTGGTGGCTGGGAGGGGAGGTAGCGAAGTCCCAATGGCAATGGTGGTAGGGTCCAGCACACTAGCGTCGCTGTGTAGGGTGGCAGCACGGCAGTTCTAGGAGTGTGTGGGAAGCAGGGCAGCTGGACCCCAGCGGGGGGGTGCCACGCAGGTGTGATGCTCTACCTGGATTATCCACAACGAGGCCACCTCGCAATGTACAGTTGGTGGCACGTAGGAGGGACGTCAGGCAGGTGAATGGGGAGCGAGGTGGGTCCCAGCTTCCCCAACGTGGAAGGTGCAGTCTCCCGGCAGCGAGGGGACAGCGTCCCGATGGTGAGCGCTATGCTGGTGGCCAGGGCCGGCCGAGGCTCAGTACAGGGGTGGCAGCAAGCTCGAGAGCCCAGGTCCAAGGGTCAGCCCCCGCGCCGGGTAGTGCACTGCTCCGCGCCTTTTCCCACCGGGCGGGTCCAGCACTCTCCGGGGGTCGAGCAGGCAGTGAGATGTCTGTGCCCCGGCAGCCAAGGGGCAGTGGCAGCTCCTCCAGCGGGAGAGGCGAGCGCAGCGAGGGAGGGGAGGGGGGCGGGGGGGTCCCCGCACCACCGAGCGGTCCGCCACTCACCCCGATCGTGGGTCTGCCGGCGAAGGTCCGTCCAGGAGGTCCGCCAGTCGTCTCGGGGAGAGGCCTAGCTCCTAGTGGCAATCCCCAGCCTGTAGTAGTCCTGCGAGGCCGGACTCGCGCACCCCACCGCACTGCAGCAACTATCGGCAAGTTTTCAACTCGGCACCGCTCTGGCCCCGAGTCTCCCAGCGTCACCAGACTTGGACCGAGTGCAGGGATGGACGTCTTGCTGCAACTCGTCCGGAATTCAGGCCGTTTTAGATCCCTTAGGCAGAGGATAACAGGAGGATAGTGTCCCAAGGAGCGGGAGCTGCGAGACTAAGCAGCCATTCCGCTTGTCCGCCCTCTAGCGCCCCCCCTATGGCCAGTGATAATTATCGGTGGCTGTTGATAATATGCCCCTTCATTTTTGAAGAAAACAGCGGTTTTCTGCAAAATCTAACATGTGCTAAAATGCTGGGGCAGCCTTGTAAATGGAAAAATGGTGCTTACATATGATTATGCATGTTAGCACCCTCTTGTAAATAGGGCAATAGTTTTATCTCTGCTTTTTTGGCTTTATAAGCCAAAAAAGCAGAGATAAAGCCCTTGTAAATATGCCCCTTTAATCTCCCTGTGCCTATCCAAAAATGAATGTGTCCGTCTGCAACGTAACTGGTGTTCTTCTTGGAAAGTGCTTCAATACCATCGGGTGGAGCTCGCTGACCTTCAATAGCCAGATGGGAAGACACTGTACTGTGTGATGGCCAACTAATATGTTCTCAGAGTGAAATCGTCGAAAAGAGAACTAAAAACACAAAGGAGGGACTTTGACAGAAATGTACCAGTAAGAAGCCATCATTTCTGAATGCCATAATTAGTAACCAATAGCAATCAGTGGGTTTGCCAAATCCCACAGAACAATATAACAGGTCGATCTAAGCTTGACCTAAAAATTGTGAAATTAAGGGGCAGAGTTACAAGCCCCTTCGCGCCACCAGTGTATCACTTTTTGTGATGCACCGGTGGCCCTTTTTACTGCTCCATATTTACAAGGACAGGAAAAGCCACCTTGAGTGACTTTTCATGTCCTTGTAAATATGGCCCCTCTGCACGCAGTACTTTGCGTGAAAGGGTTGTTCCATGGGTGTTGCTGTGGGTGTTCCCATGCAACACCCATGGAACCAGACACATTTCCAGATTTACGAGGAATTGTAAATCTTGAAAAAATGTGTGTGAATGCTACGCCTTGCAAGGGGAGGCGTAGATAGGCGAAACGATGAGAGATGTATTAATTTCTTCTAGTTTTCTTTTCCTCGTTCCATGTGTGCTGCATTCTGTAGCAAATATAAAAAGAGGAAATCACCTTAAGGATTATTTTATGTACAGGAAGGGTTCCCTTCCTGCACATAAACAATCATTGAAACAATGACGTTTTTTTACTTCTATGTATGCTAATGCAGCACACATAGAAGTTGAAAAACGGCATTTCAGATTGTTTTTGTGCAGGAAGGGAACCCTTCCTGCTCAAAAACAATCTCCCCACCACGCAGGCATCTTTGCACCATGGTGCAAGGGTGCCTGCACCAGCGCATGGCAGCAGTTTGTGCGGCAGCGCAGGGAGAAGCACAGAGATGCCACATATTGTTGTAAATATGTTGTATCCCTGTGCATTGAAAGTGACTCCCTGCGGCACAACCAAATGGCATGTGTTCCACACTGAGGGGCATATTACCAACAAGTAGCGCTATTTATCGCTAAATAGACTTAGCGACGATTTTTTTATCGCTGCCTATCGCTGGATATGTTAGCGGAGAAAACATGCTATTAGCAACGTTTTTTTCTCCATTGTGCTAAAATATCCAGCGATAGCGGCGAAATTCGTGAATATCGCTGAGAATACAGCGATATTCACGCATTAGCGACAAAATGCTCTTAGCCATGTTATCCACCTCCCATTGGATAACGTGGCTTAGAACTGGTCTGAGCAGGCGTTAGTTTTTGGCGATAGCGGGAATATTTCCATCGCTACGGCTGCCTTGCTAATAGGCGATAGCGACGTTAGCGACTGCTTTCAGTCACTAAAAGGTTGAGTACGCCCACTTTGCATGTCATTAGCGATAAATATCGCTGACATGCAAAGCGGGCCCCAAACCGCTTGCTATCGCCTAAAAGCTGTCGCTAACATCAGTTAGCGACAGCTTGCTAATAGAGCGATAGAATCATCGCCGCTTAGCGGCCGAAAACGGCCGCTAAATCGGCGATAATTGTCTATCGCCCCCCTTGGTAATATGCCCCTGAGTCACTTTATTGTAAATCTGCCCCAAAGTCCCTATGCAGAAAGCGCAGAAGCAAACAATTCTGCCGCAATACTCCAGGGCCCACAAAGTACATACAACAGATGATCCTGGGAGACAAGCGCCATAGGATAGACCTGAACAAACGTAACAGAGCCATGTTATAATTTTTGCATGGAAAGATTGCCATGATGCTCGCACCCGACTGACCACATTCTCGAATTGTTTTAATGACTAAGACCATGCATGAATAGATGCTCCCAGCAGCAGAACACTGCTGACTCATCTGTACCCAATTATATTATTTCCTGTACGAATTACACATTACACATCAATCAAAGCTCTATTTTTGTCACCAGCGAAACGAATCTCTGCCCCGCAGAGACTCTACAAAAATTTCAGAAATATGTGACCTTCATCACTATCACACGTAGTACAGTGACAGAAGGCTTCCAATATCGGAATTTCTGTGCTTTCAATACAAGAGCTAGGTAGAAGAACCGGTAAATCAGAATTTATATCACCTTGATATTATAGTTGTTTATTGCACCTTATTAATACATCATTAAAAATAATAAATGAAGGTAGCAATATTACCATATGGTATTCTTAAAGAATATATGTATTCAGACGAGAATAAAACCATTGCTGTTTCTTCGCAAAGGATTCTGGGCATGCAAAGTTCTAAGAGGATTGTGGTTCCTGCAGACGTCATTTCCTGAACGGATATCCTATAATGGAACCTAGCCTTCTTGTTGATTGGCTGCATAAAGGGCGGCCCCTCTCTTTTTTTTGTTGAATTGTTTTGTTACTTGGCTCTGCAAACAGGATTCATTCCTGTTCCGAGTGTCTAGTGCGTTATACCACGCAATCTCTCTCACCTGTTGACAAATATTTCCATTTATTTGTGCTTTCTGGCTTCGCGGGAGGTGCAACCCACGAACCTTTAGTTTCCAAACTACAGTATAATAATATATTCTCATCATATTAAAATTCGTCTTGAATGTGGAACTGAAAAAATTACAGCATTTCCTCTTCTCCCGCACCAATGATTTCTTCATCTACTCATTTTGTTTGGAATATGAGCACAACAGGCTGCAGCCTTGCATTAGAAGCATCGGGTGCAGTACCTCAGCTCGTTACTAGGTGTCCCTGTAGTCAGCTGCAAAATGTACAGCCCGCAGAGTGAGGTCCCTGTACAGTCAGACAAGGTTTTCAATTTCAATTTATTTTATTTGTTTGATTAATTATAATCTTACAAACTTTCCAAAAATGGGATCAAATATAAAAGATTAAAAGAACATATATGATTGATACCATATCTTAAATATGCTAACTTATACTTTAAAATGCAGGACACAATGGGGCAGATTTACAAGCCCCTTGCGCCACTTTTGCGTCCCTTTTAACATGGGAGAGGCAGGACTCGAGTTGGGGTGCCAAACGGGTGGAGGGCGTCCCCCCATTTATTTTACCAGTTGGACGCCGTCCCCCCTGCCAAACAGCTGGACTTCACTGTTTGACCTCTCTGGTACGAGATCGGAGCTCACAGCACGCTGCTCACGCGCTGACTTCTCAGATGCAATCGCATCTAAGGGGTGAGCGAGGGGAGGCAATGAGCCCGATGGTGCAAGCCACCTTTCGTGACGTCACTGCTGGTGACAGCGTCCCCCTACTTCTTTTTTTAGGACTTGCGCCCTGGGGAAAAGTGACACAAAAGTGGTGCAAGGGGTTTGTAAATAAGCCCCGATATATTTAAAATATAGTAGATAAGGATTTCAATTTATACTCCTCTAATTTTTTTCCAACCCTCCACAAAAATTTTACAAATGCAGAATTCATAGATATATCATCAGAGCTTAGACGTACTATCAAAGCTTGCCTACCTGTCCTTACTGCACGATCGTTAAATAGACTCTTAAGTATAATTTTCCTTTTGTTTTCTAATTCAGGGCAAAGACACAGTAAATGTATAATATTCTCTTGTCCCGATTTACATAACCTACATTTGTGTATCCTCTTCTGATTTCTTCCATGGAGGTAAATGACATAAACCCCAAATTGTGCTTTAATAATGATATGTTTGTTTTTTAATGACCACGATGTTTCTAAATATTCTTGGACCTTTTTTTTTTTAAAATCCATTTATTATTGGCCATGCATGTTTTCTGTTTACAAATATAGCTTTATCTCTTATCAGCGATAGATGATTAGGGAATTTGTGGATTGTATTTTTTAAATTTTCCTGAGTAATTGTAGTTTCCCAGATAGGCATTACGCTAAATTCTTCAATCGCTGCATTTGAAAAAGTCCAGACCTGCAGTTTTCTATTATAATTTACTTCATGCCATAGTAGCTGGGGCATTTGATTTTTCGTGACTTTGCACTTTCCACACTTTGAGAGCTTGTCCTTTCCTCACATTTAACTGGTTTTTTAACCAAAATTCAACCTTCACTTGTGCTTGGCAAACAAAAAAGGGTTTTATAAGTTCTTGCAACCGCATTATTAATAATTACTGCATCTTTCCCATTTAGTACCTCACTGCCGTATGTCAGAATAGGTATCAGTTTTGCTGAAATCACCTTTAGGAAGTGACGATCAGACAAGTCGCTTATTGATTTCTGTAGGATCCTAAATGCTGCTACCAAAGCATTTGCTTTTCCGTAAATATCCTTTTTTTGCGGGAGGAAGTTTGCATTGTCATTAAATATAACACCAAGATATATGTAAGATTCAACTTGCTCTAATTGGGTTTGTTCCAATGACCATTTATATTTATGTAGAAGTCTTGTATTTTTTGTAATTTCCATTACTTTGGTCTTTGCACCATTTATTACCATATCGTTTTCTATTGCATATGTTGATATGCGATCGATTAACCGCTGCAACCCAATTTTAGTTTGAATTAAAAGTATAACGTCGTCTGCATACAACAAATTGGATATTTGCTTGTCAGCTAACCTAGGAGGATGTGTGTTTACTTAATTCAGCAGGGTTGAAAAATCTGCTAAAAACAAGTCAAAAAGCAATGGGGCAGAACGCACCCTTTCGATAATCCTCCAGTCGTAGGCATTTCTTTTGCTAGAGTCCGTCCATCTCCAATCCTCACCCAAATAGAAGTATCAGTACGCAGAAGTTGAATCAAATTTAATAATGAGGCTTGAATTTCTTGCTCTTTCGGTTTTTATACAAACAGTGTCTATTCACACAATCGAAAGCCAATTTAAAATCCACAAAGATACAAGAGGCCTCATTTATGAGACCTTGCGTCCATTTTGCGCTTCGGATGCGTCACTTTTTGTGACGTATCGGCGGCGTAAAACATGCCTCCGGTTGCACACTATTTACAAAGTGACGCATCTAAGCAGATGTGTCACTTTGTAAACCCCCCAGCACTACATTATACCTGCGTCAGGTATAATGTATGCGGGGGCGTTCCCCCGCATAAAGCCTTGTAGAAGTGACGCAGTGAAATCTATGAGATTTCACTGCGTCACTTCTAGGAAGCCGTTGCGTCCAAATCTTACGCCTGCCTCACAGCAAGCGTAAGACTGACGCTGGCCCTTTCACATGGGGCTTGCCCCATGTAAAAGGAGGCATTGCTGGAGTTACGTCACTTTTGTGACACACTCCAGCAATGCATCACTTTTGCGCCATACAGATACGTCAGAAATACTGACGTATCTGTAACTCCTTGCGACATGATGCGTCATACAGTAAATATGACGCATCAGGTATGTCGCAAGGAAGGCGCACTGAGAAGTGACGCATCGCTGCTTTCACGCAGCAATGCGTCATTTCTCATAAATGAGGTCCAAGGACTGTTTTGCTAAAATTGCCTTATCCATTAATACCGATAGAACTGATATGTTTGAAGCAGTTCCTAGACCTTTTATGAATCCTGTTTGATTCGGGAGCAGTATCTGCTTATCTTTTACCAAATCTGTTAAGCTTGACAGTAAGATCCCTGCGAACAATTTCGCATAAGTGTCTTACAGGGTTATTAATCGATAATTCTCCAGCAATTGTCAATTTCCTTTCTTAAAAATAGGAGATATTAATGACTCTCTCCAGGATTTTGGAAACCCTTGCTCACTATGCCACTGGAATCAAGCTATCCTGGCTGAAGACGGTTAATAGCCAGAAACCGGTCCCAGGAGGCTTGATTCCGGTCCAGGGAAGACATGGCTTGGCAGTTTGGTCTAGACTGTTCCCATGAGGCAGAGGGTCAAGACTTTTATGCATATGGCCTTGTCTGAACTAGGGTGGCTTGGTGAGCAAAATAACGATGGATTAAACCCAGATCTGTGACTGGGGGTGAATGTTTTTCCATTGTGCAACATTCAATCCATCATCTTGTGTGTTTTGAAATTCCTGACTAGTTATCATGGCGATAATATTCAGCGATAGCTGGCAATAATATTTCTATTGCTATGTATGGCCAGTGATAATTTTTTTTTTTTTTAATTTTTTTTTTTTTGGAGTTCAACTCTGCTTTATTGTGTAATTGGAGACATGTCACACAGCTTGTCATGCCCACAACCCGGAGGCCGGCAGCAACAAAAAACAGAAATGTACACAGCCTTGTTGCCGGCATCCCGGAGGCCCGGCGGCATTACGTAAGAGGAATGAAGTGGGGGCACTTCTCCGATGTGGCATGATAAAAGAGGATGAGCAGCAGCAGAACAGAGTTTTCTATAGGAGAAGAAAGAGAACTCTCCCCTCTCCGTTTTTAGATGTGTAATAAAACAACTTAACAACAGTACCCAACAGTGTAGTAACTATGAGGCGAGTCATGCATCATGGTCAGTTAAGTAGCAGTGCATCGGTGTGGCGTGTCATGTGAGCGGAGGCGTGTTTATGAGTGTGTGCAGGTCACAATCAGTCCAGCAAGAGGGCCTCCGGTAGCCGGAGGGTAGGTCGGGTGCGGGGCCCTAGAGAGTCAACCATCAGTGGGTGTCTCGACATAGTGCCAGCAGGGCATAGGTGAGTCTGTGTGAAAGCAAGGGAGAGTGGTGGTAAGCCAAGGGAGCATAGCCACGGTGCCGGCGGAGCATGGAGTCAGGGGGGAGGGTGGGAGGCCGACAAGTGAGCAGTGGTCGAGTCTAGGGGGGGGGCCCTATTTGGATAATGCAGGGAGGAGGCATGCGCGTGGAAGCAGGGTCCTCAGCTAGGTCCAGTAATGGAACAGTGTGCTATCCTATAATGGGTTGATCGTCCGCCTGGCTCGCATCGTCTGAGCGTGCGAGGAGATATCGCATCAGTGGGCCCCAGATGTCGCCGGGACGACTCGAAATGGGCAGCAGTTCAGCAAATGTTGTATGCTGATCTTGGCAGTATGTTAAATCGCCCAGCCAGTCCTTAAATTTGGGCGCCCTGCCCCGTCCCCATCGGCATGCCACGCGTCTCTGGCCAGCAGGAGCGCAGTGTCAACAAATTTCCGGCAAGATATAGGAAAACGTACAGTGTCCCCGAGTAGGGCCACCATTGGGTCGGAAGGCATTGGTTCTTCCACCATCTCCGCAAGAGCATCCAGCACCTGGTGCCAGAAGTCCGCCACCTGGGGGCATGCCCACGCCAAGTGGAGATAGTCGGCTCCAGCGACATGGCAGCGTTCACAGCGGTCATCATCTGTCAGGCCGAAGCGCCGCTTCCTCGCCGGCGTGTAGTATACTCGCTGCAAGTATTTATAATGAATGATCTTAAATCTGCTGCTTGCAGAAATGCGGGAGGTGAGCGCGCAGCAGCGATCCCACTGCTCATCTGATATGTCGAGACCGAGTTCGGCAGACCAGCGCAGCCGCGCTTTGGACTCGGGCACCGGGACAACTCCCCTGAGTTGACGATAAAGGCCGGAGACCAGGTGGGCCCCATCCTGTGAGCTTAATAAAAAGTGTAGCGGTGGTAGGGTATCGGGCTCGCTGGGAAAGTCTGGCAGGATGTCTACCATCCCCGCCCGTAGTCGCACATAGAAGAAGAGGTCAAGAGGGGTGCGGTCTTGTGCAGCAAAGAACAGGTCAGCTGACTTGAAGGTGCCATTGGAGAATAGGTCCCCCCAGCAAGAAACTCGCAGCTTTGCACAGAGTTTGCGAAAGCCCAGTTCCCCCAAAAGGGTAAGATCGGGGTGATGCGTGAGCGGTAGTTTGGGCGAGTAGAGAAATTTACAAACCGATTTCTTGGTAATGCGGCGCCATGCATCTAATGTGCATGAGACCGACGTATTCGGTGTAGTAATGACAGATTCAGGACAGTGAAGTAAACCATTAAGCGGGAGGGGATGTACTATCCAGTCCTCCACCGCTACATGCGGCATAAAGGGAGTAGGGGCCATCCAGTGGTAAGCGAAATGCGCCTGCGCACACTGATAGTAGGCCTCGAAGTCAGGGACATCGAATCCTCCCTTCTCATAGGGGAGGGTAATGGTTGACCACTTGAGTCGGAGGTTCTTGCCTCCCCAGAAGAGCCGTCACAGCTCCGACCGCAGGGTTCGGAAGAAATTAGCGCCAGGGAAGTACGGTATATTGATAAAGAGATAAAGGAAGCGAGGGAGTATTACCATTTTTATGAGCGACGCCCTCCCGGCCATGAAGAGCGGCAGGGCGATCCAGCGGTCCACTGAAGCAACAAGTTTGGTTATCGCTACTCCGAAGTTGGATCGCAGCCTCTCGTCTCTGTCTCTTGAAATGCAGACCCCAAGGTAGCGGAGATCGGACCGACACCACTCTAGTGGCTAATCAAGGGGGAAGTCAGTCACCGCGTCGGTCAGGGGGAAAAGTTGCGACTTGGACCAGTTGATATGAACTCCGGACATTCCTCCATACAGAACAAACTCCCTAAGCAACGGATTGAGATACGTTTCAGGATGTTTGACATATAACGTGATGTCATCCACGTAGAGCGACACATCAATCTGGCGCTGTAGGCATTGCACTGCGCCGCCACGATGTAGCTGACGCAGCCTACAGGCGAAAGGTTCGACAGCGATGGCGAACAATAGGGGAGAGAGAGGGCACCCCTGTCTCGTACCCCTGGTTAGTGCGATGGGCTGTGACAGATGACCGTTGATCAGTACCCTCGCCATAGGGCGAGTATATAGCAGGTGGACCCAGGATATAAATAGTTTAGGAAATCCCATAGCAGCCAGCACAGAAAACAGGTACGGCCATTCAACAGAATCGAACGCCTTGGTTGCGTTCAGGAAAATGGCCGCCACGGGTGTGTCAGGGTGTACCGTGCGGAGTAGGGAAAAGAGCGTGCGGAGGTTGTGGGAGGTAGACCTACCCGCCACAAATCCCGATTGGTCGGGCAGCACGAGTCTGGTCATTAACAGCGACAGCCGGGTGGCCAAGACCTTAGCAAGTACTTTGACGTCGCAATTTAGGAGGGAGAGCGGACGATAGGAATGACAGGATTTGGGGTCCTTATTGGGCTTAAGGAGGGAGGTAATCACCACCTCGCGCATGGAGCAAGGGAGTACTCCATCTCCCAAGGATTCCGAGAAGACCTCGCTGAGTACCAGGGACATGATGTCAATATAAGCCTTGTAGAATTCGCCCGGTATGCCGTCGAGCCCAGGGGCTTTGCCATTCTTGAGGGACATAATGGCCTCGCGTATTTCGTCTTGCTCGAACGGAGCTGCGAGGAACTCTCTATCGCCGTCGCTAAGCCAACACAGCGCAACATCGCTGAGGTAGTCGGCATAGGATACGTCGGGCCCTACGGTGGAGGTGTAGACTGAGTGATAGTGTGCCACAAAGGTGTCTAGGATCGCATCTGAGTCCCTAACAGCAGTGCCAGTGGTGTCGGTGAGTTCTAGTATGGTGTTATGAGCTCGTGGTGGTTGTGTAATCGTAGCTAGTGCCTTCCCGGGCCTGTCCCCCTCGCAATAATTGCGGGCCTGCCAGTGTTTTCCCCTAAACTTCGCTTCCCGCGCAGCCTCCTCCTCATATCGTGTCAGTGTCTCCCTAAATTTGGCCTGTAAGTCGGGGCTGGGGTCGGATACCATTCGCAGTTCCAGATCCCGCAGCTCTTTCTCCAGTGTGCTGAGTGATGCAAGGATGGTGCGAAGCACGCCATGGCCTTTGGAGATGCAATACCCTCTGATCGTGACCTTGAATGCCTCCCATATGTGCTCAACTGAGTCTACTGATCCCTTATTCCTGGTGAAGAAATCTGCGATCTCTTCCCCTAGTTCAGTACGAAACAGGTTATCAAGGAGGACATCAGGGCGAAGTCTCCATTGCGGCCGGGGGCTGTCCCAGCCAGGTGTACGAAAGTGGAGCAAGACAGGACTGTGATCAGAGTACGTCCTCGGCAGATGGCGAACCCCCACCAATTCGACAGCGACATCTCTTGTGATGAGGAAATAGTCTAGCCGTGCCCAAGTCCCGGTATATGATGTAAAGTGTGTGCCCGCCCGCCCCAGGGGGTGCAAGTGTCGCCAGGCGTCCAGCAGTCCGCCCTCCTCAACGATGCCCTCTAGTGCCTCCCGTGCTCTGGCCTTGTAGGTGCAGACCCCATCCGCTCTATCCAACAGTGGTTGCATCTCTAGATTGAAGTCCCCTCCCCAGACTATGTGTCGTGATGCAATGGAGAGGATTTTGCCCCAGAGAGCAGTGAAAAAGGCTGGTGTGTCAACATTAGGCGCGTACATGGTTACAAATGTGAAGGTGTCCCGGCCTATCCTGCCCCACAGTAGCGCATATCTGCCCTCCCTGTCGAGTAAGTCTCCATACTTTTGAAAGGGTATCCTGCGGGCAATGAGGATAGCGACTCCCCTCGAATAGGTGGAGTAGGAGGAGAAAGCTCGTTCTCCGGCCCACCTACTCGCGAATGACGTCCCGCCCTGTGGTGACAGATGCGTTTCCTGTAACATAGCGACTTGTACGTGACTTCTATCAAGATAGGCTATGACATCACGGCACTTTCTGTCATTGTTCAGCCCTCTTACATTCCAGGATAAACAAGTTAATTGCGTGTTAGCTGCTGGAGTGGCCATGGATAGCACAACAAGAACTATAACAGCACCGGCCTAAGCAGCACGGATATATCACCTCCGCACCATAGTATCGGTGCCCACACCGAGGTTTAAGCCAAGCGTACAGTCTAAGAAATGAGTGCCTCAAAGAGAAAAAAAAGAAAAGAACACCCCTCCCCACCTCCCACCCCAGCATCCCAATCATGCCAGCAGCCAAATACTCCCACCCAGCCCCCCGCCCCCCTCCCCCCTTCCCCAACTCAAACAACGTGAACAGCTGAACCTCCAGCAAGTCAAAGGGGATCTCCCAGTGGGGGTAAGACATAGAGTACGTACAGCCACCTCCTAGGCCCCAGCTCCATATCTGTGCCACCCTCGGTGGAGACTAGGGCCAGGAATGTGGTCCTTGGGTTACGTTACCATAGGGATGAAGAGTCCATGCGGCGTCCTTTTCCATACAGTATCTTTTTGTCCGTGCATCAATGTTCGGGGTGAGAACAAGTCAACATAGGCAGGGTGTGCAGCATAGCAAAGATCAGCAGTCAGTCTCCGCGTGGCGCCAGGGGTAAGTCTGCGTTGTCGCGTTCCTCCTCCGCATCCCGGTCTTCTCTACGTGCTCTCCGGAGCGATTTGAGAAAGTCTTCTACCTTCTGTGGGTTGGTGAAGAACCGTTGCTTGCCCTGGTGGGTGATTCGCAGCTTTGCAGGGTATAAAAGTGCATAGTCGATCTGAGCCTCACGTAGTTTTTTCTTCACCGGAAGGAACTTGCGCCGCTCCTCCTGCACCATTGGCGTAAAATCTGGGTAGATGGAGAAGGTGACTCCATTATACTGTAGCGATCTTTGGGATCGGGCTGCCCGGAGGGCAGTGTCCCGATCACGGTAGTTTAGCAGCCGAGCAATGATGGGGCGCGGAGGAAGGCCAGGTTTGGGCATAGGCGCCAAGGAGCGGTGTGCCCTCTCGACGATAAACTGGGGCGAGAAAGCGTCCTCACCGATGGCCCCCTTGAGGAGCTTCTCTACGTACAGCTCCATTCTGCCCGTATCTGTGGATTCCGGAACATTGGTAACCCGTATGTTGTTTCGGCGGCTACGGGCTTCCAAATCCTCATTTTTGGCTGCTATGATCCGGAGGAGGTTGTCCATCCTGGACAGTTGAGTGGTGTGAGTTGTGGCAACGTCTGAGGTATCAGAGATACGTTGCTCCGCAGCCGCAAGGCGTTCCTCATTGCGGTCCTCCTTGTGCACCAGTGCGTCCAGCCGCGCGGTGACCCCGTCGACCTTTTCTACAACAGTGGCGAATCCCTGGTGCATCTCTTGTATCAGGCCGGACAGGTCAGTGTCTTTAGCTGCGGGGATGGTGGCCCTCGGGGACGACGTGCCAGGGTCCGGGTCCAGCTGCGTCGATTTCGCGCCTTTTTTTGCAGTATCAAAGCTGAGCTTAGTCTGGCGGTTCTCCGGTCGCACCATGATGGCGCCGGGGCGCGGAATTCCAAAAGCGCGAGGGGCAGTAGCGCCACAGGTAATCTGGCTAGGATATTATCTCCAGGATGTAGGGCCACAGCGCGGGTGAGGCAGGGCAACGCCCCAAAAGTGCAATAAGGGTCCAGGCGGTGGAAGTTCAGGGACCTGGTGAGATCGTACAGGCCCTGGGCGGCCTGGTGGCTGGGAGGGGAGGTAGCGAAGTCCCAATGGCAATGGTGGTAGGGTCCAGCACACTAGCGTCGCTGTGTAGGGTGGCAGCACGGCAGTTCTAGGCGTGTGTGGGAAGCAGGGCAGCTGGACCCCAGCGGGGGTGTGCCACGCAGGTGTGATGCTCTACCTGGATTATCCACAACAAGGCCACCTCGCAATGTACAGTTGGTGGCACGTAGGAGGGACGCCAGGCAGGTGAATGGGGACGAGGTGGGTCCCAGCTTCCCCAACGTGGAAGGTGCAGTCTCCCGGCAGCGAGGGGACAGCGTCCCGATGGTGAGCGCTATGCTGGTGGCCAGGGCCGGCCGAGGCTCAGTACAGGGGTGGCAGCAAGCTCGAGAGCCCAGGTCCAAGGGTCAGCCCCCGCGCCGGGTAGTGCACTGCTCCGCGCCTTTTCCCACCGGGCGGGTCCAGCACTCTCCGGGGGTCGAGCAGGCAGTGAGATGTCTGTGCCCTGGCAGCCAAGGGGCAGTGGCAGCTCCTCCAGCGGGAGAGGCGAGCGCAGCGAGGGAGGGGAGGGGGGCGGGGGGGTCCCCGCACCACCGAGCGGTCCGCCACTCACCCCGATCGCGAGTCCGCCGGCGAAGGTCCGTCCAGGAGGTCTGCCAGTCGTCTCGGGGAGAGGCCTAGCTCCTCGTGGCAATCCCCAGCCTGTAGTAGTCCTGCGAGGCCGGACTCGCGCACCCCACCGCACCGCAGCAACTATCGGCAAGTTTTCAACTCGGCACCGCTCTGGCCCCGAGTCTCCCAGCGTCACCAGACTTGGACCGAGTGCAGGGATGGACGTCTTGCTGCAACTCGTCCGGAATTCAGGCCGTTTTAGATCCCTTAGGCAGAGGATAACAGGAGGATAGTGTCCCAAGGAGCGGGAGCTGCGAGACTAAGCAGCCATTCCGCTTGTGCGCCCTCTAGCGCCCCCCTATGGCCAGTGATAATTATCGGTGGCTGTTGATAATATGCCCCTTCATTTTTGAAGAAAACAGCGGTTTTCTGCAAAATCTAACATGTGCTAAAATGCTGGGGCAGCCTTGTAAATGGAAAAATGGTGCTTACATATGATTATGCATGTTAGCACCCTCTTGTAAATAGGGCAATAGTTTTATCTCTGCTTTTTTGGCTTTATAAGCCAAAAAAGCAGAGATAAAGCCCTTGTAAATATGCCCCTTTAATCTCCCTGTGCCTATCCAAAAATGAATGTGTCCGTCTGCAACGTAACTGGTGTTCTTCTTGGAAAGTGCTTCAATACCATCGGGTGGAGCTCGCTGACCTTCAATAGCCAGATGGGAAGACACTGTACTGTGTGATGGCCAACTAATATGTTCTCAGAGTGAAATCGTCGAAAAGAGAACTAAAAACACAAAGGAGGGACTTTGACAGAAATGTACCAGTAAGAAGCCATCATTTCTGAATGCCATAATTAGTAACCAATAGCAATCAGTGGGTTTGCCAAATCCCACAGAACAATATAACAGGTCGATCTAAGCTTGACCTAAAAATTGTGAAATTAAGGGGCAGAGTTACAAGCCCCTTCGCGCCACTAGTGTATCACTTTTTGTGATGCACCGGTGGCCCTTTTTACTGCTCCATATTTACAAGGACAGGAAAAGCCACCTTGAGTGACTTTTCATGTCCTTGTAAATATGGCCCCTCTGCACGCAGTACTTTGCGTGAAAGGGTTGTTCCATGGGTGTTGCTGTGGGTGTTCCCATGCAACACCCATGGAACCAGACACATTTCCAGATTTACGAGGAATTGTAAATCTTGAAAAAATGTGTGTGAATGCTACGCCTTGCAAGGGGAGGCGTAGATAGGCGAAACGATGAGAGATGTATTAATTTCTTCTAGTTTTCTTTTCCTCTTTCCATGTGTGCTGCATTCTGTAGCAAACATAAAAAGAGGAAATCACCTTAAGGATTATTTTATGTACAGGAAGGGTTCCCTTCCTGCACATAAACAATCATTGAAACAATGACGTTTTTTTACTTCTATGTATGCTAATGCAGCACACATAGAAGTTGAAAAACGGCATTTCAGATTGTTTTTGTGCAGGAAGGGAACCCTTCCTGCTCAAAAACAATCTCCCCACCACGCAGGCATCTTTGCACCATGGTGCAAGGGTGCCTGCACCAGCGCATGGCAGCAGTTTGTGCGGCAGCGCAGGGAGAAGCACAGAGATGCCACATATTGTTGTAAATATGTCGTATCCCTGTGCATTGAAAGTGACTCCGTGCGGCACAGCCAAATGGCATGTGTTCCACACTGAGGGGCATATTACCAACAAGTAGCGCTATTTATCGCTAAATAGACTTAGCGACGATTTTTTTATCGCTGCCTATCGCTGGATATGTTAGCGGAGAAAACATGCTATTAGCAACGTTTTTTTCTCCATTGTGCTAAAATATCCAGCGATAGCGGCGAAATTCGTGAATATCGCTGAGAATACAGCGATATTCATGCATTAGCGACAAAATGCTCTTAGCCATGTTATCCACCTCCCATTGGATAACGTGGCTTAGAACTGGTCTGAGCAGGCGTTAGTTTTTGGCGATAGCGGGAATATTTCCATCGCTACGGCTGCCTTGCTAATAGGCGATAGCGACGTTAGCGACTGCTTTCAGTCGCTAAAAGGTTGAGTACGCCCACTTTGCATGTCATTAGCGATAAATATCGCTGACATGCAAAGCGGGCCCCAAACCGCTTGCTATCGCCTAAAAGCTGTCGCTAACATCAGTTAGCGACAGCTTGCTAATAGAGCGATAGAATCATCGCCGCTTAGCGGCCGAAAACGGCCGCTAAACCGGCGATAATTGTCTATCGCCCCCCTTGGTAATATGCCCCTGAGTCACTTTATTGTAAATCTGCCCCAAAGTCCCTATGCAGAAAGCGCAGAAGCAAACAATTCTGCCGCAATACTCCAGGGCCCACAAAGTACATACAACAGATGATCCTGGGAGACAAGCGCCATAGGATAGACCTGAACAAACGTAACAGAGCCATGTTATAATTTTTGCATGGAAAGATTGCCATGATGCTCGCACCCTGACCACATTCTCGAAATGTTTTAATGACTATGACCATGCATGAATAGATGCTCCCAGCAGCAGAACACCGCTGACTCATCTGTACCCGATTATATTATTTCCTGTACGAATTACACATTACACATCAATCGTAGCTCTATTTTTGTCACCAGCGAAACGAATCTCTGCCCCGCAGAGACTCTACAAAAATTTCAGAAATATGTGACCTTCATCACTATCACACGAAGTACAGTGACAGAAGGCTTCCAATATCGGAATTTCTGTGCTTTCAATACAAGAGCTTGGTAGAAGAACCGGTAAATTAGAATTTATATCACCTTGATATTATAGTCGTTTAATTGCACCTTATTAATACATCATTAAAAATAATAAATGAAGGTAGCAATATTACCATATGTTATTTTTAAAGAATATATGTATTCAGACGAGAATAAAACCATTGCTGTTTCTTCGCAAAGGATTCTGGGCATGCAAAGTTCTAAGAGGATTGTGGTTCCTGCAGACGTCATTTCCTGAACGGATATCCTATAATGGAACCTAGCCTTCTTGTTGATTGGCTGCATAAAGGGCGGCCCCTCTCTTTTTTTTGTTGAATTGTTTTGTTACTTGGCTCTGCAAACAGGATTCATTCCTGTTCCGAGTGTCTAGTGCGTTATACCACGCAATCTCTCTCACCTGTTGACAAATATTTCCATTTATTTGTGCTTTCTGGCTTCGCGGAAGGTGCAACCCACGAACCTTTAGTTTCCAAACTACAGTATAATAATATATTCTCATCATATTAAAATTCGTCATGAATGTGGAACTGAAAAAATTACAGCATTTCCTCTTCTCCCGCGCCAATGATTTCTTCATCTACTCATTTTGTTTGGAATATGAGCACAACAGGCTGCAGCCTTGCATTGGAAGCATCGGGTGCAGTACCTCAGCTCGTTACTAGGTGTCCCTGTAGTCAGCTGCAAAATGTACAGCCCGCAGAGTGAGGTCCCTGTACAGTCAGACAAGGTTTTCAATTTCAATTTATTTTATTTGTTTAATTAATTATAATCTTACAAACTTTCCAAAAATGGGATCAAATATAAAAGATTAAAAGAACATATATGATTGATACCATATCTTAAATATGCTAACTTATACTTTAAAATGCAGGACACAATGGGGCAGATTTACAAGCCCCTTGCGCCACTTTTGCGTCACTTTTAACATGGGAGAGGCAGGACTCGAGTTGGGGTGCCAAACGGGTGGAGGGCGTCCCCCTAGTTATTTTACCAGGTGGACGCCGTCCCCCCTGCCAAACAGCTGGACTTCACTGTTTGACCTCTCTGGTACGAGATCGGAGCTCACAGCACGCTGCTCACGCGCTGACTTCTCAGATGCAATCGCATCTAAGGGGTGAGCGAGGGGAGGCAATGAGCCCGATGGTGCAAGCCACCTTTCGTGACGTCACTGCTGGTGACAGCGTCCCCCTACTTCTTTTTTTAGGACTTGCGCCCTGGGGAAAAGTGACACAAAAGTGGTGCAAGGGGTTTGTAAATAAGCCCCGATATATTTAAAATATAGTAGATAAGGATTTCAATTTATACTCCTCTAATTTTTTTCCAACCCTCCACAAAAATTTTACAAATGCAGAATTCATAGATATATCATCAGAGCTTAGACGTACTATCAAAGCTTGCCTACCTGTCCTTACTGCACGATCGTTAAATAGACTCTTAAGTATAATTTTCCTTTTGTTTTCTAATTCAGGGCAAAGACACAGTAAATGTGTAATATTCTCTTGTCCCGATTTACATAACCTACATTTGTGTATCCTCTTCTGATTTCTTCCATGGAGGTAAATGACATAAACCCCAAATTGTGCTTTAATAATGATATGTTTGTTTTTTAATGACCACGATGTTTCTAAATATTCTTGGACCTTTTTTTTTTAAAAATCCATTTATTATTGGCCATGCATGTTTTCTGTTTACAAATATAGCTTTATCTCTTATCAGCGATAGATGATTAGGGAATTTGTGGATTGTATTTTTTAAATTTTCCTGAGTAATTGTAGTTTCCCAGATAGGCATTACGCTAAATTCTTCAATCGCTGCATTTGAAAAAGTCCAGACCTGCAGTTTTCTATTATAATTTACTTCATGCCATAGTAGCTGGGGCATTTGATTTTTCGTGACTTTGCACTTTCCACACTTTGAGAGCTTGTCCTTTCCTCACATTTAACTGGTTTTTTTAACCAAAATTCAAACTTCACTTGTGCTTGGCAAACAAAAAAGGGTTTTATAAGTTCTTGCAACCGCATTATTAATAATTACTGCATCTTTCCCATTTAGTACCTCACTGCCGTATGTCAGAATAGGTATCAGTTTTGCTGAAATCACCTTTAGGAAGTGACCATCAGACAAGTCGCTTATTGATTTCTGTAGGATCCTAAATGCTGCTACCAAAGCATTTGCTTTTCCGTAAATATCCTTTTTTTGCGGGAGGAAGTTTGCATTGTCATTAAATATAACACCAAGATATATGCAAGATTCAACTTGCTCTAATTGGGTTTGTTCCAATGACCATTTATATTTATGTAGAAGTCTTGTATTTTTTGTAATTTCCATTACTTTGGTCTTTGCACCATTTATTACCATATCGTTTTCTATTGCATATGTTGATATGCGATCGATTAACCGCTGCAACCCAATTTTAGTTTGAATTAAAAGTATAACGTCGTCTGCATACAACAAATTGGATATTTGCTTGTCAGCTAACCTAGGAGGATGTGTGTTTACTTAATTCAGCAGGGTTGAAAAATCTGCTAAAAACAAGTCAAAAAGCAATGGGGCAGAACGCACCCTTGCGATAATCCTCCAGTCGTAGGCATTTCTTTTGCTAGAGTCCGTCCATCTCCAATCCTCACCCAAATAGAAGTATCAGTACGCAGAAGTTGAATCAAATTTAATAATGAGGCTTGAATTTCTTGCTCTTTCGGTTTTTATACAAACAGTGTCTATTCACACAATCGAAAGCCAATTTAAAATCCACAAAGATACAAGAGGCCTCATTTATGAGACCTTGCGTCCATTTTGCGCTTCGGATGCGTCACTTTTTGTGACGTATCGGCGGCGTAAAACATGCCTCCGGTTGCACACTATTTACAAAGTGACGCATCTAAGCAGATGTGTCACTTTGTAAACCCCCCAGCACTACATTATACCTGCGTCAGGTATAATGTATGCGGGGGCGTTCCCCCGCATAAAGCCTTGTAGAAGTGACGCAGTGAAATCTATGAGATTTCACTGCGTCACTTCTAGGAAGCCGTTGCGTCCAAATCTTACGCCTGCCTCACAGCAAGCGTAAGACTGACGCTGGCCCTTTCACATGGGGCTTGCCCCATGTAAAAGGAGGCATTGCTGGAGTTACGTCACTTTTGTGACACACTCCAGCAATGCATCACTTTTGCGCCATACAGATACGTCAGAAATACTGACGTATCTGTAACTCCTTGCGACATGATGCGTCATACAGTAAATATGACGCATCAGGTATGTCGCAAGGAAGGCGCACTGAGAAGTGACGCATCGCTGCTTTCACGCAGCAATGCGTCATTTCTCATAAATGAGGTCCAAGGACTGTTTTGCTAAAATTGCCTTATCCATTAATACCGATAGAACTGATATGTTTGAAGCAGTTCCTAGACCTTTTATGAATCCTGTTTGATTTGGGAGCAGTATCTGCTTATCTTTTACCAAATCTGTTAAGCTTGACAGTAAGATCCCTGCGAACAATTTCGCATAAGTGTCTTACAGGGTTATTAATCGATAATTCTCCAGCAATTGTCAATTTCCTTTCTTAAAAATAGGAGATATTAATGACTCTCTCCAGGATTTTGGAAACCCTTGCTCGCTATGCCACTGGAATCAAGCTATCCTGGCTGAAGACGGTTAATAGCCAGAAACCGGTCCCAGGAGGCTTGATTCCGGTCCAGGGAAGACATGGCTTGGCAGTTTGGTCTAGACTGTTCCCATGAGGCAGAGGGTCAAGACTTTTATGCATATGGCCTTGTCTGAACTAGGGTGGCTTGGTGAGCAAAATAACGATGGATTAAACCCAGATCTGTGACTGGGGGTGAATGTTTTTCCATTGTGCAACATTCAATCCATCATCTTGTGTGTTTTGAAATTCCTGACTAGTTATCATGGCGATAATATTCAGCGATAGCTGGCAATAATATTTCTATTGCTATGTATGGCCAGTGATAATTTTTTTTTTTTTTAATTTTTTTTTTTTGGGAGTTCAACTCTGCTTTATTGTGTAATTGGAGACATGTCACACAGCTTGTCATGCCCACAACCCGGAGGCCGGCAGCAACAAAAAACAGAAATGTACACAGCCTTGTTGCCGGCATCCCGGAGGCCCGGCGGCATTACGTAAGAGGAATGAAGTGGGGGCACTTCTCCGATGTGGCATGATAAAAGAGGATGAGCAGCAGCAGAACAGAGTTTTCTATAGGAGAAGAAAGAGAACTCTCCCCTCTCCGTTTTTAGATGTGTAATAAAACAACTTAACAACAGTACCCAACAGTGTAGTAACTATGAGGCGAGTCATGCATCATGGTCAGTTAAGTAGCAGTGCATCGGTGTGGCGTGTCATGTGAGCGGAGGCGTGTTTATGAGTGTGTGCAGGTCACAATCAGTCCAGCAAGAGGGCCTCCGGTAGCCGGAGGGTAGGTCGGGTGCGGGGCCCTAGAGAGTCAACCATCAGTGGGTGTCTCGACATAGTGCCAGCAGGGCATAGGTGAGTCTGTGTGAAAGCAAGGGAGAGTGGTGGTAAGCCAAGGGAGCATAGCCACGGTGCCGGCGGAGCATGGAGTCAGGGGGGAGGGTGGGAGGCCGACAAGTGAGCAGTGGTCGAGTCTAGGGGGGGGGCCCTATTTGGATAATGCAGGGAGGAGGCATGCGCGTGGAAGCAGGGTCCTCAGCTAGGTCCAGTAATGGAACAGTGTGCTATCCTATAATGGGTTGATCGTCCGCCTGGCTCGCATCGTCTGAGCGTGCGAGGAGATATCGCATCAGTGGGCCCCAGATGTCGCCGGGACGACTCGAAATGGGCAGCAGTTCAGCAAATGTTGTATGCTGATCTTGGCAGTATGTTAAATCGCCCAGCCAGTCCTTAAATTTGGGCGCCCTGCCCCGTCCCCATCGGCATGCCACGCGTCTCTGGCCAGCAGGAGCGCAGTGTCAACAAATTTCCGGCAAGATCTAGGAAAACGTACAGTGTCCCCGAGTAGGGCCACCATTGGGTCGGAAGGCATTGGTTCTTCCACCATCTCCGCAAGAGCATCCAGCACCTGGTGCCAGAAGTCCGCCACCTGGGGGCATGCCCACGCCAAGTGGAGATAGTCGGCTCCAGCGACATGGCAGCGTTCACAGCGGTCATCATCTGTCAGGCCGAAGCGCCGCTTCCTCCCCGGCGTGTAGTATACTCGCTGCAAGTATTTATAATGAATGATCTTAAATCTGCTGCTTGCAGAAATGCGGGAGGTGAGCGCGCAGCAGCGATCCCACTGCTCATCTGATATGTCGAGACCGAGTTCGGCAGACCAGCGCAGCCGCGCATTGGACTCGGGCACCGGGACAACTCCCCTGAGTTGACGATAAAGGCCGGAGACCAGGTGGGCCCCATCCTGTGAGCTTAATAAAAAGTGTAGCGGTGGTAGGGTATCGGGCTCGCTGGGAAAGTCTGGCAGGATGTCTCTCATCCCTGCCCGTAGTCGCACATAGAAGAAGAGGTCAAGAGGGGTGCGGTCTTGTGCAGCAAAGAACAGGTCAGCTGACTTGAAGGTGCCATTGGAGAATAGGTCCCCCCAGCAAGAAACTCGCAGCTTTGCACAGAGTTTGCGAAAGCCCAGTTCCCCCAAAAGGGTAAGATCGGGGTGATGCGTGAGCGGTAGCTTGGGCGAGTAGAGAAATTTACAAACCGATTTCTTGGTAATGCGGCGCCATGCATCTAATGTGCATGAGACCGACGTATTCGGTGTAGTAATGACAGATTCAGGACAGTGAAGTAAACCATTAAGCGGGAGGGGATGTACTATCCAGTCCTCCACCGCTACATGCGGCATAAAGGGAGTAGGGGCCATCCAGTGGTAAGCGAAATGCGCCTGTGCACACTGATAGTAGGCCTCGAAGTCAGGGACATCGAATCCTCCCTTCTCATAGGGGAGGGTAATGGTTGACCACTTGAGTCGGGGGTTCTTGCCTCCCCAGAAGAGCCGCCACAGCTCCGACCGCAGGGTTCGGAAGAAATTAGCACCAGGGAAGTACGGTATATTGATAAAGAGATAAAGGAAGCGAGGGAGTATTACCATTTTTATGAGCGACGCCCTCCCGGCCATGAAGAGCGGCAGGGCGATCCAGCGGTCCACTGAAGCAACAAGTTTGGTTATCGCTACTCCGAAGTTGGATCGCAGCCTCTCGTCTCTGTCTCTTGAAATGCAGACCCCAAGGTAGCGGAGATCGGACCAACACCACTCTAGTGGGTAATCAAGGGGGAAGTCAGTCACCGCGTCGGTCAGGGGGAAAAGTTGCGACTTGGACCAGTTGATATGAACTCCGGACATTCCTCCATACAGAACAAACTCCCTAAGCAACGGATTGAGATACGTTTCAGGATGTTTGACATATAACGTGATGTCATCCGCGTAGAGCGACACATCAATCTGGCGCTGTAGGCATTGCACTGCGCTGCCACGATGTAGCTGACGCAGCCTACAGGCGAGAGGTTCGACAGTGATGGCGAACAATAGGGGAGAGAGAGGGCACCCCTGTCTCGTACCCCTGGTTAGTGCGATGGGCTGTGACAGATGACCGTTGATCAGTACCCTCGCCATAGGGCGAGTATATAGCAGGTGGACCCAGGATATAAATAGTTTAGGAAATCCCATTGCAGCCAGCACAGAAAACAGGTACGGCCATTCAACAGAATCGAACGCCTTGGTTGCGTTCAGGAAAATGGCCGCCACGGGTGTGTCAGGGTGTACCGTGCGGAGTAGGGAAAAGAGCGTGCGGAGGTTGTGGGAGGTAGACCTACCCGCCACAAATCCCGATTGGTCGGGCAGCACGAGTCTGGTCATTAACAGCGACAGCCGGGTGGCCAAGACCTTAGCAAGTACTTTGACGTCGCAATTTAGGAGGGAGAGCGGACGATAGGAATGACAGGATTTGGGGTCCTTATTGGGCTTAAGGAGGGAGGTAATCACCACCTCGCGCATGGAGCAAGGGAGTACTCCATCTCCCAAGGATTCCGAGAAGACCTCGCTGAGTACCGGGGACAGGATGTCAATATAACCCTTGTAGAATTCGCCCGGTATGCCGTCGAGCCCAGGGGCTTTGCCATTCTTGAGGGACATAATGGCCTCGCGTATTTCGTCTTGCTCGAACGGAGCTGCGAGGAACTCTCTATCGCCGTCGCTAAGCCAACACAGCGCAACATCGCTGAGGTAGTCGGCATAGGATACGTCGGGCCCTACGGTGGAGGTGTAGACTGAGTGATAGTGTGCCACAAAGGTGTCTAGGATCGCATCTGAGTCCCTAACAGCAGTGCCAGTGGTGTCGGTGAGTTCTAGTATGGTGTTATGAGCTCGTGGTGGTTGTGTAATCATAGCTAGTGCCTTCCCGGGCCTGTCCCCCTCGCAATAATTGCGGGCCTGCCAGTGTTTTCCCCTAAACTTCGCTTCCCGCGCAGCCTCCTCCTCATATCGTGTTAGTGTCTCCCTAAATTTGGCCTGTAAGTCGGGGCTGGGGTCGGATACCATTCGCAGTTCCAGATCCCGCAGCTCTTTCTCCAGTGTGCTGAGTGATGCAAGGATGGTGCGAAGCGCGCCATGGCCTTTGGAGATGCAATACCCTCTGATCGTGACCTTGAATGCCTCCCATATGTGCTCAACTGAGTCTACTGATCCCTTATTCCTGGCGAAGAAATCTGCGATCTCTTCCCCTAGTTCAGTACGAAACAGGTTATCAAGGAGGACATCAGGGCGAAGTCTCCATTGCGGCCGGGGGCTGTCCCAGCCGGGTGTACGAAAGTGGAGCAAGACAGGACTGTGATCAGAGTACGTCCTCGGCAGATGGCGAACCCCCACCAATTCGACAGCGACATCTCTTGTGATGAGGAAATAGTCTAGCCGTGCCCAAGTCCCGGTATATGATGTAAAGTGTGTGCCCGCCCGCCCCAGGGGGTGCAAGTGTCGCCAGGCGTCCAGCAGTCCGCCCTCCTCAACGATGCCCTCTAGTGCCTCCCGTGCTCTGGCCTTGTAGGTGCAGACCCCATCCGCTCTATCCAACAGTGGTTGCATCGCTAGATTGCAGTCCCCTCCCCAGACTATGTGTCGTGATGCAATGGAGAGGATTTTGCCCCAGAGAGCAGTGAAAAAGGCTGGTGTGTCAACATTAGGCGCGTACATGGTTACAAATGTGAAGGTGTCCCGGCCTATCCTGCCCCACAGTAGCGCTTATCTGCCCTCCCTGTCGAGTAAGTCTCCATACTTTTGAAAGGGTATCCTGCGGGCAATGAGGATAGCGACTCCCCTCGAATAGGTGGAGTAGGAGGAGAAAGCTCGTTCTCCGGCCCACCTACTCGCGAATGACGTCCCGCCCTGTGGTGACAGATGCGTTTCCTGTAACATAGCGACTTGTACGTGACTTCTATCAAGATAGGCTATGACATCACGGCACTTTCTGTCATTGTTCAGCCCTCTTACATTCCAGGATAAACAAGTTAATTGCGTGTTAGCTGCTGGAGTGGCCATGGATAGCACAACAAGAACTATAACAGCACCGGCCTAAGCAGCACGGATATATCACCTCCGCACCATAGTATCGGTGCCCACACCGAGGTTTAAGCCAAGCGTACAGTCTAAGAAATGAGTGCCTCAAAGAGAAAAAAAAGAAAAGAACACCCCTCCCCACCTCCCACCCCAGCATCCCAATCATGCCAGCAGCCAAATACTCCCACCCAGCCCCCCGCCCCCCTCCCCACTTCCCCAACTCAAACAACGTGAACAGCTGAACCTCCAGCAAGTCAAAGGGGATCTCCCAGTGGGGGTAAGACATAGAGTACGTACAGCCACCTCCTAGGCCCCAGCTCCATATCTGTGCCACCCTCGGTGGAGACTAGGGCCAGGAATGTGGTCCTTGGGTTACGTTACCATAGGGATGAAGAGTCCATGCGGCGTCCTTTTCCATACAGTATCTTTTTGTCCGTGCATCAATGTTCGGGGTGAGAACAAGTCAACATAGGCAGGGTGTGCAGCATAGCAAAGATCAGCAGTCAGTCTCCGCGTGGCGCCAGGGGTAAGTCTGCGTTGTCGCGTTCCTCCTCCGCATCCCGGTCTTCTCTACGTGCTCTCCGGAGCGATTTGAGAAAGTCTTCTACCTTCTGTGGGTTGGTGAAGAACCGTTGCTTGCCCTGGTGGGTGATTCGCAGCTTTGCAGGGTATAAAAGTGCATAGTCGATCTGAGCCTCACGTAGTTTTTTCTTCACCGGAAGGAACTTGCGCCGCTCCTCCTGCACCATTGGCGTAAAATCTGGGTAGATGGAGAAGGTGACTCCATTATACTGTAGCGATCTTTGGGATCGGGCTGCCCGGAGGGCAGTGTCCCGATCACGGTAGTTTAGCAGCCGAGCAATGATGGGGCGCGGAGGAAGGCCAGGTTTGGGCATAGGCGCCAAGGAGCGGTGTGCCCTCTCGACGATAAACTGGGGCGAGAAAGCGTCCTCACCGATGGCCCCCTTGAGGAGCTTCTCTACGTACAGCTCCATTCTGCCCGTATCTGTGGATTCCGGAACATTGGTAACCCGTATGTTGTTTCGGCGGCTACGGGCTTCCAAATCCTCATTTTTGGCTGCTATGATCCGGAGGAGGTTGTCCATCCTGGACAGTTGAGTGGTGTGAGTTGTGGCAACGTCTGAGGTATCAGAGATACGTTGCTCCGCAGCCGCAAGGCGTTCCTCATGACGGTCCTCCTTGTGCACCAGTGCGTCCAGCCGCGCGGTGACCCCGTCGACCTTTTCTACAACAGTGGCGAATCCCTGGTGCATCTCTTGTATCAGGCCGGACAGGTCAGTGTCTTTAGCTGCGGGGATGGTGGCCCTCGGGGACGACGTGCCAGGGTCCGGGTCCAGCTGCGTCGATTTCGCGCCTTTTTTTGCAGTATCAAAGCTGAGCTTAGTCTGGCGGTTCTCCGGTCGCACCATGATGGCGCCGGGGCGCGGAATTCCAAAAGCGCGAGGGGCAGTAGCGCCACAGGTAATCTGGCTAGGATATTATCTCCAGGATGTAGGGCCACAGCGCGGGTGAGGCAGGGCAACGCCCCAAAAGTGCAATAAGGGTCCAGGCGGTGGAAGTTCAGGGACCTGGTGAGATCGTACAGGCCCTGGGCGGCCTGGTGGCTGGGAGGGGAGGTAGCGAAGTCCCAATGGCAATGGTGGTAGGGTCCAGCACACTAGCGTCGCTGTGTAGGGTGGCAGCACGGCAGTTCTAGGCGTGTGTGGGAAGCAGGGCAGCTGGACCCCAGCGGGGGTGTGCCACGCAGGTGTGATGCTCTACCTGGATTATCCACAACAAGGCCACCTCGCAATGTACAGTTGGTGGCACGTAGGAGGGACGCCAGGCAGGTGAATGGGGACGAGGTGGGTCCCAGCTTCCCCAACGTGGAAGGTGCAGTCTCCCGGCAGCGAGGGGACAGCGTCCCGATGGTGAGCGCTATGCTGGTGGCCAGGGCCGGCCGAGGCTCAGTACAGGGGTGGCAGCAAGCTCGAGAGCCCAGGTCCAAGGGTCAGCCCCCGCGCCGGGTAGTGCACTGCTCCGCGCCTTTTCCCACCGGGCGGGTCCAGCACTCTCCGGGGGTCGAGCAGGCAGTGAGATGTCTGTGCCCTGGCAGCCAAGGGGCAGTGGCAGCTCCTCCAGCGGGAGAGGCGAGCGCAGCGAGGGAGGGGAGGGGGGCGGGGGGGTCCCCGCACCACCGAGCGGTCCGCCACTCACCCCGATCGCGGGTCCGCCGGCGAAGGTCCGTCCAGGAGGTCCGCCAGTCGTCTCGGGGAGAGGCCTAGCTCCTCGTGGCAATCCCCAGCCTGTAGTAGTCCTGCGAGGCCGGACTCGCGCACCCCACCGCACCGCAGCAACTATCGGCAAGTTTTCAACTCGGCACCGCTCTGGCCCCGAGTCTCCCAGCGTCACCAGACTTGGACCGAGTGCAGGGATGGACGTCTTGCTGCAACTCGTCCGGAATTCAGGTCGTTTTAGATCCCTTAGGCAGAGGATAACAGGAGGATAGTGTCCCAAGGAGCGGGAGCTGCGAGACTAAGCAGCCATTCCGCTTGTGCGCCCTCTAGCGCCCCCCTATGGCCAGTGATAATTATCGGTGGCTGTTGATAATATGCCCCTTCATTTTTGAAGAAAACAGCGGTTTTCTGCAAAATCTAACATGTGCTAAAATGCTGGGGCAGCCTTGTAAATGGAAAAATGGTGCTTACATATGATTATGCATGTTAGCACCCTCTTGTAAATAGGGCAATAGTTTTATCTCTGCTTTTTTGGCTTTATAAGCCAAAAAAGCAGAGATAAAGCCCTTGTAAATATGCCCCTTTAATCTCCCTGTGCCTATCCAAAAATGAATGTGTCCGTCTGCAACGTAACTGGTGTTCTTCTTGGAAAGTGCTTCAATACCATCGGGTGGAGCTCGCTGACCTTCAATAGCCAGATGGGAAGACACTGTACTGTGTGATGGCCAACTAATATGTTCTCAGAGTGAAATCGTCGAAAAGAGAACTAAAAACACAAAGGAGGGACTTTGACAGAAATGTACCAGTAAGAAGCCATCATTTCTGAATGCCATAATTAGTAACCAATAGCAATCAGTGGGTTTGCCAAATCCCACAGAACAATATAACAGGTCGATCTAAGCTTGACCTAAAAATTGTGAAATTAAGGGGCAGAGTTACAAGCCCCTTCGCGCCACCAGTGTATCACTTTTTGTGATGCACCGGTGGCCCTTTTTACTGCTCCATATTTACAAGGACAGGAAAAGCCACCTTGAGTGACTTTTCATGTCCTTGTAAATATGGCCCCTCTGCACGCAGTACTTTGCGTGAAAGGGTTGTTCCATGGGTGTTGCTGTGGGTGTTCCCATGCAACACCCATGGAACCAGACACATTTCCAGATTTACGAGGAATTGTAAATCTTGAAAAAATGTGTGTGAATGCTACGCCTTGCAAGGGGAGGCGTAGATAGGCGAAACGATGAGAGATGTATTAATTTCTTCTAGTTTTCTTTTCCTCTTTCCATGTGTGCTGCATTCTGTAGCAAACATAAAAAGAGGAAATCACCTTAAGGATTATTTTATGTACAGGAAGGGTTCCCTTCCTGCACATAAACAATCATTGAAACAATGACGTTTTTTTACTTCTATGTATGGTAATGCAGCACACATAGAAGTTGAAAAACGGCATTTCAGATTGTTTTTGTGCAGGAAGGGAACCCTTCCTGCTCAAAAACAATCTCCCCACCACGCAGGCATCTTTGCACCATGGTGCAAGGGTGCCTGCACCAGCGCATGGCAGCAGTTTGTGCGGCAGCGCAGGGAGAAGCACAGAGATGCCACATATTGTTGTAAATATGTCGTATCCCTGTGCATTGAAAGTGACTCCGTGCGGCACAACCAAATGGCATGTGTTCCACACTGAGGGGCATATTACCAACAAGTAGCGCTATTTATCGCTAAATAGACTTAGCGACGATTTTTTTATCGCTGCCTATCGCTGGATATGTTAGCGGAGAAAACATGCTATTAGCAACGTTTTTTTCTCCATTGTGCTAAAATATCCAGTGATAGCGGCGAAATTCGTGAATATCGCTGAGAATACAGCGATATTCATGCATTAGCGACAAAATGCTCTTAGCCATGTTATCCACCTCCCATTGGATAACGTGGCTTAGAACTGGTCTGAGCAGGCGTTAGTTTTTGGCGATAGCGGGAATATTTCCATCGCTACGGCTGCCTTGCTAATAGGCGATAGCGACGTTAGCGACTGCTTTCAGTCGCTAAAAGGTTGAGTACGCCCACTTTGCATGTCATTAGCGATAAATATCGCTGACATGCAAAGCGGGCCCCAAACCGCTTGCTATCGCCTAAAAGCTGTCGCTAACATCAGTTAGCGACAGCTTGCTAATAGAGCGATAGAATCATCGCCGCTTAGCGGCCGAAAACGGCCGCTAAACCGGCGATAATTGTCTATCGCCCCCCCTTGGTAATATGCCCCTGAGTCACTTTATTGTAAATCTGCCCCAAAGTCCCTATGCAGAAAGCGCAGAAGCAAACAATTCTGCCGCAATACTCCAGGGCCCACAAAGTACATACAACAGATGATCCTGGGAGACAAGCGCCATAGGATAGACCTGAACAAACGTAACAGCGCCATGTTATAATTTTTGCATGGAAAGATTGCCATGATGCTCACACCCGACTGACCACATTCTCGAATTGTTTTAATGATTAAGACCATGCATGAATAGATGCTCCCAGCAGCAGAACACCGCTGACTCATCTGTACCCGATTATATTATTTCCTGTACGAATTACACATTACACATCAATCGAAGCTCTATTTTTGTCACCAGCGAAACGAATCTCTGCCCCGCAGAGACTCTACAAAAATTTCAGAAATATGTGACCTTCATCACTATCACACGAAGTACAGTGACAGAAGGCTTCCAATATCGGAATTTCTGTGCTTTCAATGCAAGAGCTTGGTAGAAGAACCGGTAAATTAGAATTTATATCACCTTGATATTATAGTTGTTTAATTGCACCTTATTAATACATCATTAAAAATAATAAATGAAGGTAGCAATATTACCATATGTTATTTTTAAAGAATATATGTATTCAGACAAGAATAAAACCATTGCTGTTTCTTCGCAAAGGATTCTGGGCATGCAAAGTTCTAAGAGGATTGTGGTTCCTGCAGACGTCATTTCCTGAACGGATATCCTATAATGGAACCTAGCCTTCTTGTTGATTGGCTGCATAAAGGGCGGCCCCTCTCTTTTTTTGTTGAATTGTTTTGTTACTTGGCTCTGCAAACAGGATTCATTCCTGTTCCGAGTGTCTAGTGCGTTATACCACGCAATCTCTCTCACCTGTTGACAAATATTTCCATTTATTTGTGCTTTCTGGCTTCGCGGAAGGTGCAACCCACGAACCTTTAGTTTCCAAACTACAGTATAATAATATATTCTCATCATATTAAAATTCGTCATGAATGTGGAACTGAAAAAATTACAGCATTTCCTCTTCTCCCGCACCAATGATTTCTTCATCTACTCATTTTGTTTGGAATATGAGCACAACAGGCTGCAGCCTTGCATTAGAAGCATCGGGTGCAGTACCTCAGCTCGTTACTAGGTGTCCCTGTAGTCAGCTGCAAAATGTACAGCCCGCAGAGTGAGGTCCCTGTACAGTCAGACAAGGTTTTCAATTTCAATTTATTTTATTTGTTTGATTAATTATAATCTTACAAACTTTCCAAAAATGGGATCAAATATAAAAGATTAAAAGAACATATATGATTGATACCATATCTTAAATATGCTAACTTATACTTTAAAATGCAGGACACAATGGGGCAGATTTACAAGCCCCTTGCGCCACTTTTGCGTCACTTTTAACATGGGAGAGGCAGGACTCGAGTTGGGGTGCCAAACGGGTGGAGGGCGTCCCCCTATTTATTTTACCAGGTGGACGCCGTCCCCCCTGCCAAACAGCTGGACTTCACTGTTTGACCTCTCTGGTACGAGATCGGAGCTCACAGCACGCTGCTCACGCGCTGACTTCTCAGATGCAATCGCATCTAAGGGGTGAGCGAGGGGAGGCAATGAGCCCGATGGTGCAAGCCACCTTTCGTGACGTCACTGCTGGTGACAGCGTCCCCCTACTTCTTTTTTTAGGACTTGCGCCCTGGGGAAAAGTGACACAAAAGTGGTGCAAGGGGTTTGTAAATAAGCCCCGATATATTTAAAATATAGTAGATAAGGATTTCAATTTATACTCCTCTAATTTTTTTCCAACCCTCCACAAAAATTTTACAAATGCAGAATTCATAGATATATCATCAGAGCTTAGACGTACTATCAAAGCTTGCCTACCTGTCCTTACTGCACGATCGTTAAATAGACTCTTAAGTATAATTTTCCTTTTGTTTTCTAATTCAGGGCAAAGACACAGTAAATGTATAATATTCTCTTGTCCCGATTTACATAACCTACATTTGTGTATCCTCTTCTGATTTCTTCCATGAAGGTAAATGACATAAACCCCAAATTGTGCTTTAATAATGATATGTTTGTTTTTTAATGACCACGATGTTTCTAAATATTCTTGGACCTTTTTTTTTTAAAAATCCATTTATTATTGGCCATGCATGTTTTCTGTTTACAAATATAGCTTTATCTCTTATCAGCGATAGATGATTAGGGAATTTGTGGATTGTATTTTTTAAATTTTCCTGAGTAATTGTAGTTTCCCAGATAGGCATTACGCTAAATTCTTCAATCGCTGCATTTGAAAAAGTCCAGACCTGCAGTTTTCTATTATAATTTACTTCATGCCATAGTAGCTGGGGCATTTGATTTTTCGTGACTTTGCACTTTCCACACTTTGAGAGCTTGTCCTTTCCTCACATTTAACTGGTTTTTTAACCAAAATTCAACCTTCACTTGTGCTTGGCAAACAAAAAAGGGTTTTATAAGTTCTTGCAACCGCATTATTAATAATTACTGCATCTTTCCCATTTAGTACCTCACTGCCGTATGTCAGAATAGGTATCAGTTTTGCTGAAATCACCTTTAGGAAGTGACCATCAGACAAGTCGCTTATTGATTTCTGTAAGATCCTAAATGCTGCTACCAAAGCATTTGCTTTTCCGTAAATATCCTTTTTTTGCGGGAGGAAGTTTGCATTGTCATTAAATATAACACCAAGATATATGTAAGATTCAACTTGCTCTAATTGGGTTTGTTCCAATGACCATTTATATTTATGTAGAAGTCTTGTATTTTTTGTAATTTCCATTACTTTGGTCTTTGCACCATTTATTACCATATCGTTTTCTATTGCATATGTTGATATGCGATCGATTAACCGCTGCAACCCAATTTTAGTTTGAATTAAAAGTATAACGTCGTCTGCATACAACAAATTGGATATTTGCTTGTCAGCTAACCTAGGAGGATGTGTGTTTACTTAATTCAGCAGGGTTGAAAAATCTGCTAAAAACAAGTCAAAAAGCAATGGGGCAGAACGCACCCTTGCGATAATCCTCCAGTCGTAGGCATTTCTTTTGCTAGAGTCCGTCCATCTCCAATCCTCACCCAAATAGAAGTATCAGTACGCAGAAGTTGAATCAAATTTAATAATGAGGCTTGAATTTCTTGCTCTTTCGGTTTTTATACAAACAGTGTCTATTCACACAATCGAAAGCCAATTTAAAATCCACAAAGATACAAGAGGCCTCATTTATGAGACCTTGCGTCCATTTTGCGCTTCGGATGCGTCACTTTTTGTGACGTATCGGCGGCGTAAAACATGCCTCCGGTTGCACACTATTTACAAAGTGACGCATCTAAGCAGATGTGTCACTTTGTAAACCCCCCAGCACTACATTATACCTGCGTCAGGTATAATGTATGCGGGGGCGTTCCCCCGCATAAAGCCTTGTAGAAGTGACGCAGTGAAATCTATGAGATTTCACTGCGTCACTTCTAGGAAGCCGTTGCGTCCAAATCTTACGCCTGCCTCACAGCAAGCGTAAGACTGACGCTGGCCCTTTCACATGGGGCTTGCCCCATGTAAAAGGAGGCATTGCTGGAGTTACGTCACTTTTGTGACACACTCCAGCAATGCATCACTTTTGCGCCATACAGATACGTCAGAAATACTGACGTATCTGTAACTCCTTGCGACATGATGCGTCATACAGTAAATATGACGCATCAGGTATGTCGCAAGGAAGGCGCACTGAGAAGTGACGCATCGCTGCTTTCACGCAGCAATGCGTCATTTCTCATAAATGAGGTCCAAGGACTGTTTTGCTAAAATTGCCTTATCCATTAATACCGATAGAACTGATATGTTTGAAGCAGTTCCTAGACCTTTTATGAATCCTGTTTGATTTGGGAGCAGTATCTGCTTATCTTTTACCAAATCTGTTAAGCTTGACAGTAAGATCCCTGCGAACAATTTCGCATAAGTGTCTTACAGGGTTATTAATCGATAATTCTCCAGCAATTGTCAATTTCCTTTCTTAAAAATAGGAGATATTAATGACTCTCTCCAGGATTTTGGAAACCCTTGCTCACTATGCCACTGGAATCAAGCTATCCTGGCTGAAGACGGTTAATAGCCAGAAACCGGTCCCAGGAGGCTTGATTCCGGTCCAGGGAAGACATGGCTTGGCAGTTTGGTCTAGACTGTTCCCATGAGGCAGAGGGTCAAGACTTTTATGCATATGGCCTTGTCTGAACTAGGGTGGCTTGGTGAGCAAAATAACGATGGATTAAACCCAGATCTGTGACTGGGGGTGAATGTTTTTCCATTGTGCAACATTCAATCCATCATCTTGTGTGTTTTGAAATTCCTGACTAGTTATCATGGCGATAATATTCAGCAATAGCTGGCAATAATATTTCTATTGCTATGTATGGCCAGTGATAATTTTTTTTTTTTTTAAATTTTTTTTTTTGGGAGTTCAACTCTGCTTTATTGTGTAATTGGAGACATGTCACACAGCTTGTCATGCCCACAACCCGGAGGCCGGCAGCAACAAAAAACAGAAATGTACACAGCCTTGTTGCCGGCATCCCGGAGGCCCGGCGGCATTACGTAAGAGGAATGAAGTGGGGGCACTTCTCCGATGTGGCATGATAAAAGAGGATGAGCAGCAGCAGAACAGAGTTTTCTATAGGAGAAGAAAGAGAACTCTCCCCTCTCCGTTTTTAGATGTGTAATAAAACAACTTAACAACAGTACCCAACAGTGTAGTAACTATGAGGCGAGTCATGCATCATGGTCAGTTAAGTAGCAGTGCATCGGTGTGGCGTGTCATGTGAGCGGAGGCGTGTTTATGAGTGTGTGCAGGTCACAATCAGTCCAGCAAGAGGGCCTCCGGTAGCCGGAGGGTAGGTCGGGTGCGGGGCCCTAAAGAGTCAACCATCAGTGGGTGTCTCGACATAGTGCCAGCAGGGCATAGGTGAGTCTGTGTGAAAGCAAGGGAGAGTGGTGGTAAGCCAAGGGAGCATAGCCACGGTGCCGGCGGAGCATGGAGTCAGGGGGGAGGGTGGGAGGCCGACAAGTGAGCAGTGGTCGAGTCTAGGGGGGGGGCCCTATTTGGATAATGCAGGGAGGAGGCATGCGCGTGGAAGCAGGGTCCTCAGCTAGGTCCAGTAATGGAACAGTGTGCTATCCTATAATGGGTTGATCGTCCGCCTGGCTCGCATCGTCTGAGCGTGCGAGGAGATATCGCATCAGTGGGCCCCAGATGTCGCCGGGACGACTCGAAATGGGCAGCAGTTCAGCAAATGTTGTATGCTGATCTTGGCAGTATGTTAAATCGCCCAGCCAGTCCTTAAATTTGGGCGCCCTGCCCCGTCCCCATCGGCATGCCACGCGTCTCTGGCCAGCAGGAGCGCAGTGTCAACAAATTTCCGGCAAGATCTAGGAAAACGTACAGTGTCCCCGAGTAGGGCCACCATTGGGTCGGAAGGCATTGGTTCTTCCACCATCTCCGCAAGAGCATCCAGCACCTGGTGCCAGAAGTCCGCCACCTGGGGGCATGCCCACGCCAAGTGGAGATAGTCGGCTCCAGCGACATGGCAGCGTTCACAGCGGTCATCATCTGTCAGGCCGAAGCGCCGCTTCCTCGCCGGCGTGTAGTATACTCGCTGCAAGTATTTATAATGAATGATCTTAAATCTGCTGCTTGCAGAAATGCGGGAGGTGAGCGCGCAGCAGCGATCCCACTGCTCATCTGATATGTCGAGACCGAGTTCGGCAGACCAGCGCAGCCGCGCATTGGACTCGGGCACCGGGACAACTCCCCTGAGTTGACGATAAAGGCCGGAGACCAGGTGGGCCCCATCCTGTGAGCTTAATAAAAAGTGTAGCGGTGGTAGGGTATCGGGCTCGCTGGGAAAGTCTGGCAGGATGTCTCTCATCCCCGCCCGTAGTCGCACATAGAAGAAGAGGTCAAGAGGGGTGCGGTCTTGTGCAGCAAAGAACAGGTCAGCTGACTTGAAGGTGCCATTGGAGAATAGGTCCCCCCAGCAAGAAACTCGCAGCTTTGCACAGATTTTGCGAAAGCCCAGTTCCCCCAAAAGGGTAAGATCGGGGTGATGCGTGAGCGGTAGCTTGGGCGAGTAGAGAAATTTACAAACCGATTTCTTGGTAATGCGGCGCCATGCATCTAATGTGCATGAGACCGACGTATTCGGTGTAGTAATGACAGATTCAGGACAGTGAAGTAAACCATTAAGCGGGAGGGGATGTACTATCCAGTCCTCCACCGCTACATGCGGCATAAAGGGAGTAGGGGCCATCCAGTGGTAAGCGAAATGCGCCTGTGCACACTGATAGTAGGCCTCGAAGTCAGGGACATCGAATCCTCCCTTCTCATAGGGGAGGGTAATGGTTGACCACTTGAGTCGGGGGTTCTTGCCTCCCCAAAAGAGCCGTCACAGCTCCGACCGCAGGGTTCGGAAGAAATTAGCGCCAGGGAAGTACGGTATATTGATAAAGAGATAAAGGAAGCGAGGGAGTATTACCATTTTTATGAGCGACGCCCTCCCGGCCATGAAGAGCGGCAGGGTGATCCAGTGGTCCACTGAAGCAACAAGTTTGGTTATCGCTACTCCGAAGTTGGATCGCAGCCTCTCGTCTCTGTCTCTTGAAATGCAGACCCCAAGGTAGCGGAGATCGGACCGACACCACTCTAGTGGGTAATCAAGGGGGAAGTCAGTCACCACGTCGGTCAGGGGGAAAAGTTGCGACTTGGACCAGTTGATATGAACTTCGGACATTCCTCCATACAGAACAAACTCCCTAACCAACGGATTGAGATACGTTTCAGGATGTTTGACATATAACGTGATGTCATCCGCGTAGAGCGACACATCAATCTGGCGCTGTAGGCATTGCACTGCGCCGCCACGATGTAGCTGACGCAGCCTACAGGCGAAAGGTTCGACAGCGATGGCGAACAATAGGGGAGAGAGAGGGCACCCCTGTCTCGTACCCCTGGTTAGTGCGATGGGCTGTGACAGATGACCGTTGATCAGTACCCTCGCCATAGGGCGAGTATATAGCAGGTGGACCCAGGATATAAATAGTTTAGGAAATCCCATTGCAGCCAGCACAGAAAACAGGTACAGCCATTCAACAGAATCGAACGCCTTGGTTGCGTTCAGGAAAATGGCCGCCACGGGTGTGTCAGGGTGTACCGTGCGGAGTAGGGAAAAGAGCGTGCGGAGGTTGTGGGAGGTAACAGCGACAGCCGGGTGGCCAAGACCTTAGCAAGTACTTTGACGTCGCAATTTAGGAGGGAGAGCGGACGATAGGAATGACAGGATTTGGGGTCCTTATTGGGCTTAAGGAGGGAGGTAATCACCACCTCGCGCATGGAGCAAGGGAGTACTCCATCTCCCAAGGATTCCGAGAAGACCTCGCTGAGTACCGGGGACATGATGTCAATATAAGCCTTGTAGAATTCGTCTGGTATGCCGTCGAGCCCAGGGGCTTTGCCATTCTTGAGGGACATAATGGCCTCGCGTATTTCGTCTTGCTCGAACGGAGCTGCGAGGAACTCTCTATCGCCGTCGCTAAGCCAACACAGCGCAACATCGCTGAGGTAGTCAGCATAGGATACGTCGGGCCCTACGGTGGAGGTGTAGACTGAGTGATAGTGTGCCACAAAGGTGTCTAGGATCGCATCTGAGTCCCTAACAGCAGTGCCAGTGGTGTCGGTGAGTTCTAGTATGGTGTTATGAGCTCGTGGTGGTTGTGTAATCGTAGCTAGTGCCTTCCCGGGCCTGTCCCCCTCGCAATAATTGCGGGCCTGCCAGTGTTTTCCCCTAAACTTCGCTTCCCGTGCAGCCTCCTCCTCATATCGTGTCAGTGTCTCCCTAAATTTGGCCTGTAAGTCGGGGCTGGGGTCGGATACCATTCGCAGTTCCAGATCCCGCAGCTCTTTCTCCAGTGTGCTGAGTGATGCAAGGATGGTGCGAAGCACGCCATGGCCTTTGGAGATGCAATACCCTCTGATCGTGACCTTGAATGCCTCCCATATGTGCTCAACTGAGTCTACTGATCCCTTATTCCTGGCGAAGAAATCTGCGATCTCTTCCCCTAGTTCAGTACGAAACAGGTTATCAAGGAGGACATCAGGGCGAAGTCTCCATTGCGGCCGGGGGCTGTCCCAGCCGGGTGTACGAAAGTGGAGCAAGACAGGGCTGTGATCAGAGTACGTCCTCGGCAGATGGCGAACCCCCACCAATTCGACAGCGACATCTCTTGTGATGAGGAAATAGTCTAGCCGTGCCCAAGTCCCGGTATATGATGTAAAGTGTGTGCCCTCCCGCCCCAGGGGGTGCAAGTGTCGCCAGGCGTCCAGCAGTCCGCCCTCCTCAACGATGCCCTCTAGTGCCTCCCGTGCTCTGGCCTTGTAGGTGCAGGCCCCATCCGCTCTATCCAACAGTGGTTGCATCGCTAGATTGAAGTCCCCTCCCCAGACTATGTGTCGTGATGCAATGGAGAGGATTTTGCCCCAGAGAGCAGTGAAAAAGGCTGGTGTGTCAACATTAGGCGCGTACATGGTTACAAATGTGAAGGTGTCCCGGCCTATCCTGCCCCACAGTAGCGCATATCTGCCCTCCCTGTCGAGTAAGTCTCCATACTTTTGAAAGGGTATCCTGCGGGCAATGAGGATAGCGACTCCCCTCGAATAGGTGGAGTAGGAGGAGAAAGCTCGTTCTCCGGCCCACCTACTCGCGAATGACGTCCCGCCCTGTGGTGACAGATGCGTTTCCTGTAACATAGCGACTTGTACGTGACTTCTATCAAGATAGGCTATGACATCACGGCACTTTCTGGCATTGTTCAGCCCTCTTACATTCCAGGATAAACAAGTTAATTGCGTGTTAGCTGCTGGAGTGGCCATGGATAGCACAACAAGAACTATAACAGCACCGGCCTAAGCAGCACGGATATATCACCTCCGCACCATAGTATCGGTGCCCACACCGAGGTTTAAGCCAAGCGTACAGTCTAAGAAATGAGTGCCTCAAAGAGAAAAAAAAGAAAAGAACACCCCTCCCCACCTCCCACCCCAGCATCCCAATCATGCCAGCAGCCAAATACTCCCACCCAGCCCCCCGCCCCCTCCCCCCTTCCCCAACTCAAACAACGTGAACAGCTGAACCTCCAGCAAGTCAAAGGGGATCTCCCAGTGGGGGTAAGACATAGAGTACGTACAGCCACCTCCTAGGCCCCAGCTCCATATCTGTGCCACCCTCGGTGGAGACTAGGGCCAGGAATGTGGTCCTTGGGTTACGTTACCATAGGGATGAAGAGTCCATGCGGCGTCCTTTTCCATACAGTATCTTTTTGTCCGTGCATCAATGTTCGGGGTGAGAACAAGTCAACATAGGCAGGGTGTGCAGCATAGCAAAGATCAGCAGTCAGTCTCCGCGTGGCGCCAGGGGTAAGTCTGCGTTGTCGCGTTCCTCCTCCGCATCCCGGTCTTCTCTACGTGCTCTCCGGAGCGATTTGAGAAAGTCTTCTACCTTCTGTGGGTTGGTGAAGAACCGTTGCTTGCCCTGGTGGGTGATTCGCAGCTTTGCAGGGTATAAAAGTGCATAGTCGATCTGAGCCTCACGTAGTTTTTTCTTCACCGGAAGGAACTTGCGCCGCTCCTCCTGCACCATTGCCGTAAAATCTGGGTAGATGGAGAAGGTGACTCCATTATACTGTAGCGATCTTTGGGATCGGGCTGCCCGGAGGGCAGTGTCCTGATCACGGTAGTTTAGCAGCCGAGCAATGATGGGGCGCGGAGGAAGGCCAGGTTTGGGCATAGGCGCCAAGGAGCGGTGTGCCCTCTCGACGATAAACTGGGGCGAGAAAGCGTCCTCACCGATGGCCCCCTTGAGGAGCTTCTCTACGTACAGCTCCATTCTGCCCGTATCTGTGGATTCCGGAACATTGGTAACCCGTATGTTGTTTCGGCGGCTACGGGCTTCCAAATCCTCATTTTTGGCTGCTATGATCCGGAGGAGGTTGTCCATCCTGGACAGTTGAGTGGTGTGAGTTGTGGCAACGTCTGAGGTATCAGAGATACGTTGCTCCGCAGCCGCCAGGCGTTCCTCATGACGGTCCACCTTGTGCACCAGTGCGTCCAGCCGCGCGGTGACCCCGTCGACCTTTTCTACAACAGTGGTGAATCCCTGGTGCATCTCTTGTATCAGGCCGGACAGGTCAGTGTCTTTAGCTGCGGGGATGGTGGCCCTCGGGGACGACGTGCCAGGGTCGGGGTCCAGCTGCGTCGATTTCGCGCCTTTTTTTGCAGTATCAAAGCTGAGCTTAGTCTGGCGGTTCTCCGGTCGCACCATGATGGCGCCGGGGCGCGGAATTCCAAAAGCGCGAGGGGCAGTAGCGCCACAGGTAATCTGGCTAGGATATTATCTCCAGGATGTAGGGCCACAGCGCGGGTGAGGCAGGGCAACGCCCCAAAAGTCCAATAAGGGTCCAGGCGGTGGAAGTTCAGGGACCTGGTGAGATCGTACAGGCCCCGCGCGGCCTGGTGGCTGGGAGGGGAGGTAGCGAAGTCCCAATGGCAATGGTGGTAGGGTCCAGCACACTAGCGTCGCTGTGTAGGGTGGCAGCACGGCAGTTCTAGGCGTGTGTGGGAAGCAGGGCAGCTGGACCCCAGCGGGGGTGTGCCACGCAGGTGTGATGCTCTACCTGGATTATCCACAACAAGGCCACCTCGCAATGTACAGTTGGTGGCACGTAGGAGGGACGCCAGGCAGGTGAATGGGGACGAGGTGGGTCCCAGCTTCCCCAACGTGGAAGGTGCAGTCTCCCGGCAGCGAGGGGACAGCGTCCCGATGGTGAGCGCTATGCTGGTGGCCAGGGCCGGCCGAGGCTCAGTACAGGGGTGGCAGCAAGCTCGAGAGCCCAGGTCCAAGGGTCAGCCCCCGCGCCGGGTAGTGCACTGCTCCGCGCCTTTTCCCACCGGGCGGGTCCAGCACTCTCCGGGGGTCGAGCAGGCAGTGAGATGTCTGTGCCCCGGCAGCCAAGGGGCAGTGGCAGCTCCTCCAGCGGGAGAGGCGAGCGCAGCGAGGGGGGGGAGGGGGGCGGGGGGGTCCCCGCACCACCGAGCGGTCCGCCACTCACCCCGATCGCGGGTCCGCCGGCGAAGGTCCGTCCAGGAGGTCCGCCAGTCGTTTCGGGGAGAGGCCTAGCTCCTCGTGGCAATCCCCAGCCTGTAGTAGTCCTGCGAGGCCGGACTCGCACACCCCACCGCACCGCAGCAACTATCGGCAAGTTTTCAACTCGGCACCGCTCTGGCCCCGAGTCTCCCAGCGTCACCAGACTTGGACCGAGTGCAGGGATGGACGTCTTGCTGCAACTCGTCCGGAATTCAGGCCGTTTTAGATCCCTTAGGCAGAGGATAACAGGAGGATAGTGTCCCAAGGAGCGGGAGCTGCGAGACTAAGCAGCCATTCCGCTTGTGCGCCCTCTAGCGCCCCCCTATGGCCAGTGATAATTATCGGTGGCTGTTGATAATATGCCCCTTCATTTTTGAAGAAAACAGCGGTTTTCTGCAAAATCTAACGTGTGCTAAAATGCTGGGGCAGCCTTGTAAATGGAAAAATGGTGCTTACATATGATTATGCATGTTAGCACCCTCTTGTAAATAGGGCAATAGTTTTATCTCTGCTTTTTTGGCTTTATAAGCCAAAAAAGCAGATATAAAGCCCTTGTAAATATGCCCCTTTAATCTCCCTGTGCCTATCCAAAAATGAATGTGTCCGTCTGCAACGTAACTGGTGTTCTTCTTGGAAAGTGCTTCAATACCATCGGGTGGAGCTCGCTGACCTTCAATAGCCAGATGGGAAGACACTGTACTGTGTGATAGCCAACTAATATGTTCTCAGAGTGAAATCGTCGAAAAGAGAACTAAACACACAAAGGAGGGACTTTGACAGAAATGTACCAGTAAGAAGCCATCATTTCTGAATGCCATAATTAGTAACCAATAGCAATCAGTGGGTTTGCCAAATCCCACAGAACAATATAACAGGTCGATCTAAGCTTGACCTAAAAATTGTGAAATTAAGGGGCAGAGTTACAAGCCCCTTTGCGCCACCAGTGTATCACTTTTTGTGATGCACCGGTGGCCCTTTTTACTGCTCCATATTTACAAGGACAGGAAAAGCCACCTTGAGTGACTTTTCATGTCCTTGTAAATATGGCCCCTCTGCACGCAGTACTTTGCGTGAAAGGGTTGTTCCATGGGTGTTGCTGTGGGTGTTCCCATGCAACACCCATGGAACCAGACACATTTCCAGATTTACGAGGAATTGTAAATCTTGAAAAAATGTGTGTGAATGCTACGCCTTGCAAGGGGAGGCGTAGATAGGCGAAACGATGAGAGATGTATTAATTTCTTCTAGTTTTCTTTTCCTCTTTCCATGTGTGCTGCATTCTGTAGCAAATATAAAAAGAGGAAATCACCTTAAGGATTATTTTATGTACAGGAAGGGTTCCCTTCCTGCACATAAACAATCATTGAAACAATGACGTTTTTTTACTTCTATGTATGCTAATGCAGCACACATAGAAGTTGAAAAACGGCATTTCAGATTGTTTTTGTGCAGGAAGGGAACCCTTCCTGCTCAAAAACAATCTCCCCACCACGCAGGCATCCTTGCACCATGGTGCAAGGGGGCCTGCACCAGCGCATGGCAGCAGTTTGTGCGGCAGCGCAGGGAGAAGCACAGAGATGCCACATATTGTTGTAGATATGTCGTAACCCTGTGCATTGAAAGTGACTCCGTGCGGCACAACCAAATGGCATGTGTTCCACACTGAGGGGCATATTAATAACAAGTAGCGCTATTTATCGCTAAATAGACTTAGTGACGATTTTTTTATCGCTGCCTATCGCCGGATATGTTAGCGGAGAAAACATGCTATTGGCAACGTTTTTTTCTCCATTGTGCTAAAATATCCAGCGATAGCGGCGAAATTCGTGAATATCGCTGAGAATACAGCGATATTCATGCATTAGCGACAAAATGCTCTTAGCCATGTTATCCACCTCCCATTGGATAACGTGGCTTAGAACTGGTCTGAGCAGGGGTTAGTTTTTGGCGATAGCGGGAATATTTCCATCGCTACGGCTGCCTTGCTAATAGGCGATAGCGACGTTAGCGACTGCTTTCAGTCGCTTAAAGGTTGAGTACGCCCACTTTGCATGTCATTAGCGATAAATATCGCTGACATGCAAAGCGGGCCCCAAACCGCTCGCTATCGCCTAAAAGCTGTCGCTAACATCAGTTAACGACAGCTTGCTAATTGAGCGATAGAATCATCGCCGCTTAGCGGCCGAAAACGGCCGCTAAACCGGCGATAATTGTCTATCGCCCCCCTTGGTAATATGCCCCTGAGTCACTTTATTGAAAATCTGCCCCAAAGTCCCTATGCAGAAAGCGCAGAAGCAAACAATTCTGCCGCAATACTCCAGGGCCCACAAAGTACATACAACAGATGATCCTGGGAGACAAGCGCCATAGGATAGACCTGAACAAACGTAACAGACCCATGTTATAATTTTTGCCTGGAAAGATTGCCATGATGCTCGCACCCGACTGACCACATCCTCTAATTGTTTCAATGACTGAGACCATGCATGAATAGATGCTCCCATCAGCAGAACGCCGCTTACTCATCTGTACCCGATTATATTATTTCCTGTACGAATTACACATCATACATCAATCGAAGCTCTATTACAATCACCGAGGAAACGAATCTCTGCCCCGCAGAGACCCTGCATAAATTAACAGAAATATGTGACCTTCATCACGATCACACGAAGTACAGTGACAGAAGGCTACAGATATCAGAATTTCTGTACCTTTGATAATGGAGCATGGTAGAAGAAATGTAAATCACAATTTATATCACTCTGATATTATAGTTGTTTAATTGCACCTTATTAATACATCATTAAAAATAATAAATGAAGGTAGCAATATTACCATATGTTATTCTTAAAGAACATATGCATTCAGACGAGAATAAAACCATTGCTGTTTCTTCGCAAAGGATTTTGGGCATGCAAAGTTCTAAGAGGATTGTGGTTCCTGCAGACGTCATTTCCTGAACGGATATCCTATAATGGAACCTAGCCTTCTTGTTGATTGGCTGTAAAAAGGGCGGCCCCTCTCTTTTTTAGGTCTCGGGACGAAGCTGCGAAGCAGCTTCCGGTCAGGAGAATTAATGTCAGTTAGTAGGGCAGTTTAGACCCGCCTCTCAGCTCCGTTCGCTTCCATTGGCTGGCTTCCTAAACAGAGGCCAGCCATTGGAAGAGAAGTGAGTCATTCCAAACAAGCCCTGTCTTTTTCGGATTTGGGGGCGTCATTTTTGCTGTTCTTTAGCTCGTGACGTTGTCCGTCACTCAGGACAGCAAAACACGCCCCCAAATCCGAAAATGGCCGTGCGTTTCTCCAAGGCATTTTCTCCTTGCCTCGGAGAAACGTGGTGGTGTTTTCGGAGCTGCTCGCCTCCCTAGGAGCTGCTCGGCTTCGCTCCTCTCCTCCCTTCCCTCTGCCCTCCTCGTCACGCTCTCGCCTCCCCCCCCCACCCCCCCCCCTGCAGCTCTCCTCCGTCGTGCTAAAAATCACATCGGACCGCATTTGGTCCACTTCTTCACTTCTCCCTAGGAGCTGCTCGGCTCCGCTCGCCTCCTCCCTTCCCTCTGCCCTCCTCCGTCGCGCTCTCGCTTCCCCCTCCCCCTCCCTCTGCTGCAGCTCTCCTCCGTCGTCCTAAAGATCACATCGGACCGCTTTTGGTCCACTTCTTCACGGAGAGGCTAGGTTTGGGTCCAAGCCAGAAGACTTTCAGCAGGTCAGGGAACCCGCAGTCAACTCATCTGTCAGGCGCTGTGCCCCACTAGAGGTACGCCGGAGGCGCGCTGTCCAGCGATGCGGTATAGGAGCAGGTGTCCCATGCAATGTGTGCCCTGGACTCCTCCTGCCAGGTGCGCACAACTCTCAAACACAGCGCCCAGGAAAGTTCGGCTCAAAATGGTCCAGACAGGGCCACTCCAGTACCTGCATCCTCCGACCGTCGCGCTCTCGCCTCCGGCCTCCCCCTCCCTCCCTCTGCTGCATCTCTCCTCCATCGTGCTCTGCCGCTCCCCGGCCCCCGCCCTCAAATCCAAAAGCAAACAAAAAAATGGCCCACTTTAAGATAGGAGTTTTTTTCGGTCCCTGATAAAATGCAATTGAGGGATAGAAAGCGCTTGTTGAGACAGAAATGTGACTTTTGCGAGCAAAGGGTCATCCCAGGTCAGGCTCGAGGACCCAATCGCAAACTGACCTTATGTTCAAGTTTCACAAATCCATGGCCCATCTGCTGAACTCAATTACATTGTTGTGTTCTGCAACTGAGTTCACATTTTCACTTATTCCAAGAGCGATTTCAGATAATTCGCCTTTACCGGACAAGGCATCAGTAAATGGTTGCAGGCAGGAGGCAAGAGGGCTAAAAAGCACACGCCACTCGGACAGAACGCAGACGTCCTCATGAGCCTGGTAGCAAAAAGTAAGTTCGCCACTTCATTTATTTCCCAGAAAAAGTCAAATGTTCATTTGTTCAGATGGTTTGCATGCTCTCTCAGGTTTTGTCAGATGCGAGAACCGAAGAGCAAGTCACTTGGCCAAGATCACAGAGTGTGTTGAAGGGGAAAGTATGCGCGGTTAGATTAGCTAAAGTCGTTCTTGGTTCAGCGGCATCAATTTACCCAGAAGGCCGTCCCACTATGGGGCTTTTGAACTTAAGTAGATAGGTGGGTGGGATACGCATACCTTGAAAGTGAGAACCACTCACTGGCTCCTGTCAAGGCTCTGTGATGATTTACAACAGTTGTCTGCGGTGCCACTGGCGACAATATTATTGCGGTGTCAGGTGTATTTATGGTAGAAATGTGTGCGCCTTAGAAGAAAATATACTGTCCTTTAACATTAAGGTTGTAGCCGCTGCTTACATAACCCAATTGTACTCTTTTCATCAAAAAGGATTGAAAAATAAGTATGTCCAATAAGTAAAGTACCCGAGTCCTACAGTTTGTGATCAGATCGCCACACACGGGGCTTAACTCGCTGAGCTATGTTACTCCCTGCAGCAGGCGCCTTCGCCTCTTGAGCTACGTTCTGCATCCCAGGGCTTTTGGTTAACATGCTTCGCGGTTGAAGGGGAGCATTTAAAGTACAGCGCGGTTTTACTGAGAGCTGAAGTGGGGTCATGCCGGCTGTGCACGCTGCGCTTTAGTTAACACGTGCAAGAGAGACGCCGCACTCGGCGTTATCAGGACATTAGTCGGTGATATAATGTCCCTTCCAGGCAGAGGGATTACCGACATCCTTTGTAATCTCACGCGGATGTGGCGCATTCTGCAAGTCCTCAGAGCTGTAGCTCGGTCTTCAGATTCCAATGCAAAAAATAAGCGGGGCCCTGTCAGCATGTGTGACGATTCAGGGCACAAGCAGGCAGCACCGCAGCAGCATACAGTGCCTTGAAACAGAACACCTGCAGAAACCACTTTATCAGTAAGACTGGTCTACCCTTTCGTGACAGCAGGAGATATGCCTTTCACACCGTCCCTCTCACCGCCCCCTCTTTCTGTCAATGTTCTCCTTATCTCTGCTTTCTTGACAGAAAGGCGCGAGGCGCGGATGTAACAAGGCAGGGGGAAGAGGGGAGGTGCAGAGAAGGGCAGAACAATGGGAAAAGTCAAGTGACTAGGGAGAGAGAGAATAAAAGCAAAAAAGAGAAAGCCCCAGCGGCTGTTAGGTAATGAGAAAGTTCACAAGATGCGGGGGTTGAAAGAAACCCAGAAACAGGAAGAGACTACAGATAGGAAGAGGAGAAAAAACGCACGAAGGAGAGAAAAAAGCATGGGAGAAGGATCAGGGGATGGGTGAATAGGTATTCGGAGGACTGGACAGAGGAAAAACAGAATTTGAATGATGCCTTCCTATTCAAAGCACCCTTATCCTCGACCGGGTCTGTCTGGTGCTATGTAAGCCACACACACGAATATAGCACGCACAAACCATCAACACTACCCTCCAGCTGCTGTGAACATAGTGCAGCAGCTTTTATGAAAGGCCCAACGAGCTCCACCAGCCGAGCGGGTGCCCCATGGTTCCCTACACACAGCTGCCCTTTGCTCCGATTATGTCCCGGGCCAAACCACATGTCTCCTATTTAATTATCTATGTGTCCCAGGTCGGCGCGAGACTTCTGCAGGCAGCTCCTGCACCTAGCTGGAGGTCGGCGCCCTGTGCGTGGGCACAACTTGCACCTGCTAAAGGCCGGCCAGGTTCCTGCAGGTCTGACCTCAAAGGACTGACACAGACATAAGACGTCTCTGGGCCTGACCTTGAGGGAGGCCTCTGGGTTCTTCACTTCACACCTACCTCTAGAAGCGTTGGGTGTGAAACACGACTTAGTGGAGATTGGTGGCGGGACGTGCTGGTAGGGGTTTCTTGTCCCGTCTATGACTGTTCTGTGCCATATAATTTGAAATCTTAACCTGTTCAGAACGGTCAACTCGTGAAGGGTTCAATACACTGACAGAGTCTGAGACAGACCACCACCCTCCCGCCTATATGTGCAGACACACACACACACACACACACATATATATATATATATATATTGGTATTGGCGATTGGTGCCTCGAAGTCCTGTGTCCAGTCGCCTGCTTCCCAGGATGACCCCACAGAATAGATGTGCGTGGTATTGGGGACCTAGAAAGAATGGAGTGCAAGTAAATTGAATGAATCTTGCTTTTCTGAGAGGTTCTCGTGTTGGATGGTAAACTTGATTTTTTTTTGTCTATGCATGAAGATTGAACATTGGCTGCCATGTTCGGAAACTGCAAAAATACACTTAACCTGTGTTTAATTCAAAAAGTGGGGTCATGTCTTCTGTAACTGGCGCACGGGAGGGTGGCAGATCTGTATGTTACACATGCCAAGTTTATCTGGGTGTTTCCACTCTGGAAACATGCCTCCTCAGGGACAAAACTAGACAAAGCATTTCAGACTGGACAACCCAGTGCAGTAGACAGCGTACTAGACTATGATCAAAAGAAATATCATAACGGGACCTGCAGAGCAGCTCAAAGCTGCCAGCTTCCTGAAAACATAAACTGGGGTTTAACAGGTCATGCATTTGCAAGCTATTAAGCTATTGGCATTGTAAATGACAATGCCATTTATTTATGATTTAAAAAAAAAATGTTATGAGCAATTCCAATAGCTCTACCTTTAATAATGCCGAGACCATTGCATTGTAAATGCTTGTTTTGTTGAATTGTTTTGTTACTTGGCTCTGCAAACAGGATTCATTCCTGTTCCGAGTGTCTAGTGCGTTATACCACGCAATCTCTCTCACCTGTTGACAAATATTTCCATTTATTTGTGCTTTCTGGCTTCGCGGGAGGTGCAACCCACGAACCTTTAGCTTCCAAACTACAGTATAATAATATATTCTCATCATATTAAAATTCGTCATGAATGTGGAACTGAAAAAATTACAGCATTTCCTCTTCTCCTGCACCAATGATTTCTTCATCTACTCATTTTGTTTGGAATATGAGCACAACAGGCTGCAGCCTTGCATTAGAAGCGTCGGGTGCAGTACCTCAGATCGTTACTAGGTGTCCCTGTAGTCAGCTGCAAAAAGTACAGCCTGCAGAGTGAGGTCCCTGTACAGTCAGACAAGGTTTTCAATTTCAATTTATTTTATTTGTTTGATTAATTATAATCTTACAAACTTTCCAAATATGGGATCAAATATAAAAGATTAAAAGAACATATATGATTGATACCATATCTTAAATATGCTAACTTACACTTTAAAATGCAGGACACAATGGGGCAGATTTACAAGCCCCTTGCGCCACTTTTGCGTCACTTTTAACATGGGAGAGGCAGGACTCGAGTTGGGGTACCAAACGGGTGGAGGGCGTCCCCCCATTTATTTTACCAGGTGGACGCCGTCCCCCTGCCAAACAGCTGGACTTCACTGTTTGACCTCTCTGGTAGGAGATCGGAGCTCACAGCACGCTGCTCACGCGCTGACTTCTCAGATGCAATCGCATCTAAGGGGTGAGCGAGGGGAGGCAATGAGCCCGATGGTGCAAGCCACCTTTCGTGACGTCACTGCTGGTGACAGCGTCCCCCTACTTCTTTTTTTAGGACTTGCGCCCTGGGGAAAAGTGACGCAAAAGTGGTGCAAGGGGTTTGTAAATAAGCCCCGATATATTTAAAATATAGTAGATAAGGATTTCAATTTATACTCCTCTAATTTTTTTCCAACCCTCCACAAAAATTTTACAAATGCAGAATTCATAGATATATCATCAGAGCTTAGACGTACTATCAAAGCTTGCCTACCTGTCCTTACTCCACGATCGTTAAATAGACTCTTAAGTATAATTTTCCTTTTGTTTTCTAATTCAGGGCAAAGACACAGTAAATGTATAATATTCTCTTGTCCCGATTTACATAACCTACATTTGTGTATCCTCTTCTGATTTCTTCCATGGAGGTAAATGACATAAACTCAAAATTGTGCTTTAATAATGATATGTTTGTTTTTTAATGATGTTTCTAAATATTCTTGGACCTTTTTTTTCTTAAATCCATTTATTATTGGCCATGCATGTTTTCTGTTTACAAATATAGCTTTATCTCTTATCAGCGATAGATGATTAGGTAATTTGTGGATTGTATTTTTAAAATTTTCCTGAGTAATTGTAGTTTCCCAGATAGGCATTACGCTAAATTCTTCAATCGCTGCATTTGAAAAAGTCCAGACCTGCAGTTTTCTATTATAATTTACTTCATGCCATAGTAGCTGGGACATTTTATTTTCTTGATCGTTTCTTATTCGGTTCCACACTTTGAGAGCTTGTCCTTTCCTCACATTTAACTGGTTGTTTAACCAAAATTCAACCTTCACTTGTGCTTGGCAAACAAAAAAGGGTTTTATAAGTTCTTGCAACCGCATTATTAATAATTACTGCATCTTTCCCATTTAGTACCTCACTGCCGTATGTCAGAATAGGTATCAGTTTTGCTGAAATCATCTTAAGGAAGTGACCATAAGACAAGTCGCTTATTGATTTCTGTAGGATCCTAAATGCTGCTACCAAAGCATTTGCTTTTCCGTAAATATCCTTTTTTTGCGGGAGGAAGTTTGCATTGTCATTAAATATAACACCAAGATATATGTAAGATTCAACTTGCTCTAATTGGGTTTGTTCCAATGACCATTTATATTTATGTAGAAGTCTTGTATTTTTTGTAATTTCCATTACTTTGGTCTTTCCACCATTTATTACCATATAGTTTTCTATTGCATATGTTGCTATGCGATCGATTAACCGCTGCAACCCAATTTTAGTTTGAATTAAATGTATAACGTCGTCTGCATACAACAAATTGGATATTTGCTTGTCAGCTAACCTAGGAGGATGGTTGTTTACTTAATTCAGCACGGTTGAAAAATCTGCTAAAAACAAGTCAAAAAGCAATGGGGCAGAACGCACCCTTGCGATAATCCTCCAGTCGTAGGCATTTCTTTTGCTTGAGTCCGTCCATCTTCAATCCTCACCCTAATAGAAGTATCAGTACGCAGAAGTTGAATCAAATTTAATAATGAGGCTTGAATTTCATGCTCTTTTCGGTTTTTATACAAACAGTGTCTATTCACACAATCGAATGCCAATTTAAAATCCACAAAGATACAAGGGGCCTCATTTATGAGACCTTGCGTCTATTTTGCGCTTCGGATGCATCACTTTTTGTGACGTATCGGCGGCGTAAAACATGCCTCCGGTTGCGCACTATTTACAAAGTGACGCATCTAAGCAGATGCGTCACTTTGTAAACCCCCCAGCTCTACATTATACCTGCGTCAAGTATAATGTATGCGGGGGGGGGCGTTCCCCTGCATAAAGCCTTGTAGAAGTGACGCAGTGAAATCTATGAGATTTCACTGCGTCACTTCTAGGAAGCCGTTGCGTCCAAATCTTACGCCTGCCTCACAGCAGGCGTAAGACTGACCCTGGCCCTTTCACATGGGGCTTGCCCCATGTAAAAGGACGCATTGCTGGAGTTACGTCACTTTTGTGACACACTCCAGCAATGCATCACTTTTGCGCCATACAGATACGTCAGAAATACTGACGTATCTGTAACTCCTTGCGACATGATGCGTCATACAGTAAATATGACGCATCAGGTATGTCGCAAGGAAGGCGCACTGAGAAGTGACGCATCGCTGCTTTCACGCAGCAATGCGTCATTTCTCATAAATGAGGCCCAAGGACTGTTTTGCTAAAATTGCCTTATCCATTAATACCGATAGGACTGATATGTTTGAAGCAGTTCCTAGACCTTTTATGAATCCTGTTTGATTCGGGAGCAGTATCTGCTTATCTTTTACCAAATCTGTTAAGCTTGACAGTAAGATCCCTGCAAACAATTTCGCATAAGTGTCTTACAGGGTTATTAATCGATAATTCTCCAGCAATTGTCAATTTCCTTTCTTAAAAATAGGAGATATTAATGACTCTCTCCAGGATTTTGGAAACCCTTGCTCACTATGCCACTGGAATCAAGCTATCCTGGCTGAAGACGGTTAATAGCCAGAAACCGGTCCCAGGAGGCTTGATTCCGGTCCAGGGAAGACATGGCTTGGCAGTTCGGTCTGGACTGTTCCCATGAGGCAGAGGGTCAAGACTGATTTGCATATGGCCTTGTCTGAACTAGGGTGGCTTGGTGAGCAAAATAATGATGGATTAAACCCAGATCTGTGACTGGGGTGAATGTTTTTCCATTGTGCAACATTCCATCCATCATCTTGTGTGTTTTGAAATTCCTGACTAGTTATCATGGCGATAATATTCAGCGATAGCTGGCAATACTATTTCTATTGCTATGTATGGCCAGTGATAATTATCGGTGGCTGTTGATAATATGCCCCTTCATTTTTGAAGAAAACAGCGGTTTTCTTCAAAATCTAACGTGTGCTAAAATGCTGGGGCAGCCTTGTAAATGGAAAAATGGTGCTTACATATGATTATGCATGTTAGCACCCTCTTGTAAATAGGGCGATAGTTTTATCTCTGCTTTTTTGGCTTTATAAGCCAAAAAAGCAGAGATAAAGCCCTTGTAAATATGCCCCTTTAATCTCCCTGTGCCTATCCAAAAATGAATGTGTCCGTCTGCAACGTAACTGGTGTTCTTCTTGGAAAGTGCTTCAATACCATCGGGTGGAGCTCGCTGACCTTCAATAGCCAGATGGGAAGACACTGTACTGTGTGATGGCCAACTAATATGTTCTCAGAGTGAAATCGTCGAAAAGAGAACTAAACACACAAAGGAGGGACTTTGACAGAAATGTACCAGTAAGAAGCCATCATTTCTGAATGCCATAATTAGTAACCAATAGCAATCAGTGGGTTTGCCAAATCCCACAGAACAATATAACAGGTCGATCTAAGCTTGACCTAAAAATTGTGAAATTAAGGGGCAGAGTTACAAGCCCCTTTGCACCACCAGTGTATCACTTTTTGTGATGCACCGGTGGCCCTTTTTACTGCTCCATATTTAATGTAAATGTAAATGGAAAAATGGTGCTTATCTATGATTATGCATGTTAGCACCCTCTTGTAAATAGGGTGATAGTTTTATCTCTGCTTTTTTGGCTTTATAAGCCAAAAAAGCAGAGATAAAGCCCTTGTAAATATGCCCCTTTAATCTCCCTGTGCCTATCCAAAAATGAATGTGTCCGTCTGCAACGTAACTGGTGTTCTTCTTGGAAAGTGCTTCAATACCATCGGGTGGAGCTGGGGCGTGGCTTGGACGCCGATCGGGATGGCGGCGTGAGCTTGCAGCTCCGCGCAGGGTCCCGCTGTTTCTCCTGAAAACTACACCCGGGGAGACCCCTGATAGGCATGACTGGCCTGCGAGGTGTTGGGGGCCCACTGGAGAGCGGCTGAGAGCTCTTGGGGGACCGCCAGTGCCTCTGAGACCTTGAGAGACGACGCCCGAGGTGTTGCCTGGAGTGCGAAGAAAATGGCGGCGGAGAGGGTCGATGGTCTCTGAACCGAAACTGAGGAGATTGGAGTCGGCCTGCGGGGTGGCCCGCCTTTGCGAGACCGGAGTTAAGGGGGCTTGCTGGCACAGACTTGTGGAGCTGGGGGCTCGGAGGCCGACATTGGACTGGTGTACTGGGAGCACGCACTTGTTTCTACCTCCCCCTCCCCCCCTCCCCCCGGTTCTGGCGACCGTGGAGCGAGCGGCTCTGGCACTCCTGGTTCTTTGAGTGCAGACACAGCGGAGGCACTGTACCACGATCACCGTTGGTGCGCACGTCCCCCGGGCAGGGGTTATCGGGCCCTCGTGAGGACCGGGCGTGTCCGTGCGACGACAACAGAGGCACCTAAGATGGCGGCTGCGGGAGGAGCGGCCATCACGGAGCAGGGCCGGGAGGACTCGACCACGCTATCCCAGGCCGGTGAGGCCCCCCCAATGATGATGGACCAGGAGCAAAGGCTGAACCGGCGCCTAGATACTATTCTGGAGGCCATCACCTCGACCAAGGAGGCATTGCAGCAGGACATTGCGCAGGTCACCACGGGGCTGGGTCTCCTGAGGGCGGATCATGCCAAGCTGGCGGACAAGGTAAAGGACCATGAGCAGCTGCTTCTAGACCTGAAACCGGCGGTGGTGACCGCGGAACATAAGATTACGGACATCCTAAACCGTTTGGACACGCTGGAGAGACGTGCGGAGGATGCCGAAAGCCGCAATAGACGGAACAACGTGCAGGTCGTAGGCCTGCTGGAGAGAATTGAAGGGGAGGATGCGGTGGCCTACATGGAGAACTGGTTCCGGGCGGTGGTGGCACCAGAGGGCCTCACTTCCTTCTTCACGTTAGAACGAGCACATAGGGTGCCGGCTCGCCCACCAGCGCTTGGCCGCCCCCCTAGACCGATGGTGGTGAAGCTCCTTCATTATAAAGATCGGGACCTGTTAATTCAGAAAGCTCGAGCTTCGGGCCCATATGAGGTGGAAAATAGCCGAGTCACGATTTTCCCGGATTATACACAGGCGGTTCAGAAGAATAGAGCATCCTTCCTGGCGGTGAAAAAGGAGCTGAGGGAGGAGGGCATCCAGTACTCATTGCTCTTCCCGGCCAAGCTGCGAGTGATCCTAGATGGGAATACTCAGTTTTTCCAGACTCCTGATGAAGCCTGGTCATGGCTGGAATTGTATCGCACTGGCACGGACAGGACTGGCAAAAGTCAGCGAGAGAGGCCTAAACCGCTTCAGGTCCGGAAATCACAACGGATTCGCTCCCGCAACAAGCTTCAGAGGGCGAAACGGGAGGCTCAAATGGCTGCGGACAAGAAAGGGGCGCTGGCAGCGACGGCGGCCATCACGAGGTCGCAACAGGAGAGTGACCTGGCTGCAACGGACTCTGGCGAGGACGGCGGCAGGACTGGAGAGGAATTGTCGGAGGCGGAGAGCTCGAAGGGCCCGGTGGTCACCCCCCAGACATCTTGACGAGATCTTTCATGGCTGACTCATGTATGGGACTTGGGACACTGCACTTCTTGCTGGGAGGTGCTCTGTTGGTAATAGAGGGGCTGCCAGGTAGGGTATGGCATCAGCATTGCGGGATGGAAGGCGCGGGGCGCGGGCTCCGCCTGCCTGGGGTCGGCGATAACTCACCCCCTCGGGGCCCTTAAGGCCTTCTGTGGTGGCGACCACAGATTAGTCGGATGTGTGTTTTGTTTAAGGTTTGGATCAGGGCTGAAATTGGGTTTGTAGGCTCTGTCCTGGGGAGTGGGGTTTGGGGAGTTTTTTCTATGATTCTTTTGGGGGGGGCAACTGCTACGATGTGGGCAATGAATGGCTACACCTGAACTGGATCGTTTTGCATTGGTATGGGGACGTTACCTAACTTGAAATGCCTAACATGGAATGTCCGAGGACTGCGAACTATGGTCAAACGCCACAAAGTGCATGCTTATTTGGTGAGGCGGGGGGTCCAGGTTGCCATGTTGCAGGAGACTCATTTAACGAAACAGGAATGTACTGCGTTACAGAAGAGATGGCGAGGTCAGGTCTTTGGAACCACTTACTCTGCGTTCGCTAGAGGGGTACTGATATGGGTACGAGCGGGGGTACCGTTCCAGATGTTAAATCAACTGGTGGATCCTGAGGGTAGATATGTGGCGGTGAAGGGAAGGTTGTATGGGCGGGATGTGGTCTTATGCTGTGTATATGCTCCAAATGTTGACCAGGCTCGCTTTTTTGATGGCTTATCCTGCTCACTGGCCTCTTTTTTGGCGGGTCCTGTGATTCTGGGAGGGGACTTTAACTCGATCACGGATGTAGCCTTGGATAGGTCTCACCCACCACTGGTCGATTCCCCGGTACGTAGACTAGCTGCACACAGGAAGGATTGGCAGGAAAGATGGGGACTGTGGATGTGTGGCGGGAGCAACACCAGGGTGGCAGGGATTATTCCTTTTTCTCGGCCCTCCACGCTCTACATGTTAGGATCGACTCGGTCCTGTGCAGTGGGTCCCTAGCCACATTGGTCACCCACACGGAGTACCTGGCCAGAACCATCTCAGATCATAATCCTTTGCTGGTGCACGTACAATGGCAACGTGCGCGATCCGCGATTCCAACATGGCGGCTCCGGCCCGACACCTTGGAGGACTCGGTGTTTAGTGACGCGATCCAACGGGGCATAGACCAATACTTTGATGAGAATGAGGGGACAGCAACTTGTAGGTCCACTGAATGGGACGCGATGAAAGTGGTGGTAAGAGGAGTGTGCATGGGTAGGTTTTCGAATGCCCGAACGTCGGTGTTGAATGCGCTTGCCAGAGCGGAAGAGAAGCTGAGGGATCTGGAACAGCATAGAACGGACCGACCGGACTTACAAGCCCGGTTATTGGAAGCCAAGGAGGTGGTGGCTACCGAAACAGAACGGCTGCGGAGTTATGATTACAGACAATATGCCATTAAGGCGCATGCTGAAAGGGATAAGGTAGGCACGTTATTGGCCAGGCTCGCTAATCCTGAACTCAGAGGCTGTCCAATCTTGAGCATAAAAAATACACTGGGGGAGATGGTTTATTCACAAACGGCGGTGGTGGAATGCTTTCGGACCTATTATGCTGGGTTGTACGAGAGTCAATTGGGGGTGGAGGCCTGGGAGATCAGTGAATACTTAGAATCGATGCAGCTTCCGGTGCTTGATGACGACGATGCGAAGGACTTGGGGGGACCTATCACGCTCGCCGAGATTAGGGCGGCCATTAAACATATGGCGAGGAATAAAACGCCCGGGGTAGATGGTCTGCCGATTGAATTTTACCAGAAGTATGTTGATAGCTTGGCGCCTAGATTACTGGTGGTGTATGGGGAGGCTCACAGGCTGGGGAGTCTGCCCGGTTCGATGAGGGAGGCATTGATAGTACCATTGTTGAAACCCGGCAGAGAGGCGACTGATGTAAGATCGTATAGGCCGTTGTCCATGTTGACGGTGGATTACAAGATATTGAGCCGTATTTTGGCCACCAGGTTAGCTCCGCATATGACTAGGCTGGTACACAGGGACCAAGCGGGGTTTATCCCTACGAGGAACACGGCGCTTAATATTCGTCGTCTGATTGGGATATTGGATGGCGCAACGGAAGCGGACGGTGCCCAGGCGGTGTTATCGGTGGACATTGAGAAAGCCTTTGATAGTCTGGAGTGGGTCTATTTAGACGAAGTCCTAGTTAAGTTTGGCATTGGCGAGGGGTTTCGTAGATGGACGAAGGTGTTGTATTCCTCGGCTACAGTGCGAGTGCGCATGGGCACTCTGGTATCTGCGGCTTATCCAGTTTGTAGGGGGACGAGACAGGGGTGTTCCCTCTCCCCACTGCTGTTCGCACTGGCGATGGAACCATTAGCGGCGCGCGCCAGGTCGGGAGACATGTACACGGGGATCGACAGAGGCGGGCAGTCGCACTATATATCATTGTATGCAGACGATCTGCTGCTGTATATGGCGGATGCGGATCGGGCTCTGGAGGGGGCGATGGACATGCTATCCGAGTTTGGTCGGTTGTCGGGCCTCAGGGTTAACTGGACGAAGACTTGCGTCTTCCCGCTCAGGGCAGACACGCCGTGTCCCTCTCGCGATATAGGGGTGGTCTGGGAGCCATCTTGCTTCACTTATTTGGGAGTCCGAATCTACCACGAGGTCGTGAATTTGTTGGAGGGTAATATTGGGCGGTGCGTAAGAGCGCTGAGAGGCTGTATGTCTTTTTGGGCCTCCCTCCCTTTGTAAGTGCTGGGTAGAATAGCTCTGCTGAAGATGGTGGCGCTCCCGCGGCTATTGTATTACTTTTGCACGCTGCCCATTTGGATCCCTCAGACGATCTTTAATGACCTGCAGACGATGATAATCGATTTCCTTTGGGGGCACGGTCGCCGTAGGGTAGCATTGAACACGTTGCTTCGTCCCAAGCTTGAGGGGGGCATGGCGGTCCCAGACTTTGAATTGTACTACTTGGCCGCGCAGCTTCAGGTTCTCACACAGCACGTGGCTAGGGTATTTAGAGGGCCTGAACACGAACGAGAGCAGGGTATACCGCGTCACGTCCTGGCCTACATTATCATGCAGCAGAGACTGGAGTTGCGAGGCCTCACCATGGAGGAGAAGACGCTCAGGTTGTGTTGGCAAAGGAGTTTTAGGAGAGCAAAGGCGTCCTGACCGTATGCGCCGGAGATACCGTTAGGAATGCTGACTGCGCTGCCGCATGGGGGCGATTGGTCTCCGCTACTGGAGTGGGAGGAGCTGGGGCTGCAGGTGGTGGGAGATATGTATCTTGATGGGACGCTGGTCCCCTTCCAGTCGCTGCAGGAACAGTTTGGGCTGCCGGAGGGGAGCTTCCTATTGCATGCGGCCGTGGTGGCGGCCATGCAGAAGCACTGGAAAGGGGGGCTCATTGAACCGGAAACGGCTATGACTTGCCAGTATGTCGTGATGGCCGCTGGCACCTTTAAAGCGGTGACCTGCCTCCATAATAGGATGTTGCATGAGGGGTTGGATCCGCTCCTGGGCCTGAAATCGAAGTGAGAACTTAGCATAGGTAGGCCCATTCCGGACACGGTGTGGGGACATATCCTTAAGCGTACGTGGAAGGGTACTAGGAACGCACGCTTCCAGCAAGTACATTACGTGTTGCACAGGGCCTACCTGACCCCGGAGAAGATTAAACGGTATTTCCAGGTGCAGGAGGCGAGATGTCCGAGATGCCTGGCATTGGAGGCAGATCTAGATCATCTGTTATGGGGCTGTCCGAAACTGGAGGCTTATTGGGCGGAGGTTGGGGAACTCCTGAATGCAGTGACCGATCGGGAGGTGGATTTTGACATGGCGGCGTGCTTGTTGCTCTGGTTTCCACACACGAAACATACTAAGGTGACGAGTAAATTCATTGACCTGGGGCTGATACTGGCGCAGAGGGAAATCACTTGGCACTGGAAGTCCAGGGAGGGACCGTCTGTGAGGAGATGGGTGAATGAACTGCTGAGATGGTCTGAATGCGAGAGTGTGCTCCGTATGAGACAGGCAGTCAAGCTTGATAATGAAAAGAGCCTAGAAACAGCGCGAGCGTGGGAGATGATAGTACAGGCGTTGCGTGACTCCATGGTGGAGGACGAAGACTGAATGGATAGTGCATAAGGACTCCATGAGGCTTATGAGTATGGAGGTATCAATAGATCTGTAGCGGGACCCATAATGGCGATAGGAGCATGGCCCACATCATTAGCGGTTGCTGGGGGGGAGGGGATGGGGGTTGTTTTGGGATAGTTGGGGGGGGTTGGGCACCGGGTTCCGGGTCGGGAGGCAGCAGTGATCCCCGGGGTGGGAACTGTCCTAGCGGGACGGGAGAGGGTGGATAGATGGCGGGGCAGGGATAGGGACACATGGAACTGTTCCGATAGGGGCCCACCACCGAACGGACTGGGGGGTAGGATCACAAATATCGCCATGTGACTGGACTGTTAGGATATGCTGGACAGTGTCGGGGGAGGGTTAGGCGTTAGGGGGTAAAATGCAGATACAAGAAGAGATTATTGACCAATTGTCCCTCAGGGATGCTCACTGTGATGTTCTTGCTGGAAGTTTGGAACACTGCGCCGCTCGGCCTCCGGGATACGGGCTGAATGGCTGTGTATGATCTATGGTTTACTCGATCCATGCGTGGGGACACCATGAGTGTGCTGGTTGATTTATTGTATGCAATGGTTTCTAATTCTGCAATAAAAACAAATTTAAAAAAAAAAATACCATCGGGTGGAGCTCGCTGACCTTCAGTAGCCAGATGGGAAGACACTGTACTGTCTGATGGCCAACTAATATGTTCTCAGAATGAAATCGTCGAAAAGAGAACTAAACACACAAAGGAGGGACTTTGACAGAAATGTACCAGTAAGAAACCATCATTTCTGAATGCCATAATTAGTAACCAATAGCAATCAGTGGGTTTGCCAAATCCCACAGAACAATATAACAGGTCGATCTAAGCTTGACCTAAAAATTGTGAAATTAAGGGGCAGAGTTACAAGCCCCTTTGCGCCACCAGTGTATCACTTTTTGTGATGCACCGGTGGCCCTTTTTACTGCTCCATATTTACAAGGACAGGAAAAGCCACCTTGAGTGACTTTTCATGTCCTTGTAAATATGGCCCCTCTGCACGCAGTACTTTGCGTGAAAGGGTTGTTCCATGGGTGTTGCTGTGGGTGTTCCCATGCAACACCCATGGAACCAGACACATTTCCAGATTTACGAGGAATTGTAAATCTTGAAAAAATGTGTGTGAATGCTACGCCTTGCAAGGGGAGGCGTAGATAGGCGAAACGATGAGAGATGTATTAATTTCTTCTAGTTTTCTTTTCCTCTTTCCATGTGTGCTGCATTCTGTAGCAAACATAAAAAGAGGAAATCACCTTAAGGATTATTTTATGTACAGGAAGGGTTCCCTTCCTGCACATAAACAATCATTGAAACAATGACGTTTTTTTACTTCTATGTATGCTAATGCAGCACATAGAAGTTGAAAGACGGCATTTCAGATTGTTTTTGTGCAGGAAGGGAACCCTTCCTGCTAAAAAACAATCTCCCCACCACGCAGGCATCCTTGCACCATGGTGCAAGGGGGCCTGCACCAGCGCATGGCAGCAGTTTGTGCGCCAGCGCAGGGAGAAGCACAGAGATGCCACATATTGTTGTAAATATGTCATATCCCTGTGCATTGAAAGTGACTCCGTGCGGCACAACCAAATGGCATGTGTTCCACACTGAGGGGCATATTACCAACAAGTAGCGCTATTTATCGCTAAATAGACTTAGCAACGATTTTTTTATCGCTGCCTATCGCTGGATATGTTAGCGGAGAAAACATGCTATTAGCAACGTTTTTTTCTCCATTGTGCTAAAATATCCAGCGATAGCGGCGAAATTCGTGAATATCGCTGAGAATACAGCGATATTCATGCATTAGCGACGAAATGCTCTTAGCCATGTTATCCACCTCCCATTGGATAACGTGGCTTAGAACTGGTCTGAACAGGCGTTAGTGTTTGGCGATAGCGGGAATATTTCCATCGCTACGGCTGCCTTGCTAATAGGGGATAGCGACGTTAGCGACTGCTTTCAGTCGCTAAAAGGTTGAGTACGCCCGCTTTGCATGTCATTAGCGATAAATATCGCTGACATGCAAAGCGGGCCCCAAACCGCTTGCTATCGCCTAAAAGCTGTCGCTAACATCAGTTAGCGACAGCTTGCTAATAGAGCGATAGAATCATCGCCGCTTAGCGGCCGAAAACGGCCGCTAAACCGGCGATAATTGTCTATCGCCCCCCTTGGTAATATGCCCCTGAGTCACTTTATTGTAAATCTGCCCCAAAGTCCCTATGCAGAAAGCGCAGAAGCAAACAATTCTGCCGCAATACTCCAAGGCCCACAAAGTACATACAACAGATGATCCTGGGAGACAAGAGCCATAGGATAGACCTGAACAAACGTAACAGAGCCATGTTATAATTTTTTTTGTGTGCATATTTTATATAGTGCGAATTCGACTCGAAGGTATTGGAGCGCTTTACATGATCCCCGGTTCCGTTTACACATCAAGGCACGGAAAGATTAAGTCATTTGTCAAAATCACAGTACGTGGACGTGCCATGATGCTCGCACCCGACCGACCACATCCTCTAATTGTTTTAATGACTGGGACCATGCATGAATAGATGCTCCCATCAGCAGAACACTCTACGTATTAAAAATATAAATGCTTACACATCTGTACCCGATTATGCTATATCCTGTACGAATTACACATCACTCGAAGCTCTATTTTTTCACCAACGAAACGAATCTCTGCCCCGCAGACACCCTACAAAAGTTAATCAAAATATGTGACCTTCATCACTATCACACGAAGTTTTTTTTGTAAAAATATACTTTATTTAAAATGATTTGTCAGGTTTACATTTTAAGCAGTCCCTTATATTTGGGTGCTGTACATTTAACCATTCTCAAAGAAGCACATTAGGCTATCTTTGGTGGTTTTCCATCAAGATTTCTCATTTTACCCATCCAGACCAACTCCTGATTTTCCAGGTTTCCTTTGCCCACTCTTGTCCAAATCTATGGGTGTCTATGCACATGTAAGAGAACATTTTAGTGAAAACAAGTTTTTGGCATTCTTTTTCCGTGATTGCTTGGTGTTTGTACAAGGAAAGGTTCCTGTTTTCCCACATCGCCTCTTTCACACAGTTTATTATTCTCCTTAGTGTCCTTTCTTTATTTGCATTGCAATTCATGCCCAACCCATATAGAACCAGTTCATAGGGCAGGGATGCCTGTCCTGTTAATTCTTTAATGAGCTGTCCCATTGCCTTCCACATGCTTTGTGCTCCGCCGCAGTTCCAAATGAAGTGCATCAGGGATTCATCTGCTGCACAGCCTGGTGTTGGGCATCTTGCTGTTTTTGCCAGTTTCCTTGCATGTTGGAATTGCTTCACTGGTAGGCATTTGGATACCATCATCCATGCTAAGTCTTTCTGGGAGTTTGTCAAGTCTTTGTGGTTCACCATCTCCCAAACCTTCCCTGATTGCTTCTCTGATAAGTTGTTTACCATTGTCACTGAGTCAGTTTCTTTCAGTTCTTTGCTTAAGGCCATCTGGGGTGTGATGTCCTTCGCTTGAATTTGCCTCTCTTCCAGCTTCTTGAAGAAAGGTTTGATCCCCTTGTACGCAGGGGATGGTTCTAGTAAAAAAGGCTTTGTATTGTCCAGTTTACATATTCCCTCTCTTGATAAGATGAAGCTTGTAGCAAACAGTGTGTAGGCAGCCACATGTGAGTCTTTCTTTGCATTCCCCAATACGTTTTTAACAAAATGTGACATCAGGAAGTCATGGAGGTTTGGCAGGTCTTTCCCTCCTTTTGTGGGTAGTTTGAAAACTGTCTCTCTTTTTAGTTTTTCAATTTTTGACCCCCAAAAGAAGTTTGCAAAAAGTCTTTGTGTCACTTTTATCCACCTGTATGATGGAGGGAAATTCATGGCAATAAACATCAGGATTGGTAGACATATTGCTTTCAGCACCAAGACTTTCCCTTCCATGGAAAGTGTTCTTGTCGTCCAGAGCGCCATTTTCTGCTTGAGCTTTGTCTGGATCTTCTCCCAGTTTATTTCTCCCTTCATGTCCTGTGAAAAAAGAATCCCCCGTATTTTTACTGGGTCTTTGGAAGGTTTCACTGGCAGCTGAGACAGTTTGTCCCACTGTCCCACCGTCATGCAGTGTGTTTTCTCCACATTCACCTGTAGCCCAGCTGCTAGGAAAAAGAGTTGGGTTATAAGGAAAGTTCTTTTTATGGATCTAGCGTCAGTGCAAGCAATGGTGACATCGTCCATGTATGCTACACATTTGACCTGTTTGCCTTGGCTGCCCGGTACCAGAGGGCCAGTTATGCACTTGTCCTTCCTGATGGCACATAGGAGAGGTTCAATTGCACATACAAAGAGTGCCGGTGATAAGGGGCATCCCTGTCTGACCCCTGATTCAATGTGGAACCCCTCAGATAGTGTACCATTTATAAGGACCTGGCTTTCACATCCAGTGTATATTAAGCCAATAGTTTGGATGAAACCTTCTGGGAATCCCATTTTCCTGAGCACTTTAAAAAGGTATTCATGACTTAAGGAGTCAAAGGCTTTCTGGAAATCAAGGGCCAAGATAGCAAGTGGATTCCCCCTGTCTTTCGCTAACCACAAGGTGTCTCTGATGATGGTCAAGCTGTCCCAGATTTTCCTTCCTGGGACCGCACATGTTTGGTCTGGGTGCACGATGGAGGCCAGCACCTTTCTGCATCTTCCTGCCAGGACTTTACTTAGGATCTTACTGTCCACATTCAAGAGGGTGATTGGCCTCCAATTGTTGATGTCCAGCTTGTCCCCCTTTTTCTCCAGCAGTTTGATGATGCCCTGTGGAAAGGAGGGGGTAAAACATTTTTTTCCAAGCATTCTTTCAACAGACTCCAAAAATCCTTTGCAATAAGCCCTCAGAAAGCTTTGTAAAACTCCCATGGAAGGCCGTCTTGCCCAGGGGCTGATCCTTTTGGGGCTTCCTGAATGATTTGGAAGAGTTCTTCTCCTGAAATGGGGGTGGTTAGAAAATGTTGTTCCTCTTGGGATAAAGAGCTCTGCGAAGACCCTAGAAAATCTTCACATGCACTTATATCTGATGGCTCTTTTTTGTACAATTGGGAAAAAAAGGCTGTTGTTATTTTCCCTACTTTCTCTGTGCCCTTTTGTGTTTGTCCATTTGTGTCTTTCAGTTCATTCATTACCTTTTGCACTTGCTGTGCCTTTTTGAAAAAGAACCTTTAGCACTTTTCATCTTCCTCAAAGATCTTGACCCTGGAGTTAAAAATGTGTTCTTTCCCTCGTTGTTTCAGCCATTCTTTCAGTTCTGTTTTAGTTTTTTCTCTTTCCTCCCCTACTTCCATTCCACCCCTTTCCAGGTTTTCTAGTGTGATCATTCTTTGTTGTATTTCATCAAATTTTTGAAACTTTTCCTTGCTTTTGATCATGCTCTGTTTTCTGAAAAAAAGTTTTGTTTGTTTTTTTACCTCTTCCCACCATTCTACTAAGGATGGGAAACTTTCCTTTCTGGTTTTTAAGTTGTTGTACATATCACTGTAATTTTTACATATATTTTCCTCTTGTAATAACAAGGTGTTCATTTTCCACACACCCCTCCCCATTTGACACATGTTTGAGATTTCAACGGTTGCTTTCAAGATTTGGTGGTCTGACATACCACTCTCGTTTGTTTCATAATTCCTTGCTTTTATATTTTTGGAGGTGAAAATGAAATCAATTCTTGATTTGACTTTGCCACTTTCTGCTTCCCATGTTAACCTTTGTTTTGACCCTGATTTTGCCCCTGTATCTGACAGTTGCAAATCTTTACACATGTTTTTGAGACATTTTGCAGACTTATCAATTTCGTAACAATTTTTCTTGCCACATCTGTCTGTGGGGTTTATGATGCAGTTGAAATCCCCTGTTAACACCATTGGGGTTGCACCTGCAATAAAAAGTGGGAGCATTTCAAACAGGGACATTCTTTCATTCTTGTCGGTTGGTGCGTAAATATTACAGACCTTAAAGGTGGTGTTTCTGTATTGTATGGTGACCATCATAGCCCTGCCTGGCTGTATAATTTTAGTATCAAGGATTGACATTTCTTTGTTTTTTATGAGAATGCCTATTCCAGCATTCTTGTTTCCACCCCCAGACCATTTGGAGGGGCCTTCTTCCCAATATTTGGATATGTGACTGTAGTCCGTGGAGTGGGGAATTGCACATTCCTGTAAACATATAATGTCCCCTTTTTGTACTTTGCAGAGCTCAAACATGGACGCTCTTTTCACTTGTGAGCCCATTCTCGGGCATTCCATGATATGATGTTAAACATTATATTTGCAATGGTGATTACTTTGTACGATATACAATACATGTTAAACCTGAACATTTTTAAAGCTCAATGGCGACCAGATGCTGTCACATATTTGCTGATTGCTTTCACTATTTTGCGTCTCTTGCCCGCCAATTTCTTCAGCTCCCCCTAAGTATGGGGACTGTAGAAAAAGGTCTTTGTGGGGGGTTACTCCTACCTCTTGTGAGAATAAGCTATATCCTAGGTCTTCTGAATCTGAGAGGTCCCCTAGTACACTATACCTGGACCCTGAGCAGTTCTCTTTTGGTAGAGTTTTCTTCCTATTTTCTTTCTGTTCTGTTGGGGCCGGACCACTTGGGTCCGCCGTTTGCTTTTTAATTTTGATTTTATTTCTTTTTTTAACCATCTGCATTTGGCCCTCGGTGGTTTTTGTTTCCTCTTCTGAGGAGGTATGTTCTTCTCTTTCCCTTTTTTCTTGAGCCCTGTCCTTGGATTCTTTGATGATGTTATATATGTCTTAAAGATTAATGGTGCCAGTACTGCGGCATGAGGTTTACTATCCCCTGGCTGGTGATGTTTGGCACCTGCAGATGCCGCATATGAGAATCTTTGTTTTGGGCATGCTCTATAAAGGTGCTCTTTGGATCCACATAGGTTATATGATTTTGGGGCATTACATTCGGTGTGTTTGTGGCCTATGTCCCCACAGAACTTGCAACTCTCATTTTTGCATTCTTCTTTAAGGTGGCCAAAACTTAAACAGTTCCTACAATATTGTGGTTGGCTTGGGTAGTTTAAATAGCCTCTGTTTGGGCCCAATGCAAAGGTTTGTGGGAGGTGGGTCACTCCCCCAGCGGGGTTTGGTTTAAGGATCACAAAAAACTTCCTCTTGCCATTCCAGATTCCAAACTTATTTCTCTGTAATATACCTCCCTTCACCTTTGCGCAAAACCGGTTTAAAAAACATTCAATCTCCCATGTAGACACATGGGCATTATACATATGGACAATTACTGGCACCTCCTTTGCTGCTGCCATAGCAGTAATTTTGACCCCCTTGAGGTTCTCATGTGAACACATGAGTGACACTCCCTGTAAAAAAAAATCATATTTCAGCTCTGTAAAAAAAGTGATCTCAAAAAAACCTCTATTTTTGTTTTGCTGTACACATTTTAAATCCTTAGCAGTACATTTGAATACTTTTTCAAGTATTTCCTTCACAACATATTCTAGATCCTTAGTATCTCTGTACTCTTCTTCTATTTCGATTTTTATGGCAAGCCCCCCTACTGGAGCGTTTGTTTCGCCATTTTTATCTGTGCACTTTCTCCTTGTGCTTAGGGCAAAATTTTGGCTCCGTGATCTTAGGCCCTCTGTGGCCGAGCCCCGTGATTGCCCACACAAGTTTACACCAAGTTCAAAGTCAGTGTTCCAAAAGTCCTTCGTTTTCCAGGATGAGGTGCCGTCGAGGAGCGCTCTGGGTGGAATGTGGGGCGTGGGCCTGATTAGGGGAAGAATCCCGAGTGGGAACCCAGGGAAGGCAGGACCAAGACTCAGGCCAAGAGTCTCTCTGCGCCTCAAAACGGGGATGCACTCGAGTGTTTGAGGTGGTATTTGCTGGGGGGATGGAAAGGGGCTTCCTGCCCAGTGCTACCAAAGGGAGAGAATCCTTTCTCTCTCGCGTGGCCACCAGCCACCTTCCGATTGAAAAACGGGTCCCAGACTCACCTCATTTGATGGTTCACAGCTCCGGCCCTCTAGGGACCAAAAGGGGTACTGCAGGGGGGTTTTAAGATGTCCCGGCAGCCTCCTTCGCCAGTGCAGCGGTCCAAAGAGGGCTCGTCTGCAAACAGGATTCATTCCTGTTCCGAGTGTCTAGTGCGTTATACACTGTGGGGCAGATTTATGTTAACTGGCGCATCCCGCGGGATGCGCCAGTTAACATGCGCTACAGTGCGCCACAGCTACGACACCCATGGTGCGCCGCATTTATGATGCGGCGCACCATGGGGCAAAAACGGCACAGATGCGTGACGCATCTGTGCCGGAAATGTGGCGCATTGCTAGAGTTGCGTCGCAAGCGAGACGCAGCTCCAGCAATGCTCTGGGGGGGCCTATTCTTTCAATGCTGCCTCAAGCCTTACGCCTGCTTCAAGCAGGCGCAGGGTTTTGACGCAGCATTGCCCTGAAAGTGACTGAGTGAAATCTCATAGATTTCACTCAGCCACTTTCAGGGGGCGTTCCTGCGCAGGAACGCCCCCCCATGCGCAGGAACACCTCCTCATGGCGCAGTGCTGTACAACGTGACGCATCTCCTAGATGCGTCACGTTGTAAATAGGGCGCAGGGATGCGCCACGTTTCCGTGCCGTTGCGTCACGCAACGGCGGTGTAAACGTGGCGCAAGCCCTTCATAAATCTGCCCCGCAATCTCTCTCACCTGTTGACAAATATTTCCATTTATTTGTGCTTTCTGGCTTCGCGGGAGGTGCAACCCACAACCTTAAGTTTCCAAACTACAGTATAATAATATATTCTCATCATATTAAAATTCGTCATGAATGTGGAACTGAAAAAATTACAGCATTTCCTCTTCTCCCGCACCAATGATTTCTTCATCTACTCATTTTTTTTGGAATATGAGCACAACAGGCTGCAGCCTTGCATTAGAAGCGTCGGGTGCAGTACCTCAGCTCGTTACTAGGTGTCCCTGTAGTCAGCTGCAAAATGTACAGCCCGCAGAGTGAGGTCCCTGTACAGTCAGACAAGGTTTTCAATTTCAATTTATTTTATTTTTTTGAATAATTATAATCTTACAAACGTTCCAAAAATGGGATCAAATATAAAAAATTAAAAGAACATATATGATTGATACCATATCTTAAATATGCTAACTTATACTTTAAAATGCAGGACACAATAGGGCAGATTTACAAGCCCCTTGCGCCACTTTTGCGTCACTTTTAACATGGGAGAGGCAGGGCTCGAGTTGGGGTACCAAACAGGTGGAGGGCGTCCCCCCACTTATTTTACCGGGTGGACGCCGTCCCCCCTGCCAAACAGCTGGACTTCACTGTTTGACCTCTCTGGTACGAGATCGGAGCTCACAGCACGCTGCTCACGCGCTGACTTCTCAGATGCAATCGCATCTAAGGGGTGAGAGAGGGGACGCAATGAGCCCGATGGTGCAAGCCACCTTTCGTGACATCACTGCTGGTGACAGCGTCCCCCTACTTCTTTTTTTAGGACTTGCGCCCTGGGGAAAAGTGATGCAAAAGTGGCGCAAGGGGTTTGTAAATAAGCCCCGATATATTTAAAAAATGGTAGATAAGGATTTCAATTTATACGCCTCTAATTTTTTTCCAACCCTCCACAAAAATTTTACAAATGCAGAATTCATAGATATATCATCAGAGCTTAGACGTACTATCAAAGCTTGCCTACCTGTCCTTACTCCACAATCGTTAAATAGCCTCTTAAGTATAATTTTCTTTTTCTTTTCGTATTCAGGGCAAAGACACAGTAAATGTATAATATTCTCTTGTCCCGATTTACATAACCTACATTTGTGTATCCTCTTCTGATTTCTTCCATGGAGGTAAATGACATAAACCCGAAATTGTGCTTTAATAACGATATGTTTGTTTTTTAATGACCGCGATGTTTCTAAATATTCTTGTATTTTTTTTATGTTAAATCCATTTATTATTGGCCATGCATGTTTTCTGTTTACAAATATATCTTTATCTCTTATCAGCGATAGATGATTAGGTAATTTGTGGATTGTATTTTTAAAATTTTCCTGAGTAATTGTAGTTTCCCAGATAGGCATTACGCTAAATTCTTCAATCGCTGCATTTGAAAAAGTCCAGACCTGCAGTTTTCTATTATAATTTACTTCATGCCATAGTAGCTGGGACATTTTATTTTCTTGATCGTTTCTTATTCGGTTCCACACTTTGAGAGCTTGTCCTTTCCTCACATTTAACTGGTTGTTTAACCAAAATTCAAGCTTCACTTGTGCTTGGCAAACAAAAAAGGGTTTTATAAATTCTTGCAACCGCATTATTACTAATTATTGCATCTTTCCCATTTAGTACCTCACTGCCGTATGTCAGAGTAGGTATCAGTTTTGCTGAAATCACCTTTAGGAAGTGACCATAAGACAAGTCGCTTATTGATTTCTGTAGGATCCTAAATGCTGCTACCAAAGCATTTGCTTTTCCGTAAATATCCTTTTTTTGCGGGAGGAAGTTTCCATTGTCATTAAATATAACACCAAGATATATGTAAGATTCGACTTGCTCTAATTGGGTTTGTTCCAATGACCATTTATATTTATGTAAAAGTCTTGTATTTTTTGTAATTTCCATTACTTTGGTCTTTGCACCATTTATTACCATATCGTTTTCTATTGCATATGTTGATATGCGATCGATTAACTGCTGCAACCCAATTTTAGTTTGAATTAAAAGTATAACGTCGTCTGCATACAACAAATTGGATATTTGCTTGTCAGCTAACCTAGGATGATGTGTGTTTACTTAATTCAGCACGGTTGGAAAATCTGCTAAAAACAAGTCAAAAAGCAATGGGGCAGAACGCACCCTTGCGATAATCCTCCAGTCGTAGGCATTTCTTTTGCTAGAGTCCGTCCATCTCCAATCCTCACCCTAATAGAAGTATCAGTACGCAGAAGTTGAATCAAATTTAATAATGAGGCTTGAATTTCTTGCTCTTTTCGGTTTTTATACAAACAGTGTCTATTCACACAATCGTAAGCCAATTTAAAATCCACAAAGATACAAGAGGCCTCATTTATGAGGCCATGCATCCATTTTACGCTTCGGATGCGTCACTTTTTGTGACGTATCGGCGGCGTAAAACATGCCTCCGGTTGCGCACTATTTACAAAGTGACGCATCTAAGCAGATGCGTCACTTTGTGGAATTTGACTAAAAAGCTCCCTTTCCTCTGGTGTCCCATCATGCACCCTATCCATCTTAACATCGACCAGACAAGCCGATCCTCACAAACCCCCTCTTGCCTGCTCCTTTTTTTTTCGTAAAGCTGACACATGCCAAGAATAATGTCCAGCTACCATGTAACCTACGGGTTTCCGTCCCGTTCGATATTTTCCCTTAGACAAGAACAGAGTCAGTCGGATGGCTGACTCGAAACCCCCCCTTCCCTAAACTCTGTCACCGAACGAGCAGCTCTCGCTCGTCAATGATTTCCTAGTTTGCGGGGACAGCCACGGGTTGGGTTAAGCAACCAAGGGGAGACATGATCAAACACACGACACTGCCACAAAGAAGAATAGTTTACTACAGCCCATTCTTTTTCTTCCCCGCTGCACACACATACCATTGTGAAACATCACCACCCTTGTGTACGAAGTAAAGAACGCACAATGCCTCGTCCTCTTTACCTTTCCGACAGAAATGACCCTGCGACAATGCCTCGATTCTCTGTCCTCAGATACCAGCAACTCTGTAACTTGCCACCACAATCGCCCCGATGCAATATGTTTGTTTATATGCTATCCAGGTTATCCTTTAAACGAGAAAAAGTATGCTATGTTTCTTGTATGATTACATCACGAATGATTGAATCGAGTGTAAGGGAAACTCCTTCTTTTGATTGTACTCACATTGTATATAAGTGCTGTTATGTTTCAAGTAAAGTAGACTACTCCTGAACCCGCTTGGTGAAGGAGCTCTCCCTTAACTCGAGTTCTGGAATAAAACCCTATCAACTCGAAGACCCCGGACTCTGCTCCTCATTTTATGCCTTACCATTTTCTTGGGTAATTATAGAAATTCCAACACGGCTTAATAATAACTTGGGGGCATATTATCAAGGGGGTTTATCTCCGCTTTTTTGGCTTTAAAAGCCAAGAAAGCGGAGATAAAATTATCTCCCTATTACCAAGCTGTCGCTAACACCAGTTAGCGACAGCTAGTAGGAGATAGCGACCATCTTGGGCCCCACTTTGCATGTCAGTGATATTTATCACTAATGAGATGCAAAGTGGGCGTGCCAAGATGTTAGAGACTGAAAACAGTCGCTAACATCGCTATCTCCTATTACCAACTTTTGGAGATATTCGCGCTAAGCGCGAATATCTCCAAAAGCTAACACCTGCCCTGAGCAGTTCTTAGCCATGTTATCCAATGGGAGGTGGATAACATGGCTAAGAGCATTTGCTCGATAATGCATGAATATCGCTGACTTTTCAGCGATATTCATGCATTTCGGCCGTTTTTTATCGCATTTGCGATAAACCTTGTTAATAGCAAGGTTTATCTGCGATAAAAATCGCCGATGTGCGGCGATAATTTTTGTCTCTAAACAAGTTAGAGACAAAAATTATCGCTAGTTGTTGGTAATATGCCCCTAGCTTTTTATTTACCACAACTTTGTAAACCCCCCAGCGCTACATTATACCTGCGTCAGGTATAATGTATGCGGGGGGGCGTTCCCCCGCAAAAAGCATTGTAGAAGTGACGCAGTGAAATCTATGAGATTTCACTGCGTCACTTCTAGGAAGCCGTTGCGTCCAAATCTTACGCCTGCCTCACAGCAGGCGTAAGACTGACGCTGGCCCTTTCACATGGGGTTTGCCCCATGTAAAAGGACGCATTGCTGGAGTTACGTCACTTTTTTGACACACTCCAGCAATGCATCACTTTTGCGCCATACAGATACGTCAGAAATACTGACGTATCTGTAACTCCTTGCGACATGATGCGTCATACAGTAAATATGACACATCAGGTATGTCGCAAGGAAGGCGCACTGAGAAGTGACGCATCGCTGCTTTCACGCAGCAATGCGTCATTCTCATAAATGAGGCCCAAGGACTGTTTTGCTAAAATTGCCTTATCCATTAATACCGATAGGACTGATATGTTTGAAGAAGTTCCTAGACCTTTTATGAATCCTGTTTGATTCGGGAGCAGTATCTGCTTATCTTTTACCAAATCTGTTAAGCTTGACAGTAAGATCCCTGCGAACAATTTCGCATATGTGTCTTACAGGGTTATTAATCAATAGTTCTCCAGCAATTGTCAATTTCCTTTCTTAAAAATAGGAGATAATAATGACTCTCTCCAGGATTTTGGAAACCCTTGCTCACTATGCCACTGGAGTCAAGCTATCCTGGCTGAAGACGGTTAATAGCCAGAAACCGGTCCCAGGAGGCTTGATTCCGGTCCAGGGAAGACATGGCTTGGCAGTTCGGTCTGGACTGTTCCCATGAGGCAGAGGGTCAAGACTGATTTGCATATGGCCTTGTCTGAACTAGGGTGGCTTGGTGAGCAAAATAACGATGGATTAAACTCAGAACTGTGACTTGGGGTGAATGTTTTCCCATTGTGCAACATTCCATCCATCAACTTGTGTGTTTTGAAATTCCTGACTAGTTATCATGGCGATAATATTCAGCGATAGCTGGCAATAATATTTCTATTGCTATGTATGGCCAGTGATAATTATCGCTGGCTGTTGATAATATGCCCCTTAGTTTTTGAAGAAAACAGCGTTTTTCTGCAAAATCTAACGTGTGCTAAAATGCTGGGGCAGCCTTGTAAATGGAAAAATGGTGCTTACATATGATTATGCATGTTAGCACCCTCTTGTAAATAGGGCGATAGTTTTAACTCTGCTTTTTTGGCTTTATAAGCCAAAAAATCAGAGATAAAGCCCTTGTAAATATGCCCCTTTAATCTCCCTGTGCCTATCTAAAAATGAATGTGTCCGTCTGCAACGTAACTGGTGTTCTTCTTGGAAAGTGCTTCAATACCATCGGGTGGAGCTCGCTGACCTTCAATAGCCAGATGGGAAGAACCTGTACTGTGTGATGGCCAACTAATATGCTCTCAGAGTAAAATCGTCAAAAAGAGAACTAAACACACAAAGGAGGGACTTTGACAGAAATGTACCAGTAAGAAGCCATAATTTCTGAATGCCATAATTAGTAACCAATAGCAATCAGAGGGTTTGCCAAATCCCACAGAACAATATAACAGGTCGATCTAAGCTTGACTTAAAAATTGTGAAATTAAGGGGCAGAGTTACAAGCCCCTTTGCGCCACCAGTGTATCACTTTTTGTGATGCACCGGTGGCCCGTTTTACTGCTCCATATTTACAAGGACAGGAAAAGCCACCCTGAGTGACTTTTCATGTACTTGTAAATATGGCCCCTGTGCACGCAGTACTTTGCGTGAAAGGGTTGTTCTATGGGTGTTGCTGTGGGTGTTCCCATGCAACACCCATGGAACCAGACACATTTCCAGATTTACGAGGAATTGTAAATCTTGAAAAAATGTGTGTGAATGCTACGCCTTGCAAGGGGAGGCGTAGATAGGCGAAACGATGAGAGATGTATTAATTCCTTCTAGTTTTCTTTTCCTCTTTCCATGTGTGCTGCATTCTGTAGCAAACATACAAAGAGGAAATCACCTTAATGATTATTTTATGTACAGGAAGGGTTCCCTTCCTGCACATAAACAATCATTGAAACAATGACGCTTTTTTTACTTCTATGTATGCTAATGCAGCACACATAGAAGTTGAAAAACGGCATTTCAGATTGTTTTTGTGCAGGAAGGGAACCCTTCCTGCTCAAAAACAATCTCCCCACCACTCAGGCATCCTTGCACCATGGTGCAAGGGTGCCTGCATCAGCGCATGGCAGCAGTTTGTGCGGCAGCGCAGGGAGAAGCACAGAGATGCCACATATTGTTGTAAATATGTCGTATCCCTGTGAATTGAAAGTGACTCAGTGTGGCACAGCCAAATGGCATGTGTTCCACACTGAGGGGCATATTACCAACAAGTATCACTATTTATCGCTAAATAGGCTTAGCGATGATTTTTTTATCGCTGCCTATCGCTGGATATGTTAGCGGAGAAAACAAGCTATTAGCAACGTTTTTCTCCATTGTGCTAAAATATCCAGCGATAGCGGCGAAATTCGTGAATATCGCTGAGAATACAGCGATATTCATGCATTAGCGATGAAATGCTCTTAGCCATGTTATCCACCTCCCATTGGATAACGTGGCTTAGAACTGGTCTGAGCAGGCGTTAGTTTTTGGCGATAGCGGGAATATTTCCATAGCTACGGCTGCCTTGCTAATAAGCGATAGCGACGTTAGCGACTGCTTTCAGTCGCTAAAAGGTTGAGTACGCCCACTTTGCATGTCATTAGCGATAAATATCGCTGACATGCAAAGCGGACCCCAAACCGCTCGCTATCGCCTAAAAGCTGTCGCTAACATCAGTTAGCGACAGCTTGCTAATAGAGCGATAGAATCATCGCCGCTTAGCGGCCGAAAACGGCCGCTAAACCGGCGATAATTGTCTATCGCCCCCCTTGGTAATATGCCCCTGAGTCACTTTATTGTAAATCTGCCCCAAAGTCCCTAGTCAGAAAGCGCAGAAGCAAACAATTCTGCCGCAATACTCCAGGGCCCACACAGTACAGACAACAGATGATCCTTGGAGACAAGCGCCATAGAATAGACCTGAACAAACGTAACAGAGCCATGTTATAATTTTGTTTTTGTGTGCATATTTTATATAGCGCAAATTCGACCCGAAGGTATTTGAGCGCTTTACATGATCCCCGGTTCTTACACATCAAGGACCACATCCTCTAATTGATTTTAGACTGGAACCATGCATGAATAGATGCTCCATTCAGCAGAACAATCTACGTCCGCACGATAAAGAAAAATGAACCATCTTTACTCGATTATTCTTTATCATGCTGAATAACCATCACACAATCGTTCGAAGGCCTACTATATACACCAATGAAACGGATCTCAGCAGAGACTATTCAAAATCTATTCGTTCTATGAGACCTTCATAATGTTTTTTTTTTTTTTTTTTTTTTTTTTTGTAAAAATATACTTTATTTAAAATATTTGTCAGGTTTACATTTTAAGCAGTCCCTTATATTTGGGTGCTGTACATTTAACCATTCTCAAAGAAGCGCATCAGGCTATCTTTGGTGGTTTTCCATCAAGATTTCTCATTTTACCCATCCAGACCAACTCCTGATTTTCCAGGTTTCCTTTGCCCACTCTTGTCCAAATCTATGGGTGTCTATGCACATGTAAGAGAACATTTTAGTGAAAACAAGTTTTTGGCATTCTTTTTCCGTGATTGCTTGGTGTTTGTACAAGGAAAGGTTCCTGTTTTCCCACATCGCCTCTTTCACGCAGTTTATTATTCTCCATAGTGTCCTTTCTTTATTTGCATTGCAATTCATGCCCAACCCATATAGAACCAGTTCATAGGAGAGGGATGCCTGTCCTGTTAATTCCTTAATGAGCTGTCCCATTGCCTTCCACATGCTTTGTGCTCCGCCGCAGTTCCAAATGAAGTGCATCAGGGATTCATCTGCTGCACAGCCTGGTGTTGGGCACCTTGCTGTTTTTGCTAGTTTCCTTGCATGTTGGAATTGTTTCACGGGTAGGCATTTGGATACCATCATCCATGCCAAGTCTTTCTGGGAGTTTGTCAAGTCTTTGTGGTTCACCATCTCCCAAACCTTCCCTGATTGCTTCTCTGATAAGTTGTTTACCATTGTCACTGAGTCTGTTTCTTTCAGTTCTTTGCTTAAGGCCATCCGGGGTGTGATGTCCTTCGCTTGAATTTGTCTCTCTTTCAGCTTCTTGAAGAAAGGCTTGATGCCTTTGTACGCAGGGGGTGGTTCTAGTAAAAAAGGCTTTGTATTGTCCAGATTACATATGCCCTCTCTTGATAAGACGAAGCTTGTAGCAAACAGAGTGTAGGCAGCCACATGTGAGTCTTTCTTTGCATTCCCCAGTATGTTTTTAACAAAATGTGACATCAGGAAGTCATGGAGGTTTGGCAGGTCTTTCCCTCCTTTTGTGGGTAGTTTGAAAACTGTGTCTCTTTTTAGTTTTTCAATTTTTGACCCCCAAAAGAAGTTTGCAAAAAGTCTTTGTGTCACTTTTGTCCACCTGTATGATGGAGGGAAAATCATGGCAATAAACATCAGGATTGGTAGACATATTGCTTTCAGCACCAAGACTTTCCCTTCCAGGGAAAGTTTTCTTGTCGTCCAGAGCGCCATTTTCTGCTTGAGCTTTGTCTGGATCTTCTCCCAGTTTATTTCTCCCGTCATGTCATGTGAAAAAAGAATCCCCAGTATTTTTACTGGGTCTTTGGAAGGTTTCACTGGGAGCTGAGACAGTTTGTCCCATTGTCCCACCGTCATGCAGTGTGTTTTCTCCACATTCACCTGTAGCCCAGCTGCTAGGGAAAAGAGTTGGGTTATAAGGAAAGTTCTTTTCATGGATCTAGCGTCAGTGCAAGCAATGGTGACATCGTCCATGTATGCTACACATTTGACCTGTTTGCCTTGGCTGCCCGGTACCAGAGGGCCAGTTATGCACTTGTCCTTCCTGATGGCACATAGGAGAGGTTCAATTGCACATACAAAGAGTGCCGGTGATAAGGGGCATCCTTGTCTGACCCCCGATTCAATGTGGAACCCCTCAGATAGTGTACCATTTATAAGGACCTGGCTTTCACATCCAGTGTATATTAAGCCAATAGTTTTGATGAAACCTTCTGGGAATCCCATTTTCCTGAGCACTTTGAAAAGGTATTCATGACTTAGGGAGTCAAAGGCTTTCTGGAAATCAAGGGCCAAGATAGCTAGTGGATTCCCCCTGTCTTTCGCTAACCACAAGGTGTCTCTAATAATGGTCAAGCTGTCCCAGATTTTCCTTCCTGGGACCGCACATGTTTGGTCTGGGTGCACGATGGAGGCCAGCACCTTTCTGCATCTTCCTGCCAGGACTTTACTTAGGATCTTACTGTCCACATTCAAGAGGGTGATTGGCCTCCAATTGTTGATGTCCAGCTTGTCCCCCTTTTTCTCCAGCAGTTTTATGATGCCCTGTGGAAAGGAGGGGGGTAAAACATTTTTTTCCAGGCATTCTTTCAACAGACTCCAAAAATCCTTTGCAATAAGCCCCCAGAAAGTTTTGTAAAACTCCCATGGAAGGCCGTCTTGCCCAGGGGCTGATCCTTTTGGGGCTTCCTGAATGATTTGGAATAGTTCTTCTCCTGAAATGGGGGTGGTTAGAAATTGTTGTTCCTCTTGGGATAAAGAGCTCTGCAAAGACCCTAGAAAATCTTCACATGCACTTATATCTGATGGCTCTTTTTTGTACAATTGGGAAAAAAAGGCTGTTGTTATTTTCCCTACTTTCTCTGTGCCCTTTTGTGTTTGTCCATTTGTGTCTTTCAGTTCATTCATTACCTTATGCACTTGCTGTGCCTTTTTGAAAAAAAACCTTGAGCACTTTTCATCTTCCTCAAAGATCTTGACCCTGGAGTTAAAAATGTGTTCTTTCCCTCGTTGTTTCAGCCATTCTTTCAGTTCCGTTTTTGTTTTTTCTCTTTCCTCCCCTACTTCTATTCCACCCCTTTCCAGGTTTTCTAGCGTGATTATTCTTTGTTGTATTTCATCAAATTTTTGAAACTTTTCCTTGCTCTTGATCATGCTCTGTTTTCTGAAAAAAAGTTTTGTTTGTTTTTTTACCTCTTCCCACCATTCTGCTAAGGATGGGAAACTTTCCTTTCTGGTTTTTAAGTTGTTGTACATATCACTGTAATTTTTACATATATTTTTCTCTTGTAATAACAAGGTGTTCATTTTCCACACCCCCCTCCCCATTTGACACATGTTTGAGATTTCAACGGTTGCTTTCAAGATTTTGTGGTCTGACATACCACTCTCGTTTGTTTCATAATTCCTTGCTTTTATATTTTTGGAGGTGAAAATGAAATCAATTCTTGATTTGACTTTGCCACTTTCTGCTTCCCATGTGAACCTTTGTTTTGACCCTGATTTTGCCCCTGTATCTGACAGTTGCAAATCTTTACACATGTTTTTGAGACATTTTGCAGACTTATCAATTTCGTAACAATTTTTCTTGCCACATCTGTCTGTGGGGTTTATGATGCAGTTGAAATCCCCTGTTAACACCATTGGGGTTGCACCTGCAATAAAAAGTGGGAGCATTTCAAACAGGGACATTCTTTCATTCTTGTCGGTTGGTGCATAAATATTACAGACCTTAAAGGTGGTGTTTCTGTATTGTATGGTGACCATCATAGCCCTGCCTGGCTGTATGATTTTAGTATCAAGGATTGACATTTCTTTGTTTTTTATGAGAATGCCTATTCCAGCATTCTTGTTTCCACCCCCAGACCATTTGGAGGGGCCTTCTTCCCAATATTTGGATATGTGACTGTAGTCCGTGGAGTGGGGGATTGCACATTCCTGTAAACATATAATGTCCCCTTTTTGTACTTTGCAGAGCTCAAACACTGACGCTCTTTTCACTTGTGAGCCCATTCCTCGGGCATTCCATGATATGATGTTAAACATTATATTTACAATGGTGATTTCTTTGCACGATATACAATACATGTTAAACCTGAACATTTTCAAAGCTCAATGGCGACCAGATGCTGTCACTTATTTGCTGACTGCTTTCACTATTTTGCGTCTCTTGCCCGCCAATTTCTTCTGCTCCCCCTAAGTATGGGGACTGTAGAAAAAGGTCTTTGTGGGGGGTTACTCCTACCTCTTGTGAGAATAAGCTATATCCTAGGTCTTCTGAGTCTGAGAGGTCCCCTAATACACTATACCTGGACCCTGAGCAGTTCTCTCTTGGTAGAGTTTTCTTCCTATTATCTTTCTGTTCTGTTGCGGCCGGACCACTTGGGTCCGCCGTTTGCTTTTTAAACAGTGCCAAACGGGTACGTACTACACATTATAAGTGCCATAGGATAGTAGAAGAAAGTTAGAGATACAATTTATATCACTCTGATATTATAGTTGTTTAATTGCACCTTCCTAATACATCATTAAATATAATAAATGAAGGTAGCAATATTAACATATGTTATTCTCAAAGAACATATGTATTCAGACGAGAATAAAACCATTGCTGTTTCTTCGCAAAGGATTCTGGGCATGCAAAGTTCTAAGAGGATTGTGGTTCCTGCAGACGTCATTTCCGAACGGATATCCTATAATGGAACCTAGCCTTCTTGTTGATTGGCTGCATAAAGGGCGGCCCCTCTCTTTTTTTTGTTGAATTGTTTTGTTACTTGGCTCTGCAAACAGGATTCATTCCTGTTCCGAGTGTCTAGTGCGTTGTACCACGCAATCTCTCTCACCTGTTGACAAATATTTCCATTTATTTGTGCTTTCTGGCTTCGCGGGAGGTGCAACCCACGAACCTTAAGTTTCCAAACTACAGTATAATAATATATTCTCATCATATTAAAATTCGTCATGAATGTGGAACTGAAAAAATTACAGCATTTCCTCTTCTCCCGCACCAATGCTTTCTTCATCTACTCATTTTGTTTGGAATATGAGCACAACAGGCTGCAGCCTTGCATTAGAAGCGTCGGGTGCAGTACCTCAGCTCGTTACTAGGTGTCCCTGTAGTCAGCTGCAAAATGTACAGCCCGCAGAGTGAGGTCCCTGTACAGTCAGACAACTTCAAGGTTTTCAATTTCAATTTATTTTATGTGTTTGATTAATTATAATCTTACAAACGTTCCAAAAATGGGATCAAATATAAAAGATTAAAAGAACATATATGATTGATACCATATCTTAAATATGCTAACTTATACTTTAAAATGCAGGACACAATGGGGCAGATTTACAAGCCCCTTGCGCCACTTTTGCGTCACTTTTAACATGGGAGAGGCAGGGCTTGAGTTGGGGTACCAAACGGGTGGAGGGCGTCCCCCCACTTATTTTACTGCAGAGGTCTTCAAACATTTGGATGCCGAGACCCCCCTGTCAACATTTTCAGACATAAGGACCCCCTCCTGACAAACATTTCTAGAACTTGATACTAATCATTATCGACAACAATTCACACTCCCAGTTCCCACAGAAAATCATTTTTACAATGGGGAAATATTATTTAACAGTGTTTAGCAAGTCAAAGGTTTGTGGGTAACAAATCAACAGTAAAACCAGACCATAAAACAGGACAGCAAGCAGCCACAAAAAGCCCACACACTGACCTGCCTGGCCACCCCTTTGGGCACTGCCAGACTGTCCTGTAGGCAGGGCGACTGGAATTATGATGCAAGGGAGGACCAAATTATGTGGCAGTTTTAAACTTGTAAATGTCGAGATGTATAAGTGTTTTGCAAGGAATGGGAAACTGCATGCATTCGTGCTTGCTGCAGCCAATATTGTGGTCATAGCACAGAAATTAACAGTAAAAACAGTCCACCAGACCATACAACAGGCAAGCAAGCAGCAAAAAATAAAAGCCCACACACTGACCTGACTGCCCATCACTTTTAAAGGCAGGGCTACTGGAATGATGAGACCGGGGAGGGCCAAATTATTCAGGAGGATTATTGAGTTGGGTGATAAGAAAATGTAAATAATGATGTGTGATACAGCATATTTTGGGATAGTATTGCTTAATTATTTTGACATTTTTTAAACACGGTAACACTAAGCAAAGATTTCGCCTCATCCGTACCAGTTTATTATCAAAATACAACAATAAACAACAGAAATATGCCTAGTCATCCTTTATGAAGGGCCTTCAACTCCGCAGTGTCGCCACATTAGAAGCTCACCTGTTCCTGGCTGGGAGCAGCACAGGTCCCTTAAAACCCTGGCGGTCTTGTGCAGAGCCAAGCAGTTCACACCCACCTCTTTCCTCCAACCCCATCTCCTTTACTCCTCTCTCCCTTTACAGGCCATTTTCTTTCACCCCTTTTTAAAACTGCTGAACAATCCCCATTCAACCTCTTACTGCACCTTTAATCATCTCTCGCTGTTCTGTTTTTTCAATCCCCTCATCTCTAACAGTCTCTCTTATTTATCTCATGGCCTCCCTGGCCCCATCTCCTCTCTCAACCCTCAGCACTTCTCATTCACGTCAAGTCTCTCCCTTCAAATTTCCGTCTTATCTATTTCTATCTTACACTTCTCCAGTCCCACCATTCATCGTTCCCATCTCACCTTTGTTCTTTCACACCTTCTTGAACTAACGTTCCTCTCACCTGTTACCTCAGCACCCACCCCAGTATTCCCTATATTCCCCTTTCGCTGCTCCGCCTCACCCAAGTTGGAACAAATTCTCTTTATACCTCATGAATCATCTCTCAGCTATCTTCTCTCACCCTTTAATGGTAGCTCTACTCTCTGCCTTCACCTTTCTCTCACACTCATCTCTCCTAGTGTGTTTCCGCACTTCCTTCGCCACTTCACATTTATCTTCATTCCTGACCTCCCAAATTGAATTCTCTGACTCCCTTGCTGCCCTCCACACTTCTCTCATATGTCTTCTCCCATCCCGTCTCCCTCACCCTCATCTCTCCTCACCTCTCACATCTTCCCCTCCCACCCCTCCCATATCTCTCAAATTGCCTCTCAATTCTCTCACACCATCCACCCCTCCTCCCCAGTCCCCTCTCACACCTGCCTCCCGCCTCTCACCTCTAGCTCCACACCTCTCTTCTAGCCTCCCATCTGTCAGCTGCATGATGGTGGTGCCACTTCTAAAGGGGGAAGAGCACCTCCAAATCCACCCTAAACCAGAGCCCAGGATAGCCTATGTGGGCTTTCCCCAAGCCAAAACGGAGGTCAGAGTACCGCAAAAGTTAACAACGCGAGGTCAGAGCAGAGTAATTTCAAAGACAGCAGTGTGGGAAAGGGCGGGCGTGTAAATAAACGAGTGTTCTGGATTCCAGTTCCCAGAAGTGCAACCGGGAATGCGCGACCCCTGATCTACGACTCCATGCCCCCCGGGGTCGCTCCCCACAGATTGAAGACCCCTGCCTTATGGTATAACCTAGCTGGGTAGAGGAGTCAAGAAAAGCACAAGGGTATTGCTGCTACTCCGGGGGGTGGGTGGGCTAAGGTGAGAAAGGCCCCCCTGCGAGGCACCTGCATACTCCCACCCTCCATGGCCTGAAATCGTTGGCCCAGCAGAGGAAGGACTGCTTTGGGACCTGGCCTCCACATGAGGCGAACCCTGGTGCTGGAAACCAGGGTTTGAGCCTCAAGGTCGCGTTCACATCCTGTGATTCTGGGCGATTCACTTAAACTCCCTGTGCCTGAATGTGTAATGTAAATACGGTGCTCATGTAAAGCGCTCCAATACCTTTGGGTCGAGTGCGCGCTCTATAAAAAATATGCAAAAACAAAAAAACAAAAAAAATAAATGTGCTAGAACAACACCTAGCCCCAGCCTCAGTTTGACAGCATGGCAGGGGAGTGCCCATGATAACGGTGACACTTCACAGGTCCTGGACCGGAAAAGATAGTAAGTTTCTGTGGGCCGGTTTACAGAGGCTCTAAAAAACAGCCCACAGATGACCGTGAGGCACCGGCCCATCCCCCTGTGCCAGAATGTCTGCCTTCCCAATCCGACCCTGCACCTGGGTGCCTATTTTACCTTTCAACCTGACCTGTATAGTTTTAAAATAGACTTCTGGATTAGAAACTCCTACTATACTCAAAACAGTCATCTCTTCAAGCTTTCAGATTTCCCAGGCCTGTCCTGCCTCCAGAGCAACCACCCCCGCTGATATTCACGAAACTGAACACAATACTTTTTATCCCTGCATAGCCTCCACCGGTAGTGGAGATCGTAAATAAAAAAAATCAGATTTCACCTTTCTACTGTCTATTACCCTTTCATTCCTAAAGTTGCTGGACTTCGGCTATACAAACTGTAAGCCAGGATCGTGAGCAAAGTTGTCAGCTATTTAAGACTTAGCAAAGAGGCAGCACGCTCTCTCCATGTGGCGCTATCATCTATTTGTTTAAATACAGGATAACTTAAGACTGTAATGAAGGCATTTGCCACAAGATTAGGTAAAATTACTTTTCAAAACAGATTTGTTTAGAGCCAAAATGGACAGAAAAGATGATGTAAACACGTTTGTGTGGTGCTTTTCAAAACGGACTAATTTTGTTTTAGAAAAAACCCTTTTTGTTTGAAAAGATTGGTCTCGCAGGTGGGAGTCTGACCTCACCCCCCCCCCCCCCTCCAACTCCACCCTACACCAGAGCCCGGGATAGCCTATGTGGGCTTTCCCCAAGTCAAAACGGAGGTCAAGAGTACGGAAAAAGGTAACAACGCGAGGGTAGAGCAGAGTCATTTCAAAGACAACAGTGTGGGAAAGGGCGGGCGTGAAAATAAACGAGTGTTCTGGATTCCAGTTCCCAGAAGTACAACCGGGAATGCGCAACCCCCGATCTACGACTCCACGCCCCCCCTGGGGGTCGCGCCCCACAGATTGAAGACCCCTGTTTTACTGGGTGGACGCCGCCCCCCCTGCCAAACAGCTGGACTTCACTGTTTGACCTCTCTGGGACGAGATCGGAGCTCACAGCACGCTGCTCGCGCGCTGACTTCTCAGATGCAATCGCATCTAAGGGGTGACCGAGGGATGGCAATGAGCCCGATGGTGCAAGCCACCTTTCGTGATGTCACTGCTGGTGACAGCGTCCCCCCACTTCTTTTTTTAGGACTTGTGCCCTGGGGAAAAGTGATGCAAAAGTGGCAGAAGGGGTTTGTAAATAAGCCCCAATATATTTAAAATATAGTAGATAAGGATTTCAATTTATATTCCTCAAATTTTTTTCCAACCCTCCACAAAAAGTTTACAAATGCAGAATTCATAGATATATCATCAGAGCTTAGACGTACTATCAAAGCTGCCTACCTGTCCTTACTCCACGATCGATAAATAGCCTCTTAAGTATAATTTTCCTTTTGTTGTCTAATTCAGGGCAAAGACACAGTAAATGTATAATATTCTCTTGTCCCAATTTACATAACCTACATTTGTGTATCCTCTTCTGATTTCTTCCATGGAGGTAAATGACATAAACCCCAAATTGTGCTTTAATAATGATATGTTTGTTTTTTAATGACCACGATGTTTCTAAATATTCTTGGACCTTTTTTTTCTTAAATCCATTTATTATTGGCCATGCATGTTTTCTGTTTACAAATATATCTTTATCTCTTATCAGCGATAAATGATTAGGTAATTTGTGGATTGTATTTTTAAAACTTTCCTGAGTAATTGTAGTTTCCCAGATAGGCATTACGCTAAATTCTTCAATCGCTGCATTTGAAAAAGTCCAGACCTGCAGTTTTCTATTATAATTTACTTCATGCCATAGTAGCTGGGACATTTGATTTTCTTGATCGTTTCTTATTCGGTTCCACACTTTGAGAGCTTGTCCTTTCCTCACATTTAACTGGTTGTTTAACCAAAATTCAAGCTTCACTTGTGCTTGGCAAACAAAAAAGGGTTTTATAAGTTCTTGCAACCGCATTATTAATAATTACTGCATCTTTCCCATTTAGTACTTCACTGCCGTATGTCAGAATAGGTATCAGTTTTGCTAAAATCACCTTTAAGAAGGGACGATAAGACAAGTCACTTATTGATTTCTGTAGGATCCTAAATGCTGCTACCAAAGCATTTGCTTTTCTGTAAATATCCTTTTTTTTGCGGGAGGAAGTTTCCATTGTCATTAAATATAACACCAAGATATATGTAAGATTCGACTTGCTCTAATTGGGTTTGTTCCAATGACCATTCATATTTATGTAAAAGTCTTGTATTTTTTGTTATTACTATTACTTTGGTTTTTGCATCATTTATTACCATATCGTTTTCAATGGCATATGTTGATATGTGATCGATTAACCGTTCAATCAATCAATCAAAGCATTTATATAGCGCACTACTCACCCAGAGGGTCTCAAGGCGCTGGGGGAGGGGGGTCCGCTACTGCTCGAACAGCCAGGTCTTGAGTTGCTTCCTGAAGGCGAGGTGGTCCTGGGTCAGGCGGAGGTGGGTCGGGAGGGAGTTCCATGTCTTGGCGGCGAGGTAGGAGAAGGACCGTCCCCCTGTGGTGGCTCTTCGGATGCGGGGGACGGCGGCGAGGGCGTGGCCAGTCGATCGAAGCTGGCGTTTGGGAGCGTAGAAGTTGAGGCGGCTGTTGAGGTATCCTGGGCCTTGGTTGTGTAGGGCTTTGTGTGCATGGGTGAGGAGTCGGAAGGTGATTCTCTTGTTGACCGGGAGCCAGTGCAGGTCTCTCAGGTGTCCGGATATGTGGCTGCGATGGGGGATGTCCAGGATGAGTTGTGCTGAGGCGTTCTGGATCCGCTGGAGTCTCTTCTGGAGTTTGGCGGTGGTTCCGGCGTAGAGGGAGTTGCCGTAGTCCAGCCGGCTGGTGACGAGGGCCTGGGTGACCGTCTTCCTGGTCACGGTGAGGATCCACCGGAAGATCTTACGTAGCATGCATAGGATGTTGAAGCACGACGAGGAGACGGCATTGACTTGTCTGGTCATGGAGAGGGAGGAGTCCAGGATGAAGCCCAGGTTGCGTGCGTGGTCTGTTGGTTTGGGTGCGCTGCCTAGGGCGGGGGGCCACCAGGAGTCGTCCCAGGCGGAGGGTGAGGATCCCAGGATGAGGACTTCCGTCTTGTCCGAGTTCAGTTTCAGGCGGCTGTTCTTCATCCATTTGGCTACCTCTTTCATCCCTTCGTGAAGGTTAGCTCTGGCGGTGGCGGGGTCGTTGGTGAGGGAGACACAGGCGGTGGTGCTCCCGCTCCGGAAGAAACCCCACTTAGGCTTCGAGGTACTAGAGAATCTGAGGCCCATCTCCCTCCTGCCTTTTCTGTCCAAAGTGGCGGAAAAGGTGGTCAACACCCAAATTATGAAGCACGTGGAAGAGAGGGGACTGCTCCATGCGACGCAGTTTGGCTTTAGGCCACGACATTCTACCGAGTCCGCCCTTCTTATGGCCACGGAACAGCTGAGAGAGGGTGTGGATGCAGGCCAAACTATGGCTTTGATCCTGTTGGACCTCAGCGCGGCGTTCGACACTGTAGCGCATAACATCTTGCTACAGTGTCTGAACAGAGGTGGCATCTCTGGCACCGCGCTGAGATGGATCCAAGATTTCCTCAAGGGGAGAAGCTTTCGAGTCAGACAAGGAGACTGCTATTCAAGGGGGGTGTCTCTGGGCCAAGGCGTGCCGCAGGGCTCGTCATTGAGCCCAACCCTCTTTAATATGTATGTCGCGCCTGTTGCCTCGATTGTGGAGAGCCATGGCCTCCAACTGGTCTCTTACGCCGACGATACGCAGCTGGTGATCTCCCTATCGCACGCGCCCTGTCTTGCTGCCGATGGCTTCCGTTCGTGCATGAAAGATCTTGCCGAATGGATGGCCATCAATTGTTTGAAGCTGAACGGCAGCAAGACAGAGGTGCTGGTGGTGGGGAGAGCCCAGTCTGCCTGGTCGTCGGCATGGTGGCCACCCTGCCTTGGACCAACCCCAACCCCCTGCCAAGAGGCACGCAATCTGGGGGTGTGGTTTGATGCGGGTCTTACTTTTGGCCCCCAGATAAATCGGGTGGTGGGAGTCTGTTTCGGGATTCTGAAGAAGTTGAGAAAAGTCCTTGACTTACTCCCGATTGAAGCCCGTCAAACCCTGGTTCATGCTCTGGTGACAGCTAGGTCGGACTATGGGAACCTGCTGTACCTGGGGGCTCCAGAAAAAAGCATGGCTCGCCTGCAAGTGCTGCAGAATGCGGCAGCGCGTTTGATTCTCAGACTGCCTAAAAGGGCGCCTTCTAGGGCGGCCCTCCAGCAGCTACACTGGCTCCCTGTGAGGAGAAGAGTGGAATACAAAGCCCTCTGCACCTGTCATCGCATCTTGAATGGCAGGGCACCCGACCCTCTGACTAAATTGATCGAAGTGTACAAACCAACACGTGCGCTTAGATCCACAGGGGGCGGCCTACTGAGGATCCCGAGAATCAAGAAAGCCCGCATGGGAGGTAGGTCCTTTAGATGCCTAGCGGCAACTAACTGGAATAAACTGCCAGCGGACTTGCGCCTGGAACCGGAGGAGGCTAGGTTCCGAGCGAAACTTAAAACACTCCTCTACACTAAATAATTGTCCGCTCAGTTTCTGTGTCCCCTGCTAACTGCCTCTCCCACTTTCAGCGCGTGGACACGCCGGTGTGCGTAACGCAGCGCTCTACAAATGTCCCAATAATAATAATAATAATAATAAGAGAATCAGCTGGGTGTCGTCAGCGTAGGAGATGATGTTGAGGTTGTGCTGGTGTGCGATGTCTGCGAGGGGGCTCATGTAGACGTTGAAGAGGGTTGGACTGAGCGAGGAGCCTTGAGGAGCCTTGAGGAACGCCGCAGATGTCTTCGGTGGCTTCAGATCTGAACGGGGGGAGGCAGGACTCTCTGTGTCCTTCCGGCGAGGAAGGAGATGATCCACTCCAGTGCCTTCTCCTGGATTCCGACGTCGCTGAGTCGCTGCCCTAGTGTACGGTGGCAGACAGTGTCGAAGGCCACGGAGAGGTCTAGGAGGATGAGGGCTGCTGTTTCTCCGTTGTCAAGCAGTGCTCGGATGTCATCGGTGGCTGCGATCAGGGTGGTCTCGGTGCTGTGGTTGGCCCGGAAGCCGGACTGCGAGAGGTCGAGGGATCCGTTCGTCTCGAGGAAGGCAGCCAGCTGCTTGTTGACGGTCTTCTCGATGACTTTAGCAGGAAACGGGAGCAGCGAGATGGGGCGGTAGTTCTTGAGGTCGGTGGGGTCGGCTGATGGCTTCTTTAGTAGAGCGCTGAGTTCGGCGTGCTTCCAGCTCTCCGGGAAGGTAGCGGTGTCGAAGGAGGTGTTGATGATGTCCCGCAGGTGGGGTGCGATGACAGCGTCGGCCTTGTTGAAGACGTTGTGAGGGCAGGGGTCGGTAGGAGATCCGGAGTGGATGGAGTTCATCGTGCCGACGGTGTCTTTGGTGCTGATCGGGGTCCAGGCGCGGAGGGTGGTGGAGGGGGGCGGTGGTTCGGTCGTGGCGTGCGTTGGTTGAGTGCTGAAGCTGTTGTGTATGTCTGTGATCTTGTTGTGGAAGTAGGAGGCGAGGGAGTTGCAGAGGTCTTGCGAAGGGGTGATGTTGTTGTTTCCGGCGTTGGGGTTGGAGAGCTCTTTAACGATGTTGAAGAGTTCCTTGCTGTTGTGTGCGTTGTTGTCCAGTCGTTCCTTGAATGTGGTTTTCTTGGTGGCATGGATGAGTTGGTGGTGTTTTCGGGTGGCGAGCTTGAGGGCAGTCATGTTGTCCGGTGTTGGGTCTCTGCGTTGCAACCCAATTTTAGTTTGAATTAAAAGTATAACGTCGTCTGTATACAACAAATTGGATATTGCTTGTCAGCTAACCTAGGGGGATGTGCATTTACTCATTCAGCACGGTTGAAAAATCTGCTAAGTTAAAAAGCAATGTGGCAGAATGCACCCTTGCGTTAATGCTCCAGTCGTAGGTATTTCTTTTGCTAGAGTCCCTCCATCTCCAATCCTCACCCTAATAGAAGTATCAATATGCAAAAGTTTAATCAATTTTAATAATGAGGCTTGAATTTCTTGCTCTTTTCGTTTTTTTCCACAAACAGTGTTTATTCACACAATCGAAAGCTGATTTAAAATCCACAAAACAAAGACACAAGGGCTGTTTTGCTCAAATTGCCTTATCCATTAATACCGATTGGACTGATATGTTTGTAGAAGTTCCTAGACCTTTTATGAATCCTGTTTGATTCGGGGGCAGTATCTGCTTATCTTTTACCCAATCTGTTAAGTTTGACAGTAAGATCCCTGAGAACAATTTCTCATAAGTATCTTACAGGGTTTTTAATCGATAGTTCTCCGGCAATTGTCAATTTCCTTTCTTAAAAATAGGAGATATTAATGACTCTCTGCAGGATTTTGGAAACAACCCAGTCTGTACATCTTCGTTAAAAACCTCTGTCAGATATGCCGACCAAAAGTCCGGCTCTTCTTTATAGAGAGCAAACGGGATACCATTGGGTCCTGGTGCCCAGTCTTTTTGTTTCTTTATTTGTGTGGAGACTTGAGATTTTGTTATATAAATTTCAATATCACATTCTAAGTCAGTTTTTGCCATCCTTATCTGCTTACCATCCTGAATATTTGCTTTTGCAGCTGGGTTTAAATGTTTTATAAGGAATGTAAACCATTCATCTTCAGTTAAGACGGATGGTACCACAGATTTGTTAGGTCTTACTAAACCATTATTAATTTTCCAAAACTCCCTTGAGTTTACTTGATTACTAGCGTAGAAGATTTTTGTCCACAAGTCCTGCTTAGCTTTGTTTTTTTCATTCCAGATAAATGCCCTCAAATTCTGGTTTGTATTTTTAAATTTTGCTGACATGCAAAGTGGGCTTGAGGCAGGCGTTAGCATGCCCTTGTTAATAGGGTGCTAGAAGTATCGCCGATTTCTCGGCACAATTCACCAAAAAAGCGGCGATACTTCACCTTGGTAATATGTCCCTATGTGCTTTCCATATAAGTTTTCTATAATTGATGGAACCCGTCTGACCTTGCGTTGTCAAATACATTTGATGTTTCAAACATGACAATTTTATATTAATTATTTGTTGACTATGGTCACTATCAGGCACCTTCATTAAAAAATAGGAAATGAAGTTGTTAAAAATATATAGTGATATTATTGTATAGTCAATTTGTGACTTAGAGTTATGTGACTGAAATGTTCATGCCGGTGGCATATCCAACGCAAATCTTCCATTTAGTATTCTTAGTCCCAATGCTTCCATATCCATCACAAAGTTTCTTCCCATTGGACCTTGTGCTCCGTTTATTGAGGGATCCAACATCTGCTCTGGAATTGTCCATTGATGATTTTGAGACTGTATAAAGTTGTCTCATAAGAAGGGTATTAGTAGATTTAAGTTAAAGTCACCCATTATTATAAAATATGCAAAAGGTTCATCCATTATTTGCTCCAATAAGAAACTAATAAGAGCAGCACACATATCCTTCCTTGAACTCTGGGCATAATAGCAACAACTTGCGATAATTATCGCAAACCGTGCTTAGCGTGTTTTTTTTTTTCATCACCTCCTATCGCTGGATAACCAACGTTTATCTCCGCGGTGATAAAAATCCCAGCGATAGCGGAGAATCACATCTTTAACGTGAGATTTCAGCAATAAAAATCCTATTGCTAAGGAAAATCTCGCTAATAGGCAGGTGGGGACTTAGCCGTAGAATACACCTCCTATTGACTATCATGACTAAGTCAGCTTTTCACCAGGTGTGAAATCCTGGCGCTAATCGCGGTTAGCGTGTGTTTTTTTATCGCGTTGTGGGTATTGCTAATAGGCAATAGCTGTGTTAGCGACTGCTTTCAGTCGCTACCGGTTTGGGTACACCCACTTTGCATGTCATTAGTGATAAATATCGCCGACATGCAAAGCGTGCCCCAGACCGGTCGCTATCACCTGGAAGCTGTTGCTAACTACTGTTAGCGACAGCTCGGTAATTTGGCAATAAATAAATCGCCGCTTTATCGGCAAAAAGTGCTGATAAAACGCCGATCTGGCCCTTGATAACATGCCTCTCTGTTTTGGTGGAATATATATATTAATCAGAATTAGCACTTTTGATTTTTCTCGTTCGCTTGATGTATATCGCAGCTTTACCGTTTGGAAGTTAGAGTTATTTGTAGGTAACTGCTCATGTTCAACTTCCAAGTCGATAGATAAGAATATTGCTAGCTCTCCACAGGGACAACTACATTTATGATGTTTAATTGCAGGATCAAAATATCCTTTGTATCCATGTAACAAAAAATGGTCCATTGCCCAAGTGTCCTGTAATAATATAATTTGAAAGGAATTTGATAATGTATCTATTTGGGCATTATTTATCTTTTGACATAACGCATTTATGTTCCATGAGCACATCCTATTGTTGCACTGTCCATATTTAATTATTTTATTTTATCTTGAAATGTTTTCTGTCATAGTTCTTCATTACCATGTAATTCTTTCAAGGGGGGCGTGGCTTGGACGCCGATCGGGATGGCGGCGTGAACTTGCAGCTCCGCGCAGGGTCCCGCTAATTCTCCTGAAATCAGCACCCGGAGCGGCCCCTGGTCGGTGTGACTGGCCTACGAAGAGTTGGGGAGCCACTGGGGAGCGCCGGAAAGCACTTTGGGGTTCGCTGGCCCCGTGGAGACCTCGTAAGACGACGGCCGAGGTGTTGCCTGGAGTGTGGAGAAAATGGCGGCGGCACGGGTCGATGGCCTCGGAAACCGAAACTGAGCGGAATTGGCATCGACTGGCGGAGTGGCCCGCTTCTAAGAGATCGGAGCTGTGGGAGCTGTAGATGCGATCCTGAAGGCGGGGAGTTTGGTGCCCAGCATTTGATCGGGTATTGGGGGCGACTGCTCGTCTCTATTCCTTCTCCCCTCCCCCCCCCCGGACTTGGTGGCAGTGAGGTGGACGGCGCTGGTACTTCTGATCCTTGGAGTTGCGGGCATTGTGGTGGCACTCTGTCGCGATCATTGCTGAGACGCACGTCCCACTGGACAGTGGTTGTGGGGGCTTGGCGAGGCCCTCTGCCCGTGCAGAGGTCACGGAGCAACCTAAGATGGCGGCTGCAGGGGGAGCGACCGCCATGGATCAGAGCCAGGAGGACGTGGCCGCACTATCCCAGGTTGGCGAGGCCCCCCCGCCGATGATGGACCAGGAGCAGAGGCTACATCGGCGCTTGGATGCCATACTGGATGCTATCACCTCGACCAAGGAGGCATTGCAGCAGGACACTGCGCAGGTCGCTACGGGGCTGGGGCTCCTGCGAGCGGATCATGCCAAGTTGGCGGGTAAGGTAAAGTACCATGAACAGCTCTTATTGGACCTGAAACCGGCGGTGGTGACCGCGGAACACAAGATAACGGACATCCTGACCCGGCTGGACATGTTGGAACGACGAGCGGAGGATGCCGAAAGCCGCAACAGAAGGAATAACGTGCGGGTCGTAGGCCTGCCGGAACGAATTGAGGGGGAGGATGCGGTGGCCTACATGGAGGAATGGTTCCGGACTGTGGTGGCACCGGAGGGACTTACTTCCTTCTTTACATTGGAACGAGCTCACAGGGTGCCGGCTTGCCCGCCAGCGCTTGGCCGCCCCCCCCGACCGATGGTGGTGAGGCTCCTTCATTATAAGGACCGGGACCTCCTAATCCAGAGAGCTCGGGCTTCGGGCCCATACGAGGTGGAAAACAGCAGGGTCACGATCTTCCCGGACTACACTCAGGCGGTCCAGAAGAATAGGGCATCGTTTCTGGCAGTGAAAAAGGAACTGAGGGAGGAGGGCATCCAGTACTCCTTGCTCTTCCCGGCCAAGCTGCGGGTAATCCTGGATGGGGCCACACACTTTTTTCAGACCCCGGATGAAGCATGGCTGTGGTTGGAATCGTACCGAGCTGGCACGGACAGGAATCACAAAAGTCGGCGAGATCGGCCTAAACCGCCTCAGGTCCGGCAGTCCCAAAGGATCCGCTCCCGCACTAGGCGTCAGCGAGAGAAACGGGAGGCCCAAATGGCTGCAGACAAGAGAGAGGCGCTTGCAGCGACGGCGGCCATTACGAGATCGCAGCCGGAGAGTGAACTGGCAGCGACGGACTCTGGCGACGACGGCGGCAGGACCGGAGAGGAACTTTCGGAGGCGGAGAGCTCGAAGGGGCCGGTGGTCACCCCCCAGACGTCTGATGAGATTTTTCATGGCTGATTCTTCATTGGGACTTGGACACGGTTTTTGGTAGGGTGGCATCCTGTTGGAGCTGGGTGGGTCGCCGGGTAGGGTGACGCGTTGGCATGGCGGCATGGAGAGCGCGGGGCGCGGGCTCCGCTTCCCGGGGTCGGCGATAACTCACTCCCCCAGGGCCCTTAAGGCCTTCTGTGGTGGCGACCACAGGTTAGTCGGATGTGTGTTTGGTTCAAGGTTTGGATCGGGGCTGACACCGGGTTTGTGGGCTCTGTCCTGGGGAGTGGGGTTCAGGGAGTTTTCTTTTCAATAGGTTGTTTGGGGGGGCAACTGCTATGGTGTGGGTATTGGCTGGCTGCATTTGAACTGGATCGCTCTATGCTGGTATGGGGACGTTACCTAACTTGAAATGCCTGACGTGGAATGTCAGAGGGCTGCGAACTATGGTCAAACGCCACAAAGTGCATGCGTATTTGGTGAGGAGGGGGGTTCAGGTTGCCATGTTGCAGGAGACTCATTTAACAAAACAGGAATGCACCGCACTACAGAAGAGATGGCGGGGTCAGGTTTTTGGCACCACTTACTCAGCGTTTGCTAGAGGGGTACTGATATGGGTGAGAGCGGGGATACCGTTTCAGGTGCTGAATCAATTGGTGGGTCCCGAGGGCAAATATGTGGCGGTGGAGGGGAGGTTATATGGTCGGGATGTAGTTCTCAGCTGTGTATATGCTCCAAATGTTGATCAGGCCCGCTTTTTCGATGGTTTATCCGGGTCCTTGGCCTCCTTCCTGGCGGGTTCTGTGATACTGGGGGGGGGACTTTAATTCGATCACGGATGTGGCTTTAGACAGATCTCACCCTCCCCTTGTTGACTCCCCGGTACGTAAGCTAGCCATGCATAGGAAGGATTGGCAAGATAGGTGGGGGCTGATGGATGTATGGCGGGAACAACACAGGGATGTTAGGGACTACTCCTTTTTCTCAGCACTCCATGCTCTACATGTTAGAATTGATTCGGTGCTGTGTAGCGGGTCCCTGGCCCCATTGGTCTCTCATACGGAGTATCTGGCCAGAACCATCTCAGATCACAATCCTCTGCTGGTGCATGTCCAATGGCAGCGGGAGCGTTCCGCGATTCCAACATGGCGGCTCCGGCCCGACACGCTGGAGGACTCGGTGTTCAGTGATGCAGTCCAACAGGGCATTGATCAGTATTTTAGTGAGAATGAGGGTACAGCTACATGCAGGTCCACTGAATGGGATGCGATGAAAGTGGTGGTGAGAGGTGTATGCTTGGGTAGGTTTTCGAATGCTCGATTGTCGGTGCTGACTGCGCTTGCCAGTGCGGAGGAGAAACTGAGGGAACTGGAGCGGCGTAGGCCGACCCGACCGGAATTACAGGCCCGGTTGCTGGAGGCAAAGGAGGTGGTAGCCACCGAAACGGAACGGTTACGGAGCTATGACTACAGACAATACGCCATTAGAGCGCATGCGGAAAGGGATAAGGTGGGTACGCTCCTGGCCAGGCTTGCTAATCCTGAACTTAGAGGCTGCCTGGTCCTAAGCATCAAAAATGCACTGGGGGAAACAGTGTATTCCCAATCGGCGGTGCTGGAGTGCTTTCGGGCATATTATGCAGAGCTGTACGAGAATCAGTTGGGAGTAGAGGCCCATGAAATCGCGGTGTATCTGGAGTCAAGGCAGCTTCCGGTCCTTGACGATGACGATGCAAAAGACTTAGGTGGGCCTATCACGCTGGCCGAGATCAGGACGGCCATTAGGCACATGGCGCGGAATAAAACGCCCGGTGTGGATGGCCTCCCGATAGAGTTCTATCAGAAGTACGTTGATAGTTTGGCGCCCAGACTGCTGGTGGTGTATACGGAGGCTTACAGGTTGGGGGGCCTGCCCGGATCAATGAGAGAAGCACTGATAGTGCCGTTGCTAAAACCCGGCAGGGAAGCGACTGATGTGAGGTCCTACAGGCCATTATCCATGCTGACGGTGGACTACAAGATATTGAGCCGGATCTTGGCCACCAGGTTGGCCCCACACATGACGGGCCTGGTGCACAGGGACCAGGCGGGGTTTATCCCCACGAGGAGCACGGCGTTAAATATTCATCGCCTGGTTGGGATATTGGATGGTACAGTGGATACGGACGGTGCCCAGGCGGTGTTGTCTGTAGACATAGAGAAGGCTTTTGATAGTTTGGAATGGGTCTATCTGGATGAAGTGCTAGTGAGGTTTGGTATTGGTGAAGGGTTCCGCAGGTGGACGAAGGTGCTGTATTCCTCGGCAACGGCGCGAGTACGCCTGGGCAATTTGGTGTCCGCGGCTTATCCAGTTGGTAGGGGAACGCGACAGGGGTGCTCCCTTTCCCCTCTTTTGTTCGCACTGGCGATGGAACCCTTGGCGGTGCGTGCCAGGTCGGGAGACGGGTATGCAGGGATTGCAAGCGGTGGGCAGCTGCACCACATCTCACTGTACGCGGATGACCTGCTGCTATATATGGAGGACACGGAACGGGCTCTGGAAGGGGCGATGGAAATGCTGTCTGAGTTTGGCCGGTTGTCGGGCCTCAGGGTTAACTGGGCGAAGACCTGTGTCTTTCCGCTTCGAGCGGATGCGCCCTGCCCCGCACATGACTTGGGGGTGGTCTGGGAGCCATCTTGCTTTACTTATTTGAGAGTCCGTATCTACCACGAGGCCGCGGACCTATTAGAGGGCAATATTGGACGGTGCATACGGGCGCTGAGAGGTTGTATGTCCTTTTGGGCATCCCTTCCCCTGACGGTGTTAGGTAGGATTGCTCTGTTGAAAATGGTAGCGCTTCCACGACTCCTGTATTATTTTCGGACGCTACCCATTTGGATTCCTCAGAGGATCTTTAGGGACTTGCGGACGATGGTTATTGACTTCCTTTGGGGGCATGGCCGCCGTAGAGTGGCACTGAACACGTTGCTTCGCCCCAAGATTGAGGGGGGGATGGCCGTCCCTGACTTTGAGTTGTATTACTTGGCGGCGCAGCTTCAGGTTCTTACACAGCATGTGGCTAGGGTGTTCAGAGGGCCGGAGTGCGACCGAGAGTTGGGGATACAACGCCATGTCCTGGCCTATATCGTTATGCAGCAGAAACTGGAGTTGCGAGGCCTCACTATAGAGGAGCGGACGCTCAGGTTATGCTGGCAGAGGAGTCTGAGGAGGGCGAAGGCGACCCGACCGTATGCACCGGAGATACCGATAGGCATGTTGACAGCACTGCCGCATGGGGGCGACTGGGCCCCACTGTCGGAATGGGAGGAGTCGGGACTGCATGTGGTAGGGGACCTGTATGTTGATGGGACTTTGGTGCCCTTCGGGGTACTACAGGAACAGTTTGGGCTGCCGGAGGGGAGCTTCCTCTTGCATGCGGCCGTGGTGGCGGCCATTCAGAAGCACTGGAGAGGGGGGCTCATTGAGCCGGACACGACTATGGCATGCCAGTACGTAGTGATGGCCGCTGGCACCTTTAAGGCGGTGACCTGCCTCCATAATAGGATGCTGCATGAGGGGCTGGAACCGCTCCTGGGGCTGAAAACGAAATGGGAGGCGAGCATAGGTAGGCCCATTCCGGACACGGTGTGGAGCCATATTCTTAAGCGTACGTGGAAGGGCACAAGGAACGCGCGCTTCCAGCAGGTGCATTTCTTTGTATTACATAGGGCCTACTTGACTCCGGAGAAGATCAAACGGTACTTCCAGGTGCAGGAAGCGCGGTGTCCGAGGTGCTTGGCGTTGGAGGCGGATATGGATCACCTGTTCTGGGGCTGTCCGAAATTAGAGGCTTACTGGGAGGAGGTAGGGGAACTTCTCAATGCAGTGACCGACAGGGAGGTGGAGTTTGATATGGCGGCGTGCTTGTTGCTCTGGTTCCCACACACCAAACACACTAAGGTGACAAGTAAGTTTATTGACCTAGGGCTGATACTGGCGCAGAGAGAGATTACCTGGCACTGGAAGTCCAGGGAGGGACCGCCTGTGAGGAGGTGGACGAATGACTTGCTGAGGTGATCCGAGTGCGAGAGTGTGCTCCGAATGAGGCAGGCTGTCAAGCTTGATAATGAAAAGAACTTAGAATCAGCCCGTGCATGGGAATTGATAGTGCAGGCCCTGCGTGATTCATTGGTGGAGGATGAGGACTGAATGGATAGGACTCGAGGACACCGTGAGGCTTACGAGTACAGAGGTATCAGCGGATCTGTAGCGGGACCCATGCATGAGTCAGGAACATGGCACACACCATTAGCGGTTGCTGGGGGGGCGGGACTAGGGGTTGTTTAGGGGCTGTTGAGGGGTGGGCTAGGAGCCGGGAGGCAGATTGGTTACGGCAGCGATTCTGGATTGGGACTGATTATTGGGTCTGTGGAGCGTGGGTGGATAGCGGGAGGCGGCAGGGGCGCATGGGACGGACATGATGAGGCCCTCGTAGGGAACGTGGAATGGGACTGCAGCGGCTCTGTAGCACTGGAATGTTAGACTAGGATGGCTGTTGTTGGGGACAGGTTAGGGGTTGGGGGGGTAAAATGCAGATACGTAAAGAGATTTCGACCATTGTCCCTCAGGGACGCACACCATGATGTCTTGCTACTAACTGGGACGCTGTGCCGCCCGGCCTCCGGGATGTGGGCTGAATGGCTGTGTATGATCTACGCTCATACGATTGATGCGGGGGGACACCATGAGTGTACTGGTTGAGCAATTGTATGCAATGGTTTCTAATTCTGCAATAAAAAAAATAAAAAAAAAAATACCATGTAATGCTTTCAAAATCAATTTTTCATTTAATCCATTTGTTTTTTAAATTTGTATTTTGTTACAGACCTTTTCATCATCATGGTCAGTTTTTTCCAGGGGATTTTTTAATATAGAGAAGACTGAGTCGTTTTTTTTCCCTTTACCTTTTTTATTGGACTTTCTTCTTTTGTGAGCGTAGTTGGATAAACCTTTGGGGCTGGTTGACTAATTATTATCACCCAACTATAAAGATTTCTTGTTCCTGCATAATTTGTTCCGCTATAGAAGCAGTAGCTACAGTTTACAGAGTTATTGGATGACTACCTTCAGAGTTCTGTAAGAAACCTACACATTCAACATTGTCAGTTGTCACTTTTTCTAATGTTGGAACTGATTTCAGCAAGCAAAGGATATTTCCTCTATTCAGAATGTCATGATTGCCACGTGAATCATATAATGGTTTGAGAATTATTTGGGCAGTCTTTTTAGGAAGCAGTTCTTTTCTCTTTCTAGCCTCACAATCTTGCTGTTCTTTATATGCTACTTGTTTATCTTGACCACTTCTTACAATAACTAGCTGATCCCATTTTGGTTTATGCCTCGTATCCTCTTTTAGTTCTAACATTCCATTCGATATCAAGGAATTATTCTTAAGTTCCCCTATTCGTTGATCTAAGTGTTGTGCGACTTGATAATCCATTCGTTGTGTCAGATTCTAGCCTAATCTTGGTGCAGTAATAAGATCGCCTTGAATTGACCTCTGAACCACCGGACCAAAATGCATTGGTTCCTCCCTATGGCTACATAACAGAGGTTTAAGGAAGGTTAAGTGCCTCTTTACTTGGTTTATATTTTTAATCTTATCAATTTGAATATCTTCAATAGATCCTTTTTTATTATACAGCCGTTTCCTTGCAGCCTATATTTCTCTTCTCTTACTAGCGTTTTGCTTCCCTCCAGTTTTAGTGCAATAAGTATTCGGTCAGTATTATCCGATAATATAGTTGTGTTTGACGGGAGAAGTTTTTGGTCAGTAGAATGTTTCCCAGTTTTTATTTATCATAATACTTTTCGTTCTTGTGTGGTATTTTTGCAGACTAACCCCAGATAAGTCACTTTGCTGTTTTTCTATTAATACTTTCCTTTGTTTTTTTCCTTCATTTATCATATCATATCATAAGTTTATGAAACTTTGTTGATTTTAAAAACTTTGTGTGTTGTATACTGTGTCACTGCCACTCCCCTTCCTCACCTGATCGATCCTTTGTTGGGCTGATCGCTTCTCTTTTCCCCACGCAGCAGAGCTAATCGCTGCAGCGGGAACGCCCAGATTCGCCGCAAGCAGCGAGTGAGCCGGTCCTGTGGCCACTCCCACTCGCTCGAGGCCAGGCCCCCTTCACCTTCTTAAGCAGAGCTGATCACGAGCTCTGGTCGGATCACTACTGCTGAGGCACAGCCGGGAGCGCTTTTTAAAAAACTTGAAACTTTGTTGATTTTAAAAACTTTGTGTGTTGTATACTGTGTCACTGCCACTCCCCTTCCTCACCTGATCGATCCTTTGCTGGGCTGATCGCTTCTCTTTTCCCCACGCAGCAGAGCTAATCGCTGCAGCGGGAACGCCCAGATTCGCCGCCAGCAGCGAGTGAGCCGGTCCTGTGGCCACGCCCACTCGCTCGAGGCCACGCCCCCTTCACCTTCTTAAGCAGAGCTGATCACGAGCTCTGGTCAGATCACTACTCCTGAGGCACAGCCGGGAGCGCTTTTTAAAAACTTGAAACTTTGTTGATTTTAAAAACTTTGTGTGCTGTATACTGTGTCACTGCCACTCCCCTTCCTCACCTGATCAATCCTTTGTTGGGCTGATCGCTTCTCTTTTCCCCACGCAGCAGAGCTAATCGCTGCAGCGGGAACGCCCAGATTCGCCGCCAGCAGCGAGTGAGCCGGTCCTGTGGCCACGCCCACTCGCTCGAGGCCTAGCCCCCTTCACCTTCATAAGCAGAGCTGATCACGAGCTCTGGTCAGATCACTACTCCTGAGGCACAGCCGGGAGCGCTTTTTAAAAACTTGAAACTTTGTTGATTTTAAAAACTTTGTGTGCTGTATACTGTGTCACTGCCACTCCCCTTCCTCACCTGATCGATCCTTTGTTGGGCTGATCGCTTCTCTTTTCCCCACGCAGCAGAGCTAATCGCTGCAGCGTGAAAGGCCAGATTCGCCGCCAGCAGCGAGTGAGCCGGTCCTGTGGCCACGCCCACTCGCTCGAGGCCACGCCCCCTTCGCCTTCTTAAGCAGAGCTGATCACGAGCTCTGGTCAGATCACTACTCCTGAGGCACAGCCGGGAGCGCTTTTTAAAAAACTTGAAACTTTGTTGATTTTAAAAACTGTGTGTGTTGTATACTGTGTCACTGCCACTCCCCTTCCTCACCTGATCGATCCTTTGCTGGGCTGATCGCTTCTCTTTTCCCCACGCAGCAGAGCTAATCGCTGCAGCGGGAACGCCCAGATTCGCCGCCAGAAGCGAGTGAGCCGGTCCTGTGTCCATGCCCACTCGCTCGAGGCCACGCCCCCTTCGCCTTCTTAAACATGTGTATCTCACGTACGCGCAGCGGACGGGCGCAGCGGGCGGGCCTAAGGCAAGCCCGTCTGGGCCCGTCCGGGCCCGGACGGACCCAGGCCCAGGGACTCTGCCAGATCCACCCCCCATTCGTCTGATGTACCCAGCAGACACGCTCCCGGATCTCCGACCTGAAAAAAACCAAGGATGTCGTTACATTCACGACGAAGGTAAACCCTTCACAAACTGCACGCGCTGCAACCCAGTCACTCAGATCCCAGCCAATTCTAGATTACAGCTGGGTCTCCTCAACTGTCGCTCCCTCCCCAAGCATGCACTTGAAATCAATGGGATGATCCAAGATCAAGGCATAGACGCATTGTTTCTTACAGAAACCTGGCTTTCCGACAGTACTGATTCGGACATTGTCACCGCCCTTCCCCCAGGTTACCTCATAAACCCTTCACAGACGCAGAGGAAGAGGAGGCGGGTTGGCTATAATCTACCGAGAACACCTCATCTGTAGAACCAATGACGCCAACATTGAAGACTCTGAAAGCTGACATTTCTCCCTCCAAACCTCCCCGGCGCACTCCCTTTCGGGACTACTAATCTACCGCCCTCCGGGTACTCTTGGGAAATTCCTCAATGCGGTCACCGAAACGGTTTCTCAACTAGCCTCCTCCGTTTCCAATTTTCTTATCGTAGGCGATCTTAACCTCCACTTCACAGATCCCACTGACCGGACCGCTTCCAACCTGCTTGTGGACCTTCTGTCACTTAACATTCGATTGGTTAATAACAAACCCACCCACGACAAGGGACACCTCTTAGATCCCGTCCTCACCAATGTCGCTAATATTACCACCAGTCCTCCTTTGCCACTGCCATGGACCAACCACTTTCTAATCCCCATCTCCTGGGAGTCTCCTACTGTTACCCCCCAGGCCGCGAAAATCAAAGTCACCGACAGACGTTGGCACAAACTCCTACCATCCGAATGGTCCACCATTCTCTCTAATTCTATTCCAACGCTTTCCTCTGACCCAATTACGGACGATAAACAGTTTAGCTCCTGGATCACATCCTCTTTGGACACACTCCTCCCCAAAACCGCCACTCTCAGACATACCAAACGAATACCTTCGGCCCCGTAGTATACTCCAGAGCTCAAGTCGCTACGGCAGGACTGTAAAAGAGCTGAACGTTCCTGGAGGAAGGAGAAATCCAATGCTAACAAGGATGCCTATTTAACCTCCCTATCAATATACAAATCTTCTATTGGCAAGACAAAAAGTCTATTCTTTCAGGAAAGAATTGAAAAAGCCGCCTGCTCTAGCACAGAAACTTTTACCATCCTGAAAGAACTCCTCAAGGTCCCCGACCCCGGTACGAGAAACCCCCTAGACCCCAAAGCAGACCAGGAAAAATGCCATCAGCTAGCCAGCTTTTTCCAAGAAAAGATTCAAAAAATCCTCGACTCCATCCCTTCTACTAATCCGAGCGAGATTGACGATCCTCCCGACACTCCGATCTCCCACCGCCTATCCTCCTGGGGGCAAATAACCACAGAAGAAGTCGAGAATACGCTAAAAACCATCAAAAGTGGATCTCCCAGGGACCCCGCCCCGCTACGGACCCTCAAGGAAATAGCTCCCATCAACATCCCACCCCTCACCCATCTGATCAACGCGTCTTTACAACACGGAGTCGTCCCCCCTAGTTGGAAAGTGGCAGTTGTTAAAGCGCTTCTAAAGAAACCCTCCTTGGATCCTGCGGAATTGGCCAACTACAGACCAATATCCCTCCTCCCCGGGACCAGCAAGATAGCTGAGAAACTGGTGAACAAGAAACTATCCCAGTTTCTTGACTCCAATAACCTGTTAAAAAACTCGCAGACAGGTTTTCGTCCAGGGCAGGGCACTGACATCGCCCTCCTGGCGGCGGTGGAGGAGGCCAGAGCACTCTTAGACGAAGGAGGATCAGTGGCAGTGATCCTCCTCGACCTGAGCGCGGCCTTCGACACCGTCAACCACCAACTCCTGATCAAACGGCTCAAGAGGGTAGGAGTGGAAGGCACTGCTCTATCCTGGCTTTCCTCCTTTCTGGCCCAACGTTCCTTCCAGATCTGGGAGAATAACACCCGCTCCTCCGAAACACCCCTCCAATGTGGGGTGCCTCAGGGCTCCTCCCTGAGCCCCACATTGTTTAACATCTACATGTCCCCATTGGAGGAGGTCGTCACCCCGTTCGGAGTGAGCATCGTCAGTTATGCGGATGACACACAACTAGTTGTCTCCCTATCCCACCCTAGTCAACAACCTGCGGACTTATTCAACTGCTTGACGCAGATACAAGGGTGGATGAACAGCTCAGCCTTAAATCTGAATGGTTCAAAGACGGACATTCTCCTTCTGGGTCAGAAAGGACTCACCTTCCCCCAGAACATCTGGCCACCCTGTCTGGGCCCCCCCAGACCCAAAACAGGAAGTAAAAAGCCTGGGTGTATGGATTGAAACCGACCTTTCATTCACCACTCAAGCAAAAAAAGTAGCCGGTACTTGTTTCGGGCTACTGAAATCAATGAGAAAGATCCTGCCCCTACTTCCAATCACTTTGCAAAGACTTCTCATCCAAGGCCTTATACTTTCCAGGCTCGACTATAGCAACTCAATCTATCTGGGCGCACCTGAAGCAACTCTGAACAAACTATAGAGAATCTAAAATGCGGCTGCCCGGATCCTCACTAACACCCCTGCCAGAGCCTCAGCCAAACCTGCACTGAAGCTCCTTCACTGGCTCCCAGTGAGGGAACGAGTGATATTCAAAGCCTTATGCCTGGCGCATAAACTACTGCAGAATCAAGGCCCCCCTATTCTTAGGAAATTCATAAAACCCTACAAAGCCCCAAGATCGCTCCGATCGGACAAGGAGTCCCTTATCATCCTTCCCAGAGTCAAGAAAGCTCGCACGGGTGGAAGACGCTTCTCGGTCCACACCGCACGCCTCTGGAATGCTCTCCCCCGAGACCTGAGAAAAGAACCTAACTACTAACGTTTCAGGGAACGGCTGAAAACTCACCTGTTCCCTTAACTTTACTATCTCCCCATCTGAACCTGTCGTCCCCCCCCTTTTGCCCCCGGACCCACAGATGTAGGGATCTTCAGCGCTGGGATACCTCAGGGTGACTACGCGCTCTATAAAAAATTTTAATAATAATATCAGTAGCTGTTTTCAATCAGAATGTGTTATATCTGCATTTTCCTTTTGAGCCTTATTTCTTGCCTTACGTAGTTTTTTGTGTCTTTTTGTTGTTTCAAAGGCTATCGAATAATCCTTAACTTAATCTTCTTTATTCAGCTGGATTGGGAAATCAAGCAGTATTTCTTTTCCTGTTAACTTGTTTGTCTCCTGATTTGTGCTCTGCGCTATTACCAAGCTTAGTTTAATCTGGACATCAGAATCTTTTATGTCACCAAGTTGGACCACTTTTTCTTCTTCTGCCAAAACAGATATATTTTTGACTGTATGACTCATCTCCTCTTTTTGCTTATCGTGTTTTTTGCGCATGATCTCTTTGACATCATCTAGTATGGTATTCACAACATCCAGAATAGTTACCAATTTATTTATTATTGGTACAATCAAAATAAGTTGAGGCTGCTTCATTGTGGGCTTTAATGATTAAACTGTTTAACTCAGCTAATTTGTTATCCATTCCGGCGACAGCGTTAGCCATCACCCCAAGTATTTCGATTTGAGTGTCCATTTTGTTCGACTGATATGTCGGTACTTCAAGAGTTAGTGCTGAAGTTTGATTAAATATATCCCATATAGATCCCAAGTCCTGATTACCTATGTCTTTAACTTTTTGATCGAAATATATTTCCCTATTATAAATGGGACTTTTAGGGTCAGCCTGATAAATTTCTTGGTTTTCTGGTTATTTTTTTTTTAAAGTTAACCATATTATTGTTGATGCTGCTACAGTTCGTTTTGCATACAGATTGTTCATTGATTCCTAGATTATTTTCCTGGATGACCAATGTTTTTAACTGATTGGGAGTATCACCATCCTGTTCGTTATAACTCAATTTCACATTTGTATCTCCACTCATTCTTCTTGGCATCGCTGACCCCAATGAGGAGTTAATATTATCGGCAATTCGAGATTGATTTCATTGTATGAATTCCGCTACATTTTTTACACTGTTGTCACGGTCTAGTGGCTTTCTATAAGATATAGAGTCATTCATTATTTCCCTTTTTCCCCCTTATTTCAACCTTGACTTTTAACGGTAAGGGAGCCCCTGCAGACGTAAACCTCATAACCATATCATCCTGTAAAATCTCTTCCATTGATATTTCCATCACATTCATATTTGTATCTCTTTTTTTCATTTGAGTAGGCAATACTCGGTTTAGTGGCTCCAAGTCAGCTCTTTGTTCAGTTATCTGTCCCTCTAGATCATGGGTACTCACAAACTTTCTCTTGGGGGCCAAATTTACAGTTTGGTTTGTGTCCGAGGGCCGCACCGATGGGGGCTGGGTCAGTGGGGGAGGGGGCTGGGCTAGAGCAAGAAAAAAACTGACCATGAGGTTAATCACAGGTCCCTGCAGCGGACGCCTTCGTCCACTGAGCCACCAGACCCGGCATACACACATCTCTCTCTCTCTCTTTCTCTCTTGGTCTCCCTCTCTCACTCTTGCTCTCTCTCTATCTCTCCCTCCCTCTCTCCCTGTCTCCCTCTGTCTCACTCCCTCTCACTCTCTCTCACTCCCTCTCATTCTCTCTCACTCCCTCTCACTCTCCCTCACTCCCTCTCACTCCCTCTCTCCCTCTGTCTCACTCACTCTGTCTCACTCTCTCTCTCTCCCTCCATCTCACTCCCTCTCCGTCTCCCTCCCGTTCCCTCCCTCTCACTCCCTCTCTGTCTCCCTCCCTTTCACTCCCTCTCCCTCTCCGTCTCACTCCCTTTCCCTCCCTCTCACTCCCTTTCCCTCCCTCTCACTCCTTTCCCTCCCTTTCTCTCCCTCAGTCTCCCTCCCTTTCCCTCCCTTTCCCTCCCTCCCTCTCCCTCCCTCTCACTTCCTCTCACTCCCTCTTCATCTCCCTCCCTTTACCTACCTCTCAATCCCTCTCCATCTCCCTCCCTTTTCCTCCCTCTCACTCCCTCTCCATCTCCCTCCCTTTTCCTCCCTCTCACTCCCTCTCCATCTCCCTCCCTTTTCCTCCCTCTCACTCCCTCTCACTTTCCCTCCCTTTCCCTCCCTCTCACTCCCTCTTCCTCCCTTTCCCTCCCTCTCACTCCCTCTCACTCTCCCTCCCTCTCCGTCCCCCTCCCTCTCACCTCACCCTGCCTGTGTGTCAGCCGGGGCACACACACACTCACAGCCGCAAATAGAGCAAACAGGGTTGTGAATAGATAACACCTGCAAAAACATAATATTTTTTAAAACAAATGTAGCGCATAATTTCCGGAAGCCATAGGGTCAAATATAGAACTAATAGTCAGCGCTGAATCAATAGTACATACACAATTTTAACCAAATAAACGCTGGGCAATTCCTCTTAGTAAAACCTGACCTGTGCTATAAATGTGTTGCTGAATATGAAAGAGTATTCGAATTTTTACAGGCATCCAGGATAGGGAAAGTGCTAAATTACCTTGGGCCCGATTCACAGAATGAACTTAAGACTCAATCCTAAACTTACTACTATTTTGGGATTCACAGAATGCACTTACTACTTTTGGCATTCACAGTATTCACAGAGGTTAGGATTTTGTCTTAAGTCTGTCTTAAGTTTGTCTTAAGACAAACTTAAGACAAAATCCTAACTTCTGTGAATACCAAAAGTAGTAAATTCATTCTGTGAATGCCAAAAGTAGTAAGTACATTCTGTGAATCCCAAAATAGTAGTAAGTTTAAGATTGAGTCTTAAGTTCATTCTGTGAATCGGGCCCCTTGTTTGGGTTTAAAACCAATTACATGTAAGAAGGTTACTCAAAGCTGCAGTAGCATTTGTTAGCGCTGATTATTTTTGGACAAAAATGTAAATCATAATTTTCTCTCGGGTGGTCTTGCATTCCGTGGGTAGACCCTGAGTGTGGGGCAATAGACTGAGCGAGCGAGAAGCGCCGATTAAGTAGGTGGTTTTCCAGCCAAAGAATGCGCTTTTCTTTTGAGGTGTGCATGTGTTTATAAGAAAAATGGAGAACAGCACTCCCATGTGGGAATTCGCCTGCCAACTTCGAGACAGTTATCAGGGCTACAGTGCCTAAGGTAGCTGCCCAGATATTCATACTCGCTAATGAGTGCTTGGCAGCTTTCCGGAGAATAAATACAGTGTGCGGCAAAATGAAGCGCTGGCTTTTCGAATAATAAAAAAAGCGTCTTAAAATACTGACTGCCTAATACTTTGAAAATAGTTGGCTTGTGAGTGGTTGGGACCTGTTTTTGCTAATTTCACCTGAGGATTGAATAAATACCAAATACAAATGGGGTTTCCTCCCTCTCACTCACTCTTTCTCCCTCTCCGTCCCCCTCCCTCTCATATCACCCTGCCTGTGTGTCAGCCGGGGCACACACACACTCACAGCCGCACCGAGCACTTAACAGGTCTTTAAAAGACCATTTTCATGTTAATCAGGCCTTGATATATTTCACCCCTTCTTAGGCCCCTGCAGCTTTACTCTGGCTATCGCTAGGATCGCCCGGCCCCCACAGAGCAGCAGAGTCTCTCGCGCTGCAGCAGACACTCTTTAAAAAAAAAATTCAAACACGGGTATGATGTCTCAAGGTCCGCGGGCCGCCACGGAAGGCTTGCCGGGCCGCCAGCGACCCGCGGGCCGTACTATGAGTACCCATGCTCTAGAGTGTCGTGCCTACATGATGGCACTAGGACCCTGGGGACTCAGGGTCTGGGGACAGGGACACCGGACACCACATCCGGTCAGGGGAGGGGATCTGGGCAGTTGGGATCTGGACCTCGGGGCAAGAGGTCAGGGCATAGGGCGAGCTGTACACATATATGGCAAAGAGAATAAAGAAACTGATTCCTGGACCCTACCGTCTCCTGTGTACTTTGTGAGGGTCCCCCGACGAGACAACTGGCGACAAAGGCGACTGCAGTGACCTGCGTGCCGATCGAGGTGAAGATCGTCCTCCATGCCGGGAGCGCACCGTCGTGCTTAGAGGAGAAGCTGATGTGAGGACAACGGAAAAAAGAAGAAACGAAGAAACGCAGCGACGCGGGAGCCCACCCCGACCGCTGCAAAGACTGCCCAGCTGTGCCGGTAAGGGCTGAGTGTGAAAGCGCGAAGTTTAAAGGGCCGTGGCGCGAGCTCTCGCGAGAGTCTCGTCGGCCATCTTAGAGTCAGGCCCAAGGACCAATAGGAAGGCAGGAAAGCTATCGGCGGCCATCTTAGAAACAGGCCAATAGACCAATTGGAAGCCAGAACGGCTCGGCAGCCATTTAAAGGCCAGGCAAAGATCGTTTTAATAAAAAGTGCTGATTTTGGTGGAAAAACACACGCAGAAGGACAGTAAAAAAAGGCAAAGAGAAGGAAAAGGCAATAAAGGCACATAAAGAGGCACCAAATAAAGGAAAGTGATAGAGAAACAACACCAAGACAGACAAAGGTGAAGACACAAACAAAGTGCAATAAAGACAATATAGAAGGAAACAAAGAGACAAAAGCAAAAAGGGAACAAGGAAACACACACAGAAAAAAGAAAAGGAGCAAAAACAAGAAATGGCAGACCCGAAACCTAGTGCGCAATACAGAAGACCACTGCCATCCAGCCTATCTGAACCGCAAACAGGGATAAGATGGGAGAAATGGCTCAGGAGGTTTGAAAACTACGCAGAGGCAACAGATGTCACAGAAACAAAAAAAAGAGGACTGTTTCTAAATCTAGTGGGTGATGAGGTCGAGGATCTGTTGGTGACACTGCCAACCGAGAACATTAACACCTATGACAAACTAAAAAAATGCCTGACGGACAAGTTTGACCCGCAAAGAAATGTGGATTTTGAGAGATACAGTTTCACAATTGCTTTCCAACAGGCTGATGAATCACTAGACGACTTCGCAACGAGGTTAAGGAAACTAGTGACCCACTGTGAATTTGAAACGTTTGATAACGAGCAGGCCATAAGACTACTAATCATCGCAGGCTGTCGGGACATAGGATTCCGAACAAGAATACTAAAAGAACCGCTACCACTAGAGAATATCCTTGCACTAGGGAGGGCAGAAGCGCGAGCAACAGCACAGGCACAAGAAATGAAACGCGGCAAAGGAAGAGGCGGAGAACAGATCAATCGGTTGGCGAGCAACAACAAAACAGGAAACTGGAGACAGGACAGAGGTGACCAAGCAGGGAGGAAGCCGCAAGAAGGAACGTGCTACAGATGCGGACTAGAGTTCCCACACCGAGGCCAATGCCCAGCATTTGGCCAGACATGCAGAAAATTCAATGGAAGAGACCATTACGCAAGCGTGTGTCGAGGAGCACAGTTCAGGAGTGACCGTGGAAGAACGAGCAGAGGAAGAATACCGACCCGGAGACACATCAGGCATGTCGAGACTGGGGCGAGAAGTTCGTCCGCAGAGTCAGGGGAAGATCGCGAAGAAGAGAAAACAGAGCGACTATACCTCATGACAGAGGTTAACACAGACTCAGAGGAAGATGAGGAAGAGTGCGATAAGACAATATGTCTGGTGGACAAGAAGAAAATAAAGAAAACGGAGTCGGTAACAATAAAAGTGGGGCCGCACGACACCACATTTGTGTTGGACAGTGGTGCAATGTGCAATATCATGTGCGTCTCTGAATATGAGAAAATGAAAATTAAGCCGACCTTAAAGCCGTCACGAGTGAAAGTCTTCACATGGGGGGCAAAGCGACCGGTGATCAACCTGGGGAAATTTAAAGAAGAACTAAGATACAAGGATCAAAGGGTAACGGAACAGATACATGTGCTCAAAGGAGACATCCCGCGCCATGCTTGTTGAGCAACGTCACAGCACAGGTGATGGGGCTGATGGAAATGACGTATCAAATGTCAGAAAAGAAAAACATCCTGAGAGAATTCCCCAAGCTGATAGAAGGGCTAGGAAAACTGAAAGGACGACAAATAACGTTACACATTGATGAAACAGTGAGACCAGTTGCGCAACATCACAGAAGGGTGCCCATACACCTACAACCGCAAGTCGAGGAAGAGCTGGGAGCTCTCTTAAAGCAAGACATCATAGAACCGGCAGATGGACCGACGCCGTGGGTGTCACCAATTGTGGCCGTCCCAAAGAAAGACAAATCGAAAATAAGAATATGCGTGGACATGAGGATCCCGAACAAAGCAATTGAACGTGAGCGACACCCAGGCCCACCCCTAGATGACATGATTAGCTGTCTCACAGGTATGCGAAGATTCTCAAACTTGGATTTATGCAAGGGATATCACCAACTAGAACTAGCCCCTCAGTTGCGATACATCACAACGTTCTCCACCCACCTCGGGCTATTTAGATATAAGCGTTTGAGCTTCGGAATCTCATCAGCTGCGGAGATCTTCCAAGAGACAATTCGTCAAGTCATCAGGCCGGTCAAGAACAGCCTGAACTATAGTGATGATATCCTGGTGTTCGGCAAATCTGACGAGGAACACGACACAGCCTTAAGAGAGGTATGCTCACATCTAGAAGAAGCAGGCCTAACGCTAAACGAAGAAAAATGCGAACTGGGGCGGAACGAGCTGGTGTTCTTCGGTCACATTTTTTCAAAAAAAGGAATGCGACCAGACCACAGCAAGGTGGAAACATTGGAAAAGGCGAAGAAGCCCACGGACGTGGCAGAAGTGAGATCGTTTCTGGGGCTAGCAAGCTACTGTGCACGCTACATTAAGGACTTCGCCACCGTCAGCGCACCACTGAGAGAGCTGGTTCGATGGACCAGTGAGTGTGACAAAGGGTTCGAGGAAATAAGAAAGGCAGTGACAGCAGTGGATCATCTGGCCTACTTCGACCCGAAGCTATGTACAGAGCTGACAGTGGATGCAAGCCGCGTGGGTCTAGGAGTAATTCTAGCACAACATCAGCCTGGGAGAGATTCCCCAAGACACATTGTCGCGTATGGGAGCAAGAGTCTGACAGACGTTGATAAAGGCTATTCACAACCCGAAAAAGAGAGTCTGGCGGTAGTGTGGGCCTGTGAACACTACCACATGTTCGTATACGGAAAGCCGCTCACAATCATAACGGATCATCAGGCTCTGATCACGATATATGGTAACCCAAATGCTAAAATACCACCAAGAATAGAAAGGTGGGAAATCAGACTGATGGACTATAACTTTAAAATCATCCACAAGCCCGGGAAAGAACAAAACCCAGCAGACTACGTGTCAAGACACCCCCTACCACAAAACTCACAAGCGACCACAATGGCGGAAGAATACCTAAACTTTGCATTGAAGCTCAGTATACCTGTGACAATAACAGCTAGTGAACTGGAACACGCAACGAAACAGGATGACACCATGCAAGAAGCAATGAGAATCAACAAGGCACAACGATGGAGACACGTGAACAGTAACATGTGCGTAGGTAAAGGAGTGGACAAAGAAGAACTGCTGGCATTCAAAAGGATAAACAAGGAATTGTCAGAATGCGAAAACGGAACGATAATGAGAGGCACTCGAATAGTGATGCTACGAAAGCTGAGAAGAAGGACAGTGGAACTGGCGCATGAGTCACACCGGGGCATGGTGGCCACCAAAAAGATGCTGCGGGAAAAGGTGTGGTTCCCGGGACTTGACAGAATGGTGGAGGAAATGGTGACAAAATGTCACATATGTCAAGTAACAGGACCACCATCAAAACCGGAACCACTAAAAATGTCTCCGCTACCACAGGCAGTATGGACGGAGCTGGCAGCAGACTTCTACGGGCCTCTAGAAACAGGAAATTACTTTCTAGTAGTGATCGACGAGTACTCAAGATTTCCCATAGTAAAGCCCATTTTATCGACGTCAGCTAACGCAACACTGCCAGTGCTTGATGACATCTTTGCGGCATGGGGCTCGCCGCAGACGTTAAAAACAGACAATGGCCCACCGTTCTCAGGTGAAGAATTCAAGAGGTTCATGGCGTACCTAGGCATACATCATAGACGCATAACACCCCTGTGGCCACAATCAAACGGGATGGCTGAGCGATTCATGGGGACCATCAAAAAGGCGGTGCAAAGAGCAAAGATAACCCAAATATCGATTGGACAAGCCTTATGCCAGGTACTGAGAGACTATCGGAACATCCCCCACAGTTCCACGGGGAGATGTCCCGCTGAATTGGTACTAGGACGACTGAGCAGAACAAGACTGCCGCAGATAAAGGAAGGAGAAAGAGCAGACCAGGCTGACATCGCCATCAGAGACAAGGGGCAGAAAGCGAAGATGAAAGAATACGCGGATCAAAGAAGACATGCAACAGACCACAAAATAGACATGGTGCTGGTGAAACAGCGGCAAGTGAGCAAGTCAGACAGCGCGTTTGCAAAGGATCCGCTCACAGTGGTAAAAGTGAATGGGCCCATGATCACAGCTGCGGACGGCCAACACCGGATCACTAGAAACAGTTCCCACTTCAAGGAAATAAAAATCAAAGAAGAAGAAGATACGCCAAACAAAGAACAGACCAGAGATACATCACAGGAAGACCAATTTCCAAATGTCAGAGAACAGCGACCAAGGAGAGAATGCAAGAAGACCAAGAGACTGATCGAAGAGATGTGAGGGGACTATCTTTCCACTAACTATCAGCCTATCACGATCTCTCTCTCTCTCTCTCTCTTTCTCTCTCTCTCTCTCTCTCTCCACGCTTCTCTATCGCTGACACGAGCCATGGGACAGTTGGCAAGAAACTTTGTTCGCAACAAGGGGGGAGATGTCGTGGCTACATGATGGCACTAGGACCCTGGGGACTCAGGGTCTGGGGTCAGGGACACCGGACACCACATCCGGTCAGGGGAGGGGATCTGGGCAGTTGGGATCTGGCCCTCGGGGCAAGAGGTCAGGGCACAGGGCGAGCTGTACACATATATGGCAAAGAGAATAAAGAAACTGATTCCTGGACCCTACCGTCTCCTGTGTACTTTGTGAGGGTCCCCCGACGTGACATAGAGATCCTTAGTTTGCGGGTTGTTAACAATCTCCTGCTCTAGACCAGCTGTTTGTATATTTCCTTCTATGTTGTTAATTGGCTTAATCAGAGTTTGTAACTGTTCTGTTTCTACTTCTAGGTCCACCTATTCCTGTGTCTGGAGTGCCCTAAATATCCCTGGGTGTGAAAGTGCCTTGTTCAAGGTCTCTGTCAGCCCTGAGTTTATGCTTTCCGGGATGGTCGTCTATCGTCCGCCCGGCAGCGATGTGGTGTTTAGAAATGCTTTCCCCGACATTGTTGGCCCTTTGGTCGCAGACTGTGCCAACTTCTCCATCATGGGTGATTTGAATCTGCATTTCGACACCCTCTCAGGCCTGACAGTGCGCTCCATCTCCTCTGACCTAGAGGCCTTTCAACTTCCCCAGATGGTCTCCCAGCCTACCCATTCGGGGGGACATATTTTAGATCCCCTGTTTACCAATCTGCCCGGGACTAAAATCACCTCTATCTTACCGGTGGAATGGACAGACCACTTCTTGGTGTCCATTCATTGCCCTGTCTCAGCCACCCCCTCCTTCTCCTCGGCTAGACGGGTACAGAAGAGGGCCTGGAAGAAACTTAGGTTAGAAGATTTTCATCTTCTTCTATTAGAGGAGCCGCTGGGTCCTTTGACGGATGTAGAAAAGGGGTATGACCTCTTTTGTTCCTGGATCACTAGGGCCTTGGACTCTCTGATACCCATTGTATCGACTAAAATCAACTCTAGAGAGTCGAGTCCCTGGTACGATGGCGCCCTTCGTGCCCTGAAGGGTGCCTGTAGACGGGCTGAGAGGGCCTGGAGGAAGACCTATGGGGCTGATTTAAAAGCTGAATATGCCAGGTTCGTTAAGCTCTACCATCGGGCTATCTGTCGAGCTCGAGCGGCTTTTTATGCTGCAGAATTCCGGAACAGTACTAATCCGTCAAAAGCCATTTTTAAGGCCGTAAAAGATCTCACGGCAAAGCGGACTACCTCTACGACCGTAAGTTCCCTTTCCCACTGTGAATCCCTTGCCTCTTATTTCCTGGGGAAAATCCAAGCTATTTATCGGACATTCCCTAGCATAGGGTCCGGTCGGGAAAGCACCAGTGGGACTCCCCATCAGACTACTCTGCTTGTCTTCCCCCCCCTCACCTTGGACGGGTTTGATAAACTTGCGTTGCAAGTCAAATCTGGATCCCCATCTGATCCAGTAAGGCCTGCTCTCTTTCGAGATCAGGCTTTTATGGGACGTTCAGTTGTATGTTCCCTTGTTAACCTTTCCTTGGAAACGGGAGTAGTTCCAGCTAAGTGGAAGCAAGCTGTGGTGTCCCCTAACCCTGGGCGATGAACTACGCTCCGTTCGCGGAGTTTGCGGAGTTTCGGCAACTCCGCGCTCCGCGGAGAACGCGAAGTTGTCGAATACTCCGCAAACTGCTGCGTAGCGTAGTTCTCGCGCGCTCAATAGCATTTTCGCGTGCGCGAGGATGCTTGTCGGTAAGATCGAGTTGCCGAACACGCAGAAACTGCAATCTGGCACAGAATAACTCGCGAACACGTTAGTAATGACCGGAAATAAGGGGACGCGAGCGGGCGGGACAAACCTCATGGGTAACTTTGCGCGCTACACATCCCGAGCATGCAGGCAATCAATCAATCAATCAGGATATTTGTATAGCGCGCAACTCACCCAGAGGGTCTCAAGGCGCTTGGGGGAGGGGGGTCCGCTACTGCTTGAACAGCCATGTCTTGAGTTGCTTCCTGAAGCAGAGGTGGTCTTGGGTCAGGCGGAGGTGGATGGGGAGGGAGTTCCAAGTCTTGGCTGCCAGGTAGGAGAAGGATCTTCCTCCCATGGTGGATCTTCGGATGCGTGGCACTGCGGCGGGAGCGTGGCTGGTCGATCGTAGCTGGCGGGTGGGAGTGTAGAAGGTCAGGCGGTTGTTGAGGTACCTGGGGCCCAGGTCGTGGAGGGCCTTGCGTGCGTGGGTGAGGAGTTGGAACATGATTCTCTTGCTGACGGGGAGCCAGTGAAGGTCTCTCCGGTGTCCGGAGATGTGGCTGTGTCGGGGGATGTCCAAGATGAGTCGTGCGGAGGCGTTCTGGATGTGTTAGAGTCTTTTCTGGAGTTTGGCTGTGGTTCCGGTATAGAGGGTGTTTCCGTAGTCCAGTCGGCTGGTGACGAGTGCCTGTGTGACCGTCTTCCTGGTTTCGGTGGCGAGCCATCGGAAGATATTTCGGAGCATGCGTAGGATGTTGAAGCATGATGATGAGACGGCGTTGACTTGTCTCATCATCGAGAGGGAGGAATCCAGGATGAAGCCCAGGTTGCGTGCGTGGTCCGTTAGTTTGGGTGCGCTGCCCAGGGCAGGGGGCCACCAGGAGTCGTCCCAGGCGGAGGGTGATGATCCAAGGATGAGGACTTCCGTCTTGTCTGAGTTCAGTTTCAGGCGGCTTTTCCTCATCCACTCGACTACGTCTTTCATCCCTTCGTGTAGGTTGGTTCTGGCGGTTCCTGGGTCGTTGGTGAGGGAGAGGATCAGCTGGGTGTCGTCGGCATAGGAGATGATGTTGAGGTTGTGTTGGCGTACGATGGCTGCGAGGGGGCTCATGTAGACGTTGAAGAGGGTGGGGCTGAGTGATGATCCTTGTGGTACGCCGCATATGACTTCGGTGGCCTTGGATCTGTACGGGGGGAGGCGGACTCTGGGTTCTTTTGGTGAGGAACGAGATGATCCACTCCAGTGCCTTCTCTTGGATTCCGATGTTGCTGAGGCGCTGCACTAGGGTGCGGTGGCAGACCGTATCGAATGCTGCGGAGAGGTCCAGGAGGATGAGGGCCGCTGTTTCCCAGTTGTCGAGCAGGGCTCGGATGTCGTCAGTGGCTGTGATGAGGGCGGTCTCGGTGCTGTGGTTGGCGCGGAAGCCGGACTGCGAGTGGTCGAGGCTGGTTGGGCGAGCGCAATTGGTGATCCACTGTGTGAGGTTGTTGGCTGCTTGGTTGGGGTCCGTTGAGCTGGCGAGAGGGTTCTGGCTCAGTGAAGTGGTGAGCTGGTCGGTGGTGAGCTTGTTCCAGTTCCTGCGGGGAACCTGTTGCGGGTGGTGGTGAGTCGTGGTCTTTCTGAAGCTGAAGTGGACGCAGCTGTAGTCTGTCCAGTGGAGTCCGGTGGAGTGGCTGAAGGAGATGTACTTGCTGGAGGAGAAGACTGTGTCAAGCATGTGTCAGGCGTAGTGGGTGGGGGTGTTCACCAGTTGCATGAGTCCGAGGTTGGCGAGGTTGTCCAGCAGGGTGGTGGTGGTGTTGTCGTTGTTGTTCTCCAGGTGGAAGTTGAGGTCCCCTAGGAGGATGTAGTCAGCGGAGGCAAGGGCGTGCGGGCTGATGAAGTCTGCGATGTCTTCGCTGAATTGTGTGCGAGGTCCTGGGGGTCTGTAGATGAAGGTGCCTCTGAGTGTGGTCTTGGTGTCGGTGTGTATCTGGAAGTGAAGACGTTAAGCGGCTGTGAGGGTGTCGTCTGAGTTGGTCGTGATGCGGATAGTGTTCTTGTGGACGATGGCGATGCCTCCTCCTGTCTCGTTGACGCGGTCTCTCCGGGTGATCTTGTATCCGTCCGGGATGGCGACGGCGATTGATATTGTTAAAAGGGGTGCAAGACGAGGTTGTCAGTTATACGTATTAGGGTATATCAACCTCTAAAAGTGCGTCGACATGTCAGTTATACGTATTAGGGTATATCAACCTCTAAAAGTGCGTCAACATGTTTCGGAGTACAGCGACTCCTTCTTCATCCGAGCTGCGTTGAGGGGATGGCAGTCTACTAGGTCTTGCAGTAACCGTTGCTATATTGAGCAGTGAGGAAGGAACCCCCAATACCACGCTTAGGCTGATCCATAAGTTCTTCAAACGCCAATCGGGCGCAACAGAGCTTATCCATACTTTAACACCTATAGGTACATTTCACCTAGTGTTTTTTGTAAAATACACTTTTACATTCCAAACCCATATGAGTAAGGTGAGGATAATCGTGCATATCTTCGACCTGAAGAAGGAGTCGCTGTACTCCGAAACATGTCGACGCACTTTTAGAGGTTGATATACCCTAATACGTATAACTGACAACCTCGTCTTGCACCCCTTTTAACAATACTAGCCGAGGACATAATAAATATTTTTTCCTACGAGCCACGCCTTTTTTAACCTTCACTTTTTCACCTCACCACTCACCATTCCTCTCACACACACAAAGACATAGTTCACTATCAGTGCTCCTACGTATCCGTGAGTCGCAGCACACCGCATCCCGTAGAGGGATGGGAAGGCCCCATTGATGAAGCATGACACCAAGGGGCCTGTTGGTGTGTGAGGGGTATTTGAACAACACTGTGTGCTCCCCATCACTTTAGGGATCACTACCACCTTCTGAGTGGATTCTATTTTGTTTAAACGAATTGTTAGGGGAGACTGAATCCACTACTTCCTCTCCCTCCCTCCTTTTGTTGTATTTATCACCACCTATTATCACCATCGGATTAGGAGAATGCAAGACCTCAGAGCAGGCATCTATCGGGAATTTCTCTGGGTGATCATTGGGGGAGTAGATGGAGGCAATAGTGCAGTAGGAGGAGCCTAGTTGGAGCCGAAGAGCTAAAAGGCACCCTTTGATCTCCGAGATGATCCCCAATACTGTGCCCTTAAAGTGTTTAGCTACTAGAACTGCCACTCTTCCTCATTTGCTATTTGTAGAGGACCAGTACTGGTGAGGGAAATGACTATGTTGTCAGCGGTGAGTGTCAATTTCAAGTAAGTGGGTTTCTTGAATGAGGCAAATGTCGCCCCCAGAGTTCTCCAATAGGGAAAATATCGCTCTCCGCTTAACTGGGTTGTTAGGAGCCCGAGCGTTGAGACTGGTGATTTTGAGATCCAGGTGGGGAGGGAGGAGTTAGGCAAGTGGTATAAGAGGACGTTCTACCCCGACGTGGAGAGAAGGCAAAGAGGACGTGGTAGATGAGGATAGGCAAACATGCATGAGCACAGTGTGTGTAGCTGCCATAAGAACTCACTGAATAGAAAACCCACCCGCCCCAAAAAGAAAAAAAACAACCCCAAATACAAACCAACTGGAATAGCAAGGTCATTATCAGAACGCCCTGGGGCCGGTCGTCCACTGTAGACAAAAGGAAAGGCCCGCAACAGTGCCAAGGTGACTCATGTCCTTCAAAGAAGTACATTTCGGGGGTGTGGTGACGAAACTAGTCTAAGTAAGTAGAAGGGTGCCGGTCCTCCGGCCCGCTCGAGTTGAGGGATCCATATGTGTGCTAGTTCAGAGGGTCAGGCGGGGTAATGAATTAGCAGGGCTGCCAGCCAGCGAGGCAGAACGTTTTCCCTCTCCTTCGCTCGAGCTACTGCATCCGGTCCATGAGACGGAGAGGAGGACTTGCGCATGGTGTGCCACCGATCCGGCCTGATGTTGCGGGGTGTAGAGACCTTTTGTGGGTGAGGCGGGAGACCCAAAAGATCTGAGGCTTCTTGAAGAGATCGGGATTGGTGTAATTTCCTGTCAAATTTAAAAATAATGCAGAAGGGATGGCCCCAGGCATAAGGGACCCCTTTCTCCCTCAGGTGTTGAGTTATGAGCCGGAATTCTCACTGTTTGAACAGAGTGACTGCAAAGAGGTCCTGATAAAGTGTTGGAGCAAGGCCGTAGAATTGTAGAGGGTGTGATTCTCTGGCTTTGCGAGGAATAAGTTCCTTCAGTTGGAAATTGTGAACACACGCTAGGATGTCCAGTGGAGGCGCAGCCTTCCGGCGGGGAAGGCCCACTCGATGTACTCTGTCAATTTGGATCTCAGTGGTATGTTCCAGGCCCAGAATATGACGAAAAAAGGGCTTGGACAAATTCCCCTATATCACCTTCCTCCGCGGATTCGCAAGTTATTACAGCGGGAACGGTTGTCTATGTCCTCTGCATGCCCCTGCAGCTCGACGTGTTGTTCTTTGAGGAGAATAATTTCCATTTGTAGCATTTCAAGATCCTCATCACACCTGTTTTCATGTTTCTCTAGTGTCGCAACACGGTCCCCTATCTCCGAGACATCCCGACGGACCTCACGAAGGTCCACTGCCAATTGGTCCTTGAGCTCCTGAAGATCCTCCTTAAGCGCTGAGAAGAGCGTGGTCATAAAGGCCTATGTGGCCGGTGCATCCGCTCCCTCCACCGCCTCCACAGCAAGCTCAGAGCTCTGCCCTGTAGTCTTGGCCTGCAGCATGTCTCCGACTGAGCGATCCTTCCTAGACCGCCCGAAGCCATGAGGGCCCAATTCCAGAGAGGCCCGATAGAGGGGGTCACTATCACCTAGTGACGTTGTAGGCCACGCTGAATTGCAGGGCGTGGGTGGGGTGGGCCTTGAGTGTGGGGAGAGTGTGGGCCCTGGTGCAAGGGCATAGACCCCCACCGATCCTGTAGGGGGGCTCAAAGGACGCGTTGACCGACCTGGGTAGCGAGTGTGTGAACACGGACACCGGGCGTTCAGATGAATAGCGCCGCTAGGGATCTCTGCTCCACCATGAAGACGGCAGCACCGTTGAGTGTTAGCGCTTTGTCCAGTCGCCCAGGCAGTTGTGTTGATCAGCCAAGCATTGGGGGGGCGCCTGCTCACCAACCACGGCACTCCTCTTGCGGCGTCCCTTGTAGCCGCAAATATCTGGTGCCGCACAGGCGTCCTCCGGGGGCCCAGAACCACTTCTTCAATTTGTGCAAACAGGGCCTTATGATGTGGCAGGCCGAGGCGCCAGACCGCACTCCGGTACCAGCCCTGTGTTAAGGAAGACAGAGTTTCTTAGGAGGGAGGCTGCTGGAGGGAGGGATACGCTGAGCTGCCGAGAAATGCGCCCGGGGGCAGATCCCACCCCGGGCAAGGCCAGACTGAAATGGCGGGCATTCCCGCTGCGTCAAATCCCGGTGGACCGTGGGTGCAGAACCCCGCCCTGGAACAGTTGTGCACAGGCAAGTATAGGGGGCCGCAGAGGGGGGCAGCACCAGCCTCTGGTCTCACGCAGGCCTCCCCCAAGTCACCACAGCAGGCCCCCAAAGTCTGGCAAGGCAGCACAGGGAGATTATTCTGTTGTTAGTGAAAGAGGCGGCCGGCGGGCGGGATGAGCCTGGCTGTCAAGAAATGGGTCCGGGAGCAGACCCCTTCCAGGAACGGCCTCAAAGAAATGACGGGTGTCCTCACCTCTTCAGTCCACCTAGGCTCACAATCGCCGATCACCGCTTCAAAGCGGACCCGCCCCATGCTGCCCCCACCCTAGCGGGGCTCCAAGAGTAGTCGAGGCACCGCGGAGCGATCAAGCCCTTGGCAGCGTAATCCGGCCCGGAGACAGCGTCAGCTCGGCCTCTGAGTCGCGGACGATCGGAGGGCCGGGTCCGCTCGAGAAGCACTCCCGGTGTGGACGCAGGGAAGCAGCGCACTGTCAGGTACTAGAAGCCCTCAAGGGGCGAAGGACGAGTCAGGGAGGCCGCAGAAGATCACCAGTGCTCGGGTGGAGACCAGACAGAGGTCCTTGACCGCTCCGCGATATGCTGCGACCGTTGGTCTCGGGCCGCGCCTCATGGTCCTCAACACCGCGGCCCCGAATAGTGCCCAGCGAGAGCGCAACAGCTGTCAAAGTGTTCTTTGGGCAGTCTCCTCAAGTCAGCCGGCCGAAGCTAGTGTCCACTGCCAGTTATAGCTATGGATGGAGTGCGATAACAAGGCTATAGCACTCAGGGGGCCGGAGCAATGGCAAGGCACGTCCTATGTGGTCGCCATCTTGGCCACGCCTCCCCCATCAGCCATCTCTAAACAATGTATTCCGAAAGCAAAAAACTTTCTCACGCTCCTTCTATGGGTCGGCGCCAAGGGACTGGAAGTCATTACCATCCAAGATGCGTTCAATCCCATCGCCCACTTTTTCAAAAAAGAGGTGAAAAAGATCCTAATGAATAGATTCCTTACTTAAACTTTCAGAGAGCCCTTCCCCAGGGCGCAAGGGACGTCACAATGTAAGCAATTTCTAGATTGGTCAGAAGCACTGAATTTGCAGGAGAACCCTCTAAAACATGGGTACTCACAAACTTTCTCTCAGGGGCCAAATTACAGTGTAGTTTGTGGCCGAGGGCCGCACCGGTGGGGGCGTGGTCCGTGGGAGAGGGGGCAGGGCTAGAAAAAAAAAACGGTGACCATGAGGTTGAACACAGGCCCTGGCAGCGGATGTCTTTGTCCACTGAGCCACCAGACCGAGCATACACACATATCTCTCTCTCTCTCTCTCTCTCTCTCTCTCTCTCTCTCTCTCTCGCTCTCTCTCTCTCTCTCTGTCTCCCTCCCTCTCTCTCTTTCTCTTCCTCCCTCCCTCTCTCTCTTTCTCTACCTCCCTCTCTCTCTCTCTCCGTCCCTCCCTCTCTCGTCTCCCTCCTTCCCTCTCTCCCTCTGTCTCCCTCACTCTCTCTGTCTCCCTCACTCTCTCTGTCTCCCTCTCTCTGTCTCCCTCCCTCCCTCTCTCTGTCTCCCTCCCTTCCTCTCTCTGTCTCCCTCCCTCCCTCCCTCTCTGTCTTCCTCCCTCTCTCTTTCTCCCCCTCCCTCTCTCTCCATCGCTCTCTTTCTCTCCATCCCTCTCTTTCTCTCCCTCCCTCCCTTTTTCTCTCCCTCTCTGTCTCCCTCACCCCCTCCCTCTTCATCCGTCCCTCCATCTGTCTCCCTCCCTCTGTCTCTCTCCCTCTCCCTCCCTCTATCTCCCTCCCTTTCTCTGTCTCCCTCCCTCTCTCTGTCTCCCTCCCTCTCTTTGTCTCCCTCCCTTTCTTTGTCTCTCTCCCTCCCTCCCTCTCTCCGTCTCCCTTTCTCTCTCTGACTCCCTCCCTTTCTCTCTCAGTCTCCCTCCCTTTCTCTCGCTGTCTCCCTCCCTTTCTCTCTCTGTCTCCCTCTCTCTCCCTGTCTTCCTCTCTCTCTCCCTCCCTCTCACCATCTTTCTCCCTCTCTCTACCTCCCTCCCTCCCTTTGTCTCCCTCCCTCCTTCTGCCTCCCCCTCCCTCCCCTCCCCTGACTCTCCCTTCCCTGACTCTCCCTCTCTCTCCCTCCCCCGACTCTCTCTGCCTCCCTCGCCCTCCCCTGACTCGCCCTCTCTCTCTCTCTCCCTCGTCCTTCCCTGACTCTCTCTCTCCCTCCCTTGACCCTCTCCCTCCCTCTCTCTCCCTCCTTCCTCCTCCCCTGACTCTCTTGCCCCCTCGTGCTCCCCTCACCCTCCCTCCCCTCACTCTCCCTCCCTCTGTCTCTCCCTCCCTCGCCCTCCCCTCACTCTCCCTCCCTCTGTCTCTCCCTCCCTCGCCCTCCCCTGACTCTCCCTCTCCCTCCCTCCCCTAACTCTCCCTCTCTCTCCCTCCCCTGACTCTCCCTCTCTCTCCCTTCCCTGACTCTCCCTCTCTCTCCCTCCCCCGACTCTCTTTCCCTCCCTCGCCCTCCCCTGACTCGCCCTCTCTCTCTCTCTCCCACTTCTTATCCTGACTCTCTCTCTCTCCCTCCCTCGCCCTCCCCTGACTCTCTCCCTCCCCTGACTCTCTTCCTCCCTCGCCTGACTCTCTTCCTCCCTTGACTCTCTCCCTCCCTCTCTCTCCCTCCTTCCTGCTCCCCTGATTCTCTTGCTCTCTCGCTCCCTCGTCCTCCCCTCACCCTCCTTCCCCTCACGCTCCCTCCCCTCACGCTCCCTCCCTCTGTCTCTCCCTCCCTCGCCCTCCCCTGACTCTCTTCCTCCCTCACCCTGCCCTGGCTCTCCCTCTCTCCCTCCAATGACTCTCCCTCTCCCTCCCTCCCTTCCCTCACTCTCCCTTCCTCTGTCTCTCCCTCCCTCGCCCTCCCCTGACTCTCACTCTCCCTCACCCTGCCCTGGATCTCCCTCTCTCTCCCTCCCTCGCCCTCCCCTGACTCTCCCTCTTCCTCCCTCCCCTGACTCTCCCTCTCTCTCCATCCCCTGACTCTCCCTCTCTCTCCCTCTCTCACCCCCCTCTCTCTCCCTCGCCCCCCCTAGCTCTCCCTCTGTCTCCCTTCCCTGACTCTCCCTCTCTTTCCCTTCCTCGCCCTCACTCTCCCTCTCTCTCCCTCCCCTGACTCTCTCCCTCCCTCAACCTCCCCTGACTCTCCCTCCCTCTGTCTCTCCCTCCCCTGACTCTATCCCTCCCTCTCTCCCTCCCTCCCTCGCCCTCCCCTGACTCTCTCACTCCTTCACCCTCCCCTGACTCTCCCTCCCTCTGTCTCTCCCTCCCTCGCCCTCGCCCTCTCTCTCCATCTCTGTCTCCCTATCTCTGTCTAGGCAAGGTGTATTAATTCTATTAGAAATATCACGAAAAGCAAGAGTAGTTGCTGCACACATCGAACCACCTTCCCCAGCCTTCCCAAAATCTGCAGCACATTATTAGTGACACCCTAATGTAGAGGGTGCACGAGAGCTGGCTGGACCACTGCAGCAGAGATCAGGTGTAATCCGGAGGGCAGAGATTCCAAATAAGGCTGGGCTGATTCAGACTTTCATCCCTTCAGTGTCGATAAAACAAATGCTACTCGGGGAGCAAGAGCTGCGCAGAGTGATCTCCAAGTTCATGCTCGGCTCTGTTCAATCAGTCACGGGTTTGTCCTGGTCACTGTAATTGTCCAACAATCCCCCTTCTCCCCCCGTGTGGCAGCCCGGGATGAGACAGCTTGCCTGGCGCGCACACAGCCACCGGAGCACTTCACAGGTCTTTAAAAGACCATTAAATCGTTAATGAGGCTTTGTTCTGTTTCACCTCTTCTGAGTCCCATGCAGCTCCACTCTATGGCTGGAATCTCCCGGCCCCCCTAGAGCAGAGCCTCTCCGAGTCCAGGCTGCATCAACCGGCGGTGTTTACTGAAACTCTTAAAAAAACATTTTTTAACTGGTACATGTCTGCAAGGTCCGCGGCCGCAAAGGAAGGCTTGCTGGGCCGCTGGCGGCCCGCGGGCCATACTATGAGTACCCCTGCTCTAAAACATTACTCTCCTGGGTACCTGGATCTGAATTGTTTCATAGCCGCAGCAAAATACCCAGCATGAAGATGCTAGATCAGTGCTGATTAATGAAATATTATTGGAAGGACGGATGTTTATTGTGATATCTGTTGCAACAGCATATTGCGTCTTTTTACTTTTGATGTACCTCTCTATGCTTATCTTTTTGTTCAATCAACCCTATGTACCGTGCTCTGATACCCTTGGGTCATATGCGCGCTTTATAAAACATTCTAAATAAAATAAACGTAAAGTTGCAGATAGATTGGTGTTCCAATTCTGAGGAACTAATGTACGCTATCGGGTGAATTGCTGGCAAATGAGCAGAAGAACAGATAATCAATGACCAGAATACGCTTGCTTGAAAAGCCATATTTTTAATTCTTTGCAAAAGTAAACTTAATTTGTCTGCAACTGAAGAGAGCGAGGGTGAGTAAATTCCAGATGGATGGAGCCATGTAAAAGTTACTGTGCTCTCAAAGAAAAAGTATTCCAATTGTTGTTTTTGCATTTGTCACCCCGAATCGGATGGGTATGCCCAGACTTGGGTCCCTTGCTCTCCATGCCACTGGAGTCAAGCTATCCCGGCTGATGAGGGGTGAAAACCAGTCCTAGGATGCTTGTTTCCAGTCCAGGGAGGACCTGGCCTGGCAGTTCAGGCTGGACTGTTCCCATTGGGTGCAGGGTCACGACTGATTTGCATAAGGCTGGCATGGGGAGCAAAAAAACGATGGATTTAGGTCCAGATCTCTGTACTGGTGTGAATATGACATTGTTCTGCATTCCGTTCATCAATAGTTCTTTTTGCATTTGTCACCCCGAGTATGCCCAGACGTGGGTCCCGTGCTCTCCATGCCACTGGAGTCTAGCTATCCTGGCTGATGAGGGGTGAAACCCCAAAACCGGTCCTAGGATGCTTGTTTCCAGTCCAGGGAGGACGTGCCCTGGGCTGGACTGTTCCCATGGGGAACAGGGTCAAGGCTGATTTGCATATGGCTGGGTTCAAACTGGAATGGGATGGGGAGCAAAAAAACATGGATTTACACCCAAATCTCTGTACTAGGGTGAATGTATGACATTGTTCTGCATTCTGTCCATCAATTGTTGTTTTTGAGTATGCGTCATGACACACCTGGGGCCATTTTAAGATTGTTTTTCTAAAATTCTGTCTCGCCCCTAATTTGAAAAGAGAGAGAAGATTGGCTTTGCCAGTGCTTGTTTTGCAATAGCCTGTCTAAAGGAGGACGTTTTCACATCGCTCTGTTTTTCTCTCCACCAAACTTGAGCACGCTAAACCTTCAGCACAGCAGAATGTGAGTGTGTAATTGAACAGAAGCATCTGTTTAGATACAGCTGTTGTTGGTAACCTGAACTCTTTCCCCAAAATGAATTGTGTATGAAGAACAACATTTTGAATTCAAAATTGTTTGTTGTGCTCTTTATTTCAACGTGAGCATATTTTCTCCCTGGCTTTGCATTCTGGGCAGTTTTGTCTTTTTGTTTCCCACGCATGTGAATGATGACACAATAATTCCAAATGTTTATAACCGAAAGAAAAATAGTAAATCGCAGAGCTGGACAACACGGGGATCTCCCGGGGCCCGCGTGAGCATAAAGTTATTACACACAGTACAGTACGCACACTTATCTATACTACTATTATAAAGAGAGAACTTGCATCTTTTGGCCAGGTAAACTCTGGAACCACAGCACCAATCACAACACCCAATACAGCGTTGGAAAGGGCAGTTGCAGCAGAAGGACATAGGCTATGCAGACGCCCACCATATACATTTAAAATGTAAAAGAACCGTACCAGCAAAGTAGTCCCTTGTGGGCGTGTCTGCATTGTGCTGTGGGTGTGTGCTGGGGGCGTGACAATCGCTGGGGGCATTCCGTCACGAGTGTTGTTTTTTTCTTCCCAGGTTCTATACATTCCTGCTCCCTTTAAATAGTAATTCAGAGGAGGTCCCATTCTCCTAGAACCACCCCAAGCACAGTTATGGGCAAAAATACAACTAAAGGCCCTGCAAAGCATTATGGGATAAGCTTAGCATAATTTTTAGCATTCATGAAAGGGTTTCAATGTTTTTGAATTTTACTCATCAGGGACATTTTGGGACGACGAGGTGAACTGCAGCTTGATGTATAATATTTTAAATGCTATTGCATTTGCCTCATCAGGGACATCTAGGGACGGCGAGGTGAACTGCAGCTTGATATATAATATTTTAAATGCTATTGCATTTGCATCATCAGGGGCATCTAGGGACATGAGGTGAACTGCAGCTTGATGTGTAATATTTTAAATGCTATTGCATTTGTCTCATCAGGGACATCTAGGGACCATGAGGTGAACTGCAGCTTGATGTATAATATTTTAAATGCTATTGCATTTGCCTCTTGGGAACAACTGGGGAGAAGGAGGTGAACTGCAGCTCTTTGTAGAATTATTTGGATACTATAATATTCACTTCCCACTGCTAATCTCGTCCCATAATGGTTTGCAGGGGCTTGATCTCAAAATAATCACCTCTCTCACTGCTTGCTGGAAGCTAATTTCACTTTTGTGACATGACTATATGCATTTTAGCATGTAGAAATACTTGTTATTTTACCTTGAATATATGAGGTTTCTGTTTTAATAATTGGAAATCTGACGGAACGAAAGATTGCGGATTTATTGTACCAAGTTCGCGTCAATTCCGCCCACCCCAACTTTAAATACCCCTGCACCCCATAATCATAACCCACCCTTACTCTATAAAATACCCCAACACCCTTAAACACTAACCCATCTTAACCCTATAAATATACCCTGTACCCCAAAACCCAAACCTATCCCTAAACCCTAAAAATACCCCTGTACTCCAAAACCAAAACCTAGCCCTGAACCCTATAAATACCCTGTACCTCAAAACCCAAACCTACCCCTGAACCCTAAAATACCCCTGTACCCCAAAACCAAAACCTAGCCCATAACCCTTAAAATACCCCTGTACCCCAAAACCCAAACCTACCCCTGAACCCTAAAATACCCCTGTACCCCAAAACCAAAACCTAGCCCATAACCCTTAAAATACCCCTGTACCCCAAAACCCAAACCTACCCCATAACACTAAAAATACCCCTGTACCCCAAAACCCAAACCTAGCCCAGAACCCTAAAATACCCCTGTATCCCAAAACCCAAACCTAGCCCTGAACCCTAAAAATACCTCTGTACCCCAAAACCCAAACCTAGTCCTGAACCCTTAAAATACCCCTGTACCCCAAAACCCAAACCTACCCCTGAACCCTAAAAATACCCCTATACCTCAAAACCCAAACCTAGCCCTGAACCCTAAAAATACCCCTGTACCCCATAACCCAAAACTATATCTGAACCATTAAAATACCCAAACACCCCAAAACATATACCTCAGTACCCCAAAACATATCCCCCTATACCCATACTTGCCTTATCCAAACATTTTTAAAAAACATGCTTTTACCATTCATGCATTTACAACGAATTTCGTTGTAAATGTATGCATGGTAAAAGCATATAAAATGTAATGCCATGCGTTATAATGGCATTGCGGAGTCATGGTACTTTCGTAATGAAAGTATGCAGAGTGATGGTATGCGGAAAGAAATTTGCGGAATAATGGGTGTTTACCCTCCCCCATGAGTACATTGGTGGCACGGGGGCCCACATCTCTAGTAACATACTCATATTTTTTCACCATCAATTGGAAAAATGCACAGGTCTCTCTCATTGATGCCCAGCACCGACATACACTTTTAGACACACCTCCCACCACAAGTTCTAGAATTGCGAACTTTAGAGATGGGGAGCTACGTTAGAATCTCGGCATCAGCTCAACATCCTGTGATTCCAGGCAAATCGCTTTGTCTCCCCGTGCCTACCACAAATCAATGTGTTCTTCTGTAATGTAAATTGTGCTCATGCCATGTTGTCGAGTTTGCGCTATATAATATTGCAAGGAAAATAAAGTAGGGAAACTCGAGTTCACACACTACTGAACGCGCACTCTTAAGTGCATCAGCAGTGCACTGTGAATCGGAGCATTTCACAGGCCTGTCACAGATAAGAAATGCTATCAAAATGAAATCCTACGAAACAATATACTACTGGCCGGGCGGCAGCAATTCATACCCGGACAACGTCGGGACGGGCTGCTAGTGTTTTTATACACAGGGCTCCAATGGAGGTTCATGTGATGAAACCAAATCAAGATCTGTATTGAAACTCAAATCATGGGATAGTGCACAGTCGACCTTCAACTTGATACAAAAATATACGTTTTCAGAGCTGCAAACTAATCAAGCTTTTCTCATCTGTGATGCCCAGCAGCAGAGTGAAGCTTTGCATGTTGGAGATGGGCATAACTTAACATTAGTTTAGTATTCAGCAAGAAAATGGCTCACACTATAACAGCTACATTAAGGGAATATTTATAATTCCACAATCCCTCCTTTTTGCACTATTTATTGTGCAACTTTCGAAGCAATCAGTTGTTATAAGTCTGTTTGATTCTGTGAAACACATCATCATTAAAACATTAAGTGAGCCATGCTCATGTTCCTTGTCTTCAGTATCCTCAATTTCTTGTAACATGAGGGTGAAAGGAGAAGAAAGCTTATTTTCAGAAAAGCAGCGAATGGAACATACACAAACACTGGTAAGTATATGCCGCATTGATGAGTACAACTTAAATTGCCCAAACTATTTACATTGTCTTCATTCTCAGCATCTAGACATGCCCTTCGACCAAAGCTATAAACTCCATCCATCAAGACCAAAGCCATCATTCATTTTGTGCAGCTCTTTGACACTATTGATGATGTGATCAGTCTGGTCCTGTGCACTGAATGAAGCATTTCGTATGAATGAACTGTTTTCTGATCTTGCAAAGGCGCAAACTCCGCCCTTGACAGCCAGGACAGAATCAAGAACCATTCGGTTTTGGAAAAGGGCAGTTCTTTGAACTTCTAATTGACTGGAAATGAATCATAAAGCTATGTCCGTGGAATTAGCAATTTCTTATAAAATCTTAGCTACAGTTTGAATTTCTTGGATTGTTAGTCCAATTCAATACTTAAACAACAGGGTAGCAAAGAAACAGGCAATCTCGGGGATTTCTCTGGCCAGTCTTTTCTGGTATGAGGACTTAAAAAGATCATGTTGCATGTGGTCTGTAGAAATAAAGGACTCCGGGGACAAGTTCAAACTGATAAGGAACAATTTGGAAATCAGATCAGCCTGCAAGAAACAAATTGCAGTCACTTTGGCCCACATAGCTGCTGCCATTTCAAGTTTCACAAGCCCTTCCACAGGCTGTGTCAGCAAAGTGATCAGCAGGGGCATGATGTTTTAGCTAGGAAAACAGAAGTCATCGACCTTCAAGAAGATGGGGATGGTAGCATTTCCTTATTCCTCAGGGAAATGCCTTTGCAGGTACAAATAGAGACATTGGCCTAGATGTATCAAGCCTTTTGCGATTCGTTAAGGCCGAAATTCTGCGAATTTCGGCCTTAAGGAATCGCAAACGGACATTTAGCATCTTTTGGGATGTATCAGAAATAAGCAAAATAAGGAATCGCAAAAAATTGCGATTCCTTATTTTGCTTATGCATTTAAGGAATCGCAATTTTGCGATTCCTTAAATGGCATGTATGAAACTTTCTAAAATTGCGAGTTCGGGTTAAGGAAACGCAAATTAACACCAATTTGAGGTTCGTGTTAATTTGCGAAATCCTTTTAAAAAACAAAATATGACTATTTTGAAGGTGGCATGTGACACACATACATGCCCATAGGGCATGTATGTGTGCCATATGCACACACATGTAAGTTTCAGGGGTGCAGCAGGGTGTCCATGAGACACCCCTGCACCCTTGAAATAATTCTCAAATTGCGATTAGCAAATTGCGAATTCGCAATTTGAGAATTACTGCACAATCATTCCTATGGGCCTCCTGGCCCATAGGAATGCATGGGGAATTATTCCTTATTTGCGAATTCGCAAAATGCGAATTCGCAAATAAAGATAAATAAAGAATCGCAAAAAAAATGCAAATTTTTAAATACATTCCATTTTGCGAATTCTAAATAGCGATTCGCAACAAATCGCTATTTAAGATTCGCAAAATGGAATCTTGATACATCTAGGCCATTGTTCTTCTTTGTGAAAATGAATGGGGACCATTGGCACACTCTATTGAGAATCAAAGGACAAGTGACCACAAATCCAGCAAGAGCTGTTACAATAGTAAGTGCAAAAAGGATTTCTCTTTTTACAAAGATGGTCAGTCTTGAGCGTGGATGACCGGCACGGTGCTGTCACTCTCCGGGCTCTCTCCACCCAGACCCTCTGAGCAGAGCCTCACAGAGATCAAAACAGCAAGGCTTGCAGCGAAGAAGATGACCATACCCACTGAGGAGTCAAGTATCTGAGAGACTTCCAACTACCTCAGCTAGAGGCTTTATCTGTGGAAGGGAGCAGGCTCTGCGTCCTGGAGAAGACAACGTCAGGGTGAATTGGCAGCAGAGGCTCCTTCCTGACACAGTGAAGTATAGTTCTTTATTGAAGCAGGCACACAAGTTGTAGGAGAGACTTGGCTGTAGGGCACAGAAACAACAACAGGGTTGGAATATTTGGGTTTGATGATTTTCTTGCAGTGAGTGATATGCACCCAGGCTGGTATTCCACAGCCCTTTACAGCAGTGTTTGTGATGAGCAGGACCTGGAAAGAACCACACCAATGGGGCTGGAGGGCAGATTTCCACTGGTGATCTCAATTAGACAGGGAGATAAGGCAGCCCAGACTTCGAAACATACTTTGTACAGACACCAAATTTGTTGTTTGCAATACTGGAGGGTAATGTTATCATTTAGGTGCAAGTTGAGGTATGTTGGGGACGTAGGTGGGGTTGGACAGGTTGTCCTGTGCTTTTTCATTTGCACTTTACTTAGTTCTTTGGCTAGAGATGTCTGTGATTGACCAGAAGGCCAAGGAAAGAGTGTTGGGCTACTTGAGACCTGTTACAGGACAAATCGTAGCTATTTTGTTTTTCAAAGTTGAGTTGAAACGCTTTATGTCTCCATATACTCCGGGTGGGGAGCACAGTGAAAGTGTTGTTTGATCCCTAAATTCTGCATAGCTCCTGTACTACAGTAGGCACAAAATAAGTATCCTAGTCACTTCCTGTCTGAAGGGGGACCCCAACCATAGGAATGAAATCCCTAATTAGCCCTTTAGCAGCTGTAATAGCTCAGCATGTCTGTAGAGTTACGCTTATATTCAGCGAAAAAACTTACAAACTAAAACCGGAACGTATCTCTATGACCAACATTTAGGTATTTGGATAAAGTACATCTGGATGTAGATGGAGAGGCCCCATCGAGGTGGATGAACAGCTGGAGTGGTTTTGGCTTCATTCACACAATTGTGGGCTTAATAGGTGTCCCTGGAGTGGCAGTATTTATAGGCTACAGAAGAGAAGAATGGAGTGGGTACCTGCTTCTTTGCCCCTGTGGCACATTCCTTTAATTCAGGCAAATCTTTCATGGTTGGCATAAGAGAGTCAACAGTTTGAGAAAGTGACTTTAGGACTTGGGGACGAAGCAGCCTTTTTGGCAGTTGGATCAGCAAACCTGTTTCCCCTAGATACTTCATCTTAAGAGGATCGATGTACTTCACACTTTACAATCGCTAGTTTAGACGGTAGCATAACAGCGTATTCCTTTACCTTAAGCCCTATTTTATAATTGGGCTTCCCACTGAGGCAACGCAACCCTGCTGCACCCATCAGAGCCCAAAATCATGCGCCATCCAATATATTGTATAAATTCTTTATTATAGACATATTTTGAGTTAGTAAATACGGGTATGATCAACAATTGAAGGAGGCGAGGTTTAGCACAGGATATCGAAACGTCAACATTTTTACATAAAGACTCTCTGTCCCCTTATATAAATTGCTTCTATGAGGTTTGAGTCATTTGTTTTTCTTTGTATACTCACTCACATGTCACTTCACATGTGTCACACTGTGTGATCACCTTTCACGCCACCAAAATGTCATCACATACACGTTAAGAAATATATTACAACAATGCATTTTTTACTGCTGGATATTAGGTTCTTAAGGCTTTTTCTTTCTTTTGGTTTTGGCTTGTTCATGCATCTAATTAAATCCACAGTGAACCTCTGTTCTTTTTCATTTATTCTATTACACTTGGCTCCTGACTGGTGTATCGCGTCACGCGCACTGTTGTATTACATTACTCTTTCTCCCTTATCTTGGGCAGTAGACCATGAACAAAAGCTGCACAAAAAGCTTCCTGAGCACTTTCAGCAGGGTTGAGCAATATCAAAGTAATATTCAAAGACATGTTTCAAAGGATTGAGATAATCAGTAGGAGATTCACCTATATTCGGTTTACAATTAGAAATCTTAGTCCAGGCTGTCTTCACTGAATACATTTCCATTATAGAATTTACGAATGCCTCCTTTACAGCCACAAGAGAAGCCGCGTCACCAGGGGCCTCTTAAGGCCAGTGACTCTTTTCCACCAAATGATCCCTAACTTCACTGGAATTTGGACAGATATTAGGAAACAATTGCTTAATATTAACTAGGTCAGCAGGGGACCAAGGCTCATCAGTGGTTACTCAGCCTCCTACCTGGGACCCTGGTTACTCTCGTAGACCAAGGACGACATTGGATGGGTGGTAAGGGGCACCCCGGGGACCATCAATATCTGTATCACCGGATGCAAGAGTACGTTGATCATTTCTGAAGTTTCTTTCAATTTCTCTTGTTGTTCGGCCAGAGATATGTTTCAGTGTATCCTGGGTTGTAGTTGGGCTGGGAACTGTGTCGGGCCGTTGGCTAGTGAGAGCAAACTCTAGAAGAGGTAAGTGAGTTTGTGAAGTCAGCCTCTCGCCTTGTGTGTGTTATCCTGACCTCTATTGTTTTTGCCACCTGCCATAGTTCTGCTTGGATTGCCTTGTGCTCATTTGCCGGTATCCCACCTGCTGGTTGTGCTGCCAGCACTGCTCCATTGCAAGGCACACCCTGTGCATCAGCTTCCGGCATAGGAAGCTTTAGGGCATGCAACAGGTCCTTCTCCTTGTATTCTACTGACTTTGGGGACATGATTTGAAGAAACAAATAAGGAGAAGGTGGAACAATATATTATCAGTGCTAGCCCTAATCATATCCCTCAAATGGGTAATTAGTAGTTGAGTCTCTTGTGGGTTTCTTTCATACTTCACATCTAAGACTCCTGTTTACATTTTTGGGCTTCCTCGGTCCAGTTTAGGAAGATTGGCCCGGTCAGCATCTGCTTTACTATTGGATACTTGTAATCTTTTTTCAAGCACTGTAGCTCAAAGATACCTTGATTCAACAAGCATTTACAATGCAATGGTTTCGCCTTTTGAAAAGTTTGAGCTATTGGCATTGTAAATGACAAAATTTTTATTTATGTGTTAGTTTTGAAAACAGATAAATAAATGGCATTGTCATTTACAATGCCAATAGTTTAATCTCTGGCAAATGCCACACAAAAACACACAGACCCACACACACCAACAGAGCCCCCCACACACAGAGCCACACACACACAGGGCCACACACACAGACCCACACACACAGACCCACACACACAGACCCACACACACAGAGCCACACACATACACCATACACACAGAGCCACACACATACACACAGAGTCACACACATACACACAGAGCCACACACATACACACAGAGCCACACACACACACAGAGCCACACACACACACACACACACACACAAACACTGTTCTCAAAACTCTTCCACAGCAGACCTGGTGCCCAACAGACATTCCTGCATGAACATACACAAGAAGGGGGAGGAGGTGGGGCAATCCCTGCCTTAAACATACCAACTCCTCCCACTCTTCAAAAGGTGCCAATGCCGACAAACAAAGAACACAATTGCCTGAACACAGCAGTAATTTCTGATCAACACGTTTCGCAGACACAATAGACCCCGGCTCCAAAGGCCAGCCTTTTGTTCAGTGAAGCTCTGTGCGCCCTCTCCCCCACCCCTCAGGGCCCTCCGGCGGGATCCATCTTGGCGTAAGGATGTGATGTTTGTGAAAACTCTCAGAGCACCAGGAAGAGCAGCAGCACTCAGAGGTTTCCAGGGAGCAAATGCACTCTGCTCTTGCTCGTTTCGCCAGGGGTGGCATTTTATAGAAGGGGGGGGGGGGGGATAGGGAAATAAATCGTGTGCCAAAAATCTGGTGGTTGTAGGGGGTATAATCAACAGTTCTGTTGGCATCTTGTATGAGGATGTTCAGACAGGAAAACACGGTTCCATAAACTGTGCAAACACAACCAGAGACACTGCTCAAACGGTACCGCATTTAAAAGGCAGCAATGTAAATAGTACAGGAAGCGGAGCCAATGAAATACAAGTATAACGAAATGCAGGCAAGGAATGCAAAAAAAACCCCTGTGGTTTTAAACGGGTTTAGGTCAACTTAAGACTGCACAATATGGATATAGATATATATCTCTACACACTTTTTTTTTTAAAACACAAGGAAGATCCCCGACAACCTATAAAATACTATAAGGACGCTCTACAAACACTCACCCAGGACAGGGAACAGACCGGCCCCGGGATGGTTACTGGGAAGCTGAGGGCCGTGAAGGATGGCACGAATACGAGTTTCAATACTGCCGCTTATGCTACAGGGGGCTGGTGCCCATATTGCAGAACTGCTGCATAGCTGGCCCCCAGTAACAAAACCGACCCCTACCCTTCCGGCGCACCAGGAACAAGCCCGGTGCCCGCTACAGGAGTGTACAGTAATGCACATAAAACATTCCTTAGCTTATAAAGTATATGCTCCGTTTCGCAATACATCGTTATACGTTCTGCAGACGAGAAGACCACCCGTCCGAGTATGGAGGAAACATCTGACTCTCTTGGTTTTTTTTACAGTTTACTCACAAGCTCAACCGCACCTCCCCTCCCTCCCGGAGCAAATCCACAGCGGGTACTCAACAGCGCAGCAAACACAATGCGCCCGGGCTCCACTCTTACAAATAAACAAACCAAAAAGAATAAAAGTTAAGAAGTTGCAGCCTCGAGAGTCATGTCAGTCGTGCTGCTTCAGTCCAGGCCGGCAAAGGAGCACGCAGACTGTGAAAAGTAAACTTGCAAGATCAGTCGACATCCTCACTTTTTTTTTCTAAACACAATGAAGGTCCCCGACAACCTATAAAATACTATAAGGACGCTCTACAAACACTCACACCGGACAGGGAACAGACCGGCCACGGGATGGTAACTGGGAAGCTGAGGGCCGTGAAGGATGGCACGAATATGAGTTTCAATACTGCCGCTTTTGCTACAGGGGGCCGGGAACAGCACACGGTCAGCGGGAGGGGGGGGGGGGGCGAGGCACACGGCCAGCGGGAGGGGGGGCGGGCACTTTGACAAAGTTCACTCTTCTAAACTCGTCACAAATGGAAGGCACACCAGGTTTCACGTGTCCTCACTGGCAACAATGAAACCCTCATTTGAGGCACATCAGACAATTTAAGCTAATACAGTTACTATAGTAAAGAGCTAAGAATATCTACTTGAGCAACAAGCACTCACCTGGGGAACAACGGAGGCCCAGCACGGAGCGGGCATTTCGGCAACCCCGCCCACGGCCGCGGTAATGTGCGCTCGGGAAAACATGAAGCAGACGGACAGGGGGGGCGGGCACGGACAGCGGGAGGGGGGTCGGGAAGGCTTCCTCTGGCGGGGGGAGGGGGGCGCGGGAACGGACAGTGGGAGGGGGGTCGGAAAGGCTTCCTCTGTTGGCGGGGGGCGGGAACGGACAGCGGGAGGGGGGTCGGGAAGGCTTCCTCCGTTGGCGGTGGGGGGGGGCGGGAACGGGATAAAAACAAAAGCAAACAGCAAACAGAAAAATTACATTAAGAGCGAAAACGTCAAAATACGTAAACGTACAAAGTGAAAACACATTTATAAACAAAATGCTCCTTACCTGATCGCCTCGTGGGAACTCGAATCTTGCAGCCAACTCCAACAACAAACACTTGTAAAAAGACGAAAACAGGCGGACTAAAAAAAAAAAATAACACACACCCACCGCCGCGATGACGATCAGAAGTGGGTGGAGAGGGAAAAAATCGCGGGAACGCCCCCGAATCTGGTCCGGCCTTGACGGACAGATCCGGCTCCCAATGGCTAGCCTCCATTTATGGAGCTAGCCAATGGGAGCCAGGGGACGTTCCTGAAGCTAATATATGTAAACAATAGATTTCACCTGCGCGAACTGCTTGCGCAGATCGCCAGGTCAAAACCTAAAAAGGACGTCTTCTATCCTCATAAGCGAGTCCAAGCCATTTGTTTTATATACCTGCCCTTGTTGTTGCCATCGCATGGGTGGGTGTCCCTTTAGTTGGCAAATCAAGAGACTTGTGCTTGAATCAACGAGGGCCCATTTCACCAATTTGTGTGATCCTAGACACATCATTACATGACCCTGCACCTCAGATACCTTTTCTGGCAAATGTTTAGAATTCCCTAACGAAAATTCTGGACCATATTTATCACTTTTTCACGCAACGCAGCAAGACACCTTGCTGCTCTGCGCTGCATGAAAGTGAGAGATCAGGAATGTGCCATATCTATCAGGTCACGGTGCATTCCCTCTCTCTCCTTGCGCTGGTGCACTTTTGGCTGCCTAGCACCAATGCAGCCACCCTTGCACCACGGTGCCAGGGTGCCTGCGTTGTAGGTATGATTGCTTTTGTGCAGGAAGGGACACCTTGAATGCAGCACACGGAGAAAAAGAAAAAACAAGGAGAAATAAAGATATTTTCTCCTCATTGCGCCTCTTCTGGGAAGGCGTAACATTTTGACGCATTCCCATGTGACCACTCATGGTAAATCTGGGAATGCGCCAAAATCCTTGAGTGGGTGCGTGGTAACACCCATACTCCGCCCATGCAACTTTGGTGGCTTGGTAAATATCACCCTGGCATTACTTTACGTGGCACAAGGTTGATGCAACATGATTATAAATATGCCCCTCAGTTTGCAAAGAAAAGAAATTCATTCACTTAGGGAAAAGTATGATTTTGCTACTTGGATGAATGCCAGCCTCTTGTGGTTGCACGGTATAAAGTGAATATAAAGCTATTTTTAAAATGCTTAATGCCGGCTATCCAGTTTCTTATGTCTTTGAGAACCTACATTTTCTGCAGACATGAGGTTATATCATCACAAACTGTGTCTAAACAGGGATTTAGCATTAACTTTGCTAAAGATTAAAACAGCTTCACTAGATCATATCTTCAACCTTTTACTGCACAATGTACATTTAAAAATAAAAATCCTGAACAACTCAAAATAGCAGTTTAATAACTAATATAAACAGTTTAAATAGATACTTTTTCAAACAGTGTTTAGATCTCCACTTCATTAGTGACAGCTAAAAAGGCATACTATGGGGCAGATTTATGAAGGCCTTGCGCCGCCGGTGCGTCATTTTTAACATGGGAAAAAGTGACGCACCGGCGGCGCAAGTCCTTCATAAATCTGCCCCTATATTTCCAGCCAGGGGATGAGAGTCCTCTGATAGCAGAATCTGCTCATAGTCTCTAATTGATGGTCAGAAAATTAAGGCTTGAAAATTAGTGGAAACAGAGAATACAGGGGCATATTACCAAGCAATAGCGATAATTATCGCTATTGCTTGGTTAGAGACAAAAATTTACCGCATAGCTGCGGCAATTTTTATCGCAAATAAACCTTGGTATTACCAAGGTTTATCGCAAATGCGATAAAAATCGGCCGCAATGCATGAATATCGCTGAAAATTCTGCGATATTCATGCATTACCGAGCTAATGCTCTTAGCCATGTTATCCACCTCCCATTGGATAACATGGCTAAGAACTGCTCAGGGCAGGTGTTAGCTTTTGGAGATATTCGCGCTTAGCGCAAATATCTTCAAAAGTTGGTAATAGGAGATAGCGATGTTAGCGACTGTTTCCCGTCGCTAACATCTTGCACACCCACTTTGCATGTCATGAGTGATAAATATCACTGACATGCAAAGTGGGGCCCAAGATGGTCGCTATCTCCTACTAGCTGTCGCTAACTGGTGTTAGCGACAGCTAGGTAATAGGGAGATAATTTTATCTCCGCTTTCTTGGCTTTTAAAGCCAAAAAAGCAGAGATGAACCTCCTTGATAATGTGCCCCACAATACTGAAAGTTAAATAGTGAGATCCTTCCAGTGGCCGCTTAAGGGTTCGGTGCTTATTAAAAGGAGGTTTTTTGTTTTGTCAATCAGCCATTTCTATATTTTGAAACCACCGAAAGCTTTATTTCACCAGCAAACTACATTTAAAGGTGGTTTTCAGATGTTATACATAAGGGCCTCATTTATGAAGCACTTGCGCCGCCGGTGCGTCACTTTTAAAATGAGAAAAAGTGACGTACCGGCGGCGCAAGGCCTTCATAAATAAGGCCCTAAGCATTTATCTCAGCCAACAAATTGGCAGGATCCAATTCTGAGGTGAAATAGAACACTACTTTAGATGCCTTTTCTTAAGGGAATTATACTCTGTGCCTACAATCAGGCGGGGAAACCATCACCCAAACTATATTTGCAATTAGACTTTCTGGCTCTGGGATAAGAGGTAGAAATTTGCTGTGATTCCAGTACTTTCTTAAAAATCTCGATTAGGTAGTTTTCTTAGCTCCACAGAGATCAAACTTCCATCCTATCTTGTGTTGGGCCCCACCAGGGTCTTCCCATAACCCCACACGATTTCATATCTATATGTTCCCACTTTCGTTTGGCTTCCACACTAATGTCAAAGACATTCAGATTGTCTTCAGTGTGGCTATCAATCAGCCTGCATTTTCATTAATGGAAGAGAATGAATGAATGAATGAATGAATTAAATGTTTATAGGGTGCAACAACTACCCAATCAAAGCATTCCAGAGCTGCAGATGACAACCCCAAACTCAGGAATAAAAGGAATTCTCTGTATTGAGCCTCCTCTCTTCTGAATTTCCCAAAAAGCTGAAGACGTAGCTTTTCAATGAACCAACCTGCCATAGGCAGGGCTAGGCCCACACACCTGCTCAGCGCCACGATGTTCTCGTGGGTGATAGTGCGCTTTACAGATACAGATAAATTAACATAGTAAACGTAGCTAGGCACTTTGCCACCCGTGGCGGTCTGTGCCTTTGCGGCCCGCAGCGCAACACTGAAGAGCGCAGGGGTGCTGACGATAATTTTTCTATTTGCTGCCTCCGCAACAAACTCATGTAAGGGGGTCTGCCACCAAAAATCGTGCCGCCGGGGGCGGACCGCCCCCCCATCCCCCCACCCCCTCTTGCTACGCCACCATAAACCTTATTAATGGCCGCACAGATGTCAAGCAGAATACATGCTGCCACCTTGATCCAAAAAAGCACAAATGAGTTCCATGGCATAGAGAACGGCTGAATACTTTGAAATGAAATATGGATGATTGCACTGCAACACCTAATTTCCACCCAAGCTAAACCCCCTTGATGCAGATAGGCACATAGCAGCACCAATCACTATCAGTATGCAGGAGAGTAAATTACTGAGCATAGTACCCTAACGGTAATCACATAAGGTAGCAGCTAAATCAAGAACATCCTCAGATGCTTTGATAAAGCAATTTTACATGCTAAAAAGCATATAAACAATTCACAAAAGTGAACTTTTTCAATGAAAACATTAGGCAACGAGAGAGGTGATGATTTTGACGTCCCCCATAACCTAGGGGGAGGACAAAGCAGATGCCTTGAAAACAAAGAGCATAAACAAAAATCACATCTTGTTGAACTTCGGTGGTGGTCCCATCCTCTTAGGACCACCCCAAGCAAAGTTATTAGTAAAAAAAAAAACAATCCCAACCAAAGGCCCTGCAAAGAAATATAGGACGAGATTAGCAGTGGGCAGTGAATATTATAGTATTCAATATCAAAATAATTCTACAAAGAGCTGCAGTTCAATTAGTCGTTACTAGATGTCCCGCACGAGTCAAATGCAAAGCATTGAAATTATTCTTACATCAAGCTGCAGTTCCACTAGTCATTACTAGATGTCCCTCACGAGTCAAATGAAACAATTGAAACCCTTTCATCAAGCATTTGCATTTGATTCGTGAGGGACATCTAGTAAACACCAGTTGAACTGCAGCTCTTTGTAGGATTATTTTGATATTGGATACTATGTATTATTCACTGCCCACTGCTAATCTCATCCCATAATGCTTTGCAGGGCCTCTGGTTGGAATTGTTTTTTTGCCAATACCTGTACGTGGGGTGGTCCTAAGAGGATGGGACCACCACCGAATCGTTCAATAAGATGTGCTTTTTGCTTTCAAGGCATCTGCTTGGTACTCCCCCTAGGTTAGGGTGGATACCAAAATCATCACCTCTTTCACTGCTTGCTAAGTTGTCAGATTCACTTTTGTAAAAGTACTGTATGCTCGGGTGTTTTTACTGCCGTTGGACAATGACAGCAGCAGGGAAAGGGTTAAAGATTGTGTGGGATGCTATTTGCAGTTATTTCACAATGCAGACAAGTACACAGTGCCATCAGCTATGCTACACAGTCCTGCACTAAGTTTAGGCATTTAGGGCCTCCCAACAGTGCTACAGGAATGCTTTTTATTTGATCTTGCCGAAAGGGCTTAACGTTCAACTACAAATCATTCAGAATTTTTCAGCCAGAGTTATCATAGAAAAGGACAGGAGAGCATTGATTTCTCCTTATCTCAAGAAGTTGTACTGGCTGTGTGTCCATAAAGGGATGATTTGTAAGTGTCTTTTTGTTAGGCTCCAACACAGGCCAACATCTTTTTGTCTCTTGCTTCTCCCCATAATCTCTGAGCAGTCGTCTGCTTGGGAGACCTCACTGGCCACTCTACAAACTATTGTACTCAGATTGATGGAGGGTCAGTAAGGCATTGTGGCAACTGTTGTGTCCAGAGTGACCATCAGCTGTGAACACAGCTCGATAAGTTGGCACACCATGCCTCCAGATGCAGCAGAGCATCACGGGAAAGGTTCCGCCCACAAGGTGCTCTGGTGGCATAAACTGTGGGAAGGAGAATGTGTCTGATGACACCAGAAGAGCAAGGAGAGGCAGTAGCAGCTGCATCCTGTGTTCAATACAGACTTGATACTTAACTTGGCCACTCAACACTATGTAATATGAACATTCAGTTGAGTGTGATGCACCACACGAATGGAGGTGTTTTGTATTATTATACCACTATTGACCATTTGCATAAAACAAAATGAAAAACGAAACTATTTTGGCACTTGATGAAATCTCTAAATGATTGTCCGGTCCAAGACCCTCATTTTATCAACCGTAGGAGGCGGGAAGTTTGAGGCAGACTTGCAAGAGTTTAGACTTATGCCTTGCTGGTTACAGGTAAGTGTTTAGACCAGGAACATATGCAGCTTAACTGTGAACTACTGCAGACACATCTGAATTACAGATTACTAAAGGATCTCAGGGGAAAAACAGTAGCAAGCAGTGCACTATGGGCCAGATGTAGGTAAAGCACATTTACCGGTTTTGAAATACCGAATTTTACCGATTCAGTTTTTCAAAATCGGTAAATGGGATGTAGGTACCAACATCTGGAGTTTTTTACCGATACCTTAAAACTCGGTAATTACCTTGAAGCCCATAGGATTCAATGCAAATACCGATTCGGTATTTACCGAATCGGTAAATACCGAGTTTGTCAAGGGTGCAGGGGGTGTCACTTTGACACCCTCTAGCACCCCCAAAACGGGCATGTGTGCAATGTGGCACACAGACATGCCCTAAGGGCACGTCTGTCTGTCACATGGCACATGTGTACATGCACAGATGTGCATGTACACAGGAATCGGTATTTTACCATGGATTTCTATTCCATGGTAAAATACCGATTCTGAAAGCCATGTGCCAATGGAAAATTGGCTACCCACATTTCAATTTAGCATTTTCGGTAATTTTACCGAATCGGTAAATATTACCGATTCGTTAAATTTACCGATTCGGTAATAATACCGATTCGGTAAAATTACCAAATATGTGCACCTACATCTCCATAGCCCTTTACCGATCGGAAACGGCCGGAAATCAGTATTTTCGGACGATTCCGAACGGTAGAGGGCTACCTACATCTGGCCCTATGTTATCAGGTGTCCAAATGGTAACACGAACCACGGGGACAATAACACATAAGGATATTTTATGATTATGGCAACTTGACGCAACTGTGTACACACTGTTCTCTGCAGTATGTTCAACAGCTAACTTAGATATCTCCAGTATTATACACTGGGAGTTGCAGGACACAAATCCATCTCTGAGGCATGTGCCTTAAACATCTACGCCTTCTTACAGCAGGCAAACCTGCCACATATCTAACTGGTACGATTGCTTAGTGTTTAATGTTCCTACTGTTGGAAATTGTGAGCAGATTGCAGGTAACAGGTCTGAATCCTGTTGCAGCCAACTCAACCTTTCCCTCTCAGTGAATAAAATAACAATACAAGATTTATTAATGACCACCTCTAGTAAAATGCATATTAAACGAGATTGCAGTAAGTAAAAACCACAAGTAAAGGAGAGTGTTTGCCTACATATGTATAAAAAAAAGGTCTGTAAATTGGTGTGTCACTTTCATGTGGGCGAGTCTTAAACTACAAGTTTTGCTTTAGGCAAAGGTGTGAAGCTTCTCAGACTTCTCTTTCAGGCTTTGGCACAGGGTTCTGCTCTCATGACAGTGACGCCTGCTGTCCCTTCTCCCATGCTCTTTGTTCTCCCACAAAAGGGAAGGCAGGGACTGGCGTCATCTGTCTTAAAGTCTCTTTAGGTAACTGCAAATGTCTAGCTGGATTGAATTACTCCTTTATGTCCGTCTGGATTGGATTGTTCACGGCTCATATATTTGCTAACGCTTTGTAATGCACTCTTAATCTGTTTCACAATGTTTATTTCATATTTGCTATGTTCGGCTTAATCGAGGATTACTCCTTGTGTGTTGATGTCATCCCTATAACTGTATCATTTCAATGCTTTCTTATTCCTGTTACTACAATGTTTTGTCAGGGCTCTGAAATCCGGACAGGTGAGTTTGGTTATAGGAAACAATATTTTTAGATAAATAAAGAAATCATATGAAGGCTAATCTGTTTCTGACTTAATATGGAGATAGCTAGCTGTTTGTATCTAACACGCTGTCATTTTATTTAACAAAGATGATACTATTGTGTATATGGTGTCACTTCCTGTTATGTCATGTGTGGTGTCAAAATGCATGTCACGTCACTGTTGCTACTCCATGAGGGTGAATGCAGGTTTCTGAACAATGTTGATTGACAGGCGGTGAGTTCCTTTGTGACTGCTGCACATACCAGACTGTAGAGTGTTCATGACTGATTGATTCTTTTTCAGGTGTTCTGGTTGGCTGGTTCCTTGTTAATCATTGGATTTGGATCGGTGATAAATCCAACCGTTGGATGGCGTTGGCTTGTCCGTGTGTCCTCCATACCAGGCATCATCCTAATCCTTGTGTTTAAGGTTAGTAAACACATTTATTTTTTAAGCAGTTTCTTTCTTCATTTGTACTTGTAAACATGTTTACGTTGCTGCGCCTCCTATGCGTTCTAGCCTACACTGAACATCAAGGGGCAGATGTATCAAGATACCATTTTGCACTTCTCAAATAGCGATTGTTAAGGAATCACTATTTGAGAAGTGCAAAATGGTATGTATGTAGAATTTCGCTATTAATTAGCGATTCCTTAGAATTCCTTAATTGCGATTAGAAAATTGCTAATCGCAATTAAGGAATAATTTCCCATTCATTTCTATGGGCCAGGAGGCCCATAGGAATGAATGTAAAATTATACTCAATTTGCGATTAGCAATTAGCTAATCGCAAATTGAGAATAATTTCAAGGGTGCAAGGGTGTCTTAAGGACACCCTGCTGCACCCCTGAATTTGATATGTGTACGCATATGGCGCACATACATGCCCTAAGGGCATGTATGAGCGTCATATGGCACCTTTAGAATTTAAAAAAAGTGCTTTTTGAAAAGAATTCGCAAGTTACCACCAACTACAAGTTGATGGTAATTTGCGAATTCTTAGTCAAAAATCGCAACACTGAAATGCTTGATACATTTCAAATCTAAAATCGCAATTTGCTATTTCTTAAAAGCCTCGCAATATTAAGGAATCGCTAAATTAGCGATTCCTTAATATTGCGAGGCTTTTTGAATGATACATTCCGATTCCCGGTTTTTTTGTCGCAAACGCTGCTATTTTCCGAATCGCAGCGTTTGCGACAAAAAAAACGGATGATACATCTGCCCCAAATCTCTTTCAGATATGCATGAACTCAATTCTGATGTTCCTCCAGTCAGAGGTCCCTCATACTAATTGTCTGTCTATGACATGAGACACACGATCGCTCCAAATCTTATTGGGCTATTTTACCATAATCAGTGAAGTTTCACATAGGTAATTAATAGCGGGTCTCTTGATTTCCATCAGTGCTTCATTGACATCTGGGTAATACTAGATAACTTGTATTTGTAATGCAAGCTCTTGCATGTTAATCCAATGTTGGTCGAGAAAGCCCTTCAAGGTTTGCAGTCCACCATGCAATAGTATCTGAATGTGCAAAAATACTGCGTAATACTACATAACATGTAATATTGATGGAAGCTCTTGTATGTTAATATAACATTGGTCAACAAAGCCCCACAAGCGTTCCTGTCCACCATGAATTTGTAACTGAATGCATAATTGTTGGAAAGTGGGTTATTGAAAGGGGCAAATGTAGGTCTGAATGCTTTGTAAGTTCAAGTTCAAGTTCAGAAATTTGTATAGCGCACTACTCACCCATAGGGTCTCAAGGCGCTTGTGGGAGGGGGTGCATTATTTATCGAATAGCCAGGTTTTAAGTTCCTTTCTGAAGGAAATGTGGTTCTGTGTGAGGCGGAGGTGAGTGGGGAGAGAGTTCCAGGTCTTGGCCGCCAGGTAGGAGAAGGATCTTCCTCCCATGGTGGATCTGTGGATGCGCGGAACTGCATCAAACGCTTGGTTGGAGGATCTTAGTTGGCGGGTGGGTGTGTAGAAGGACAGACGTGTGTTGAGGCATTCGGGTCCTAGTTTGTAGAGGGCCTTGTGAGCGTGGGTGAGGAGACGGAACGTTATTCTCTTGTTGACGGGAAGCCAGTGGAGGTCTTTCAGGTGGCCGGTAATGTGAGCTTGGCGAGGGATGTCCAATATGAGTCTGGCCGATGCATTTTGGATGCGTTGGAGTTTTTTCTGTAATTTGGCTGTGGTTCCGGCGTAGAGGGTGTTTCCATAGTCCAGTCGGCTAGTGACCAGTGCGTGGGTGATCGTCTTTCTTGTTTCGGTGGGGATCCAACGGAAGATTTTTTTGAGCATACGGAGTACGTTGAAGCAAGAGGATGAAATGGCGTTAACTTGTCTGGTCATCGAGAGGGAGGAGTCTAGGATGAATCCCAGGTTGCGTGCGTGGTCTGTGGGTATGGGTGCTGTGCCCAGGGCCGATGGCCACCAAGTGTCGTCCCAGGCAGAGAGTGAAGATCCTAGGATGAGAACTTCCTTTTAGTCTGAGTTAAGTTTTAGGCGGCTGTTTTTCATCTATTCGGCTACTTCTTTCATGCCTTCATGAAGATTGGTTTTGGCGGTATTAGGGTCTTTGGTGAGGGAAAGGATCAGCTGGGTGTCGTCAGCGTAGTCGACTTGTGCACAGCTTGTGTAGTCTTCATCTTGAAAAACTGCTTAATTTACGTAGGTGCTCCCAAGGTATCACCCTAGAGACGAGTGGTAATGAAATAACTGGTAGTGCTGTCAATTGAAAATTGATGGCATCCCTTAGGGCACACTAATGTCGGGGTAATAAACTTCCATACGATGATAAACAAAATGTTTACTCTGGTTGAACTTGAAGTGTGGTTTTATTTCATTATATCCATTGATGCATGTTTCTCCACATAATCAATGCAGTTAATAAAGTTTTTTCATTTTCAACAATTGCACTCTCCTGCTCCAATGCATTTCAGGTTGAAACCCTTCTTCTGGGAGCATCTACAAAAAACGACATATGTAGTTTACATATTATGTCTGTAGAGTTTACAATAAATTATCATGAATTAAAGTGGTTATTATGATGCTGGGGGTGCTTTCTGGTGAGTTCTGCTGAATAAAAGTGATTGTGCTCAACATGCAGGAGGGCGTGGTGTTCAGTAGTTTAAATGCGGTATGAAGTCTAAAGGCTTAATTTTACGAAAATGCTACGGAAGTGAGTTGTTAATGCTGAACCTAATAAGTGAAAATGGATAATGGATAATGTGCCGGTTAAATCTTGGGTTTATGAGTCATAACAAGTGGTTTGTTAAGGATGCATATACCAACGAGGTGTGGGCGTTATGGTGTTACGCTGTTCCGAGTGGGAAGTTTAAAAACACGCCCGACGGCTTTCACTATTACACAAATGGTGATGGCGTTAGTCACCGCTAATCTTCTAAAGACGGTATGGAGATAGTGCTCGTTTTTACTTACGTGGATAGACGCCGTGTTGTTTCCGTTGTGGCTCTAAGGCTGGAATAGTATCTGCCGAGTGCTCGGTAAACGGGTTAGTATGTTAGTACGAATCGGTCTGTTTAACTAATAAAGAGTGATACGATGCCGATCACGCGACCACCAGTAAAACAAGAGTAGAAATAGGACTGAAGGGAAGTTTTTCAGACCCTAAAATGGGAATAAAAAGATGTGTATATGTGAACATTAAATCATGAATGGTAAAATGAAGAACCTAAAGCAGCTAAACATTGGAAAATGGACAAAATGATAAAACATAAACATGGGTAGAACATAAAAAAATAAACATGAAATTACTACAGCAAGGAGACTATCCAGAACCATGTGTCCCATCACTATGGGTTGATGCTCAGTGGTCCTGTGGTATCATTACAGGTAACAAGAATATTCTATGCGTTCATTTAGTCCGTATGGTTTCATGGAGTTAAGTCTGTAAATCCAGTGATTCTCTCTTTGAAGTAAATATTTGTTATAGTCTCTCCCCTCAACTTTTTTGATGATTTTGAGTATCATGAATTTAAGTTGGGAAATGTTATGGTTCATTTCATTAAAATGGTTGGCTACTGACGATTTCATATTCTTGGTTCTGATGTTCGACTTATGTTCATTCAATCGTATTTTGATTTTTCGCTCGGTCTAACCGATATAGATTTTTCCGCACGGACACTTTAACATGTATATCACATTGTTGGTGTCACAGGTGGCTGTGACATTTATCGCAATATTGTGACCTTTCATGGGATGTGTTACCTTGTTGCCCAAAATTATGTTATTGCAATTGTTGCAATTATTACAAGGTCTAGTTCCACATGACTCTGTTTGAATGCTTTGTGATTGTTTGAGGATTTCTCCCAAATTTTTCCCTCTGGTAAATGCGAACGATGGTGGTGGTTTGAACATTTCTTTGAAGTCCATCTCCAATTATAGCATGGGCCAATGTTTTAATATTATGTTGCGAAATGTATTGCTCACATTTGAACATTTTGAAACAATGACAATTCTGTCACTCTGAGGTTTTGTTCTTGGTTTTTGTAGTAAATCCAAACGATTTAGTTCTCTGACTTGATTTTTGGCTGTTTCTAAAATTTGGTTGGGGTATCCTCTTTCTCAGAATCTGTTCATCATCTCTTCTATTCGAGTTTCAGCCAAGTTTGAGTCTGAGGTGATTTGTTTAACCCTTATCATTTGAGACTTGGGTAGGTGTTTTTTAAGCGATGTTAAATGGAAGCTCGTATAATGTAAAACATTATTGCGATCAGTTGGATTGCGATATGTGTCAGTGTAGATACTGTTATTGTTTAATGTAATTTTGACATCCAAGAACATTATGGATTCAGCATCTATGGTCCATGTTAATTTGATTTGTTGATTACTGTTATTTAGTGTCATAAGAGCTTGTTCCAAGTTCTCTTTGGTATCCTTCCAAAGGATGAATAAATCGTCAATAAAACAAACATACATTTTGATGTTGTTACTCCAATTCGGGTTAGACCATATGTTATCGTTCTCAAATTCCCCCATGTAAATGTTCGCATAGACTGGAGCTGCGCAATTTCCCATGCTTGTGCCCACTAACTGCAAATACCAGTCTTCTTGATGTTTGAAATAGCTCTGGTACAAAGTGAACATTACCAATTCCATTAGAAATACCTTCATTGATTGGTCTACTTCCAGTTTAAGAATGGCCTGTTCAATGGCCTCAATTCCTCCTGAGTGTGGGATCGAGGTGTATAACGCGCTGACGTCAGCAGTACATAACCATAAGTGTTCATCTGGGTCTATTTTAGGTTTTGTAGCTTGCTTAAAAAGTCTGTGGTGTCTCGAATGTAGCTTGCAAGAGATTGAACTGTGGGTTGAAGTTGACGATCTAAATATTGGCCCACTGGTTCATGGATACTTCCACGTGTGGATACTATTGGACGTATCGGTGGGTCGATGATATTCTTATGAATTTTTGGTACCGCGTATATGGATGGGCTCCTTGGATTAGATTTGAGCAAAAAGTTCCTAGTTTTTTGGTTTATGGTACCTTCTGTTAGAGTTTTGTCTATGATGTTTTTGAGTTCTGTGGCATATTGAGCTGTAGGATTTCCTGGACGTTTCATATAGGTGGTTTCATCCGATATGTGTTCAATTAATTTTTGATGATACATTTTTTAATTCATGACGACCAGGGCGCCACCTTTGTCTGCCTTCATACAAGTTATTTCTTTGCTGTTGGCGATTGCTCTTAACCTGTCATGGTCCTTTTGAGTGATATTCTTGCGCGTAACTTTTTTGTAGTTGATTGATGCCAAATCTTGTTTAATGAGTTGTTCAAACAAATCAATGGTTTTATGGCTCACCGGAGCCTGAAAGGTACTTGAAGTTTTTAAACCCATAAGGGGATCTAGTTCTTTGTCCCCTAGAGTGGTTGCTACATTCTCGAAAACATTTCGCAATCTCAATTTTCTGGTCAGTTTGAACAAAAAGGAACCTCATTTGTACCAGCTACCAAATCAGACCTGTTGGAATTAGAAGTTAGCACTTTCAAACTGACCATAAAATTGAGATTGCAAATTTTTTTCGAGAATGTAGCAACCCCTCTAGGGGACAAAGAACCAGATCCCCTTATGGGTTTAAAAACTTCAAGTACCTTTCAGGCTCCGGTGAGCCATAAAACCGTTGATTTGTTTGAACAACTCATTAAACAAGATTTGGCATCAATCAACTACAAAAAAGTTACGCACAAGAAAATCACTCAAAAGGACCGTGACAGGTTAAGAGCAATCGCCAACAACAAAGAAATAACTTGTATGGAGGCAGACAAAGGTGGCACCCTGGTCGTCATGAATTCAAAAATGTATCATCAAAAATTAATTGAACACATATCGGATGAAACCACCGATATGAAACTTCCAGGAAATCCTACAGCTAAATTTGCCACAGAACTCAAAAACATCATAGACAAATCTCTAACAGAAGGTACCATAAACCAAAAAAACAGGAACTTTTTGCTCAAATCTAATCCAAGGAGCCCATCCATATACGCAGTACCAAAAATTCATAAGAATAATATCGACCCACCGATACGTCCAATAGTATCCACACGTGGAAGTATCCAAGAACCAGTGAGCCAATATTTAGATCGTCAACTTCAACCCACAGTTCAATCTCTTGCAAGCTACATTCGAGACACCACAGACTTTCTAAGCAAACTACAAAACCTAAAAATAGGCCCAGATGAACACTTATGGTTATGTACTGCTGACGTCAGCGCGTTATACTCCTCGATCCCACACTCAGGAGCAATTGAGGCCATGGAACAGGCCAATCTTAAACTGGAAGTAGACCAATCAATGAAGGCATTTCTAATGGAATTGGTAATGTTCACTTTGTACCAGAGCTATTTCAAACATCAAGAAGACTGGTATTTGCAGTTAGTGGGCACGAGCATGGGAAATTGCGCAGCTCCAGTCTATGCGAACATTTACATAGGGGAATTTTAGAACGATAACATATGGTCTAACCCGAATTGGAGTAACAACATCAAAATGTATGTTCGTTTTATTGACGATTTATTCATCCTTTGGAAGGATACCAGAGAGAACTTGGAACAAGCTCTTACGACACTAAATACCATCAATCAACAAATCAAATTAACATGGACCACAGAGGCTGAATCCATAACGTTCTTGGATGTCAAATTTACATTAAACAATAACAGTATCTACACTGACATATATCGCAAACCAACTGATCGCAATAATGTTTTACATTATACGAGCTTCCATCAAACATCGCTTAAAAAAACACCTACCCAAGTCTCAAATGATGAGGGTTAAACGAATCACCTCAGACTCAAACTTGGCTGAAACTCGAATAGAAGAGATGACAAACAGATTCCGAGAAAGAGGATACCCCAACCAAATTTTAGAAACAGCCAAAAATCAAGTCAGAGAACTAAATCGTTTGGATTCACTACAAAAACCAAGAACAAAACCTCAGTGACAGAATGGTCATTGTTTCAAAATTTTCAAATGTGAGCAATACATTTCGCAACATAATATTAAAGCATTGGCCCATGCTATAATTGGAGATGGACTTCAAAAAATGTTCAAACCACCACCATTGTTCGCATTTACCAGAGGGAAAAATTTGGGAGAAATCCTCAAACAACCACAAAGCATTCAAACAGAGTAACGTGGAACTAGACCTTGTAATAATTGCAACAATTGCAATAACATAATTTTGGGCAACAAGGTAACACATCCCATGAGAGGTCACAATATTGCGATAAATGTCACAGCCACCTGTGACACCAACAATGTGATATACATGTTAAAGTGTCCGTGCGGAAAAACCTATATCGGTTAGACAGAGCGAAAAATCAAAATACGCTTGAATGAACATAAGTCGAACATCAGAACCAAGAATATGAAATCGTCAGTAGCCAACCATTTTAATGAAATGAACCATAACATTTCCCAACTTAAATTCATGATACTCGAAATCATCAAAAAAGTTGAGGGGAGAGACAATAACAAATATTTACTTCAAAGAGAGAATCACTGGATTTACAGACTTAACTCCATGAAACCATACGGACTAAATGAACTCATAGAATATTCTTGTTACCTGTAGTGATACCACAGGACCACAGAGCATCAACCCATAGAGATGGGACACATGGTTCTGGATAGTCTCCTTGCTGTAGTAATTTCATGTTTATTTTTTTATGTTCTACCCATGTTTATGTTTTATCATTTTGTCCATTTTCCAACGTTTAGCTGCTTTAGGTTCTTCATTTTACCATTCATGATTTAATGTTCACATATACACATCTTTTTATTCCCATTTTAGGGTCTGAAAAACTTCCCTTGGGTCCTATTTCTACTCTTGTTTTACTGGCGGTCACGTGATCGGCATCGTATCACTTTTTATTAGTTAAACAGACCGATTCGCACTAACATACTAACCCGTTTACCGAGCACTCGGCAGACACTAATCCAGCCTTAGAGCCACAACGGAAACAACACGGCGTCTATCCACGTAAGTAAAAACGAGCACTCTCTCCATACCATCTTTAATAAGATTAGCGGTGACTAACACTATCACCGTTTGTGTAATAGTGAAAGCCGTCTGGCGTGTTTTTAAATCAATGGTTTTATGGCTCACCGGAGCCTGAAAGGTACTTGAAGTTTTTAAACCCATAAGGGGATCTGGTTCTTTGTCCCCTAGAGGGGTTGCTACATTCTCGAAAAAAAATGTGCAATCTCAATTTTCTGGTCAGTTTGAAAGTGCTAACTTCTAATTCCAACAGGTCTGATTTGGTAGCTGGTACACATGAGGTTCCTTTTTGTAACAAGTTCATTTCTTGTTGAGTAAAGGTATAATCAGAAATGTTAATCACTAGTTTTTGTCGCCATTCATTGTTTCTTGTTGGTCTTTTTGGGTGCCGTCACACTTCCTGTTTGCGGTTGTTCTTTTTGTTTTGCCCCTCCTGAGTCGTCTAATGTTCCGGACTGTTCTAAAAAAGGAGTGCTAGTTGGGCCTGTTGTTGTGCTTGATGTTTGCTCTTGTATCATCTCTGTTGATCGTGGTCCCTGAGTTCGACCACCTTGTTGTCCACATCTTCGTAATGACTCATAAACCCAAGATTTAACCGGCACATTATCCATTATCCATTTTCACTTGTTAGGTTCAGCATTAACAACTCACTTCCGTAGCATTTTCGTAAAATTAAGCCTTTAGACTTCATACCGCATTTAAACCACTGAACACCACGCCCCCTCTGCATGTTGAGCACAATCACTTTTATTCAGCAGAACTCACCAGAAAGCACCCCCAGCATCATAATAACCACTTTAATTCATGATAATTTTTTGTAAACTCTGCAGACATAATATGTACACTACATATGTCGTTTTTGTAGATGCTCCCAGAAGAAGGGGTTCAACCAGAAATGCATTGGAGCAGGAGAGTGCAATTGTTGAAAATGAAAAAACTTTATTAAGTGCATTGATTATGTGGAGAAACATGCATCAATGGATATAATGAAATAAAACCACACTTCAAGTTCAACCAGAGTAAACATTTTGATTACCCTGACATTAGTGTGCCCTAAGGGATGCCATCAATTTTCAATTGACAGCACTACCAGCAAATGTAGGTCTGCCACTGGCAATATGGCCATTAACACATGGTAGGACTCAACATAGGTCTTAGAAAATTATTCCTATGTGCAACCCTTGGTAGCTTGGCTGCGAGCAGGCGGGCTTAACTTCAAAGACAGGTATGTTAATCATTTAAAAACACCACTTCAGTAAATATTTAAAACACAATACAAACTAAAAATCCAACACCATTTTATAAAATATAAAAATAGGTAATATTTTTATCTTTTAAATAACACCAAAACGAAACTATTTACTGTAGGGAGCCAGAGATATGAATTTTTAAAGATTAGTCACTTTCTTGTGAATAGAAACCAACAGTGCCCCTTTTAGTCATTTTGTTTTCTCTGACAGGGACACACCTTTAGAAATTGTTCTGGAGAATTTCTCACCACTCTTGGGCAGCCTTCTCCACAGGCACGGCCCGTGCAGGGCGTTATACCGGGGCAGTGACATCAGGCGGGGAGGGTCAAGAGGGGGGGGGGGTTGTAAAATGCGGGATATGGACCATTAGAGGTAAGTACCGAAAAAAACAAAAAACGAATTTCGTTGCCCATGCTGCATCGCCAAATGTGATGCAGCGTGGGCAACCAAATTCGTTTTTTCTTTCTTTCGGTACTTACCTCTAATGGTCCATATCCCGCATTTTACAACCCCCCACCCTGACCCTCCCCTGCCTGACGTCACCGCCCGGTATAACGCCATGCACGGGGCATGCCTGCTTCTCCAGCAGGCTGGGTCCAGTTAGAACTCCTTCCTGAAGTTCTGATTGCGGGTACCAAATTATCCAACACACAATCCAAGGTTCTGGAATCTCCAAGAGGGTCCTTGAAAGTGTGAAACTTCATTCCCGCAATCCACTTGAACAAAACCCTTACAAATCCACTGGTACTCCAGGCTGGAAATTCTTTGTGGGGATGTCCAGGTGAGCTCTAGTACCTTGTAGCTTGCAGGGAGTCCACTCTTTAGTTCTTTTACAGCAAGGTAGTCTACAGGGCTGTAGTTTCAGATGGTGCAGTCTTCAGAGGGCAGGCCTTAGAAAGTGCACTTCAAAATTCTCAGCTTGGCAACCTCTTGCTTTCTTAAGTTTCAAGCAGCAGATCTGAGAGGCTCTGCCCCTCTCAGATACTAATTCCCAGGTCTCTGGGTCAAGCAGGAGGTCATTGCTGACCAATGAAAGCAGGCCAACTCTCCAAAAATATGACCACCACCTGCAGAGTGTCGCATTATTTTGTCCCAGAGTGCACCAGATCTTCCAAATTCATAATGGCTGATTTTCCAGAAGAGAGTCAAGAGCTGGCTAAACATACCCCCTAGGATGGCTTATTTTCATAGACTCTCCCTCTACCATCTGCACATACCTTCCCTAGTCCTCGGTCTGGTTGGGGTCAAAAGTGTAGAGTGGAATTTGGCAATGTGGGTATCCCTCTCTCTTTGAAGACCATGGTTTATGACTCCTCCCCCTGCTCTGGCATTCCTGTGTAGCAGCACACTGCCCTCCCAGCAGAGCTGGTTAACCCCAGGGACTCTTTAACACCTCTTCAATGCAGCCAGGCTAATCCACTTAACTCTAATCAATCAGGGCAGACCACTGGAAGGCTGAATTTAGACTTGCAAACAAGAAAGTCTTATAACTTCTTGTATGTACACTTTAGGGTAAATTCACCAATATGATATTGTTGGATTTACTAATACCATTCTGGGAAGTCTTTGAATGGTATTTCTAGCCTTTTCCTATCAAGAGTTATTAGTTACTAACCTCTTGTCATGTTAACCTATGTGGCCTGGGATTCACAATGGGGAAAATGACTTTTCTTTCCAGCACTAGGGCTTATAAAACATATTTAATAAGTACTTCACTTATTTCTACAGGACCCCCACCCCATGTGCAACTAGCGGAGACTTTAGGGGTTCTGAATCTGTAGAAATATTGCAGATCCTCTCTCCACAGTGCTCCTAGCATCAAAGTCGAATTTTAGCAGCACTTTACCACAATGTGGGGAGTGAAATGTGAAATTTCACTTAACTCAGGGGATATAAAACTCATTTTATAAGGGTGTACTGTAGTATGGTTTATGGGCCTCTTTTTTACGTGCATGTTAAGTTAGCATAGCTTATTAGAAGGTTAAACGCCATTTTACCTTTTGCTGCTTTTTGCACACAACACTGCTTAGCTGTTTTTGCAAAGTTAGCTTTCACGAAGGTCTATACATGAGAAAGGGTTTGTTTTTCAACATCTCTAGACATACATGGTGCCCCTAGTCTGTACAGTGAGTGCTGAGCCGTCACGGTTCTCATAAAATGTGAGCCTGTTTATTGGCGTGCACGTGTAACACATTCTAGACACAACATTTTGGCAGCTACAAGCTGAGTAGGATTCTGGCGCCTTTATCATAGCACACTTGCCATAAATTTATACACTTGGAAGATTCCAGGGATGCAGAGAGACTAGCCTATCCAAATGTAATTTACACTTACTAAGCGGACAGGTAATGGGGTCCCCCCAAAACAAGCTCAATAGACCTTCTATAGTTTTATAATACATAGTCCCTATGGGGGGTGTTTAAACTAGGCCCTTTTATCACCTGGTAGCACTATCATTGTAATATGATTCCTCCCTTCGTATTTTATGGAATTGTAACCATGCTGACCATATTATTTTTAATCATATGTCTGCTTATGTTGGCTAAGATACTGCGCATGAGATCACGTTGTTAAAATAAATATTTTTACTTTACCGTGTCTCTTTTTCACTCCTGTTGTGGATTGGTATGAGCGTATAACAAAAGAGTGTTCTCACTTCCCACCATTCCTGAGATGGTCCTAAGTTGCATGTTATAGGTTGTCTAATCATTGGTTACTTTGCTATAGGACGAAGAGCTAATAAGACACTGATTACTAGCTGCTTGGGGTTTCTAGGTACTTAGGTGAGTTTCTAGTACACCACAATTCACTAATGTCCTAGGTCTCTGTGCACAGTTTTGCGTATGAGCAGACATCCTTGCAACAGTATTTTATAAATATCTCACTCCCACCCCTGGGACACCTAGGGGAGACCCTGGGCGTTCCAAATATGCCAATACATTGTAGGTTATCCATTTTAAAGTGCCTCAAACCCCAAAGTCAAGTTTGAGCACAATTTACTTTTTAAAAGCAGTCCTGGTACCCAGGGCTGTTTTTAAACTGACCTCAGGCTTCAGCATTGCACACATGCAAGTGCAAAAAGAGCTACTGGCCTCTAAACTGCCATGCCCTAGGGTACTAGGGACTTCTAGGTAGTTTTAATCCCCCTGCCCTATTATATACTACGGGCTTATAGGGTAGGTCATGCCAATCACAGGGGTACCCCACCATACCATTGTGTACCCTAGTGTATGTAGGTGTTCTAACTGTATTCTAATGTGTCTCTTTCAGCATAGCACTGGCCCTGGGTCTGGTTAGGCGGATGCCAGGGTCAGTCAGAGTCAGTTGCCACCAGTATCATTCAGCAAAAAGTTGGGGGGTGCCTAGGGCACAGGATGACTTTGCAACACAGCCCCCCCAAATGAAAGGTGATGGGTTACTAACCTGCACCCTGGTAGTCCTCATCAGCTAAGTGGAAACACCTGGAAATCCATCTGCATTTGCATGGGAAACCCCAGGTCTGTGTTCCACTGTAAAGTCCGTTCTAGTCTCTGTAGGGAAATGGACCACCTTAACATTTTGGGATTCTCCCAACTCATCTGCATGAGCCACCTGAGAGGTCTGTGGTCAGTTTGAACTCGAAAGTGAGTCTCAAACAAATATGGTCTCAACTTTTTCAGGGACCACACCACAGCAAAAGCCTCTCTCTCAATGGCACTCCACCTCTGTTCTCTGGGAAGAAGTCTCCTACTAATAAAGGCAACTGCCTGATCAAGGCCCTCTTCATTTTGCTGTGACAATACTGCCTAAATCCCTTGCTCTGAAGCATCTGTCTGAACCACAAATTCTTTTGTGTAGTCAGGGGCTAGCAGCACTGGTGCTGAACACATGGCAGCTTTCAGAGTGTCAAAAGCCTTCTCACACTCTGGGGTCCAATCCACCTTATTGGGCCTCTTTTTAGAAGTGAGTTCTGTTAGGGGCCCCACAATGGTCCCATAATTTCGAACAAATCTTCTATAGTACCCTGTCAGTCCAATGAATGCTCTGACCTGAGTCTGGGTAAGAGGAGCTGTCCAAACCCAAATAGTTTGGATTTTAGCTTGGAGAGGCTGTACATGGCCCCTACCAACCAGGTGGCCCAGGTACACAACAGAACTCAACCCTATTTGGCACTTGCTTGCCTTAATAGTCAGGCCTACCTGCTGCATGGCCTGAAGCAATTACCTTAGGTGGCTTAAGTGATACCCCTAGGTAGAACTGAATATAGGTATATCATCCAGGTAAGCTGCACTGAACGGTTCCAACCCTGACAAGACCCTGTTCGCCAACCTTTGGAAGGTGGCAGGTGCATTCTTTAATCCAAAGGGCATTACCTTGAACTGATAATGTCCCTCTGGTGTGGAGAATGCTGACCTCTCCTTTGATCCATCAGTGAGGGCAATCTGCCAGTAACCTGAAGTCAAATCAAATGTACTCAGGTACTTAGCAGACCCTAACTTATCAATGAGCTTATCAACTCTAGGTATAGGGTGAGCGTCAGTCTTTGTGACTGCATTTAATCCTCTGTAGTCCACACAGAACCTTAACTCCTTGAGTCACCCTGAGGATTAGGTTTAGGTACCAGCACCACTGGACTGGCCCATGGACTCTCAGATGGCTCAATTACCCCCAATTCCAGCATCTTAGCAACCTCAGCTTTAATGCTGGCTCTGACATGGTCAGACAACCTGTACAGTATATTTTTGACAGGTAGGCTGTCACCAGTGTCAAAGTAGTGCACACACCACTCAGTGATACTTGGGTTCAAAAAGAACAGGACTGCAAATTGCTCCAGCACTTGCCTACAGTCTATGTGCTGCTGGTCTGTCCACTTGGGAGAGAGCACTACTCCCTCCACTGACGAATCCTGCATATGAGTGGAGAGGAGGTCGGGCACAGGCTCAGTTTCCTCCTCCACACCCTCATCAGTGACCAGTAACATGGTCATGTATGCCCTGTCATGATGGGGTTTTATTCTATTCACATGCAGGACCCTGTAAGCGTTCCTGGCGGTGCCAAGGTCAACGAAATAGGTAACCTCACCCTTCATTTCCAAGATTCATAGGGCCCACTCCACTTGTCATGGAGGGCCCTTGGAGCCACAGGCTCCAACACCCACACCAATTGTCCTGGAGTATACGCCAGCATAGTGGCCTTTTGATCATGCTAGTGCTTTATGATCTCCTGGCTGGCCTCCAGTTCCTGTTTGCCATGTACATGTACTCTGCCATTCTTGATCTCAGGTCTAGCACATAGTCAAGCACATTGTCCTTTGCTTCTTTAAGAGGCTTCTCTAAAGAATCTCTCAGCAGGCTTAATGGTCCCCTCACAGGGTGTCCAAATAACAACTCAAAGGGACTGAAAACAACCCCTTTCTGTGGCACCTCTCTGTAGGCAAACAGTAAGCATGGAAGGAGAACATCCCATTTCCTCCTGAGTTTCTCTGACAACCCATTAATCATGCTCTTCAGGTTTTTTCTGAATCTCTCAACAAGACCATTTTTTGTGGGTGATAGGGATGGTAAACTTGTAGTTGACAGCACACTCATCCCACATAGCAGTCGGATAGCTGGACAGGAAGTTTGTGCCCCCATCTGACTGACACCACCTCTTTTGGAAAACCCACACTGGTGAACACACCAAGCAGTGCTCTAGCCACTGCAGGAGCATCAATGGTTCTAAGAGGTATGGCTTCAGGCTACCTAGTGGCATGGTTAACTACCACTAAGACATACCTATTCCCTTATGCAGTAGGTGGTTCCAGGGGACCAACAATGTCCATCCCCACCCTTTCAAAAGGAACCCCAACCACTGGCAGTGGTATTAGGGGAGCCTCTGTCTTGCCCCCTGCCTTGCCACTGACCTGACAGGTGGCGCAGGAGCTGCAAAACTCCTTTACCTTTTCAGACATATGGGGCCAGTAGAAATGGTTCACCAACCTGTTCCATGTCTTTGTCTGTCCCAAATGTCCTGCCAAGGTTATATCATGACCTAAAGTCAGGATGAACTCTCTGTACTTCTGGGGCACCACCAACCTCCTCATGGCCCCCTCCTTGAGGTTTATGGCCTCAGTATAAAGCAGTCCATCTTCCCAGTAGAGTTTGTGAAACCCACTGTCATCCCCTTCTTCCTCCTTAGAAGCAATCCGTCTAAAGCTCTCAAGGGTGGGACAGTCACGCTGTCCCTGACTGAACTCTCTGGAGGGTCCTCCTGCTCCTGTCAGTTCTGCCAAATCTGGCAGCTCTGGCAGGGATGGAGTCCCTCCCTCAGAGGCCAGCTCTTCCCCATCAGGGTTAGATTTTTCCGCACCTCTGGAGTTCCCTGGGCTGGCTCGCCCTTGTCCTGGTCCTTGGAAGCTTGGCCCTTTGTTCCAGGGTCCAAGTGTCCAGCCCTCCCTTCTGGCTAGTCTGTGACCTAGTCACAGCACATTCCCCCTCAGGGAGCTCCAATATTTTCAAATGGAGTCCTCTCTCCACCTCTGATCACACAGAGGCTTCAAGATAATTGCCCAGTAAACACAGGACTGGGAACACTTTTGGTATTGCGATATCTGGTTGATGACTGGAGTGGAAAATGTTTAATGTGATCCTTATCAGCTGTTTTCCTTCTTTTACTTTATAAAATGTGTACTGCTGCTCTGTGTTCAGGAATGTGGTCTTTTTAATCCATACTGCTCATGTTCTGTGAAGATATAAGCAATGGACATTGAAACGGGTCCCTTCGGAGCCCTGTAGTCATGTCTTTAACTTTTCAGGCAAAAACAAGTATTGGTTTCTGAATAATAAGTGTAAAAGCATTAAGGAAACCATGTTGTTCTGCTTACATTTCACATGGGCTACTTAATCATACATTCCATAAGAGGGTTTGTTTTTCCAGGATGCATAATGCAAGGTGTCTGCGTTGAGGGAATGATTGTTTATGTGCAGAAGGTGTCCCTTCTTGCACATAAACAATCCAGAATGGCGAACTGTACCTTCTATGTGTGCAAATCATAATTTTTTAAATAATTGTTTATGTGCAGGAAGGGACACCTTAACTTCACACAAACAATCATTCATGGCGTTTTGCAGCACACATTGAAACAGCAAAAAACACAAGGAAACATGTAGCATTTCTCCTCGTTTTGCTATGTTAGGGCCAGGTTTACCCTGGTCTTAATTTTGGGGCTGCCTCCTATTTACACCACCCTTGTAAATAGGGGGCAGCGTCAAAATCAATGGGTGTTGCTGCGGAACACCCACCTCAACACCCATTGCATTCCCCTTTCACGCTAACTGTAGTGTGATAGAGTTGCCTTATTTACAAGGCGGCGCTAAGGAGAAGGGTTTATCGCCACAGGAACGTCATAAAAAGTGACCTTCCTGTGGCAATAGGGGCTTGTAAATATGCCCCTAAGTTTGCAAACTTCACGGTCTCTGTGCTTCTTGTACAAGTACTTTTAACATGTGCTGCCTGCTTTGGGGGTCACCAGAATTATGCAGCAATGGAGGACAAAATTACGTCACAGTGTTAAATTATGCTGCAAAAAAAGGCTGCAGCGTAATGTAGTACATATTCTGATACTTTATTGTTTTGATTTTTTTACACATACTAACAGTCTCTGTAAAGAGTTTACCTCAGTAGTACCAGTGTAACATACAAATGCAGCAGTGACAAAGGTGACCAGTCATCCACTTGGCAGCAACACTAGTCACATTTTTTTTTTATGAACACATTTTTATTGATTTAAACATAATAAAAGAATACACCGGCCTTACAGCACGACACCATAAACATCTAGGACTAAGAAATAACATAAAAATATGAAATTGGACATTCTCTTCATAACTTAACCACACTCCCCAACGATTTCCCCCAAGCCCTACGATATTTCTTGAGACATCCACGTGCCTCGTACATAACCGTCTCTTGTGTGGCACACCAGTCCACACCAGCCCTCCATCGTCCAACTCTCGGAAGTACAGAGAGCTTCCGGGAGGCCGCAATGTCTCTTTTGGCAACCACCAGCGTGTTGTGAAAAACAGCTTCTCGTTCCGAGACCCGTCCAACCCATCAGTGATGCCCAGGATAGTGTGCTTTGGGTCATGAGGAACACGCCCACACCACGTGAAGGAAGTCAGCGAGGTCGTGGCCACATCTAGTACAAGCAGAGGTTGGACTTAGCCCAGCTCGTTGAAGGCGCATCGGGGTGAGATATGCAGCATGTAGATAATATAGTTGCACCAAGCATAATCTAGCGGATGCAGTGACCGTCCTAGGAGCCATAAGGGCGTCGCACCAATCCTCCTCATCCAAGGTGCCCGCCCAACCCTCTCACTGAGCCCGCAATCGGTCCAGGGAAGTGGGGTTATTGTTGATCAGTGAGCGGTAAATGTGGGAGATGCCAACCTTCCCCAGGTTCCCATACATAGTCTGGGCCTCAGGCTGGCTGTAGTCAGGAAGTCGTGTACCTGTTGCAAGGTTTGTGTGGCGAGCGTGGTGCAGGTGCAAGTACCTATAGAATTGTGACTGATGCAAGGAATGTCTGTGTTGAAGGTCTTCAAAGGACCGCATGTGATCCCCCACCCACACATCACCCAGCTGTGAAATGCCTATAAGGTCCCCAGCCCTAAAACCCTTCTTTAAGCCGGGTCCCCTGCCATAGGGGTGTGCAATGGGACTGTGTGTGTGTCCATTTGGTGTGCCGCAATGCAGCCCTCCAGGCCAGCAACACAGAGCGCGTCACCTCCGGTAGGTTTGAAGGAATATGGGCCCGTACAACATAGCCTGAATCCCGGCGAGGCCCAACTCCCGACCTCGAGCCTATTGGCCGGGTCTGGCCGGGTCTGACTATCCCCGTTGAGCCAATCATATATGGAGAGAAGCGTGTGGCCAGATAATACAAGTAGAGGTGGGTCATTCCCATGCCCCCATCAAATGAGGGGATCCTACATACGTTGAGTGCCAGTCAGGCCCTACCTTTCCCCCACAAAAACCTGTTGGTCAGACTGTTGAGTTCACAAAACCAAGCCCTGGGAAAGCCCACTGGGGTGTTTTGGAGAACGTAGAGGAAGCCGGAAAGGGCCATAATTTTGAATAGGGCGACCCTCCCCATAGGGTTCAGGGGCAATGATTGCCACTTCTGAAGGCCCGCCTTGACCCATTTCATCAGGGGAGCAACATTGAGTGTCCAGATGAGCAGATATTTGAAGGATTGACGGCAAAGAGGAATATTGGATTGCCAATTGATACATTCACGGGACAGGTTGAGGGGAACCAGAACCGCCTTGTCAGGATTCAGCTGGAGGCCGGAGGCCAGTTCAAACAAATGCAGAACGTGGAGACAGTGGGGGCCTGACCGGGTGGGATCTGCCCGGTAGATGAGGATGTCATCTTTTTAGAGCTCAATTTTGTCTGGTTCAGTGCTGGGCCACTCCCAACCCAGCACACGCTCGCACGACCGCACCATGGCCGACAAGGGCTCCATTACCAAGGCGAAGAGCAGAAGGGACAGGGGGCAACCCTGTCTTGTTCTCCTGCAAACCGAAAAGGGCTCTGACAGAACCCTGTTTACCAGGACACGAGCCAGAGGGAAAGCATTGAGAACCTTAAGCATGGCACGAAAGCGGGGACCTAGTCCCATCTTTTCAAGGACATCCTCCAAAAACCCCAAATCCATTGAATCGAATGCCTTCTCAAAATCCACCAGGAGAATCGCCAGATACGGAGTGAGGAGATGCTGGTGTGCCAAGGCTGTTTGCAATCTATGGAGGCAGTGCCTCGTGAGGGCATGAAGCCGCACTGGTCGGGATGGACCAGCGTGGTCAAGTGAGGGTTTGAGTCATTGGGCAAGTATTGCGGTGAACAATTTGACCTCAGTATTAATGAGGGAGATAGGGCGTTTGTCATTACATCGCAGCAAGGGTGGCTGGGACTTAGGAAGAACCACAATGGTGGCAATGTCTGTCTCCTGTGGGAAGGAGCCCTTTTCAACGGCCTCCCGAAAGAGCTCCGCCAGATGGTGGTGAGAATATCCCGATACTGCATGTACTACTCTTAAGGAAGGCCATCTGGGCTCTGTGTCTTGCCTCAGGAAACAAGGGCAATCGCTCCCTCTATCTCCTCGCGTTTGATGGGACGATCAAGATCCTCTTGACTAACGGAGACCAAGCTGGGGGGAAGGCCACCCCCAACCTCCAGCATGTCTGTGAGAGAAAGGGATGGAGATCTGGCCTCATATAGTTGACAGTAATAGGAGGCGAAGGCACGGGCCATTTCCTCAGGGGAACGCCACATTGAGCCATCCTTCGTCACGATTTCGGGAATTATATGGTTCGCCCTAGGGTATGTGGCAAGGCAATGAAGGTGCGAGCCATTCTTGTCGCCCTAGCCATACACCCTGGCCACGGATGAACACCAAAGGAGTTTGGCCGCATCCAGCAACAACTGCTTGATTTTTGACCGGAGCGGGCAAGAAGTCTGGTGTCAGGGGCCTCTGTGGATTGGGCAGAAGGACGCTTAAGGCGCAGAACCTGTGCTTCCTGAGTGGTGATTTGCTCTACTTGGTCTTGCTGCTGGAGCTTAAGTTGGCCCTTGGCAACCCCCCTAATCGTGGCCTTGCCCGCCTCCCACAGAATGCCCGGGTAGGAGAGAGATCCATCGTTAGAGAGGAAATATTGTCTAAGTTCCCGTCCCACCACCTTTCGAAACTCCTTGTCTAGGAGGAACCAGGCATTGAGTCTTCATGTTTGCCGCATAGAGGCGGGGGCCATGTGAACAATTACCGGGGAGGGGTCCGAGATACCGTGGGGAAGGATAGCGACATCCTGAATCGGGAGGCAATTTGTTGATGGAACAAAAATGGCATAAATGCGAGCCGGCGTGTGATGTGTCGCCGACGTGTGAGTAAACTGTTTAGAGCATGGGTGCCACGTGGCCATGCATCGCACAGACCCAATGACTCGGTCCAGGTCCTCAACTGCTTTGCCTGCGTGATTCTAATAGGAGAAGGGGGGCTGATCATGTCAAGGTCAAGTGAGGAGACCGCATTGAAATCGCTCCAAGGAAAGTGGTACCCAGAGGTAGAGATGCCAAGAGGTCTACGGATTTAGCTAGTGTGGCCGTTGACATTGAGGCAGGATAATAGACCGCCACAAGGTTGATGGGGCTACCGTTTAGTTTGCCACTGAGGGCCACAAATGCGCCCTGGGCATCAAAGGCTGTCGGCCAGTTACAAAGGGAAGGGAGTGTTTCACCAGCATCGCCACCCCTTGGGATCCCCGAGTGAATCCCGAATGCCAAATTCTATTGTAGCGGTAGCGCGCTAGAAAAGGGCAATGGTTACCCATCAGATGTGTCTCGTGTAACAGCAATTTGTCTGCCCCAAGGAGTTGTGCATGGCGCAGGACAGCCATACTCTTAAAATGGCCCAGCAGGCCGTTAACCTTCCAAGACATAATGCACAGAGAAGTGTTTAGTACAGGTGTGTCAGGCATGGTGACATGGTGGGATGACGTGAAAATAGAGTCCTGTAGGGGGACCCTGTATTAAGAATGGGTGCCAGAGGGTATGGTACAGTGTCCAGAAGGAAGTCTGCGTTTCTCGCCGGGTGCAAATCTTGGTGCCCTGTGAGTGCTGGTGTGGCAAAACTAAGGAATAACAAAAACAAACTAAACAGAAAAACACAGGACAATGGTCCCCACACCCACCCTACATTTCAGGAACGGAAGCATCTGTTGCCATAGCAATAAACAATTGAAACAGGACCAAACTAAAACGCTTGGGATAGTGAAAGCGTGGAGGACCCCTCCTCATGACAGGATGTCCATAAACAAGTCCATTGGGAAAAAGAAAATAATGGGAGTCTGAACACCATCTCCGGCTGCGGAGCCAGTCCTGGCAGGCAGGGACGGGATCAGGCAGGGTCTCTCAGAAGCATCGGGCTACGCGAGAGGTCCGTATCTGGAAGATCAATAAGAGAAGGCCGGGGTGAAGCACCTTTACATTCCAAGTGGCCAGAAGAGCCAGAGTGCCTCCCGGCTAAAGACTCCCCAGAGAGTAATATTGGTTGTCGGGAGCGGCCAGGTGGGGAGTCCGACTGGGCCCATCTCGGCCCGCGGCACCTGCGGGGACGGTTGCATTGTAGCTGGGGGGCAAATGGCTTGAGAAGGATGGGTCCACCACTTGCCCCCCTCAGAGGTGAAGTCTGACCACCAGTACACTGGGGACGCTCCTCTGTTGCTCAGACCCAAGCCTCGGTAGGAGAGTCAAAAAACAAGGTTTTGTTAGCGAACACCACACTCAGGCGTGCTGGAAAGAGGAGCCAATATTAGATGTTGAGCGTCCTCAGTTTTTACTTAACCTCGCTAATGGACTGGTGTTGACCCTGGACCTCACGGGTATAATCCAGTAAGATCATGGTTTCATTGATTGCCTTGGACCTGGGCGCTTCATTTTTAAGCTCTGAGGTGCCCAGGGCAGAGTGTCAATCAGTGGCATCTAGTCACAGAGTGGGGTGGGGTAAGCAGTTTCACTGACCCCATCCTACTCTGACGAGGTTGAGACTGCTGCCTTCCAATCAGCCAATGAGGCAAGGCAGCATTCCCAACCCTTCTGGCACCTCTGAGGCTTCCCTCTTGTAGAGAGATGCAGTTAAGGTAAGTTGTATGCGTTTTTTATGTTTCATGCAAGTATGTATAAATATATGTGTATCTAGCTAGCGCTATGTAAAATTCTCAAATAAATAAATTAATACATGTGTTAGTGTTGTGAATGGGCGTGTGTGTGTGCATGTGTGAATGCACAGGTGTAAGTGAGGTATATGTGTGCATATGTGACCACCACCCCCCTCCCAGGTAAAAATACCGCTTGCCACTGCTTTTAAAACAGAGATCCTTTTGTTATATGAAGCTAATATGTCACAATCCTTCGAATATAGACAGTGAGGTTTGACCCAAAATCAAGGAACTCCATGCAAACTGAAAGATTACTTTAGAACCTTGTTTATATCCTCAATCTTTGGATAATACAGACTTATTAGCACACTCAACAACTGCATAGCATATTAATCCCTACTGTATGTTTCTGCAGACCAAGTGCTCTTAATATATAATGCCTACTAGTGTGTATGATATGACTCCTACACGTTGTAGCCTCATTGTGCTCTTGCATATTAGTGCTTTAATTTACAATTGGCATTTATATAACCATCACTTTATGCGCTCTCCTAGGAGGCCATGTATTGGATGTACATTTAGTCTGAACACCTTAATGATCCAGTGGCAGGGGCTGTGAGAAAGCAATACTGCCTTCCGCCACGGGACTCTCAATTGTTCCCATCATAAATGTCTACTTGCAGTCTGAACTCACCCAAACCTGAAGGCGACTCATTTCACAATTTGAACTATTAAAGTATGTTTTGTGAAAATGAAACTAGATAAAGGAAATACTCCTAGGGAACACTGTATGAAGTAAGCACATGAAATGTAAACATGGACTGCTTTGCTGGCATGGATTGTTTTAGGTTGTTTACAGTCAATGCTGAGACTTTAAAGTTAAGAGCATGAATAATTAAAGCCCTGGCTGGGTGATAAGAATAAAGGAGCCTCATGGGAGGGACCAGGCCCATGGTGGTATGTGAGTGGGACAGTGCTAATGATGAAGGGGAACGGAGTGGGATGGAACATGAACAGTATGACTGAATCAGTAGAGTTAAGGGAGTGTCCGTGTTGAGGGCGTCGCCAAATGTTCTGGGAAAATAGCTCATTTTCCTTTCTGCTCCAACAGCCTTGCGTTCATCTGTACCCCCAAACAAACCCATTTGCTGCTTACCTAGACTATGAGCTCTAGCCGAGTGCTTGCTGCAACACAATGGAAACAACAATGTCCTCTATACTTTTTAGTGCCAGAGTAAGTGGTCACGGTTAAGGACTTTGGAACAGAGGGTAGGGAATCGGTTGGAGTAGGTGACTGTCTCTTTTCTGGCCTCTCCTTACATTTTATCTGGAAAAGTGTGGAAGTCTCATCTTACTGCAGCAATCCTCAGTTTTCACACTTTGCTTCACATTTACGTATACTTGTTTTGCACGTAAACTGCGTTTCAGATTTGTCTGCTGCAATGTTTATTTTTCCTGTTGCCCCATACTGTTATTGTAAAGGAGGTTTTTGTTGTTATTGTAAAGGAGGTTTTTGTTGTTGTCTATCTACAGACAAGTACATAAAATGTAAGCTGTGCCAAACAAGTTGTGTTTCAATTACTTTAATACAAGGGGATGTTTCTTAATATGTGGATCATTGTGTGCTGTTAATTCTGCATTACCTCTTCAGCATTCCCATTGCTGGAATTTCATTGACATTCCCATTCATAGAGCTAAGGTGGGTTATAATCTTCTTGTTTAGAGTTAATTCAAGAATGCCAGATTTGGGTTTGGTTCTGTGGTGACAGAACTACAAGATGAAAAGTCAAAGTGGGGACTGGTGTTGAAAATGAGTAGCTATTAACACAGGTGCCTAGTTAACCTCCTCCCACTATCTGTATAGTGAATATAATTTAGATTCATCCTTAAAATGTTTTCTGAAGACTACTTTTGCAAATTTGAGAGTTTTGACTTTGGGCTGACACTCGTTTGCATTGGGCTAAATGTGAGCTTATACTTGGGCATCTTTGGGCTTGGGATCGTCTCAAAATCTGGCAACACTGGCAGGCAGGCAGCAACAGGAGGCGAGAACACCTCCTGGAGGGAATGGTGGAAGACGGCTTCCCCTGTTGCTTATATGTGGACAAGCTAGTCTAAATCTTGGCAGTATAAACACTGCCTCCACTGGCTCTGTAATCTGAAAATGAATGACAGCGTTAACTGAGAGACAGGGTTGCCCTCATTTGCATACCTACATGTTAATGATGCTTAACAGCAGAAATCATGCCCCACAAATAATTTCTGCCAGAAATTTCTTGCCCTGGTGGACCATCCTACTCAATTATGCCCACAAATATTGAATGGGTTGAATGTTCCTGCCATAAGGCACAGTCTATGGGCCATATGTATCATCAACCAGATTTGCGATTCTGAAATAGCGATTTTTTAGAAATCGCTATCTCAGAATCGCAAACTGGGATGTATGTACAAATTCGCAATTTTTTAGCGAATTCTTAGAATTCCTTATTTGCGATTAGCTAATTGCGAATTGCAATTAAGGAATATTTTCCCATTCATTTCTAAGGGACAGGAGGCCCATAGGAATGAATGGGAAGTTAGTCTCAATTTGCGATTCGCAATTTGAGAATCGCAAATTGAGAATAATTTCAAAAGACACCCTGTTGCACCCCTGAAATAAGCATGGGTGCACATGTGGCGCACATACATGCCCTAAGGGCATGTATGTGCGTCACATGGCACTTTGAAAGATGAAAAAATTTGAATTTTTCAAGGAATTCGCAAATTACCACCAACTTGAAGCTGGTGGTAATTTGCGATTCCTTAACGACAATTTGCATTTTTTTTTTGGCTTCATACATTGCATTTAAGGAATCGCAAAATGTTCAATTCCTTAAATGCAATTGCAAAATTAGGAATCGCAAATTTTGTGATTCCTTGTTTTGCACCAGCTTATCCTTAATACATTCCATTTAGCAAATTTGCATTTGCAAACGCAGAAATTCTGCGAATTTCGGCGTTTGCGAATGCGAATTTGCTTGATAAATATGGCCCTATATATATATAATATTGACATACTGACCACTGTGTCTGCGCGCTTACAAACTGGGTGAACTTATCTCTCATTTTAATGCCTGGATATGTTAAAGAATGCTTACTTAAGCCCTTTGCTGGGTGTTTGCAGTTTATTCCAGAATCTGCACGTTTCAATGTTTCCAATGGAAATACACAAGCTGCTGTGAAGACCTTAACATGGATCGCAAAGGTGAATCGCTCTGTCATGCCAGAAGGTGCACTGGAAGAACCAGCTATGGTAAGAACCGCTTCTGTGTCTTTAGCAAAAATCCTGAACAATCGCAGGTTGAGGAGAAACTACAGTCTTGTTATTGTGGTTAGATCTGTTTACCATCATTTTTAGAGAGATTTTTGATTTTTTCTGTAATACTTAAAGACTTTAAATAGATTTATAATATTGGTTTATACTTATAAAAGAGACCTCATGAACACTTTAAAACTGAAGTCCAGTTTATTGCAGAAACACTTACATTTCCAACAAACTGATATCTTGTACAGTATGTACATGTCCGCATCGTGGTATATCATTTAGAAGTCATGCAGCTTACAATTGCCACTTTTTTTTGCATGAATAGTTAATAGTTAGAAAAGTTATGAAGATGTCTTCTGTTGTCAATGTTTTATATTACAGAATTTGATGAACCAATGGTTACGTTAATTTACTGCAGGAATATAAACAGAGATTTCAGGACATTAAGTGGTAATCAGTGCACATGGATATTAATTCATCATCTCATAACATATAAACATTCTGAGATTTCAAAAATCCATAGAAGGTATGCAGATATGTTTAGTGACTCTGAAAGCCTTCTCCTTTGTGCAATACTGACTTAGCAATGACCTTGTCCCTTGAGAAACATGCTCCCTCAGTCATTACAGGTATTCTGATGGGATTAAGTAAGTGTACTGGTCAACCAGTCACTAGTTCCAAAAATCTTGAGGGCATATTAATATCATGGGAAAACAGTACTTGCTTTGCCATGATTTGAACCTTTGACTATTTAGGTTTAATCTCAGTGGGACTTTGTGATAGCACTAACATGCACAGGAAGCACTGATTGCAGAGTAGTTATCTATTTGTGTGTTGCTTGTAATCATCATTATTCACATATTGTTGTGGTGGATCTTGGCATGTGGAACCGCTTATGTGTGCAACGTTATTGCCTTTGAGAGGGGAGTGAAAGTATACTGGGATGAATTGGTGACACTATGCAAGAAAAACGTTTGTGAGGACATGCGAGATGATATTGGCTTTGGCCAACAGGACTAAGAATGCTGATAGGTGTCATAAGTTGATTAGCTGGAAGAGGAAAGGTTAAGCTGGGTGAAGTGAATGAAGGCAAGAGGGCCTCAATTTTAGAAGAGCTCAGAATAAAGGAGCATGAGATCGAGTGATGCATGAGTGTGATTTGTGCGTATATATGTATAGCTTGGAAAAACAGACTAAAATCTGGATGTTTTGGGTGTATAGGATGGTATAGAAGTGAAAAGATGAAATGATCGCTCTTTGAATGATGGTACAGGGGGAGGAAAAATAGATGGCTGAGAACCAAGTCCTGACCACTGGTCATGGATAATAATGTGTTTGAGGAGAACAGATGGAAAGTGAAGAAGCCTAGGCTGTGTTGATAGGTGGTGAGGCTGTGCCATCTAAGGAATTGTCAGTTCACCCAGAACAGGTCTCACTTACATGCTGTACTCTAAATAGAAGAACTGCTAATGATCTCAAAGATATTGGGAGGGTGTCAAAGCTAGAGGGCAGTGGAGGGATTACAGGGAAGATGTGGCCTGGTCTCTACATCTCAGTCACATCAGCATGCACATTACAGAGGTCTGCAGCACCAAGAACTAGACATTTAGATAGAAATGAAGACGAAGAAAAATATAATTTGTATCCTCTAACTGAAAGTATAAGATGAATTACTGCACTCACGTTCTGTGGGTATGTCTAATATAGAAGCAGCTTCTGAAGTGGCCATAAATAGAGCCAGACCTTAAAATGTCCCCCACTTGAGACTCCATTATCAGATGCTGGTCAAATTAAACTCAAGATTTGGTACTTGGATAGCTGGATAGGGGGAGGGTCTTTGGGGAACATCTGAAGGCTTGAGGGAAGGTGTCAATCATGTAACAGAGTAAACTGATCTAACTGAAGTTTTCATTGGTGTTTTCACCAACATGGAGGATAAATAACCAACTGGTGTGTGCTGTGGACATGCTTATGGAATGAAAGTTCAAAGAATGTAACTGTTTTCCACCTTATGAATATTTCACAATTGTTAGCACCGTAAACAACATGCTACCAAAAGGTAAACCATTGCAGCGTTTACAATGACCATGGAAAGTAAATAAAGCAAAATTATTCAGTAACTATTACTTCAGGCTATTCAGAGTCATCCTTTCTTCTCCGAAGAACATCTAGCAAACACACTGGGTTACTTAGAGTTCAGCGGATGGAGATTAGAAATCCACTAAATTCGGCGGATGTCCCGTATGTACAATTTATAATTAATATATTGAAATATTTATTAAATCAGGAGGACCGAAACTGGATATATTTGGCATATATTTAGCATCATCCAAACTCTAAATATCTCCCGTAGTCTGTGCCAAATGAGATTTAAATTAGATCTTTGGAACTATGAATCTGTTTCTGAGTTGTCGCTTCCACGTCCTTATAATCCCAGGACTCGGACACTTCCACTGGCGTCCAGTTCAGTCAAAAACACCTTTCAATGTTTGACTATGGGCCCAAGCTGTCCACACAAGGACACTATCTTATTTCAGTACTGATTTTTCATAACACAAAAACTGTTAACAGATGGAACCCAATGGCAGGTTACAGCTCAGATTAGTCAAGAGGTCATACATTACAAACGTTTGCATGGACATTTGTCAGCACATTGGTCCTACAGAAGAACGTGTTATTCCATTACCTTCATAATAATAACCAGGTCATCCTACTAGTTAAGGTCAATTTTTCTAATCTGGCTAAGGGTCCTTTCCTTTGCTAGTATCCTCTAACACAAACTAGTTCCAGTTTAATAAGCATACTTCATATGAGGCACATCTTAACCTAAAATCTTTATTGCCAGATTCTTGATTATTCTAAATTCCAACGAATGTAGTAATCTCTGAGCGACCAGCCAAACACACCAAATCTGGAATACTGGCTTAAACACTTAGGGCATCATTACGATGCCGGTCGGACTCCTGTCCGACCGGCACCGTAATGGAAGAGGGACCACTCAACAAGGAGTCTTCGGTCTCCCTTCCCTTATAACAATGCGACCGCCTTCAGGGCGATCGCAAAGTGTATATTGTCTATTGTGACTTGTGCTGCGGGCTGCAGCAAAAGCCGCACTAGAAAATGTACACTTTAAGAATATCCCATGTACCATGCGATGCCTGCCACATGGTTCAGGGATGTTTCGGAGAGCACCAAAGTTCCTCTCCAGGGCCCATATTGGAGGGGCAGGGGGGAAGAAGGGCAGCTAGGGGCCCCCAAAGTCACTTTCCACCTGCCTTTTCTTGGCGGTCGAACCATCATGAAAGGGCAGGCAGAAAGGGACATTGTAATCCCTGTAGCAGTGCCTGGGAAGATACCATCACTATTACAGGGATAACTTACCCTCTGACAGTCCGACGGGCCCCTTAAACCCATCGGAAAGCATCGGACTGTCCCTCCGCCTGCTGCTTCCGAAGGCACGCATTGTAATGCGTCGGTCAGACGATTCGGATGCGGTCCTACTGCCATCAGAATGACCCGCTTTATCTTTAAGTCAGTTTTCCAGCTTTAGTTTCGATGGCTTGTTCAAGTAAATATATTTCTAGCTTCCTTTTTGCCAATAATGACCCAGCACCATTAACATAAGTTGATTGTTAACTCTATTTGACAAAAGGGACTAAACTCTTTTAGCATCTCTTAGACTCTAAAGTGATTAATTGTTCAGCAATAACATCAAATTTCCACAGTTTCTTCTCAGTATTACTTTACTACTGGGCGTACATCTTGGAACCTGCTCGAACCCTTTTACACATAGGGCATGCTGAGAGACGGTCTAAATATATCTTACTATGATGACTGTATCCTATGTAGAAACATGAAATTGCCTTATTTAAATCAGATATTACTGGAAATCTTCTTAATGTGACTTCAGGCTGGAACACACTCCCTTTCCATTCGTGTCTCAGAGCAATAAGCACTCCATTTCCCTTTCAATATCTGCCGGGGGTGTTGTTGATCTGTTTGTAATGCACTATATAGTAGTGAAATAAGTGTAATAGAATGTTCTGCCTTTTATTTCTTCTCTGCTACCTCTTGGAAACCAGCCTAGATCTTGTAAGCAATGTTATTCAATTTTTGAAAGTCAGGAGTATCCCAGGAAATGACCTGTCTGGACAACGACCTGCGTCCATTTCTATGCAGCCCCTACTCTGTCTATTGACAATCATGAATTCACTCATTTTTAGGCTTGACATTAGCCAAGACCTTTTGCTTTTACTAAAAGTATAGCTATAATACACTTATAGGGGCTTTTAGCCAGCCCTCTTCTTCTATTAGCCTGTTACCATGTCATTCACGTTTCCATTCGCCCACCACAGCATACATCATGGGGCAATGTGTCAGCCCTCTTCAGCCTCTGGCTAACTTCCCAATGAGTGACGGCATTCTTCCATTTCATGTCTGCACATAAAATAGCTCCATTCAGAGCTAGGCACTATACAAGTAATGTGCGATTTTTAAGGCAAAAAATATTTTGATTTTAAACAGTGCTTTGTGTTTTTTTTAGATTGACGAGGGCCCAGCAGGTTCCCCAACATTAAAGGTTTGCACAAAACATGACAAAACAAAAAATCAAGCATTTGGCAGATAACGCCAGAACAATAGGCTTAGGCATTGCTTCTTTGAAGATACTGGAGAAGGGTCTCTCCTGGTTCTTAAAGACTTTCTTTACTACCCAGTTCCAGATTTGCCCCATGAGGTGGAATAAGTAGGGGCATTTCTTCAAGAGGTTCGCGCAGTACAGAGAGAGATGGTCAAGTGCCACTTGAGAACATATCTCCTCCAACAGACCTTTTTCGGGTGACGCCCTACAAACCATCCTACCACGGGCTGCAGCTGTTCCGCCAAATAATACATTTCAAGATCAAGATTAGGCGCAATCCACCTTCTTCATTATGGTATCTTCCATATGTTCATCTTCCCTCAGATGCACTTTCCAAATCATATCTGTTTGTTCATTTGCTGGTCTAACTCCTTGACCATTTGTTTCAGCAAAAGGAACACTCCCAAACACAGGGAGGGATAACATGATCTAAAATATGACTGAATTGCTCAGTCCTCCCCCCCCCCCCTCCCATAATCCCACCCATGTTGTATTGACCAGGTCTGGAGCTGCATCTGAAATTCGAATGTTTAAATACCTAACTCTATCCATTTTGCACTAAGGTGGACAGTAATTATGTTCTTGAGCTCCCTAGACCGCTCAAGAGCAACACAAATACATCCCAATTAGTATGTAGCCCAGATACTCAGCCAGATTCTTTGAACTCCTCCAATAGCACGATCATCAAACACGTAAATAAGTGTGTTGTTAACATACACAAAATCATCAACCATGGTGCTCGCACAAGGGCCAAACCGAGGAACCAAAACCAGCCCTGGCAAAAATGCTCAAACCACCCACAACTCCTGTCGTCTCCTCGCTCAGTCTCTCGCTTTCATTCCATCCGTTCTCTTTCTCTCCTTAGCTCCTCTCTCTCTTCTCGCTTTATATCTACCTTCCCTCTATTTCTCTTCTTCTCTTTCTCTCTCTTGAAACCTCCTCATGCCTGTTGCGATTAACCTCGAGGAACTGGGGAAAGTGACAAAGGCAACAGGACTTTCAAATCAGCCTCTAATGGCTCCAGCGCAGTGGCGGCTCCTCCACATTGGCGGAGGAGCCTTGCCCTACTGCCTGGCTTAGAGCCAGTAAATGAAAAAATAAACAATGTCATTGTTTTATTTTTCATTTTACGGTCTGAGCCAGCTTGCGTAGGGAGGAGAGATGCACTGGGAGGAGGAGCTCGATGTTCACTCTACCCCCTAAGTGCGCATATGTGTTTTGGCAGGCCGTCTCAGGCTGACCAAAATACACGTGCACTTAGGTTTTCACCAGCCCAGTTGCATTGAGCAGCTGGGCTGGAAAACCCCCACAGACTCCCTGGTCCCAGCAGGGCATCTTTCCTGCCTGCTCAGACCAATACACGGGCTGCTCTCACGTGAGAGCAGCGCAGGGATTGCAGGGAGGGCGTGCCCTGCCAGGAAGGACTGTGCTGAGTGCGACGTGGGAGGCAGCTCCAGGTAAGTTTTTAGTATAATTTTCTTTTTATTATAACCTCCAGTGCACGCTTGCGTTCCCCCACGCTCCCTTCACCTGCCCACCACCCCTTTATAGTGGCGGCCGCGACTGCGCCAGCCCACTGGGGAAATGCACAGTAGACTAAAAAGCCTGTCCCGCCCTGGCTCGCACCTGTCCTTAGTCTACTAGAGTTTTTCAGTTTAATAGATGAAGACTCCATGGATGCTGCAAGGATGAGGTGAGAGGAGGACGCCATTACAGAAGCCTGTCAAAGCCTCTGCCATCTATCTAGCAGCAAAACATTGTGGCAAATCACAAATGCACTCAAAGCCTCAGGTATCTTCCCTTTCCTCTTTCACTCTCTCACAGATCGCGCCCCTCTAAAGTGCCAGTGTTACAGTGTCCATTGAAGCACAGCTTGCAATCGCAGCTCAGTGCCAGTCATAAGGACATAGACAACAACATCTGCTACACATGGACAAAGTGGAATCAGTAGCATGTAATAATATAAAATGCAGCACAAAAGGATATATTTCATGGGAGCTTAACAATAACTGCAATATGAATTAGTAAAAACCTTAAAATAAAAATAAAGACTAATAAAACATATTGTGTATATGCAAGATTCCAAAATGACAAAGAAATATACAGGTAAATTTGTCAGAGGCAGAAAAGTCATAAAAATAAAGCTTTAGTCAAACCTCCACGACCCTTAGGGTTCGAAGGCACAGAAGAGCCCGATGAGGGATCTGATCTAGAGTTTAGGGGGTGGGTGGGCACGCTGTCACAAACATGATGAATATCCTGTCCGCCTTACTACAAGTGCATCATAATGCACCTGTAGTAAGGCGGACACGCTTTCGGTCTAATTTGTGACAGAGACTTCATCTGCCAAACTTGAATCAGGCTGCGAGTAATGGAGATGACTTCATTCTGAGGGAGTACCACCTGCCTGGGATCAAAAACCTATTAAACATGGTGAGATCCTACACTATGCCTTGAACGGCAGACATCTCAGGCCATGCCAGCGGAGCCACAGCTGCTATATGCACTAAAAGTTTATACCAAAGGTTACCGTTACAGATCTAGGGGCATATTTATGTAGGAGGTGCGTCACCCTTGCACCACTCAACTGGGCGCAATAGCGACGCAACTCTTAAGTGTGATGTATCAAGCCACGCAAGGCCACGATGCATGGATTGATAACTCTATGTTGATACAGCGCAAATCACTGCATTGCATTACTCTGCTCCAGGGAGGAATTCCCACACATACACCCATGGATTTTGGCGCATTCCCAGATTTGCTGTTACTGGTAAACCTGGGAATGCATCCAAATGCTGCACCTCCCCCAGTGAGGTATAATGAAGAGTAATATCTTTATTCCTCCTCGTTACTTTCTCTGTGTGCTGCATTCTGAAGCAGCCATAGAAAGAGGAATATGCCTCAGGGGACTGTTTGGGTGTAGGAAGGTGCCCCTTCCTGCACAAAATCAATCCTGTTTACAACAGCGGCACCCGTTCACCAGGGTGCAAGGGTGCCTGCATTGGCTCTGGGTAGCACATTGTGAGCTAACATTGGGAAATGACAGGAATGTGCTGTATATTGTTAAGCACAGTGCATTCCTGCCCTTTCCCTATCACGCAGCACAGTGCAGCAAGGTGACTTGCTACGCTGCATGATTATTTGGTAAATATGCCCCAAACTAAGGGCACTATTATGATGGCGGGCGGAAAAAGACTGTCCGCCATCGTAACAGTATGTGGGGTCACCGGCCAGGGGTGCGGCGGTCCCGCTGTGCCGATTAAGATGCGCCCGCCACAGTGGCGGGCGCATCACACAAATCTTACATTGCGGCAGGCAGTGCTGTAAGCAGCACCCGCCGCAATGTAAAATAGCATGTTGTGCATTTGCATACACAACGTGACAGGCAAAGGCACCGCTGCCATGGAAAGGCTGATCTCCGCCAACATCCTAATATGGATAGCGGTGTCTGCAAGACACTGCCACCATATTCAAAATGTTTTCCGTCCCTGTTGACCAGTCGACCGACGGAAAAGCGGCGGGCGGACCCCCTAGCCATCCTAGGGGGTCTTTCTGGTGTGGATGGCAGGCGGTTCGCCCTGCCGGGCTGGCAGTGGCTACCCCTGGCCCGGCAGGGGCGAACAGCCCGCCATCCTAATGGGCCCCTTAGTGTTTCAAAACCATTCATCTGCAAGGCTTTCTGGTAAGTTACAAACACACTCAAACCCCATATGGCATGCCCTGTCATTTTCCCCCACACACCACAGGAAACAACACAAGTCAAGAGACTTATATGGAGTAAATGGATTTCCGCTTGCCATAATGGCCATTAAGTTCACACACCATGCCATAAAGAAGTGGCTGTAAGACAACTCACAAATGCACTACACCCCCATATGGCATACTCTGTCAGTTTTTTGTCACAACACAGGAAGTCACACCAGCCAAGAATGACAACTTCCATGAAGTGAATGGATTTTTGCTTGCTGTAATAACCGTTGACTTCGTAACTTTGCAATCAAGAAGCCTCGTAGACTCTATACTAAATTCACTACAACCACATAGGCTACACTAGCATCAATTTTAAGCATAACCATGCACTCCAAATGTTTTGCTCGGTCATGGCATGATGTCTCAAGGACAATAGTTTGGTCATTACCGGTTGTAAGGACACATTCAGCAACTGGGCCCAATTAAGTGAATCACAACCCCATGCACCCTCCCACAACACCTTGCATGTAAATAAGCAGCCGTTATTTTCACCAGGCATTTCCCAGGTGGACTGGAGCCTTTGGGATCTGGTTTTTAGTACAGAGGGCCACTGACTGCACCTTTCTCACTTTCTCCACACATTTCTGCCTCTGTTATTTTCCGACATTGAGAGATCTTCTCAATCTCTCTGGTTCTCTATGACCTAAAAACATGCTGTGATCAAACCGCTCCTGAAAAACATCAGTGAACCTGGCATCCTTGGAAAATTATCAACCAATATCTCTTCTTTCTCTCCCTGCTAGGTTCATGAGCTATATATTAATCTTCAACTGTCGGATTATCTTGAGGAGAATAATCTTCCTCACTTCTCTGTCAGGTTTTCGCCCACATCACAGCACGGAGGTGGCTTTACTAGCAGTGTCAGAAGATCTTAGGGAGTCCCTTGATCAGGGCGATTCTGCGGTTATCATCTTCCTTCTTTTGAGTGCCGCTTTTAATACTGTGTCTCATAACATTCTCTTAGTCAGACTACTTCACTGTGGGATTAATAGTAAGGTCTGGGAATAGTTTGCCTCCTTCTTAAAAGAATCATGTTTCCAAGTCTATGAAAAGCCCCTATGTTGTACCACTCTTCCAATGGCCTGCGAGGTTCCACTGGGAACCTCTTTAAGGCCAACTCTTTTCAATTTCCAAGTTTGCCCTGTAGTCGATATGGTGAATTCTTTCAGTTTCATTACGCGGTTCTATGCTAAAGACGCACAGCTGGTCCTTTCACTATTGCTGGACCAGGGTAGTAATTCTGAACAGCTAAGGAACTGTCTCTAATCCATGGCATACAGGATGGACGACAGTTGCCTCAAGTTGAAATGGGGGGCGACGGAGGTGATGGTGGTGGGTAATAATTCGCAGGTTTGGACTTCAGCCTGATGGAAGGCTGTAGCTTTTCTAAATTCAATTGAGACCACCCATCATCCATCCTATATTCTGTCTGATGCACTTGCACTGTTTCCCTAAATTAATCTGAGGATACAAACTTAATATTTAGCTTCCAATTTCGAATTCCTAACACATTGACGAATGTTTTAACATTTTCAAAGTTACATTTTGCTTCTTTATTTAAATACACTGTATGAATCTGTTAATATTATTTACATTTCTAAACAGTTGAGGGCCCCCTGAATAGGTGTCGTGGACCCCCAGCGGTCCATGGGCCGCAGGTTTGGCAGTGCAGCCTTTCAGATGATTGCTGTTCCTTCTCTGGGTTTGCAGGTTCTGTCCAGCCTTGAATTCTTGTAGCCTGGGCGGACGGCTATCTCAGTGGTCGGAGCTGAGGTGAGTTCAAGCGAGGTCTCAGACAGGTAGTGTAGGTTTGGAAAGAGGTTGTGTAGGAGATCACAAATGTTGATGCTATGTTTGGTAAGCAAATGTTTATGAGGGCCCAGGCCAGTGTTGGTTGGGTGTTGTGTGTGTCTGTGTTGCAGGTGTGCAGGTGTGGCAAGGAGGGAGAGGAAGAGAATGGTGCTGGGAGCAAAGGAGAAGCGGCGGTGACTCAGGGGAGCCCATCTTCAGAAGTGACCGGGGTGGCCAGGAAGCAGCGTGGGGAGAAGCGAAAAGGTTTCATGGCCTGGAGGGCTGCAGTGAGGTAGAGTCTGTGCAGGGATTGTGAAGGACCAGGATTCCTGGTGCTGGGTGTGGGCTAGGCAGAGAAGGGTTTGCCTATTGCACTCCTGCTGTGCGGCCGTGCTGCGGCTGCCATTAAGAAGGCCTGGAAGATGGGACGAAATCTTTGGGTCAGTGGGTGGTGGGGTGGGTCAAGTGTGTCCGATGGGAGAAAGTGGAGTTGGCACTGGGAAGAAGCAAGTGAGAGTGTGGCCGGCACTAAAGCTGAAAAAAGCTATGTAGACGAAAAATAGCAGAAACAGCGAAATGGAGCAAGAGGGTAAAAAGCAGAAAAAGGGGCAGAGTGAAAACGCGAAAACAAAGGCAGCAGGTGAGAAAGAGTTAAAAGCGGCAAAAGAGGCAAAAGGAATGCAAATGTAGGGAGTAAGAGAGTGAGTGAAGAGCAGAGAGAGTAAGGGAAAAAAAGGAGCCGAACACAGGCAGAAGTGTTTGCAAAAAGAGAGACTGAAGTGACAGTGAGAGATTGAGGGAGGAGGGGAGAGAGTGAGAAAAAGTACATAAAGCCAAGCGCTGAAAGGCAAAAGGAGGAGAGAGGCAAAAAGGTGGTACATTACATTCGAGAATAGCGCATAGATATAATAGAAATACTGCATTTCAAGTTGAGTTGAGTTGCACATTGAGTTGGCTGTAACTCATGAATCTGTAATCGCGTAATGACAAAACGTAATAGGCAGAGAATTATGACTCGATACCTGATGAACTTTGAGCTTTTGATATCTTTTGTTGTAAAGGATCAAGAGATTTATGTACACATATACTACAACCATTTCTAAAGAGAATTTGAATTAAGAAAAGTAGTTCTATTTTTACAGGCTTGTGTTGTATAACATTAAACAAATGTAGATATTGAAGTTCATGGGAGAGATTAATATGTTTGTATAAAATAAAGAAAGGGAAAGAAGCATTTAATGCTTTGATTATTTAACAATTGTAGTGGTTGCTCCCCACAAGTGATATTTAGGGAATTAGGTCTGAATTTACTAAAATTTTGTGTCACGGTTGGATCACTTTTGTGGCACAGGCCCATCGCAAAATAATTTTTGGGCATTTACTAAGCCATGCTAAGCCACTTTGCGTGGCTCTAAGTGGGTAAGTAATGCATGGCAGTGCATAGCAGTACCTTGCTGTATTGTGTATCAGGTAGGCGATACATGAACAGGGCATGGCATTCAATGCATCCACCCATGTATTTTGACACAAGCCCAGATTTACAAAGACTTCTGAACCTGGATTTGCTCCAAAATGGTGCACCTTCCTGGCACAGGCGTAAGGCAGAGAAATATCTTTATTTCTCCCCGGTACTTCCTCTTTCCAACACACGGAAAGAAGAAGATGCCTCTAAAGCTTGGTTTTGTGAAGAAAGGTGTTCCTTCCTGCATAAACACAATCCTTACTTTAACACAGGCATCCTTGCACTATGGTGCAAGAGTGGTTATGTTGGTGCTAGGCAGCACACAGTTCTCCAATGCAGGGTGAGAGCAGAAATGCTCCATATATTTGTGAATATAGCACATTTCTGCTCTCTTCCTATCACACAACACGGTCCAGCAAATTCCTTTTCTGTGTCATGTTGCATAAAAAATGGTAGATGCACCCCTTAATTTAGAGACCAGGTGAGTGTAACGACCGGGTTCTCAGACCAGATGGGATCAGCTCCTTGGAGCACCTCCAACCCAGCCGGAACGTAACCACCTCCCTCCTCAGGACCCATCTATCCAGGCACCTGGGTACCTACCTGAGGATGGGGAACTCGCAATATACAAGCTCATATCATCAGAAGCACCACTAAATCTATAGGGATTACTAAGAATACACACTGACTACTAAGGACGTCTATGCCCTACACCACACTCATACCTCATAGTCTCGCGACCACATGAGTCCAGACTAATCTACCCTGGGGCAGTTCTGATTATTTACCATTACACACTGATCACCATCAGTGCTCACTCGACACGCAATCCGGCGTATCTACACACTAGGCTGCAGCCCTAGTGCTCTCTCTTTATCTGGTCCACAATCCGGCGGACCTACACACTGGTCTCTCCAGTGCTCGCTTACTTACAACCCGATCCACAATCCGGTGGATCTACACATCAGGCTTCCGCCTGATGCTCTCATTAATGCCACTTACCAATGACGACCACTTTCCTATGAATACCTTCAGCTCTCTCGCTATGTTGGGAAGTCTCTCTCACTATTCACGAAGGGTTCGCTACTACAATAATATTATGGGATGGCCGAATCACTTAGTGTCAATAATTCCCTAGCTCAAGGGCTCCTCTCTCTCCCTAATTATTCAGTGGCTACTTACCGGATCAGGGGCAGCATCTGTTCTGGCTGTAACACCTGACTAGAAGGAAAGGTTACCTGTGCTTTAAGAACAATAGACACACACTGTGAGCAAGAGTAAAAACGCTCTCTATCATAAGAACAACACATGCACACTAGTTCACTAAGAACTGGGGTATCTTTATTACAATAACAATAGAATACACATACACAGATCTGCGGGGTCTCTATAACTAACAGGAACCCCACTGAAAGAAAAGGATTAGACATACAATAGCCTAGGGAATAAAGACAAGATTAAGGTGTAAGTGTAAAGCAAGCTAATTTAGACTACCTCACCTATTAGAGGGAATATCTCTCTCTCTGGTAGGATCAGGGCTCTCTGTCTCTCCCTCCGACACCACAGCTCCACGCCTCTGGCTCAACTGCTTCAGCTGACAGCCTCAACTCCTCCATCTGCTTTAATGCTCTCTTCAGCTTCAGCCATCATCTGCCTTCTTTCTCCATTCCAGAAAACCAATAGAACTGCACTGCACTCTGCAGCTCCAGCAGACATCCTACTCTCCACTCTTCAAGAACCAAACTGACCACTCCTCCTCTTCTGCACTTCGCTGATATGGAATCCTCTCCCCTCATGGAAATTTCCAACAGAGGGCTGCCTCCCACCGAATTCCTGTGCTAGCTCCAGAGCTCTCTGCGCAACCGCAGTGGCCATCTGCATGTTACGTCTGGGCCCAAGAGACAAACACATTCTTCCGATAAGAACCAGTCCTGGCTGGTTTTCCCCTAGCACACAACAGGCTTAACTATAAACATTACCTTTCCCCTTCAAGCATCTCATCTCTGCAGGGATAGAAAGCAAAATGGAGTCTCTCTAGTTCTGGGCCTTGTAGGCCTGAGAAGGATGATATAACCCTTAGCTCTGTCAGAGTACCTACACAAACCATACCAATGTGTAATATAAAGTCAGGACCACAGGATCCACCCTCTACTATAGGCAAAATAATGAAAGAACACATAACTATGCTAAAGCCAATAGGCAATAGATGGATTAGAGTGAAGAATAAGGGATCTGTCATCATATAAAGCAGCTATCCTCTTCTAGGTCTGGAAAAAAGGGCTTAAAAGGGCCAACACAAGGTAAGAATACAGATCCTAGATGTGAGCAAGCTTAAAGTCTTTATCACTCCGAAATAGAGCCAAAAAACCTGTTAAGACATTGAGTTACTGGCACCGTGGGTCGAAGCAGCAAAGGGCTCTAAATATCCTTTAACACTTCCAATTCTGTAATATTCATTAAATGGTGGTTATTGTTAGGGTAAAGAAATTATGAACATTTTTATCTGTGTTTTTAACTTAAATCAAACAAGCACTATTTTACATCAGACCATTGGAATGTTAAGGGCTCCAATGAAGACCAAAAGGATCACAATGACTGGTATAAGCCCTTTTGCTCAAGCATTCTAATGTTGGTATTTCTGTTTCTCCCTTTTTAATTTAGAACATTTTACTCTGAAGGGCTGGACTATTCTAAAAGCCTTTGACTATGCTGGTTGTTAAAGGTCCTCAACCTCGTTAAAGGCCCTCCCAGCTATCACTCCAGTTAAGGGCCTTGCACAACTGCTATGTCCTGTGCAGCGAATTATAAGACATACTGACGTCTATGGGGTTTAAAATATAGTTAACTAAATTAAATCTGTAAGGAGAATTTTTCAATAGATGCTTCTTAGAACAATTAGGACAGTATTTTATGATTTGAGAGGGAATAATGGGGCCCGATTCACAGAACTAATTTAAGACAAAATCCTAAACTTACTACTTTTGGTATTCACAGAAGTTAGGATTTTGTCTTAAGTTTGTCTTAAGACAGACTTAAGTTAGGATTTTGTCTTAAGTCTGTCTTAAGACAAAATCCGAACTTCTGTGAATACCAAAAGTAGCAAGTTTAGGATTTTGTCTTAAGTTAGTTCTGTGAATCGGGCCCAATATCATTGAGATACGATGCAGGATCCCTAACTGTGATTTCTCCTGTCGCTACCGAACATATAAATAATGAGGTGAAAAGTACACCAACATATCGCACAATTATGTTTCTTTTCTCAAAAGTGCAACTGTTTCTCCCAAGGATTGTTGAATGGGAGATCATGTAATATTGATATGTGAAATACTGTAATTATAAGCCTTTATTGCATTTACTTTAGGAGGAAAGAGGAAAATTTATGGATGTCTTGCACAGAAAATACCTAAGGACAACATTACAGTTATGGATTATATGGTATGTTTAGTCAATATCTCTTTTAATATTTTCTTTGTAGATTATGTAGAATATGAAACTGAAATGCCCAATTTATGATGAAGATGTGAATTGCAAGGGACACATGTTGTTCAATGGAAACCAATAAAAATGTCCTTGGTTAAGATTGTGTAAGAATTGTTCTAAAAGTGCAATGAATGTAGAGATGGAATAATGTGATATGGTTCCCCTCAGATGTGAAATAGAGGTGTAACAAGAAGAGGTACAGTGTCTCCTCTCCCATCTGTGAGGGAGAGGTAGAATCAGAAGGGATACGGTACTTCCGAGTATGTAAGATTGAATGGAAAATGAAACCATGCTTTTTGTCTGTAAAGGTGATAAGGAACTGAAATTAGTAGAATGCTTCTCAGCTGATAAAATCATTCAATGCTTTGAGGTAGAGGCAACGTGGATAGAAAGTCAATTTCTCACATCTGGGAGTGTATGGAGAATAGGAATCATGCAGTATTTCTGAGCGGGCTATTAGAGCCCTTGGCTGAGCTGGTGGCGAGGGTGTGAGTTATTGTCAATTGTTTAATATGTAAAAGGATGTGATATTGTGAAAAAGTACAAATGCAACCTCACACTTTAACACTTTAAGGCACCAATTCACAAAGGCATTTTGGAGTGCATAAAGTAATACTCTTGTAGTACTCTTGTACAAATTCATACATGCCTTTGTGACTGGCCACAAAACACCTAAAATGGGACTATTCAGGGAATATTAAGAATATTCATATACAGTCAAAAGGAATGAGCCCTCGTTGCACTTTTACTAATGAGGAGTTTGACATTTTGGTGCTGATTCATAAGGGCCTGTAGGAATGGGAAACAGCCTTTACATTACATGCGTTACAACGCATGTGATTACAACGCGATTGTTACAACGACGTGTTGTTACATCGTAGTACATTACAACGCAAGTCGTTACATCGACTTGCTGGAGGAGGCTCGCTAACCTAAGGAATAGTATAATTTACTAATCCAACACCTTCCCTACTGTTGGGCACACTGGAGTTGGATAGTAAATTATACTATTCCTAAATCCAGGGTGCGTCCCCTACAGCAAGTCGATTTAACGACTTGCGTTGTAATGTACTGCGATGTAACAACGTGGTCGTTGTAACGACCTCATTGTAATTGCATGCTTTGTAATCACATGCGATGTAAGGTGCTATAGTCTGTATAATCTGTAGGAATATGTGAAAGAGTGCCCCTGTAGTGCTGCTTCCTGTATTCATAAATGCTTTTGTGAATCCGCTATCTCTGGTCATTAAACCATTCCTTGAAAGGTACAACATAACATGCATATATAAAGATATTTCCCTACGTACTTTGACCACATTAGCCTTAGTTGTTTCAAGTAAAACTGTTTTTCCGAATACGACCTCGTTAATTCACTTTTGCAAGCAAAACAGATATTTATTTTCATATTTCCCCCAGACATGTATCAATGTATATTCACCTTGCCTATATCAAAGTCTTAGAAAGTTTAAACACAAAAAAGGAAACATAAAAATAACCAAAGACATTTATTAAAGACATGATGGGCCAGATGTATCAAGATACCGTTTAGTGAATTCTAAATAGCGATTTTTTGCGAATCGCTATTTAGAATTCGCAAGATGGAATGTATGAACAAAATCGCTATTTTTTAGCGAATTCGCAAATAAAGAATAATTTCCAATGCATTCCTACGGGCCAGGAGGCCCATAGGAATGATAGTGCAAAAATTCTCAAATTGCGAATTCGCAATTTGCTAATCGCAATTTGAGAATTATTTCAAGGGTGCAGGGGTGTCTCAAAGACACCCTGCTGCACCCCTGAAATTTACATGTGTGTGCATGTGGCACACATACATGCCCTATGGGCATGTATGTGTGTCACATGCCACCCTCACAAATGCCAAATAGGGCATTTTTAAAAGAAATCGCAAATTACCACCAACTACAAGTTGGTGGTAATTTGCGATTTCTTAACACAAATTTGCAATTTCAAAATGTTACATACATATCATTTAAGGAATCGCAAAAATTGCGATTCCTTAAATGCTATGGCAAAATAAGGAATCGCAATTTTTTGCGATTTCTTAAATTGCGATTTTTTCATACATACCAATTCATGCTAAAAGGCCATTTACGAGTCGCAAAAGCCTTGATACATTTGGTAAAAATACACAGTCACAGGAGAAGTGTGGCTCACCGGTTAGAGGAGGCAGACCCGGACGCAGAGGTCAGACCTGGGACCAGGGTTCAATCCCCAACGCGGCAGGGTCTTGAGCTCAAAATGTCCACGGACTTGATAATTCTCGCCTCGGTGCCTACTTGAATCATGGGTTCACACTCTGCAACTCTGGGCAATAGCTTGCTTAATCTCCACTACGGCCCACCGCGATGGGATGCCTGGCTTTCACCTTGGGGATGCCCAGTAGGGGTTATCTCACAGGGAAAAGCCAGGACGGGTTCCCAAAGCAAGCGCCTTGAGACCTTACGGTGAAAGGCGCTATATAAGAACGTATGATTTACGATTTATTTACAGTCCTGATATTTTTAAATTGAAGCTATGAATTGAATATATGTTTATGAAGTGTTCGATTTCTAATAGATGAGTTGTCATACTTCTGTGAATACAATGTAATACAGTCAGAGTCATCTAAAGTGAAAATGTGTGTTCCAGACTGTGAAGAGCCTCTGATAAAAGTACAGAGGCTATAATATGTCAAGCTTGTAAAGGGAAACATTTAATCTTCAGTGTGATTTCATTCTATTTTTCATGCCATATTAGCCCCGACTTTCCAACATTTTGCATCAGGTTTGCCTCACAAAAGCGATACAAACCGTCGCAAAGTGTTTATTAGGATTTATTTTCCAGGACGGAACTCATTCACGAAAGTCTTCATGAGGTGATGAGATATCATATTGTCCTATATTGACTACTTGCGTAGCAGGCACCCCAGAATGAGATGGTTCTACACAGGACCGGCACCCATCAGCACATAGGCGGAATTCTATGATTATGTGAAGACACTGCTGAGGCCATCATTATGAGATTTCTGGAGGTTTGTGTGAAGACATAGGGGAGCCAGAATCTCCAATTCCAGACAGTATCTCAGCACCAATTTGCAAAAATCCAAGTTTTTCTCTCTAGAATGGAGAATAATTGCACAGTCCTGATCTTACCAGGTCCTTTTTATGTAAATTTCTCCCCATTTTGAGGAGAAAACTATTGACATTTGTGTTTGCTATGGAAAGATGGAGAGTGACAATGGAAGGGCTTTGAGGGGTGGGGGTGCAGGTATAGGGTAGAGGATTGAGGGTTCCAGAAGGCTACAGCCTATCTGGGGGCTTCTTTCTGCTCCTACTGGGCCAGGATGCACTTGTAAGCATGTGGTGTAATTCCACTTGGGGTTATCGCTGCTGGTGTCACCTGGTGAGACTCCTGTGATTCCATGATTGTTAACAAAACTCCAACATCCAAGGTGAAAGGTAAGTACATATGTGAATATATGTATAAAGGGGGAAATAGTCCTGCCAAATAAAAGGATGTCACCCTGGAAGGCCACCACGCCTTGTATGTCATTCAGAGTTTAAGTCATCAAACCTTGGCATACCGAGGCAGCACTTGCTAGGACTACTGACATTCTACAGAACTGAAGCATTCCCTCAGCATCACAAACATGTAAATTATGTGGCTTCATCATCCAATTCGATCTGGTGATATGCACTCACCAGATCTAGTGTGGAAAACATGTTCATGAAATTAGGTAATGGGTACCCATCCAGATCTAATGATTAAGCCGTTTGGTGCAGGGGTCATTCAACTCCCTCCCCAGTGTGTCTACTTGCTCCAGAGTGATCCCTTTTTTCTATTTTCTACTTGGGCTGCTTGCAAAGATCCTCCAGTGCAGCCTGAGTTTGTTTATTTTTTGGTTTTGACGATCAGCATGCAGGGCGCGCTAATGTCATTACCACAAAAGTGAAAGTAAAACGAGCTAATCCCCTCATTTTACTTCACTGCATCAGTGCTCTGGGGAAGCTCCCGAGTACTGATTGTGATGAGAGAGGTATTGTTGGAAAGGGGAGCATCTCCCCTTCCGCAACGGCTTGTACTGCCCCTACACCCACATATTTTCTGTCTTTCTGCCAACCCTGGGGAGGCAGAAAACCTAATAGACACCAGGCAATCCCCCGGTGCGCCACAAGGGCGGGGGCCAGTTTTGGGCCCCTGGGGGCCGTTTTTGTTACAGGGCCGTTTTTGCAGCATAGCTGCAAAATCGGCCGTGTAACAAAATCGGCCGAAAACGGGCCCTGGCAAAGCGCTGGGTGGACCCCCCCCCTTCTCGGGGCGTGGGGGGAGAGGGATGGGGGCCGGCCGAGCACTTTGCCAGGGCCGGTTTTGGTACCCAGTCTGGCCCTGACACCAGGGATAAAAAAATAATTAGAAAAAGAAAGGATATGGGCTGCCCACCACGACCATGGCCATGCCCCAACCCCAAAAAGGGTCAAACTGTCACTCCCTCCGCCCACACCCCCGGGAAGCAGATTGGAGATTTGCCCCAGTCTTTCTCCCGGATGGGGGTGGGGGGGGGGCTTTTGGGACCTTCTAAGTATTTATTTATGCAGCATAATATCCTTTGTGCAAACACATCAACTGTTGCATGGCTAAACACTTATAAGGTCCTAAAGGGGAAACCTATTGGCTATGCCAATGCTTGGTGTGGTTGTGTGTGTGGTTGTGTGTGTGGTTGTGTATGTGGTTGTGTGTGTATGGTTGTGTGTGTGTGTGGCTGCGTGTGCTTGTTGTGTGTGTGGTTGTGTGTGTGGGTGTGGTTGTGTGTGGGTGCGGGTGTGTGTTTGTGTGTGGTTGTGTGTGTGGTTGTGTGTGGTTGTGTGGTTGCGTGTGTGGTTGTGTGTGTGACTGTGTGTGCTTGTGTGGGGTTGTGTGTTGTTGTGTGTGTGGTTGTTTGTGTGGTTGTGTGTGGTTGTGGTTGTGTGTGTGGTTGTGTTTGTGTGTGGTTGTATGTGTGGTTGTGTGTGTGACTGTGTCTGCTTGTGTGGGGTTGTGTGTGTGTGGTTGTGTGTTGTTGTGTGTGTGGTTGTGTGTGTGCTTGTGTGGGGTTGTGTGTGTGTGTGGTTGTGGTGTGTGTGGTTTTTTGGTTGTGTGTGGTTTTGTTTGTAAATATGTTCAGTAGTGTAAACAGCATTAAGATATAATACCCAAATCAGTGGGCTTCCCTAGACCCCACGCGCATTCAATCAGTGGCCCTGCTGCTGATACCCCGGGCTGGCAGGCCAATTAATGTCAATTCTAATTTGAACACCTGTCCACAACAAATTATGCAGAGACCACCAACGGGTGTGTGTTTGGGTGTGGTTGTGTGTGTGGTTGTGTGTTGTGTGTGGTTGTTTGTGTGGTTGCTTGTGTGGTTGTGTGTGTGACTGTGTGTGCTTGTGTGGGGTTGTGTGTTGTTGTGTGTGTGGTTGTGTGTGTGGTTGTGTGTGTGACTGTGTGTGCTTGTGTGGGGTTGTGTGTGTGGTTGTGTGTTTTTGTGTGTGTGGTTGGTTGTGTATGGTTGTGTGTGTGGTTGTGTTTGTGTGTGGTTGTGTGTGTGATTGTGTGTGTGTGTGCTTGTGTGGGGTTGTGTGTGTGTGGTTGTGGTGTGTGTGGTTATTTGGTTGTGTGTGGTTTTGTTTGTAAATATGTTCAGTAGTGAAAACAGCATTAAGATATAATACCCGAATCAGTGGGCTTCCCTAGACCCCGCGCGCATTCAATCAGTGGCCCTGCTGCTGATACCCCGGGCTGGCAGGCCAATTAATGTCAATTCTAATTTGAACACCTGTCCACAGCAATTTATGCAGAGACCACCAACTCTTCCCAGTGAGGCAATTATGACGCGGTTTTCACTGTGCCTGTTATAGTTTTCAAATCATGCAAAAATGTTGCAACCAATCATAACCACCAGTGTTTGTAAAACCGTTACATATGGGGCTTGTGAGAAGAGACACAACCCTGTGCTGTTTTGAAACACAACACCTCTAAAAAGTTGTGACCCGTGCTCATACTGCAGTAAGACAGTTACGATAAATGAACAAGTTGTACATGTTACAAGCGCACACAACGCTTGATATTTGTTGCAATAAAAGACATTAAAATACTGGAAACCTTCAACAGTGACCATTTTATCCAGAGCACAGAACTGACTCTTAACACATTGCACAATGTCAAGGAAACTTTGGTGAATTTGCTGGGCTACAGAGGTTAAAGAAGCTAACATGGGAAATAATAAACCCGGACAGCATAGCACAGTGGAAAAATAATGCATCCATGAAGCACTGCATGGAATAATCACCTTTTAACAATAATGCAGAAACTGCCGGTGCCACAGATAGCAGCCTACAGCGACCATGCCTCAACATGGAGCACAGTAACGTCGTTCTTAGTTGAAAACAATACGAATAAAGCACACATATAAGGGTAAGGCCAGCAAAAAGGACTAACACCTTGTTACCACAGCACTGAGATACACAAAGAGAACTAGACAAGCTAAGGCACTCCACAAAGCAAAGTAACTCGCACCTTAAAATCCTGGAAGCTTATGGCACATGGACAAGATTATACAAAAATGAAGAGCTGACGAGGAGGGAGGGGTAGGGGGAGTGGGTAGGCGGCCACGGGGCACGAAAGTGAAAGGGAAATGAACAACTTACGAATGCGAGTGGTGCACTTGTGCGTCACCGCAAGTGCTACCTTGGCGCCGACCAGCTTCCTAGAACGCGCATGCCGTGCACATCCCGCGCGCCTGTGCGCGTTTTAGCAAGCTGGTCGCTGCTTTGGGAGCACTTCCAAAAGCCGCTAATAAATGTCTCTCCGAGCAGCACATGCGCGCTGACTCAGCGAGACCTAAAAAACAGGGGTGGGGGCTGCCTACTAAGAATGGATCATATCACGGTCTCCCATTGACCTTGTTTTGATCCATTCCCGTCTCTGGAGGCCCAGCTACACAAGTGAGGCTGCGTTTTTATTGGGACATTTGTGGTACCGCTGGGTGGTCTGGATTTTTTTTATTTCTGTGGCTTCTGGAAGTTTCCGTCATAGAAACGTATGGAAAATGTGGGATTTTAGGGAAAGTTTGAGGTTTGCTGGGCAGTTTGAGTAAGAAAACACTGTGTGATCTACGCAAGGCACACCACCCTGGAATCCCCTGGGTATTTAATTATAAAAAATGTGCCGGTTTGCTAGGTCTCTCTAGGGGCCCGCAGATGTAGGGCCCAAAATCCACAGCTACCCCCATTGCAAAAAAGGGTCCGTTTTCAGTGGAAAAATGTGATGTGTCCATGTTACATTTTGGGCCATTTTCATGTCACTGACACTATGCCTACCCACACAAGTTATGTACTGTATTTATCATGAGACATGAGGGATGGCAGGGTGGTAGGTAATATGTTGTTTCCAACAAATTCCACATGTGTACCTCACAGGAATGTGAGGAAAGTTTGTATTTTTTTGCCAAACTTTGAGGTTTCCAAAGGTTGTTGGGTCTGAAAATCTGGTGAGGCCTGGTGAGAGCCAAGCAAATCACCCTACTATGGATTTTACCAGGAGTCTAGTTTCCAAAAATGTGCAGGTTTGCCAGTTGCCGGCTGAGCTAGGGCTCAAAATCCACAGCTACCCACACTGTGAAAAATGGGCAAGTTTTCAGTCGAAAAATGTGATGCGTCTGTTGTAATGTGAAAGACTTATGTGGTATGGCAGAGGTTCCTTACCATGTAATACTAGAACACAACCAAAGATGGACCCCTAGTACGCCTTATCTCAGTCTTGGTAGAGTGGCAAAGAGCAGACAAGCTACTTAGAGGAACATGTGTTAAGCATTTCACATCACAACATGGACGATAAGTAATTGACACAGCTCTAGAGAAATCCAACGGCAATTTATAAAAATAGCTCCTATTTTTATATATTTTTAGACACTAAAACGAAATTGATACATGCAGGATAACTGGAGTTATACATTTTAAAACATTAAATAAATCTGTACTTTGCAGTATAGAAAAACAAAGTTGCGTCAATGGGAAAAACACATATATGCAATCGGTTATTTGGTGAGTGAGTTCAACTGAACCCACTCGGGGTTAATATCTTGTGAGTCCCTAGACCAGTTTACAACAGTAGCACAATTTCACCTGGCTAAGGGGATCGTGGTGCAGAGGTGCACTTTAGCCATCAAATGGAGCTATCAATCAGGCTCGCAGTCTTTAAATGGCCACCTTACAAAAAGGTACTTTCTGGTCGTGTTGTGCAAAAACCTTTAGAACCTAAGCAAGGAGCTGGCCCTGGACCAGGAGTCTCCAGGCTGTTCGACTCTACTTGGATCAGCAGACTCAGTGCAGAGGTGCTCTTGGCTATCTGTGGTGCTGAACGAACCCTCAGCCAGTGGTGCTGACAGGCTTGCCAAGAGAGGGTGAAAACAAATGCAACATTATTACGATGAAGCGACAGAAGTGGTTGGTTGTACGTGCAGTTGGTTCTCTCCTCTTGAAGTGTTCACACCTCCACCAGCAGGATTGCTAGTGATTTAGTATATTAAGGCCCAAGGATTCAAAGCCTCTACCATCTTCAAAAAGCAACTCCAGCTTCTCTAAGATCTGGGGAACGCCACCCCTGCCCTGAGGCCAATTTGACACCAGAGCAGGTGATAAATTAGCTAGTCAGAAGGCATGTCACACTTGCTGACTGGGCACACCCCAAGGTGGGCCACCTGAACTGGACAGTCGAAGAAGGGTTTCATCATCTTGGTTTTGGTGAAACTAAGAACTCTGTTTCCTGATTATTCTCTCTTCTCACAGGAAGCGGTCATATAGGGGGTGTAGACATCCCAGGTGTAGATAGCCTTTTGACTACTACCCTACACTCCCCTAAACACCACTAAATTTAGTATTTACAGATTCTCTTGACACCAGACAGATAGATTCCTCTACCTGGAAACACAAGAAGGACAAAGAAGAGCCAAGATCGTAAGCCCTGTCTGGCTGCAGGTACCTCAACAATTGCAAAGACCCGACTTGTCCAAAAGCTGTGCATCTTCCCCAACAGTTGGAGGACTGTCCAGCACTTCACCAACCAGCAAGCATCTCCTTTGGGGTGGAGGAGCCATCTCCCTGCATCTGCAGGCACCAACCACATCTGCGCAAAACAAACTATTGTTGGCTATTGGGCTGACCGAGGGAGCAGCACATCAGGTGGCAGTCTTTGTGCCTCTAGGAGGTCTGTTCCATCTTTCCAATGAGTTTCGAGACACTAGATCCACCAGGAGCCTCCCTGAACCTATGCCCTGGGTGCCGGAGTACCTGCATCAACCAAGGCTTTTTGTGTCCAGTCTGGGCACCACTGCCAAGGAAGACTGACCTTCATGTTGAGGCACTTCAAAGCCAGTGAGACTCACGATGAGAGTTGCCCAGCTTTCCTGTTTTCTCCTCCTCTGCAAAACTGAGTTAAACTGTGAGAGCCTAAAATGCAAGTGGCCAGCCAGGCAAGTCCCTCGACACCCGAGCCCCACAGTCTGAATTGACGGAAACCAACTGTGTCTCCTTGCTCCAGAGACCCTAACGAGCAAAGCCCTCCTTTGGGTTTGGCCGGACCTGTTCCCAAGTTCCCACTGGAAGTCTTTTTTGTTACAGGTACCAATGACTTCAACAGTGTATTGCTCGAGGCTACCAACCTGTCCAGCACCTCTGCACCCAGAAACACCAGGGTAGGTAAACCCAAACTGCTGGTGGCTCTTTGGACCTTGGCCCCCTAGCACTTTCAGTCCAAAAGGGTATCCCTGTATGCCAATTTCAAGTGCTTATGTGCAGTATACATCTTTCCTCCAATAGGATAACAATTCCGCGTTCGAGGTTCCAACATCAAAAACTGTTATTTGACTATTTTTCTGTTTTCTTGTGAAATTCCTAACTCCGAAAGTACTTACCTACTTCTGATGATCTTGGTGTCTGAAATTATATTAAAACCTGTGTAATTTTTTTTAATTGGTCTTGAATTTCTTCTTGAGTATGTACCTCATTTATTGACTCTGTGAGTACAGCCAAGCCATGTGTGTATGCATCGTGCACCCACAGGTAGCAGAAGGTGTCTATGTGTAGACGGCAGCCCATTGGAGATCCTGGGGATAGTTGGGAGTCAGGAAAAATGAAAATTGGGCAAGGATAATAAAGTGGTTTGCTGTGTCCCCGAAATACTTCCATTGTGCTAGAGGTCTCGGGCCAGTAAGGTAAATGAAGAAACATAGTTGACATATAGGGCTATTCTAAGATGTTCGGTCCCCAATCAAACCCACTTATTTATGTCTGTGACTCTACAGCGATCGCAAAGAGGAGTGGGAATAGTGGGCACCCTTACTGCGTGCCTTTTTGTATGGAGAATGGAACTGATGTCACGAAGCCCACCAGGACACTGACCGGTGAGGTCAGTATAGAGCAGTTGTAGGTATCCCAAGAAGTGAGCCCCAAAGTTATGTCGACGGAGGAGGATAAAGAGTTAGGACCAGCCCACTGAATCAAATGTTTTTTCTATGTCAGCTAGGAGTAGCCTAGCTGGTCTCCCTAGTCTACCCGACAGGGTTGAAGCATTGTACCATCATCTAATGTTATGTCTTGTTATAAAGCCCCTGCTTTGCCCTGTTATGTCAAGGACGTGATGACAGGAAGTATATAGTCTGCCAACGCTTTCGTGATTATTTTCACCTCCATGTTTAAGAGGAGATAGGTCGATAGGAGGAGCACGAGTCAATTAGTTTATATTGCCTCCTTGAGGACAGCCTCCTGGGAGGTGTCCAGTTTGTACATGAATCTTTTGAAGAATTTCATTGGAAACCCATTTGGTGTGGGTGCTTTCCGTGAATGAAGGCAGCCAAAGACTTTCAACAATTCGTCAGCTGTCAGCTCAGCCCCCAGGGATTGGTGTTCCATGTCCGTGAGGGTCTGAAGGGGTAGATCATATACAAAGACAGTTATCAATGATTCCGGAGGCATGTCTTGCTGATCGTACAAACCAGCATGGAATCACGCAAATTTGCGGTTTACCTCCACATCTCCTGTAATTTTTGCAATATTTGGATCTGTGAGGTAGAATATCGAATCATGGTGCTGCAAGTTAGAGCTCAGGTGATGAAGGAGTTTATTGCTGCTTCCCTCCATTGATAGATGTGGGATTGGGAGGTGAGCTATATAGTACACGCCTCGTCCAGGAGTTTATGTTGGAGTACTTTCTGAGCATGGATCAGCTACCTGCACAGCTCTTGTTCTGAAGCAGCAGCAGGCCTCAAGGTTTGCGATCTGGGATTATAGCTCACACGCAGCTTGTTGTTAACTGTGTTTCTGGCTCGTCATGTGACTGAAAATAATACCCCTAAGTGATGCCTTGAATGCATTCCAGAGGATGACTGAAAAGTTATGTGCCCCAGAGTAATATGCATACCCCTTCTCCCACAGGTGGTATTGTCACCAGATCTCAACCAGGCTCAATATCTCCATAAAGGATCATATCAGTGTGCGGCATGTGACGTTTCGGGCTCCGGTCCCGTGTCTTTCAATGTTGTCGTCCACTACTCCATTCTAATTGCCCCCTAAAATGGCAGACTCCTCAGGGAAATTGCCAACCAATTTCGTTATAGTCTCTAAAAAGAATGTGCTCAGAGGTGGTGGGGCATAAATGTGTAAGGGGGTTTCCCTCCAAATGTCGGGTGACTGCTATGTATATACCTGTGGGGTCTCACCACTCCTTGAGAGGGACAAAGGGGGCACTCCTCCTGAGAAGGATGGCTACTTCCAGAGCCCCCTTATGAAACCAACATGGTATGCATGGATGTAGTCATACGGCACAAGGAAAGGAGTTTTATTACCTAGGATTTGAGTCTCTTGAAGAAATAGAATGTCTGCTTCTCACTGAAGACCACTGTCTACTTAAGCTTATCTAGTAGGCCATTTAGGTTCCAGGTGACTATTCAGAGTTAGGTAGTTCTGGCAGCGTTGTCGTAGTTAGACATGAGGGAACTGCAGGGATGCCGCGACTGGGCATTGTGCACTCTCTCTCTTGAGAGGAGGTATATATGCCAGCTGTTAGAAAATGGGTTACTGGTTGATTGGGGTGTGAGGCCTGGTCAAGCTGCAACTGCAATCCTAGTCAGGGCAAGGCACAAGCAAATCCCAAATTAAACTGTGATCAAGCCCCTGGTAGCTTGGCACAGAGCAGTCCGGCTTAACTTAGAGGCAATGTGTAAAGTATTTGTGCAACCCTTGAAACAGTAAAACAGTGAAAACACCTAAAAAAAGCATCCCACACCAAGTTAGAAAAATAGAGTGTGATTTAGTAAATTCAACAAGACCAAAACGACAACAAGCCAATCAGTAGCACTGTAAAATAAAGCCTAAAGCATAAAGCCCCAACCAGGGATATCTAGTCCCACTGGACGGGGTCAAAGTCAAAAGTTCAGGCCGAACCCAATGGAGTACTGGTAGGATATAGTCCCAGATTAGTCCCGCTAAAGGTTTACCTTCTCACATGTTGTGCCAAGAATACTGTTCCCGTGGAAGAAAGTCACAGGGAGCAAGGAGAGAGTTGCTGGCCATGATCAGTGTGGCACAAGAAGCGGGCCAGGCGTCGCATGTGGGGGAACTGGTACTTCGCATTGGCGGTCCTCTGCGGGTGATCGAGTCTTATAACACAAAGAGACAGATTTATGGTGGCTCGTGCTGATTTTCTGAGCATGTGGCACAGTTCTGGTGCAAATGCATTCATTTGTGGTTGTGAAAACCCTTTAATTTAAGAGCTCAAGAACCACACCAAGGGTCCATGATCTGAAATTCACCTCTTGGGGGTCAGGAACTCACTGAAGATGGGTCCAGGAGCTGTTAAGGAGCCTGTTGTGGCCTTGAGGCTCAGATCATTAGGCCAACGGACTAGCACTTTGAGTCACGCTGTGGTCTTGAGTTCAAGATGAGTTGCAGGCTCAATTATTCTTCCCCAGGCAAAAAGGAGGCAGGTCAGCTCAACAAGGCAGCAGCTTCTTCGGAATAGCAGTCCAGCACAGTGACAGCCCTTTCAGCAGTACAGCAGTCCTTCTTCCTGGCAGAGTATCCACAGGTCCTGAAGTGTACTTAAGTGGTGGTGTCTGAGGTCCTTCTTCTATACACTGGTGCCCTGGTTCTGGAAGGTGGAAGAAGCTTCTAGACTGTGTCTTTGAAGTGCATGGAAATCCCTGTCTCCCCTGCCCAGGCTCCAAGCTGGCTGAAGTGACAATTCAGGATTGTTAAGTTTTTTATGTGGAGAAAGGACACGGCCTATTCAGGTTTAAGCTCCTCCCTTTCATCCTGCTAGTGATGACCCATTCACTCATACCCAAGTTCTCATTGTGTGTTGCTGCCTGGAAGGAATACACAAAGCCCAACTACCAACTACATCCAGTCATGTGACCTGAGACAGACAGCAAGCACCAAATGGCTAAGGCAAGAAAATGCTAACTTTCTAACAGTGGCATTTTCAGAACTGTAATTTAAAATTCAACTTCACCATAAGCTAGGATTTTAAATTATGATTCAAGAGACACCAAACATGAACCAGTTATCCCTTTCCCAAACATGAACCAGTTATCCCTTCCCATTCAGAAATTACACTTATAAAATGTAATACGGCATCTCCAATGTTATCCTGTGGGAGAGATAATCCTTGCAGTAGTTAAAAACTAGTTTAAGAGTTTTTCATTGTCAGGACATGTAAAACTTAAATGTGCATGTCCTACCTTTTAATCACACATGTTGTCATATCTGTCATCAGTACTTTTCTAAGGATCTAGTTACTTTGTCCGGCCAGATTTCCCATATCGTATCCCTCACTAGGATCCAGATGCACAAAGTGTTTGAATAGCGATTGCAATAGCAAATTTTACTGAATCACAGTTTGGAAAACGATATTCTCAATTGTCAGTGACCCTTCCCTTATTAGCTAACTAGCAGCACGTCCCGACGTTGTCCGGGTATGAATTGCTGCAGGCCAATAGTATATTGTTTTGTAGGATTTCGTTTTGATAGCATTTCTTATCTGTGACAGGCCTGTGAAACTCTCTTATTCACAGTGCACTGCTGATGCACTTAAGAGTGCGCGTTCAGTAGTGTGTGAACTCGAGTTTCCCTACTTTATTTTTCCTTGCAATATTATATAGCGCAAACTCAACAACATGGCATGAGCACAATTTACATTACAGAAGAACACATTCATTTGTGGTAGGCACGGGGATACAAAGTGATGTGCCTGGAATCACAGGATGTTGAGCTTATGCCGAGATTCGAACGTAGCTCCCCAGCTCTAAAGTTCGCAATTCTAGAACTTGTGGCGGGAGGTGTGTCTAAAAGTGTATGTCGGTGCTGGCCATCAATGAGAGAGACCTGTGCATTTTTCAAATGGGTGGTGAAAAAATATGAGTATGTTGCTGGAGATGTGGGCCGCCGTGCCACCAGGGGGAGGGTAAACACCCATTATTCCGCAACTTTCTTTCCGCATACCATCACTCCGCATACTTTCATTACGAAAGTACCATGACTCCGCAATGCCATTATAACTCATGGCATTACATTTTATATGCTTTTACCACGCATACATTTACAACGAAATTCGTTGTAAATGCATGAATGGTAAAAGCATGTTTTTTTTAATGTTTGGATAAGGTAAGTATGTGTATAGGGGTATATGTTTTGGTGTACTGAGGTATATGTTTTGGGGTGTGTGGGTATTTTAAGGGTTCATATATAGTTTTGGGTTATGGGGTACAGGGGTAGTTTTAGGGTTTAGGGATAGGTATGGGTTTTGGGGTACAGGGGTAATTTTAGGGTTCTGGGCTAGGTTTGGGTTTTGGGGTAAAGGGGTATTTTTAGGGTTCAGGGGTAGGTTTGGGTTTTGGGGTACAGGGGTATTTTAAGGGTTCAGGAGTAGGTTTGGGTTTTGGGGTACAGGGGTATTTTTAGGGTTCAGGGCTAGGTTTGGGTTTTGGGGTACAGGGGTATTTTAGGGTTCAGGGGTAGGTTTGGTTTTTTGGGTACAGGGTTATTTTTAGGGTTCCGGGCTAGGTTTGGGTTTTGGGGTACTGGGGTATATTTAGGGTTCAGGGGTAGGTTTGGGTTTTGGGGTATAGGGGTATTTTAAGGGTTCAGAGCTAGGTTCGGGTTTTGGGGTACAGGGGTATTTTTAGGGTTCAGGGGTAGGGTTGGGTTTTGAGATACAGGGGTATTTATAGGGTTCAGGGCTACGTTTGGGTTTTGGTGTACAGGGGTAGTTTTAGGGTTTAGGAATAGGTATGGGTTTTGGGGTACAGGGGTAATTTTAGGGTTCAGGGCTAGGTTTGGGTTTTGGGGTAAAGGGGTATTTTTAGGGTTCAGGGGTAGGTTTGAGTTTTGGGGTACAGGGGTATTTTAAGGGTTTAGGGCTAGGTTTGGGTTTTGGGGTACAGGGGTATTTTTAGGGTTCAGGGCTAGGTTTGGGTTTTGGGGTACAGGGGTATTTTAGGGTTCAGGGGTAGGTTTTTTTTTTGGGTACAGGGTTATTTTTAGGGTTCTGGGCTAGGTTTGGGTTTTGGGGTACTGGGGTATATTTAGGGTTCAGGGGTAGGTTTGGGTTTTGGGGTATAGGGGTATTTTAAGGGTTCAGAGCTAGGTTTGGGTTTTGGGGTACAAGGGTATTTTTAGGGTTCAAGGGTAGGTTTGGGTTTTGAGATACAGGGGTATTTATAGGGTTCAGGGCTACGTTTGTGTTTTGGTGTACAGGGGTATTTTTAGGGTTTAGGGGTAGGTTTGGGTTTTGGGGTACAGGGTATATTTATAGGGTTAAGATGGGTTAGTGTTTAAGGGTGTTGGGGTATTTTAAGGAGTAAGGGTGGGTTATGATTACGGGGTGCAGGGGTATTTAAAGGGAGCAGGGTGGGATTAGCACAAGAAATGAGACATGGCATGAAGGGCGGAATGTACCACACGCCCCCAGCGTTTGTCACGCCCCAGCACACACCCACAGCACAACGCAGACATGCCCACAAGGGACTACTTTGCTGGCACGGTTCTTTTACCTTTTAAGTGCATATGGTGGGCGTCTGCATAGCCTATGTCCTTCTGCTGCAACTGCCCTTTCCAACGCTGTATTGGGTGTTGTGATTGGTGCTTTGGTTCCTGAGATTACCCGCCTCAAAGGTTTGGGCTCTCTCTTTATTATATTAGTATGGATATGGATATGAATAAACAATTCCGAAAGAGGCTGTTGAAACATTACCTCAGAAAAAGGTACTCACATTGAAGCTGACCGGTGAGTGATCCTGATTGATGCCAGACCAAACTGTAATAATTCTACAAAGCAGCTGTTCCCAAGAGGAAGTCTGTATGACATCAAATCTTCCATTAAAGGGGTCATCTAGCGAATTAACAACCTGATTCATCAAGGACCCGTTTTGCGAGTCTATAATAGCGATTCATAAGGAATCGCTATTACAGACTCGCAAAACGGGATTCATGTAGGAATCGCAAAAAGAATTGCGATTCCTACACATTCCTTATTTGCGATTAGCAAATTGCTAATCGCAAATAAGGAATAACTCCCCATTCATTCCTATGGGCCAAAAGGCCCATAGGAATGAATGGGAGTATTCCTTATTTGCGATTAGCAATTAGCTAATCGCAAATGAGATAGCGATTTTAAGGGTGCCAGGGGTGTCCAAAGGACACCCTGTAGCACCCCTGAAATGAAAATTGAAACAGGTGTTGCGCACACACATGTCCAAAAGACATGTGTGTGTGTGCAACATGCAACTTAGAAAAATGCTTTTAAAAGCATTTTTCTAAGTTTTCGCTATTTACCACGAGGTTTGACCTCGCGGTAATTAGCGAGCCGAAATTGCGAATTCGCAATTTTTAAATGGATGATGAATTGCATTTAAGGAATCTCAATTAGAGATTCCTTAAATGTAATTCCTCGCAAAATAGCGAAATCGCTATTACCGATTTTTGCATTTGGGATGATGAATCCCAAATGCAAAAATCGCACTAGCAAAGGGCCAGATTCTGAGAATCTGGCCCTTTGCGAGCCGATTTCGGCTTGATGAATCAGGCTGTAAGTTACATTACTTCGAAAAACCCCAGGGAACATCATCAAAATAGGAAACATGCTAGAATGGCTATTTTTGGTCATTTTTAGGGACGCAAGACTGGGCAAAAAATACCACACTGGATGGCCCCTTTAAACGCAAAATGGCTGCCAGGTTACACTAAGTGAGTGTCCAAGGCTTGCCATCTGCACAACATAGAATAACCAAGTACTCCCACAAAGGAAGCACAAAAATGCATGTGCAGGTTACACAGGAAGAAAACTGTTTTCATACGCCACATTAAGTGATCTTGTGGACAATACTATATTATTATCAGAGGTGGGCGTAACTGGCCTAATTCTGTCTAGCGTACTTACTCATAATTACCACAACATTACTCAGAATTATACATTATTATGTGAGAAGAGTAATCCAGCATTTAACACTATTTTCTTAGTGCAAAAAGTACCCTAATATTCAAAATGGGCCAGAGGATGAATTTTGCGCTGAGACAAAAGCCTTAAATGCTATAGGACACGAACACCAATAGCCAGCAGCCGTACGCTCTCTCTCAGTTCATTTTTCCTGTGCTCCTGCTGCAGGAATTTTGCCCCAAAATACTCTCAATTATTCAAACTTGAGTAATTGTGTAATTTCGTATCAAGAGTAATGAATAATTACTGATATTACTCCAATTACATCCTTTTGCGTCCTGATGTTCACGTCAGAACCCCTGCCAGAACTCGCTTTCCTCTCCTGGCCTGGCTTGTTATGCCGTCCTAATAAAGGATCTCTACCATTTAGAATCTGCATTGTAGTGTTTTAGCTCTAAGTGTCAGACTCTTAAAATTGTGCTGCATATTGCTGGCACCACCATTTGTCACTCTCTGCCTCCATCATGCTGGTGAGGAGCTGTACCTCAGTGGGGGGAACTAAGGGGCATATTATCAAGGGGGTTTATCTCTGCTTTTTTGGCTTTAAAAGCCAAGAAAGCAGAGATAAAATGATCTCCCTATTACCTAGCTGTCGCTAACACCAGTTAGCGACAGCTAGTAGGAGATAGCGACCATCTTGGGCCCCACTTTGCATGTCAGTGATATTTATCACTAATGACATGCAAAGTGGGCGTGCCAAGATGTTAGCGACTGGAAACAGTCGCTAACATCGCTATCTCCAAAAGCTAACACCTGCCCTGAGCAGTTCTTATCCATGTTATCCAATGGTAGGTGGATAACATGGCTAAGAGCATTAGCTCGGTAATGCATGAATATCGCTGACTTTTCAGCGATATTCATGCATTGCGGCCAATTTTTATTGCATTTGCGATAAACCTTGGTAATACCAAGGTTTATCTGCGATAAAAATCGCCGCAGCTCAGCGGTAAATTTTGGTCTCTAACCGAGCAATAGCGATAATTATCGCTATTGCTTGGTAATATGCCCCTGAGTCCTTTTGCGAATCTACTCGAAACATACTACATTATATTCAGAGAAGCACTGAGTGTTCTTCATTGCCTCGGGTACTTATCAGTTTGACCCTAGCAACCAGACTTCCTTCATCCTCTTGATTTCTCTGCCTAATGTGTTGTGAAGCAGACATGTGTTAGTAGTGAGCTCAGTACAGAGCACTTTAAATACACAAGTGATAAATGACAAATATACTCGTAGATTTTAAAATGCTCCATTAAAAAAAAATAACAGTTCAATTCTTCCACACATTTCCGAAACTACAAAGCAAGCTAACATCTCATTCAATCGATCAGATTTGTAGAGCGCTACTTGTCATCCGTGAGGGTATCCAGGCGCTGGAAAGGTCCAGTTGATTACCTGATAGGCAGGTCTTCAGGGACTTTCGGAACTCTGGAAGAGATGAGGAGGTCCATAGATGAAAGGGTCGCTCGTTCCATGTCTTTGCTGCTAGGTAGGAGGAGGAGTGACCGTATCTGCAATGCCATATGAGGGGGCGTGAGTTAGAGAAAGAGCGTGGAGCGGAGGTGTATCCCTCAGGTTTTTGGTATAGACATCTTCAATATAGCTATAGGTGCCCCATAAGAGAGACAACCTGCAGGGAAAGGGTCAATAATTGTGTTGAGAGGTCAAGCTGGACGAAGAATGGAAGAGTTGTGCTGTTTCACGACAGCAAGGAAAGTTCTACAGTCAGAATCCCTGGAACGACTGACAAAAGGGAAGGTGAGTGTTGGAATAGAAAGAAATGCTTCAGATTTCTGTTGGTAGCTGTCAGCTGGTGAAGGAGGCGACATAACATTACTCCACTGCTGGCTGTCAGCTGCCATAGGGGATACCATATCAGTCCACTGTTAATTATCAGCTGGAGTAGGAAGAGCTGCCGCATCTTTCCACTGTTGGCTGTGACGTGAAATAGGAAGAGATGTTCACCATTCCACTGCTAGCTGATAGCCAACAATGGACTAATGCGCTATCTCCTCCTACTACAGCTGACAGCCAACAGTGGAGTAATGATTGATTGAATAGCTTTATTTCGATATATTTATCATATCATAAAAGCATTACAATACAAAAATGGATAAAAATACAATACAATTTGACAATTCATCCCTCTAATAACATTATACATTTTGTCAATTCTACGATTTCTTATAAACAGCAATAAAATATCCTAAAAACGAGTTCATTTGCCCGAAAAATGTAAACATAGCTAGGGACTGAATCAAGCAGATCGCATTACTGGAGAAACAGTTTCCTCACGGATCTTATCCGCCATACCCAACCCAAGAATTTTGCCAAGCAACAGGCGAACAAAGGGCGAGCATCAGATCATATTATACGTAAAGCCTCCAGGTGCGATCTAGTGCCAAGGCTCCTGCATAATGGTTTCAGCCATCTGGACCGAGGGGCTGCATAGGCCGAACACTCAAACATTAGATGGGCAATAGACTCAACCCTTGTGTCACAGAAAGGGCAATACGGTGTAGTTTGCAGCGGTGGCTTCCAACTTGCTGTTAACTGCCCAAAAGGTAGAACTCCCACCCTGAATTTGAAATACAGTGACCTATCCCCCAGATTAAGGATCAAGTCCAGATAAGGTTCTCTAGAGGGGAGCTCCTTAATTATCAGAAACTCTACAACAGATCTGCATAATTTGGAATTGCTCATTCTCCCGTTTGCCACCCATGACCAATATAATTTCTTTAACATCTGTTTGGGTGGAGCTGTTCTATTGACCCAGGCGTCTCCAAGGCTCAGTTTACAGAGAAGCCGCTTAACTTCCCTGAGCCAGCCGACCTTGTGCCAGCCGGGTAATGAAAGGAGTTCTCTTAGGGCTTCAGCATAACTGGACAGTTCTGGTACATTCCATATTCGAGCCCACAATAAGAGGGGGCGTAGCCTAGCTTGCTCGCTTATTGGGCGTGTACCTGCATCTAGTAGGAGTGGGAGTGTAGGGGTGCTGTGTGGTAACTTCATAAGATCTTTATGGAAATTGTTTTCAAGGTGTGTCAAGGTGTCAACTCTCTGTACACCCCACAATTCCGAACCATACAACGCCGCACTCACCACCCTTGCCCTATAGATGTCTAATATCGCCCCAATGGGTTTAAGGGACGAGGCACGTTGTTCTTTTAGCAGGGCCCCTGTAACCCTCTTATGAGTCAGAAAGACTTTTTGGTGGTGGGCCTTCCAATTCATGGAGTCACAGAGTCGGATGCCTAAATAATCAAACTCCTTTACCCTTTCAAGTGGGACTGAGTCTAGGGTGGGAGGGATGACAGTTTTCCTAGGGGGGTTTAGGACAAGGAATTTGGTTTTGCTTACATTGATGACAAGGCCCTTAGAGTCACAAAAATCCTTGAAGCTAGAAAGCAACGTTTGGAGGCCTATCAGGGTTTTTGAGATCAGGAGGGTGTCATCTGCAAATAGGAGGGTAGGTATTTTTCTGCCAGCCAGGGAGGGTGCATCTGCTGGATGTTGGAGAAGATGCTCCACCACTCCGTTAACGTAAAGTGAGAACAGAGTGGGGGCTAGCACACAACCCTGGCGGACACCCCTATCTACAGGAATGCGAGATGTTTTTTGCCCCTGATCTCCCCACCTGATCTGTGCAAAGTTGCTTTCGTGGAACTTAATAAGCAAACCCAGCAGTACGGAGGGATACCCAAACCCTCTAAGACATTCCACAGTTGGTCACGTGGGACCAGGTCAAAGGCAGTCCGTAAATCTATGAATGCGAGATACAGACTGCCCTTGCCCAATACGACCACTTTCCAATATAGCATTAGTAGGCGAAATGTCTGTTCGATGGTACCAGTTCCTGATCTAAAACCAGCCTGGAAGTCTGACAGTACCTGATTTTCTTCAGCCCAGTGCAAGATCCTGCCTAAGACTACTTTGCCCGCTACCTTTTGGGTGGAATCGAGCAAACTAATTGGACGATAGTTAGCAGGGTCGTCCCGACAGCCTTTCTTAACCACATCGCTGCTGTGGTTATTTTTCCCCTGTGCTGGAAAGCTTTGATCACCATTGTTCATAACGAGCTCAGCTCGTCATCAGCACAGCTCAACCGTGCCTCATGACGAGCTGAGCTCGTCATCAGCATCGAAAGGGTTAAAGATCGGGACGACCTCTGCACCCCTCCAGGAGTCAGGAAGGCAGCCTCCCATCACAGCCTCATTCAGGAGTGAGGCAATAAGTCTGCTCCATACATCTGTATTGACCCGCAACAGATCACCTGGGATGCCATCAGGGCCTGCAGCCTTGTTAGCAACAAGGCACCTGATTGCCCCTTCAATTTCCTTAGCAATAAAGGGGTAATCATTGATTGTGATGGCAACCGGCGCTCTATGCAAGAGACCCATGTCTGATTGTAGTGCACCTGTTGAGATGGAGTAAAGCTTAGAAAAATGGGCAAACCAAGCCTCCCCTGTGATGTTGCAGGTCAATTGTGAATCGACAGGCTTGTCCCTAGCTCTCAGCAGATCCCAGAACCCCTTTGAGTCCTTTTTAGAACTCGCATCCAGTAGCTCTCTCCAGAAGTTGGATTCGTGTGCTTCCCTTGCCGAGGATAAAGCTTTTTTATAGCTTTTCCTAGCAAGCCTAATTTTGCCTGGGTCTTTTGATTTCACGGCTAAAATGAGTTCCCCTTTGGCAGCACGACATTCCGAAGAGTACCATTTGTCTCTTGCCTTAGTTGCGACTCTGTTGGTGGCCCTTGCCCTATTTTGTGGGATTATGAACAGCTCGCTTAGAGCTGAGATAGTTTCTGTAAAGGCCGCAAGGACAGCATGATTAGTAATTTTCCTTGTGTCTAGACGCAACTTCACAGCTGTCATTATGGTCTTAGCTTGGGCCATCCTTCCCACGTCCGCGGCAGCTTTAGCCCATTTTAATCGTCTGCCACAGTTCGAGGGAACAAGTTCATGGGATGATTTCCATGTATGTGGGGACTTAATTGGGTTCCTGTCTTGCCACGGGGGTGAGGGTTAGGGCCAAAGGGTTATGGTCGCTGTCGGAAGTCGATAGGACTTCCATATCTTGGTGAAACGGCCATAGCTTGTGATTCAACAAAATGTAATCAATTCTGGAAGTGTATCCCACCCTGTTGTAGGTGTGCGCTCCCCTGGGGTCTAACTTGGAACGACCATTAGTTGCTCTAAGGTCGTGTTCCATACAGAGTGAGTTAATATCTATGGCACTCTGAGTCCATTTTTGGATCGGGTCTAGAGAGAGCATGGGAATGCCTCTCCTAGCATCATCTTCCCAGGTGTCCAAGATGTCCTCACTGGCTAGAGGTTCGAAGCAGCAGTTAAAGTCTCCTGCTAGGACAACAAAGGAATCGATGTTACAGGATCCAAGTTCCTCTTCTATTCATTATGAGGATAGCGTTGAGGCCCCTCCCCTAGCCCCCCTTAAGTAAAGGTTGAACACTTCTAGCTTCCTACCCCCATGGCACTGTATTGTTATTCTCTGAAGATCAGGAGATTGTGAAATTTTATGCCTTATGGTTAGACCCAATGCAATACTGACCAAAATGAGAAGGCCGCCGGACGGGCGACCTTTACTGCCCTGAGGTTGGGATGCAGGAACAAAGTAGGTTGTGTAACCTACCCTGTGGTGAGGTTCCAAGCACCATGTTTCTTGCAAAAGACAAATACCGAAGGGATCCACAAAGGAATTCCAATCTGGATTGTAAAAATTGCGTGCAAGCCCTGCCACATTCCAACTTAGGATCTTCAGCTGTGTGTTCCCTGTGGTTCTCTGCCTGGGCAATATGACAGAGACAAGGGGGTCAGGCTCCAACCCTGACGCCACTACGTCAACTCTATTTGGTATTTGAAAGGCCTTGTTCTGGGTTCGGATATTTGCGCTGGTGACGGTAGGTCGTTTGCCAACAGGCAGGGCCAACTGGTGGGGTAACATGGAGGTCATTGGGGGTGCAACTATCTCATGCAGTAGTGTGGCTCACTGGTTAGAGGCGGCAGACCCGAGAGCAGAGGACGGCCCGGGACAGGGTTCGATTCCCGGCGCGGCAGGTTTCTGGACCAGGGTCAGCGGACTCGATAATTCTCTCGCCTCGGTGCCCACTCTGATCAGCGATCACACTCGGCAACTCTGGGCATTAGCTTGCCACATCTTCACTAACGGCCCCACCAGACCGCCGGGGATGCCTGGTCTCACCCTGGAGATACCCATTAAGGGACCATCTCTCAGGGAAGCCAGGAAGGGTTTCGCAGCGGTCGAAGCGCCTTGGGACCCTACGGGTAAGTAGTGCGCTATATAAATGCCAATACATTTACATTTACATTTGCATGGGTTCTAAGATTATTTAAGGAGTTCGGCGCTCCCTGTGCTAGCAAGGCATGTGCCGTTGATTGGGCAAGTGAAGCGGAGCTGGTACCATCAGGTTCGGTTATCAGGGATAAAGAGTCTGAGACCCCAAGGGATAAGGAAGCCTTTATATGCGGTGGAGAAACAGCTTGCCTAAGGAGTCAATCAACTTCTTCGAGACAACCAAACCTGTTCGAGGTTGGTGCCCCGAGCCAGCGTCTAGTTTGATCTTGCTCTTTATTTAAATACCCCCTCCGGGACTGATGGTGTACCAAGGACCAATCGCCCCCAAGAGTATGTGTAGTGCGCGGAGGGTAAAAGAAAGTCAGTGGCCTGGGTACAATAGGTGAGCGTTCGCCATCAATGGGCCATGAGCAAATATGGTGGGCCGTGTATGGATCCTCAAATGTTACCACTATACAGTCACCAGGACTGGATTTCCGTGAAGGACCCACCCAGGGAACTCGTCGGACCATTAAAACTCTGCTTCTCAGACCATTTGGAATCGGTCTATTCACGTTAAGCCAGTGCATGACCTTGTTCTTCAGGGACCAATGGTTTTCGTGGTGGTCATTCTCAACCTCAGGCACACCCGTCAGCACTACCACGTAATCATTGGCCTCTGGGGGAAGATCAATATAACCCCCTCGAAAGTTACTCTTATTATGTGAGCCCTGGGTGGTTCGGTGGACAACTTTGCTAGCATTCGGCCTTAAAGGAGCACCTGCATTAGTGTGTATGGGGGCTTGGGGAGTGGGGAGCTTAGACGCCCTAGGTGGAGGATCAGAAGTTTTGCGGTCAACTCCCTTGGTACGAGGTTTGGGAACTGGCCGTGTTGTAACAGGTGCTGGAGGGGGAAGATTTGGAGTCTGTGGGGCTAAGTTATTCTCTAGGAGACCTTGGTTTTCTAGATCTCGCAAGCCAAGAGTGGCCAAAGCTATAATACTCTTTTTCATCTCTAGCAAATTATTCTCAATGCGTGATAGTCTTAGGTCCAAGGGAGAAAGGAGCTTTTTTAGGGTTTCCCAAACTATACCTATAAACTCCCCATCCCTCCCTTCCTGGCCCTCTGATTGTGATCCAACTTCCTCTGCAATTGTGTTATCATTAGTGGTTGCAGGAACTCCACCATCTCTATCTTTCCCTCGGAGTACCAGTGGCGAAGAAGCACACCCTCCTGTAACGTTAGTCACAGGAAAACTACCAACATTAAGTTGGTGTGCCCCAACAATTTTAGCCTTCATGCGTGAGTATGCAGACCTTGAGTTACGTTTCCTTTTGTGTATTTTACCTTTGGAAATATTGCATGCAGATTTATCGGGTGTTACCAGGGTAGGGGGTTTGATAGTGGTTTGCTGGTCGAGGATAGCCATGGGTGGAATCTGACTTTCAAACTGGATTGTGGGACACAAAGTTGGAGGTGGGGCGAGTGAAACTGGAGTGTAATAGACGTCCGCCTGCGTAATTACGCAGCGCGGATTGACCAGACGCTCCGGAGTTATAGCAGATGCTATGTGACCCAAAGAGGATTTTTTAGAATTAGCGATGTCCTGCGACAATCTTCTAGCAGCAGCCAAATCTAAAGAGACACGAGTTTGCAATTTGGTGATTTCCTTGTCTATAGCAAGATTTGTGCGTGTAATGAAATCATCAATAGGGCCATTTTGTTGCAACCCCCCCTTAGCAGCCTTACTACGGCTTGCCCGAGTGCACATATCAACCCGCATAAACAATAGGATGGAGCAATATGAGCAGTACAAGTGGCAGAGCAAGGGGCGAAAGGGGGGGGGCCCAGACCAGACCTCTTGGACCTCGAACGGCCTCAAACGGCCCGCTCTTTGCCCGGTCTTCGCCCCGAGCTGCGTCCCGCGCTGCGGGAGTCTGAGGCTATGATATAGGGGGCGTGTTGGGCGGGGGGCGGGCCAGCAGGGAGAGCGGACCGGATGCTGGCTATCGGTCTCGCAGGGACTCCTGGTTGTTGGAGTCCCCGCACGCTCGCAGCCCCGCTGAAGCCTCACGCCCGGAACCGCCTTACCGCTCCTCTCCTTCAGGTGACGCTGCCCCACGCACTCCTGGACGAAGCGGCACCCGTGAAGCGGCACCCGCGAAGCGGGTGCGGCGAGATGTGCGCTTGATAGAGTTCTGGAACGCTGCCTTAACAAAGATGCCTCCGTGTGCAAATGACTGGTGTCCCAGCGAGGGAGGGTGAGGGGTGCTTTTACAATCCTCAGGTGGGCGGGGGGCGGGCCAGCAGGGAGAGCGGACCGGATGCTGGCTATCGGTCTCGCAGGGACTCCTGGTTGTTGGAGTCCCCGCACGCTCGCAGCCCCGCTGAAGCCTCACGCCCGGAACCGCCTTACCGCTCCTCTCCTTCAGGTGACGCTGCCCCACGCACTCCTGGACGAAGCGGCACCCGCGAAGCGGCACCCGCGAAGCGGCACCCGCGAAGCGGGTGTGGCGAGATGTGGGCTTGATAGAGTTCTGGAACGCTGCCTTAACAAAGATGCCTCCGTGTGCAAATGACTGGTGGAGTAATGTGAATTAGAATAGGAAGAGGTCCCACATCCCTTCGCTGTTAGCTGTCATTTAGAATAGGAAGAGGTGCCACATCCCTCCACTGTTAGCTGTCATTTGGAACAGGAAGAGGTGCCACATCCCTCCGCTGTTAGCTGTCATTTGGAATAGGAAGAGGTGCCACATCCCTCCGCTGTTAGCTGTCATTTGGAATAGGAAGAGGTGCCACATCCCTCCACTGTTAGCTGTCATTTGGAACAGGAAGAGGTGCCACATCCCTCCGCTGTTAGCTGTCATTTAGAATAGGAAGAGGTGCCACATCCCTGCACTGTTAGCTGTCATTTGGAATAGGAAGAGGTGCCACATCCCTCCGCTGTTAGCTGTCATTTGGAATAGGAAGAGGTGCCACATCACTCCGCTGTTGGCTGTCATTTGGAACAGGAAGAGGTGCCACATCCCTCCGCTGTTAGCTGTCATTTAGAATAGGAAGAGCCTGGTGCCACATCACTATGATGTTAGCTGTCATTTGGAACAGGAAGAGGTGCCACATCCCTCCGCTGTTAGCTGTCATTTGGAATAGGAAGAGGTGCCACATCACTCCGCTGTTTGCTGTCATTTGGAACAGGAAGAAGTGCCACATCCCTCCGCTGTTAGCTGTCATTTAGAATAGGAAGAGGTGCCACATCCCTGCACTGTTAGCTGTCATTTGGAATAGGAAGAGGTGCCACATCCCTCCGCTGTTAGCTGTCATTTGGAATAGGAAGAGGTGCCACATCACTCCGCTGTTGGCTGTCATTTGGAACAGGAAGAGGTGCCACATCCCTCCGCTGTTAGCTGTCATTTAGAATAGGAAGAGCCTGGTGCCACATCACTATGATGTTAGCTGTCATTTGGAACAGGAAGAGGTGCCACATCCCTCCGCTGTTAGCTGTCATTTGGAATAGGAAGAGGTGCCACATCACTCCGCTGTTTGCTGTCATTTGGAACAGGAAGAAGTGCCACATCCCTCCGCTGTTAGCTGTCATTTGGAACAGGAAGAGGTGCCACATCCCTCCGCTGTTAGCTGTCATTTAGAATAGGAAGAGGTGCCACAACCCTCCGCTGTTAGCTGTCATTTGGAATAGGAAGAGGTTTCACATCACTCCGCTGTTAGCTGACAATTGGAATAGGAAGAGGGGCCACATCGTTGCGCTGTTAGCAGTCATTTAGGATAGGAAGAGGTGCTACATCCCTCCGCTGTTAGTTGTCATTTGGAATAGGAAGAGGGGCCACATCCCTCCGCTGTTAGCTATCATTTAGAATAGGAAGGGGTGCCACATCACTCCGCTGTTAGCTGTCATTTGGAATAGGAAGAGATGCCACATCCCTCCGCTGTTAGCTGTCATTTGGAATAGGAAGATGTGCCACATCCCTCCGCTGTTAGCTGTCATTTGGAATAGGAAGAGGTGCCACATCACTCCGCTGTTAGCTGTCATTTGGAATAGGAAGAGGTGCCACATCCCTCTACTGACAGCTGTCATTTGGAATAGGAAGAGGTGCCACATCCCTCCGCTGTTAGCTGTCATTTGGAATAGGAAGAGGTGCCACATCCCTCCGCTGTTAGCTGTCATTTGGAATAGGAAGAGGTGCCACATCACTCCGCTGTTAGCTGTCAATTGGAATAGAAAGAGGTGCCACATCCCTCCGCTGTTAGCTGACATTTGGAATAGAAAGAGGTGCCACATCCCTCCGCTGTCCGCTGTCATTTGGAATAGGAAGAGGTGCCACATCACTCCTCTGTCCGCTGTCATTTGGAATAGGAAGAGGTGCCACATCACTCCTCTGTTAGCTGTCATTTGGAATAGGAAGAGGTGCCACATCACCCCACTGTTAGCTGTCATTTGGAATAGGAGGAGGTGCCACATCACACCACTGTTAGCTGTCATTTGGAACAGGAAGAGGTGCCACATCACCCCACTGTTAGCTGTCATTTGGAACAAGAAGAGGTGCCACGCCACATCATTCCACTGTTAGCTGTCATTTGGAACAGGAAGAGGTGCCACATCCGCCCACTGTTAGCTGTCATTTGGAACAGGAAGAGATGCCACATCACTCCACTATTAGCTGTCATTTGGAACAGGAAGAGGTGCCACACCACTCCACTGTTAGCTGTCATTTGGAATAGGAAGAGGTGCCGCATCACTCCACTGTTTGCTGTCATTTGGAATCGGAAGAGGTGCCACATCACTCCGCTGCTAGCTGTCATTTGGAACAGGAAGAGGTGCCACATCACCCCACTGTTAGCTGTCATTTGGAATAGGAAGAGGTGCCACATCACTCCGCTGTTATCTGTCATTTGGAACAGGAAGTGGTGCCACATCCGCCCACTGTTAGCTGTCATTTGGAACAGGAAGAGGTGCCACATCACTACACTGTTAGCTGTCCTGTGAAATAGGAAGAGGTGCCACATCCCTCCACTGTTAGCTGTCATTTGGAACAGGAAGAGGTGCCACATCCCTCCACTGTTAGCTGTCATTTGGGACAGGAAGAGGTGCCACATCCCTCCGCTGTTAGCTGTCAATTGGAATAGGAAGAGGTGCCACATCCCTCTGCTGTTATTTGTGTGCTGGACCCTAAGTTATGCCCGCATCACTCCGCTCTTACTTGTGAAATGCAATACAAAGAGGTGCCACATCACTCCACTGCTAGCTGTGAAATAGAACAGTAAGAGCTGCCACATCACTTCTCTGTTAGGTATTAAGTGGAATAAGAAGAAGTGACTCCCCAATGGGCAATCTATAGTTAGAGATGAAGGTATCAGGGGAGGCCCAGGTATCTGCTGCACAGATATCTGCAATGGAAGCCCTTCTAACAGAAGAGAAAATAAGTGTACTTGAATGAATAGTCAGTCAATTCCATATAATAATGTGTTTATGATGACTTGTATTACAGTAGATTACGTAGATATCATACTTATGTTCAAAAAAAATATTAACACGTGTTTGGGCAAGTGAAATTAATGGACCGCACACAAGTAGACGAAATAAGGTTTATTCAGTCTGAGGCGATAACATCAAGAACCAGATATTGAGTTCCAGTCAGGGCTCTCTCTCCCTTCAGCTGCCTCACACAGGATCTACAATCCACAATATTCCAAAGGGAAAGGGCATGAATTTGGAAGGAATGGAGGACAAGGGAAAAATCGGGGTGGGAAGGGCAATACCAGGACCCGAATGCATAGAGTTGACAGATATTAGAATCAAATAACATGCAATCCATTTCAAAGATATAGCTAAGCAGATAACAAAAATGCAAATTCATCCTTTCAGTTTTGACACAAATGGTCAGTATGGTGTAATATACAGTTTATCAGAGCCAGCTAAGTCGACCAAGGGGTAAATCTCCAATATGATTCATACTTTAAATCATTCTGTGAATTTTCCTGTTTTGTGGCATACTTTGAACATGCCAGTGTTTTTAAAATCCATGAACTGTTTGTTTACATATTATTGATTGTAACAGTTATTTCAACAATGCACACAATCCCGACTAAATCAGCCTTCAGCCCGGTCCCTGTTTATTTCTGTATAAGATTCCACAAAGCATGATAATGTAACCAAATGCATACATAGGATAGGCTTTATGACTAACTATTAATTAGGCAAAAGGATTACATTTAGCTTCATTATATGTAAATTGGCCTCACGTGTTTGGAACTTTAGGTAAATCATTTACATTCAAAAACCTAATGATTTACAACACACCGATACAATGAAGTGTTTCACCATGCATTCTATTCGTAGTCAAGATCCAGAGCTGCAACTGAGACCTGGAATCGAAGAAATGCCTCCGTATGCTTTCATCTTTAGTTAGTAATATTCCATTCTGTTATTTATTGTCTTCTAGGCTTGGTATATCCTTTGCCTACTATGGTGTGATCCTGGCCAGTTCTGAGCTGCTGGAGAGGAACCTGGTGTGTGGCTCTGACCAGGCAATCGCAGATGAAGGTAAATTGACCATAGAGGAGACCTCGGGACCATGCCGATGCCACATGCTGAGCCCCGCAGACTACCAGACCATGATCATCAGCACGCTGGGCGAGATCGCACGTGAGTTGAGAGCGGCTTATGCACATATGACAACTATTTCAGGCACATTGGAGTCCTACAGAAGAAAATGATTAACACTTCTGAGATCTTGGAATAAGGGTCAAGGAGCACATTTTTATGATATAGGAATGACTATCATTTTACAGTATCCAACATCACATAACATCTAGTGAAAGTTGTGCCATCACTGTGCCAGATCATTCAATCCAGATACAAAGTTCTTGCTCTAACAAAACATTATAGATGACCAAGGATGACAAAAGTTATTAGGGCACAGATAACTATATGGGACCTAAACACCATAACATTTAGAAACGTCATCTGATTGAGGAACTTGTTTAATGTATGATAATTCATAGTTAATCATTTTAGTTTGCTTTGCCCATCCAATACCTACTTCCCTCCAGCTGTTCAGACTATCAGTTTCATCCCAGCCGGTCGTGTGTAGATTCTGATGGAGTTTATGAGCCTTGAACAAAGTAAATGTTACACATTGGGGGAATATTGACAGGGTTCACTAGAGTTCAGAAATGGCATGAGAAAATTCCACTTTACCTGAGGGAAGACAAAAAGCATAAACATATCAGATTTAAATGGCAGTGTCTCTGTGCTGACTCTATGTTTCCACACTTACCTGAAAGTTACAAATGAGAGATGAGGCAATGTACACTTTCCAACTTCATTAAATCATGGAGAGGGTTTAGTTGCCTTTACTGTACACTAAGAATAATGGATTGTAAAGAAGCTAAAGAACACAAACAATAAACATCAGAAAAGAAATGTGAATAGAGACCTGGAAATGTACTCTTGAACGATCGACCACTATTTTCATCACCACCTCCATTTCTTTCCCTTTCCTTTCCACTGCACCCTTTCACTCCATACATTCCCAGTCCTATTTTTATATGATTTGTTCATGATCACACGATTTTTGTAAAATGCAAAACTGGGTGTTCTTGTTCTACATCCAGCAGCACGGACAGTGGTTTACACCGCCCCAATCCTATGCTTTTTCAATCCAGTCCCCCCATTCCTCTTTCTTATCCCCTTTCAGCTATTTCCCACTCTCCCCTGTACTACTTTCCTGTTCCTCAAAACCCTTCCTTTTATTCTAGCCCCTTCATTTTTCTTTATATGGAGGATAATACTGCACCTTTCTGCTGCACATCTGTGGGGACTGGTAGTTGGGTGTGGTATGGCAGGTATCTGGAGCAGCTAGGGGATGCAGATGGAGTGAGGGTTGTGCCCCTGGCAGGAGCGAAGGTTGTTGTATGTTTATGAAGACAGTAAATGCATGTTTGTATTTAAATACAACCTGCTCAGAAACAACCCTGAAACACTTATCACAGATCCCTCCTTCACCTAAAAAACGGAGTGATTATTAACAATTAACCTTTCTTCACTAGATCACTGGCTAAATGGCGTACTACAATGTCCAAATTGCTAAATATCAAAGAGGAAAGAAGCATCCCTTACGGAACTAAGTTGCTTATAAATAAGACCTTTGAAAAGTGTAAGGGCCACACTGAATATAACTTTCTACAAAAATGGCACAGTACTCATCCAAGCAGCCAACAAGGATCACAAGCTGTTTGATGACTACTTTGCCACGATAAAAGACCATGTTCATACCATCCCTCTCTCAGCTCACCAGCAAGGCAGCACCGCTGACATCATCACCCATACTCCACTGAGTGTAACAGCTAACAGTGATAGCAAGACAGATCAGGAGAGTCAGCACACCAGAACCCCCAGTAAAAGACACAGTACAGACACGCCTTATAGCCAACAATCCAATATTGGACATACACAAAGCATTTATCAATGAGTCCCTAGAAGCAAACCAGTTAAATTCTAGCAAGCCGTCCAATCTTCACACGTCTGGGGAAAATATCTCTACAACCTTGCAAATAGCTGATCTCTCGGATGTAGCACCTACCAATCAGTACCCCAGGAGGATAAATCACAAGACCGATAATAATACAGGGCTCGATCTTGTGCCTAATTATCAATTGCCACTCAGAAATGAAACATGCCGACCGAATCCTGAACCAGGACATTGACATTTCTATTCTAACGGAATTGTGGCTATCTGAATCGTCCTCCCCATGCCTAGACCTACGTTTGCCATCAAACTACAATATTATAAGACTAGACAGGCTAAACAAAACTGATGGAGGTGTGGCCTGTATCCACAGAACAGATATTACCATCTCTAAAGTTCTCACAGACTCTATTGATTCATGTGAATACCTTGGGCTCTCGTTATGATTTACAGATAATAAAATAAACAAATTATACACTTTCTAACAACCCCCAGGCAAAAAATTAATTTCCATAAACCAGCTAATGGAAATTATTACAGCAAATTGAGAACCTCACTCCCATTATATTTTCCCGGGGTACTTCAATCTTCATTGGGACAACATCATGGATAATCCGGCCAATATTCTTAAAGAATTCCTAGCCAACAGCTCACTGGTGCAAGTTTGTGCTCTTCCAACCCATTCTAAAGGCGCTACATTAGATTGGATCATCTCCAAAGAAAACGTGGTCCAATCAATTTCAATTGTTCCTTGTGACTGGTCTGATCACCACATCATCACTTTCCAAATGCCATCCACAAAAAAGAAAACAGTCTCACAATGAGTCAAAGCCAAACATTAGGTTAGAGACACTAAAGGTCTGAACTCGAAGATTCTAACAGCACGTGGCGAGATTGAACTTCAACCCCCTTTTGAATTGAGGGACGTCAGCGAGCACACGGATCATTACAATCGTACGATGTCTAAAATAATTGATAATATAGCCTCTCAAAAACTTAGAAGTATACAGGTCAAAGATAAAAACTCATGGTTCAACGGTTCACTTAATGAAGAAAGACGGAAACTCAGACTAACAGAACAGAAAAGGAGACAAATCCCATCTTTCCCCCACCTAAAACTATTAAGAAAGACCAGAAAAGCCTACAATAAAGGCGTACTTAAATCAAAAAAAGAATTGTTTAGAAATGAGCTCGTTAACGCAAAGAACAGACCAAGAAAACTCTTTGATCTGCTAAAAGATCTATCAAACAAATTGGCCAAATCCTCCTTATTAACTTCTAAACGGAATTGAGCTGTGAAGATTTTTCAACATTCTTCACTGATAATGCCAGCTCACTGGAGAGAGAACTCAAGAAACCTGCTGACAAAGCCTTCAATTCAAAGAGTTAACAAGTGGAGAATCCAGACCGACCTGCACAAGCAATACTCAAAATAATGCTCATTAGTCAACCTTCAGACTATATGACCAGTATGACATCACCAAAATCTTACTAACTTTAAAACTGAACAACCATTACAATGACGCTCTTCCTGCAAAATGTTGGCCCACATTCAACCACATGGTCATCCTCTATTAGACTAAGATAATTAATGAGTTGCTAGCCCAAGGATCTTTTCCTGAATGTCTAAAAACTGGTCAGGTCATCCCTCTTCAAAAAAAACCTATGGAGAACCCCTCGGACCCAAACAAGTTTCGGCCAGTAACAATCATTCACTTACTAGCCAAAGTACTAGAAAAATTTGCTCAATAACAACTAGGCCAACACATTACTGAATTTAAGCTACTAAATGACTGCCAATCAGGGTTCAGATCAGACCACAGTACGGAAACAGCAATTCTGCGCATAGGAGATGACGCTCTTATTGCTCTAGACAGCAACGAAACCTGTCTCCTTGTCCTACTTGACCTATCGTCTGCATTTGACACCGTAAACCAAGCCAAATTATTAGACTGCCTGGAGAATAGGATGTGCTTATTGGGAACAGTCCTGAAATGGTTCTATTCCTTCCTAGAGAACAGATTGCAGAAACTACTGGTGAATAACAATCACCATCCCCGATTCAAATTGGGGTTCCACAAGGATCAACTCAATACCCTTCACTATTCAATCTGTACATCGAACCATTAACAGAAGTGTTACAACAGGCTAACATCTCCTTCCACATGTAAGCAAACAATGCTGTATATGAAGATTTAATCACCAGAAGATATCAACATAATGAACCAAGCATTATAAAGCACCTTTCAATGGCTAGCTGGCAATCATCTTAAGCTTAACTCACAGTAAACAGAATTCCTTCTGCTCTCCCCTCCTAAAAGTTCCTCCAGGATTAAGTAATTGACCAAATGATCACTGCACTAAGCGGTACCCCGATTCTAGTGGATTCATCTAAGTCTCTTGGAATCACACGGGAGCCCACATCAACACAATGGAAAAAAACACCCGTTTCCATCTGAGGTACCTCAGAAAATTGAAGCCGGTCATCGATTCATGTGATCTTAAAATGGCAGTCCTGGCGCTGGTCATATCAATAATTGAGTATGGATGCGCATCTCTATCAGGGCTTCCTAAGTTTTCAACAGCTCCCCTAAAAGCTTGCCTCAATGCGGCAGCTAGGCTTATAACGGGCTCCACATTTGAAAGCCCTCAATTGGCTACCAAACAAAGCAAGGATACAGCTAAAGATTGCATGTATTGCACACAAGGCACTACACCACAAAACTCCACGTTACCTGGCCCAGAAAATTACGCTGCCTGATGGCAATAGATCCTCTAAGGCAGTGGTTCCCAAACTTTTGATGCCTGTGGACCCCCATTAAGTCACCACTGGAAGCCGGGGACCCCCAACCAAGTTGTAGGATTTAAATTTCAAACATTAATTCGAACAAAATAAACACACATGTGTACACATATTTACAAGCCCCTAGCCCCAAGGGAATGTCACTTTTTGTGATGTTCCCATGGCGACAGGGGCTTCACCTTATTTACAAGGCAGCGTCTAGGCACTTACCGTAGCTTAACGCTGCCTTGCAAATAACGCCCCCTTGCATGCAATACTTAGCTTGAAAGAGGTGGGCAGTGGGTGTTGCGGTGGGAGTTCCATTGCAACACCCTTTGATTTTTACGCTGCCTCCTATTTACAAAGGCAGCGTAAATAGGAAACTGCACCAAATTAAAACCAGGAAACATCTGATCTTAACTTGGCGAAACGAGGAGAATTGCTTTATTTCTCCTCGATTTAGCTTTTTCCATGTGTGCTGCCTTATGCAGTACTCATGGAAAAAGCAAAACGCCTTGGTTTGTTTATGTTCAGGAAGGCGACCCTTCCTGCACATAAACAATCTTTAAAAAAATTACATTTTGTAACTTCCATGTGTGCTGCATTAAGCGGTACACATAGAAGTGATAAAACAGCATTTCAAGATTGTTTATGTGAAGGAAGGAGGACCTTCCTGTACATAAACTATCTTCCCCTGCACACAGCTGCCCTTGCACTATGGTGCAAGGGTGCCTGCATTGGCGTTACCCTGCTAAATGTAGCACCAGTGCAGGGGGAAACGCAGGGCTGCACCATATTCTTGTAAATATGGTGCAGCCCTGTATTTCAAGCCAAGGAGGCTAACGACACGCCCGCCACTTCTGTTGTAAATATCCCTCTTAATATTTTATATTGAAACAATTTGCAAAAAACAAAATAATTTATTCAGAAGATTGGTGCTGCATCCCAGTGATTAACTTTTAAATGGCTGGTTTTATTTTGCAATACGAGGCTCCTGCTCTTGCCAGGGCCAGACTGGAAATTTTCAAGCAGCCCTAGAAAATGTTTTCAGACCAGTCCCCATACGGTGCATACCAAGTGCTGCGAGTGAGCCTGGCCACTACAGAGGGGGCTTTGTAAGGCTCTCCCTCAAAAGATTTTGGGAAACAATGGTGCAGTCTACAACACATTTATCATTACATATTGAATTTTATTAGCTTTTAAAGAATAGTAAATGAAAACCTTACTATGCACCAGGGTACAACAATCTGGGAAGAAAAATAAGTTACTGACAAAAGCAGTAACCCACTGACCTATGCACATCAAATACATTTTTTTTAAATGCATGGTACACGTTCTTTGAGGTCGGCATATTAACCCACTGTGCTACATTAGATAAGTTAAAGCTGCCACTGGACAAAACTCTCATCTCTCTCCTGCAGGTACATTAATCACTGATGTTATCATAACACTTTTATTGTTGCTCGAAAACTGTTAATGATACAGGAAACTTTGCAGTGCTTTTAAAACTGCTGCCTGCGGACCCCCTGGGAATGTGTCAAAGACCCCTGGGGGTCCGCGGACCACCGTTTGGGAAACACTACTCTAAGGGATTCAAAGATTTTTTACTGAAACCAGCATTCTTCCGTAAGAAGAGAACATATGATAGAGAGTTCACGGGAGCTGCTCCAAGAATTTGGAATTCGCTCCCACTGAATATTAGAAGAATCACCAACACTCCACGATTCAAAAAGGAGACTAAGTCCTTTCTGATGGGTACATTTCTCCCAGAACATACAGCAGGGAATGCTAAGACTTTTTCTGAAAACTGCAGACAATCCGTCGATCTTCTACATTCAGCCGTTCAAGTGAGCTACTGTAAGCAGGATTAAAGTCCTGCTAATTGCAGAACAAAGAAACTGGTCATGTGCGAAACAGTTTACTTTCATTGATTTGGCTCTACTGTCTATATTCAGCTAGGTTGGATACATTTAGTCCCTTCACATGTCAACAGGGATGTTGTCTATGGACAGTACCTGGATCAATCCACATGTATATTTGATTAGACTAGCTATACTATAACCAGTGTGGATACCTAGGATCTTCAGTAGTGGTTTTATTTTGAAATCTAGGTATGATATGGCATGTTTTACTGTAAATCTAGTGATTTCTAGTAATCTTCCATTTGTGTGATTTGTGTATGGGTAAGCATATACCAATGTTATTGGAATACGTATACATTGTACTTGACGTTAAAGTATTGGATATCTGCTAATTTTGAATGTGGTTGAACTGTAAATCGCTCTGACACCCACATTTTGGGTCTTGTTCGCGCTATAGAAAACACTGAATAAATAAATAAATAAATAAATGTAAAGCATGTATGAGGCATACAAGGGTGTAGGGTTGGACCACAAATGGGACCTGGGAGGGGAATGAACAGTCATCCAGTGCATGTGCTCTTACTCTAAAATCTGATGAAAGATTGGCTACGCCCCAATCGGTGTAGTTTACTTTGACAGTCATATTATACTGAAGATGCACCTGTAGAATAATGGGTAAATACAGGCTGAAGTGTATGTTTACACCAGCCCCAAGTGCCTTTAAAACCATTTCTGCCTACTAGTCTTTGCAGCCCCATGTCACTGAAACCTATAGTTTTGACAAGTAGAAACACCTTTATTTACATTAGCTAAGTCATCTCTAAATAGTGTATTGAAGAACACAGGGACTGGGTGTTTAATGTGTAAGTGTGTGACATATCAATGTGAAAATGGCATTTCTTTGAAGAAACCAGATTAAAGTGTCCTTGTGCTGCACACAAAGCAGTAGCCTCTCTATATTGAAAAGGCCTACTTTGATTTAAAATGTATAATTCCATAAGTAGGCTTGAAAAGATGAATACACAATTTAAATATTTATCCAAAGTCCAATTCAATTGTGACTATAGAAGTTTTATAAATATATTGCCTGGGTGATTTTGTAAAATGTAATTTATCTCTGAATGAGAGCCAGGGCAGTAATTGATTCTGTTTGAAGAGGTTTAAAAGCTTTACTGGGGAAAGGCTGCCACAAGGGTCTCTGGCAGAAATTCACAGAGGAGTTAATCATTGGTCAACTACCACAGTGATCATGTAATGTAATTGTAGGAGTGAATAGGAGCAGCAGATGAACATCACAGGGCCCATGCAGGAAGACCCACGATGCGCTAAATAGTGCCTTGGTATTATGTTTGCCATTGAAGGTGCCCTACTCCACTCCTAGCTGGTAGTTTCTCATATGATATATGTGAGAAGTTGGCCTGGTATATGATGTCCACTATTCTAGTGGGCACCTTGCACCAGTCCAAGCGACCCTTATTGATGGTAGGTTCTAAAGTCAACCTTATAGAAAGCTATCCTAGTGGTAGCTGTGGAGAGCAGCCTTCAGACTAAGACTTGGAAACGAGTTAAGCAAGTTGTTTTACCAAGTATAATCTCTTGAATGATCAAAAGAAAGCACACCACACACGGTACAAGGTACATATCAAATATATATGTATTTATTCTAAACACAACCCCTCTGCACTCTTTATGAGGTCAGAGGTAAAAGTACGATACTAGGAGCATACGGTAAGTTGCACAGTACCTTCCTCCTTTCTATTTATCTGATTGTTCTGCAGCACTATGAGACCTTTGGTGATTTATGCGCTATACAAAATCAATTACATACATACATACATACAGTATACGTTATGCCCCAGGGGCCTCACAAACAATATACTAAAATAGTGGTATAAGAACCACGTGAGAGTTAGAAAGCAGGCCGAGGGCCTGTGGAATCGCTGGGGCTGCCAAGAACCAGCAAAGGTTAGGATGTAGGAGGTCCACGGGAGACGCATTCAGTGTCTAAACACAGCCGCTGGTTACCATTGACTTTCTATGGAGAACAAACAAGTTACAAAGTTACAGTTTAAGGGTACTTCTATGTGAACTACGATGGAACCCTTTTATACTAGGACACTTCGAGAGTCAAGACCCATGGAAGCACTGGAGTACTTGTGTTACTTCACCCAGGGAAGCCGGGTGCATGGGTGCCTTTTGGTGTCGGGTTTCGTCCTAAATTCCAATGGAGAGCTGCGAAGAAGTGCTGCAGGCGACTAGAGGAAAAGTGTCTGGGTGGATCCAAGGGTGGATCGGAGATGTGAAGAACCTGAAAGCAGGAAACTGAAGCTAAAACGACGATAATGGGCTTGATAAAATGCTGTAGAGAATTCCAATTGAAGCCTATGTTAACACCAGAACATGGGCTTCTATTGGAATTCTCAAGGGCATACTATCAAGCCTATTATCGCCGCTTTAGCTGCAGTTTGCTGCAGCTAAAGCGGCGATAATTTAAATGCTGTTCCTTTATAATATGCCCCCTTGTTCCTTTTACATAGCTAAGTGCATCCAGTTATGCTACAATGTAGGATTCCATCAATGAATTTGTCATTCAGTACTCAGCATAGCAAGTGCTTACAGATTGTCCCCCAACTTTTAAATTGGTCCACCCTTTCCACCCGTCGTGCCCCTACAGCTCTTAGCACAGTAATTGTCTCTGCATCAGCTTGAGAGTCTGTATACACAGTGTCTTTTTTAGAGTCTACAGGTAATATCATAATATCAATTCCAATTCAACTGTTTCAAAATCTGAGGTCCTTGTTCTGAGGGGATTCAAGTCATTCCTTATCTTGAACGATCCATTATCTTGAAAGACCTCAGAATTGAGCATTCAGGGATAGATTGGTAGTCATTGGCTAATGACCGTATTAAGAAAATCTTCCCACAACCTGCTACTCAGAACACAGCTGAGCTTGGAGAAGAACATGTGACAAAAGGCACGCCCCACACCCACCTACCATGCACGAAACCTCTGCATCAAACTGGACTCCTCACTCAAAATGAACCGCCAGATCTGCTCCGTCTCCTCAACATGTTTTCACTTGCTTCACCTGCTTTGAATGACCTTCAGATGCATTCCCACCAAATCCAGAAACATGGTCACCCACGCACTCACCCAGAAACTCCTCAGGAAACTACAGAACATTCAAAATGTCACAGCCAGACTGGTCCTAAATATCCCCCACCACAGCGACATCACTGAACACCTGCGAGAACTCCACTGGCTCCTAGTCAATAAAGGAGTCCCTTTCAAGCTCCTCACACATGCCTACAAAGCCCTCCAGGATGCAGTACAGCATATCTGGACCACCACCTCTCATTCCACGTACCCACCAGACACCTCCCACTGGCCCTGGCCACCATCCCATGGATCTGCAAGACCAGGACCGGAGGAAGATCCTTCTCCTACCTCGCTGCCTTGACCTGGAACACTTTGACTCTCCAACTCAGGCAAGCCCCATCGCTGACGCAATTCAGGAAGGATCTCAAGACCTGCCTCTTTGACTGAGCCCCAGCGCCCAGACGGATCAGCATCCCCCATCCCTCCCTCAGAGACGTAAGTCCCTCACGGGTGAGTAGTCGGGCTATACAAACCCTGAGTGATTGATTGATGGTATGTGTAGTAAACACTATCTTCACTGTTCCTCTCTGGCTAGACAATACTACAATACCTATGACATCATAGAATGCCAGAGTATCTCTCTAGCTTGTTGTACCTCTCTATTGCCTGGTTGTGGCAGTTGGTCACCTGAGGCTGAGCTACCAACAGCGAGCTCCTGGTGGGGTTTCCTATCTACTTACATTATAAAGTAACCTGTCTGTCTAACCTGGAAGGAACCTGAATAAAGGATCTTAACCTATCAAGTGGACTCTTGATCTTCATTTATTACAGTTTGGCGACGTTTCTTAAGAAGGATGAACCTCTGCGTGCACTGAGGAGAAAGGACAACTAAGGAACTCAAGGATAAGGAACTAAAGACTTTGTGAAAACTAAACATATGACAAAAGGTAATGCCCAGCTCACCCCACCAGTGTCTTATTACACCTAGACAGCCTACACCCTGGGCATACGTCTTTTTGTTTATGTCTGCGTGTATATGGTCAACCTGTAACCGGAGCGTTTGTTACTAATTAGCCTGTCTACATGCTGTTCATATCTGGGAAAAGTTTCACCAGCAACACTATTTCCTGAGGCCTACAATGTGTACCCATTTCGTCTGGCCTTCATCCAGTGTGGGAAGCGTTAAGTGTTGACAGCAACTGGCTAATTATACTTTGGCAAGTACAAAAAAAAAAAGGATGGCTGTGCATTTCAACTTGCAACTTGGGATTTTCTTCACAGCCTGCGCTATGTAGATGCGTATGTGAGGAAGTTTGTTGCGGTGAACTTTTCTAACCTTTCTCAGAGGAACTGTCTGGGTGATTTGTGGCACTGGTTAACAAGAACCATCTGTGTCCACATTCTCGCACGCTCTGCGGATGCTCTGCTTTGCGAGGAACCTTTGACAAGACAAGTGGAGACTTTTCCTGGTAGGTGTGTTGCAGCATTATGTAAAGTCACAGGGTTGTTATGGCTTTCCTGTGCGTTTCTGCACATTGCAGTGGACACGGAGAACACGGAGAGCCTCAATTTTCCGGAGCAGTTTGGAAGTTTAGCTTTCCTACCAAGTGCGAGCTGCTCAAAAGAGTGCTTGTTGAAAGAAGACTCGGCGCAACTATGAACAGTATTTTTGCTTGTGAGTGGAGGACATTTTTATTAACTTTCTATTCGATTCTCAATGCAGTTTGGTTCATGAGAGTCGAACCGCCGCATTTTTAAAATGTCACGAGCCTTTCTACACGCACGCTCTTACCGGTCACAGTCTTACCGGTCTCGTCATGTCTCTGTCTTCGCTGTGACGTCTTGCCTTCCAGCTGCCTGGCAACACGTTAGTGCACCAACGTGCCTTGAACCTCTCGGCACAGCGTCAAGAGGCGTGCCGCCATTTTAGTTTTTTTTTTTGACAATACTTCAACTTGCCTAACATCTTTACTACTTTGCTGTATTTCGTCCTTCCTAACAATCTCGGCATGGTGGTTTCGAGAAACGTTGTGCTGTCTGGCTACAGAAGAGTATAGCCATTTGATCTTTGACATATTTTAGTTACAAGACTGCCTGACATTCGAAGACTGGGTAACATTCCGTTTTTGATGCAAGTTTCAGCGCTGACTACAAGAAGCTGAGTGCATGGAACTCGGGTGAGAGGTCGCTCACCGGAGCTGGCATTATTTACTATTTTATTTTGAAGTGTTTATCTTGCATATTGTTTTCAGCATAATCTTTTGTGTTGTTAATGGTCTCTTCAGTGTTTGCCCTATCGCTTGCATGTGGGATCAGATTGACAGTTATGGAGTACCTCATAGTGAATTCCATGTAGGGTTTGGTCTTGTTTCGATTATTAGAGTGGGTGTAGTGTCATTGTGGGTAGTCCAAGCCCATACCAATTCACAAGGTGTGTCCATGCCCATGGTTGTACTCTCTTCTGGGGATGTTGGTATTAGTGGGTAGTCCATACCCATCTCTTGTCCCAGGGTTATAGTCTTTATTCTGTGCTGTACCCTCGTCTAGGGACGTTGGTGTCTATGGCAGTCTATGTCATGGTTGGTTGTTCGGGGATGTTGATGGGTAGTCAACACCCATAGTATGTTCCATAAGTATTTATGGCTAGTCCATGCCCCTTTTCCCAGAGATATTGTTGTTTACTCTGCGGTGTACCCTTTTTAGGGGAGGTCATATGTTCACTTTGGGTAGTCAACGCCCATAGTATGTTTTTAAGTTTTAATGGCTACTCCATGCCTTTCTTCCCAGAGACATTTAGTCTGCTCTGCGGTGTACCCTATCCAGGGGAAACTTTGTTGTTTTTGGGTTATCAATGCCCATGCTGTCCTGCAGTGTAACCATGCTGTCCTGCAGAGTACCCTTCTCAGGTTCAAAGTCTCCTGTTATTGATGAAGATTGTGTTTACACTATGTTTTATCTGAGTCTACCTTCTTGTAGCTACTGGCCAGGGCTTCATTTAGGTAAAATTCGAGTTACATTCTTGCCATACATCAAGTGTTGACATTTCTTCATCAAGGGTTGTGTTGAGGGTAGTCTTGGTTTGTTTCAAAACCTCACTCTTTTGTTAAGGAGAGGGGATGTGGTATATTATGTCATAGTCTGATGTCATAATATTGAATCTTTGTGTTTTTCTCAAATAATAATACCTCATGTTAAAGTCATCTTTTATTGCACACTACTACTTTTGGTTGTTCTAAAATGTGTACTTCCTTGCTGTTTGAGACTTATGAGGTATTGTTACTGAGTTTTCCTTTGTTCTGTTATTTCTCTATAAAGAGAGAGGATATGTAGTAAACACTATCTTCACTGTTCCTCTCTGGCTAGACAATACTACAATACCTATGACATCATAGAATGCCAGAGTATCTCTCTAGCTTGTTGTACCTCTCTATTGCCTGGTTGTGGCAGTTGGTCACCTGAGGCTGAGCTACCAACAGCGAGCTCCTGGTGGGGTTTCCTATCTACTTACATTATAAAGTAACCTGTCTGTCTAACCTGGAAGGAACCTGAATAAAGGATCTTAACCTATCAAGTGGACTCCTGATCTCCATTTATTACAGTATGTCTGCCTGAGAGGAAGCCTGAGGCATGACACCCCATGTGTGCTAAAGGGTTGTTAGAGTTTCTCAATGATCATATGAGCTGATTGTCTTTAGCCTCAGGGACAGTAAAGGCAAAGAAAGGCATCTTGGAAGAAGAACCAGCTCACCAGTTTGCTCTGGAGCCTGCGGTTGAGCGGTTGGAGCAAGAGGGTGACTTAGTTTGTGACAAGTACTGAGACTTGATTTAGCTGTGCACAATTCACTTGGTGATCACACCACAATGTAAACCTTCGGTATTTTCAACTTATTACTTTTTTATTCTTATTTTGAAATATTTTTGACTCAAAAGATCATTTCAAATGTACCTAACATTTTCTTCAATGACATTTGTACATCAATTCACTTTGTACACTCTAAATACATATGTTTAGAACACAATAACACTTTTACAAAATCATGTTCTGTTCACTGCTTATGCTCAATGCATTTCGGAACATAAACAGTTCCTTCCTCAGGAACAGATCTTCCACTGCATCATGTTTACTTCATAAGCCTGCTATCCTGTTACAAAGACTCGCTGTAAACAACGAGGACGCGGAAGTTGATTTTATGAAAACGAGAGCATGGTTTAAGATATACGCTAAAGGGGGTGAGCAAGAGATTCCGGCCATGAATGTTTACTGCGAGTCTTTGTAACAGGATAGCAGGCTTATGAAGTAAACATGATGCAGTGGAAGATCTGCTCCTTTGTTTAGAATGTACCTGTTTTTGACGCTGGGTACATGTTTGGCACAGAGTTCTCTGAGCGAAAGGACTGAAGTTCCTAGTTTAATGGGAGCCTTCCCCAAAACGAATAATCTAAGAATTCTCAGTGAATTAATGCTGTTAGTATGCTTGCTGAACATGAACATGTCAAAATAGGAGACAGAACTTTCGGTAACTGTGTTGGTGAGATAGACACCTGGTATTGCAATTACCTAGCAGGGATGCTATAGATCATGAGGAACTTTTACTTTAATTTTCAAGAAGGCTGCCAGCATTGGCAAGTCTCATCGGAGTCCTGTGGCTCTATAGGACATGCAATCCTCTCTGGTGTTTAACATAGAGAGTCACTCTGAGATGTGAGGCTTCTATCCAGGCGGTACCCTGAGGAAATATAAATTTTATGATCAATTGTGTCCCCTATCTTAGACCCCAACGACTCCGTGTACGCGTTACAAGTACATGTATGTTCCCTCCACTTCCAGCTATGAAGACGCAAATACATTTGCGTCCAACGTTAACCTGTCCTCTTTCAGATCCACCATGAACGGGTTGAATATTCCGTTCCTAAGTATGCCTTGCCAACGTCTTTATGTGGTGTACTTTACACGTTTTTCAGCCCAGGCGAAGTAGGCCCTGAATTCTGCCATCGAGCCTTTTCCTGCCTTCTGATTCTGAATGCCTCAGCCTGGGCCTGCCTCTGTACCCGTGACCTCTGCCTTACTCCCTGCGCGGCTAACGGCGCTTGGCTCAGCCTGTTGCCTGCCAAGACTGTATTCAACCTTCGAATTATCTGCTCCGCTCCTCGAAAATACATTCCTGTCTCGTAGTTCAAGTAAACATCCTTCCAGCTGCAGAGCAAAGGGCCCGGCCTCACTGTCTCCGTGCAAGTAATTCATAGCTCCTGTTACCATGGTAGGCCCATGCCCCCTCGCATCTCATGCAGACACGTAGACGCTTATACACGCACTCACAGTCAGTATAGAATAGCCTCTGTCCGAGAGACCTTTTCCTTCCAGATAATACAGTTCCTTAAACATGAGATATTAGATACGATTTGGGATTAGGTTGATCTGACATCCCAGACTTCTGTCTCCGCATGTAAGGCTAAATGTTGAAGGACTGGGTTCTTTAAGACCCAGCGGTGCCAGGGCACAACACCTGAAACCTTCGTGGGTAACCTGCTCCGGCGTATGAATGACAGAGACACGGGACACTTCCTTCGGCGTCAAAGATTCAAGGTTTATTTGCTGCAGGGAACACAGATATCACAGGAAGTACATCGAGTGTAGTTCGGGGAGACTGCTTCAAATTGGTTCTGTGGATCGCTCCTTTTATACAGTTTTTACCCATAGAGTTACATTGAACACAAAAGTTTACAACCCGGTTCCCACCATTATCCCCCAGAGGGGTCGCTTTGGTCACTTTGAAACACATCAGGTCTGGAACATAAGTGCGGAAACATTTGGCGGTTCCCAACTGAAAAAAACCCATCTTCCCAACATTAGCGAATTCCAATCGGCAGTAAAACAGATCGAAATAGGAACAAAGACAGGTGCAGAGGAAGACTGAGACAGTGGGGAGATCGGAAAGGGTGTAAAAGGGGAGGTATCGGGAAACACGAGATACAGGCATCAAAGGGACGTGCCTAATGAAATGCACGGCTGAGACAATAAGTCCGTGCGGCAAGATGAGCCTCGAGCGGCGCCATCTGCCTTACAGTAGCATCCCCCTCGTCATAAAGACACTTACAAAGAACATGTGTCTTCCGCAAATATCTTGGGAGTCCCAGGGTCGCGAAGCGGACAGCGTCCGTTCGCTGGCTACTTGAGGGCAAGAGACAAAATGGATGCCGTATCTAAGATGGAACCCGTGGGTACAGATGAAAAACCCACATAACAAACGAACGGTTTAAGTCAGCACAGCGAAACTGCGCACACTTACTAAACTCGTCATTTGCGGTTCATAGATATCAGACTCGACCATATTCGTGCGAGTCAAATGCACCACTTACGATTGTCACGGAACCTCAGACGCTCCTTTTGCCCTCATGTAGGCAAGCACTAGTCGGAATCATATTCAATATTCATCAGACCATCGAGATGTTGCTGTAGCATAGCTCTGTCCAACCGAGTCCCCTTGGTAACAGGTGGTTGTCTCATACACGTTGTAGCACAGAGGCCACATAAGGCAGGACCACACTGCACACAAAGGCAACACGTGAACAGGAACACCACAACGACTCCGATGATCATCAGAATCTTCCAACCCCAAGTCGACATCAGGCCCCAAAACCATCCAAGTAGCGTCCAATCCCCTACATCCACGTGTATGGATTCGGAGATCTTATGCAGCCTCGAAATGGCTTGATAGACAGTTGGAGCGTTATCTGGGATGAAAATGCAGCAGCTCGAATGGATCACCTTACATACCCCACCTCGATCTGCTAAGATGACATCTAAAACCATACGGTTTTGTAACGTCATAAGTCTCTCCGCCTGAAGTTCAGTGGTGATATTACCAAGGGCACTGGCAGTAATATTAGCTGTCGATTCTACCACTCGAGTCAACTGTCTCAGGTTCCTACTATTAACCATAGGTCCCCAAAACGGGAGGAAACCCTTGAAAAAGTCTCCTGCCTCTTGACCGGCAGTATCCTCTTCGCTAATTACGCCTCGCACAACTCTAGTCTTATGATAATCGGCATCTACAGTAAACGTCGGAGGCAACAGATTTGCAATGAAACATGAGCCCATGAAGTCAGCGGGCAACCATGTGTATGCACGATCATAACAGATAAAGTATGTACCCTTGGCAGCCAGAAACACAGGGGACGAGACCATCGGCAGTATGTAATTTTCAGTGCAAGCACTTGCTCCAAGTCGGGCTTGCGATCTTCGGCCGCGATCCATAAGACAAAAATTACCAGTGTGGGGTACGACCCATATTGGAGGCGAGCTTTTAAGCTGTTTTTCACTAGTGAACGCACTATATTCACCTCTACTTAGGACCCTATAGGCCTGTACCTCTTCTTCGGGAATAAGCGAGGGATCATAGATATCGCTATCTAAATCCTCTATTGCTATCGACAAAGGTTTTTGATACGAGGTAGGACCAGAGTAGGGGGAACGTGGTTCTCGAATGGGGTGCAAATCCAGTGCGCTTCGAAACATTGTCTGGAATGCTCGAGCAGACCCTTGGGAACTATACGGTAACACCAGATATGGAATTCCCTTATCCGTAGTATGTGGCATCAACCCACACACCCAACAATTAGTAGTGTTAACCACTAACTGATGCTGATGAAGGAGCTGAATAAAGGAATTGTTGCGGAATTCTACACGTCTAGCCTGTTCGTGTTCCGGTAACATATGAAAGGAATGAGGAGAAACAGTGGAGGTAAGTTTAGGGTCAGGAGTAGGAGTAGGTGTAGCAGAAGGTAAGAAGTAAGACATCGTGTAATACACCCCACCCGCCAATAATGCAGAAGCAGTCAAAAACAATACAAACAGTTGGAATCTAAAACATTTGGTACGACTGAGTTGCTGCAGCTTGAATCTGTGAACCTGAACTCCTTCCAAATCATTTAGCTTTGAGAATGCCATTCCCTATGACCGTCCGCAACGTTTCTTGACGCACTTCGTTCTGTGTAGCAATAGTCAATCCCTAGGAGTTCCCAGGAACCGACGGCCTTTAACCTAGCGTCAAGACCTACTATCCAGAAGGAAGTACGCGCGCGGCCCTACGGCCTTCAATGCACAATATGTATATATGCAAAAACAAAGTCTCTCAGCTGTAAAAACAAAAGTATAAGGAATGAAGCTCAATATATGTACAAAATAATTACAGTGATATGAATGTTCAAACTGATCACGGAAAACGGGATAATGCAGTTGTCAATACAGAAAAAGCAGGATCTTTTATTAGTCTTTGGTGCTAGATCGTAAAAAGTATCGAGTTTTTCCAGGACGTGTCTGTTCGTCAAACAAAGCATCCGTTGAGTGGACAGCGTCCTGTTGATCAGCTGAGTGTTTTGATCTTGAGTCTTTTGCTGGCAATTGTTCGACAGTGTCTCTCTGCTGCACTGAGGGTTCTCCGACAGGCTGTGCGTCGCTAAAAGGCACAAACGCCGGCAATACTTCGGTTTCAGTTGATGCAATGCCTTTCCTCACCCAAGAGTCTGCTGGCAACGGAATGGGGACTTTCTTGGTGTGCGTGGCATGCACCCAATTCTTCCGCCCCTCAAGACGAACTGCAGTTCTCGTGGCAAGGAGGACCTGGTAGGGTCCGGTAAACCTCGGGTCCAGGTTATTCTTGCGTGAAAAATTTCTCGTCACCACCCAGTCTCCGGGCTGGAGCTGGTGGCCTGGACCCTCCGTCTGCGTCGGCAATGCTTCGTGAACCTGTTGGTGAATTAACCTCAGTTTAGCAGTCAAGTCATGTAGATAATCGATCAACATTGGGTACTCAAGATCACGAAAATTACCTGGCCTAGGAACCCCCCATACATTTGCAGGACGGCCGAACACTATTTCATAGGGACTAAGCCCTACTCGGGAGTGTACAGTCGCCCTAGTTGACAGTAATGCTAGAGGTAAAGCATCAGGCCACGAAAGACCAGTCGTAGCCTGAATCTTTGCCAGTTTTAGTTTAAGGGTGCCATTGTACCCTTCGACCAAACCAGCTGACTGGGGATGATTGGCGCTATGGAATTTCTGATTAATTCCAAGGCCCTTACACACACTCTTCATCACACTACCCACAAACTCACTTCCGTTATCTGACCACACGACTCTAGGCATTCCATACCGAGGAAAATATTCCTTCAGTAGGATTTTCGCAGTAGACAAAGCAGTATTGTCTTTGAGGGGATAGGCCTCGATCCATCGGGAGAATGCGCAAACCACAACTAAAACGTATTTCAGGTTATTGCATCTCTCCATATGGATGAAGTCCAATTGAATCACCTCAAAGGGGCATGAAGGGGGAGCAAAACTGCCAGGAGGAGTTGGGGTTCCTTTGCCAGGATTATACATCATGCACACCATACAATTCTTCACCAGACGTTCAGCACATTTCGTGATACCATCATTCTTCCATACAGGGGAAAGCAACTTACAAATACCTTTCGCGCTAATATGTGCTAACCCATGCGCCATTGCCACAACGGCCAGCACATACGCATCCGGTAACATCCATCTTTTCTGATCAGACAAATCAATCCAACAACCATTCGCATCCAACTTTCCCGTACTTTCTTTCCACTTCGTCTTCTCAGTGTCGGTGGCTTCATTCTGAATTGCTTTCACACTCTCGATAGTGTCCTCACACATACTCGATTCTGTAGGCCACCTAACTGGACTCGTCACATACATTCGAGTGCTAAGGTTCCGGGCAGTCTCCTTGGCAGTCTCATCCGCAAACGCATTACCACGACCAACATCATCCGTCACCTTACGATGCGCACTACATTTAACAATTGCAACTTGTTTAGGCAACGTCAGTGCATCCAGAAGATCATTCACAAGCTCGCCATGCTGAATCTTCGTACCATGCGACGTCAAGAAACCTCTCTCTCTCCACAATCGTCCAAAGCTGTGAGCGACGCCAAATGCGTATTGGCTGTCGGTAAACACATTCACACGTTTCCCTTTCGCTAACACACATGCTCTAGTGAGAGCAATCAATTCTGCAGCTTGGGCAGAATTCTGATTTAATCTTGCAGTCTCAACAACAATATTCAACGTTACAACAGCATAAGCAGTAGTCACATCGCCATTCGGCAACTTAAAACAAGACCCATCCACATATAGTGTACCATCCGGATCTTCCAATGGGGTGTTTTTAAGGTCCACTCGACCTTTTGTTTCCTCTTCAGTCCTCAAATAGCAATCATGTTCTGCTACTTCATCTGACTCTGTGCTAATTGGTAACAAAGTTGCCGGGTTCAGAACATTACAACGTTTTATTTGAATGTGGCTTGCCAATAACGTCAACTCGTACCCAGACAACCTCGCACTCGTCAAGTGCTGAGTTTTCGTCCGATTCAAAAGAGTATCGACTGCATGCGGAACCATCACCGTAAGCATATTATCCATGACCAATCCTGCTGATTGTCGTATGGAGACCGCGGCTGCCGCAGTTGCTCTCAAACAACTCGGCAATGCTCTAGCTACCGGGTCCAAGGTCGAGGAAAAATATGCACATGGACGTTGCTTTCCACCGAAAGGTTGCGTTAAAACACTCAAAGCACAACCTTCCCTCTCGTGAACATATAACGTAAACGGCTTACTGTAGTCAGGGGTACCTAACACAGGAGCCGAACACAATGAATCACGCAGTTCAGAAAAACTTTTCTGACATTCTTCCGTCCATGGTAAAGGAGATGAAACATCCTTGCACGTAAGAGCCACTAATGGTTTCGCTAGTAATGAAAAATTAGGAATCCATTGCCTGCAGTACGACGTGATACCTAGAAAGGCACGCACATCTCTTTGGGTTTTTGGCACAGCCATTCGCGCAATTGCTGCAATTCTCTCTGGGGTCAACCTCCTTCCCTCCTTTGACAATAAGTGACCTAGATAGGTTACTTCTTGACAACAATATTGGAGTTTAGTAGGTGACACCTTGTGATTTAACTCACAGAGATGTTGCAGCAACGACACCGTAGCAATTTTGCAAATGTCCTGAGTATCTGCAGCTACCAATAAGTCGTCGACGTATTGGATTAAGGCCGCACCAGCCGGCAACCGAAACGCATCCAGTTGACCCTTCAAGGCTTGGCTGTAAATAGATGGACTTTCACAGTAGCCCTGAGGAGCGCGTTTGAACCGGAAGCTGCGTCCACCAAGAGAGAAACCGAAAAGGTCTCTGCTTTCCTCGGCAATCGGGATGCTGAAAAACGCATTTTTCAAGTCAATCACCGAAAACCATGATGCAGAAGCTGGAATCAGAGTCAGTAGCGCCGTGATGTCAGGCACAACGGGAAATTGAGGAACCACAATTTTATTCACCTCCCGTAAATCGATAACAAAGCGATAAACAGGCGGTTTCGAAGGATCAGTACGTTTAAGAATGGGCAGCACGGGGCTGTTGCACACGTTTCCCCGAGTCTCCTCAATAACATCTTTCTCGATCAAATCATAGATGATCGCTAACAATGCTCGTTCACCATCAAGGGAGATACGATATTGGGGAATACGTGGCAATCGCACATTAGATTTCAACTGAACAACATAAGGGGAGATATCAAGTAGGCCCACATCATTTGGACCCGTTGCCCATAAAGACGCAGGAAGAGAACTCAATTCCGGTGGGAGCTTGTCGAGAGACAAGTACATGGGAGAGACAACCCTCTCTCCTAACGTAAGCTTTACACCCGCAGGAGAACAATACAAAGTCGCGTACAAACGTTTAAGCAAATCCAGGCCCAGTAGATTTTCACCACAACCTGTGGTTAGAATCAGTGGAGCTTCTAGCTCACGTGGCCCAATTTTAAGGGGCAAAGGGCGCGAAACTGGATTGCTAACAGGGGCGCCTGAGAATCCAACGGAAACATTTGTTAAGCCAGACAAAGGTGCGCCAGGGAGTTTCGAATGCATGATAGAACTTTTCGCTGCACCAGTGTCCAACAGAAAAGGCTCAACGACGCCCGATGTAGCAACTGCGACGTAAGGCCCTCTCTGATCAACCGGAACTGATACCACTCCCTCTCCTTGTCTTTGGCTGTCCTAGTAATTACTGTCGTCAGTTCCCTGATCGACGTAATAATCGTCTACATTGTACTGCGCAGATCGTCCTTGCGATGATCCACGTTGATCGAAACAATTATTAGAATTAGATGAGTTATCTGAGCGATCATTCTGAGCACCACGACCTCTACCACGTGATGCCTGCTGCGAACCACCACGACCTCCTCTAGATGAGTTACCATTGTTACGTTCATTCAAAACAGGACAATTGAATTTAATGTGTCCCTCCTGTCTACAATAAGCACATTGATTGTACCCTAACGAGGATCTTTGGGAGGAGGAGTCATTACGAGTTTGGGATCTGTTCGATTGCGGCTGCGATCTATTCTGTTGTGAATTATTCTGATTCGAACGTGGAGGATACGCTTGCTGAAGCAGCACTTTAGTTTTTAGCTCTTTCGTCTTTTTATCAGCACGGTCGCTCTCTTCTTTCTCTCTGTTCTCATAATATTGTGCCGTAGCCAATATCTGAGCTGAAGTAGAAACGGCCCATGCACTTTCCGAATTCTTTAACTTATTGTTCAGATCGGGCAATAAATTCGAAACAAATTTATCCACGAACAATCTTTGACCACCCTCAGTACCCATATCCTGTCCACTATGGTCGATGAATGCCTCCTCAAACCTCGTAAAGAAGTCGGAGACACTCTCGTCCTTTTTCTGTTTACAAGCTGACAATTTGTCCCAGTTCACCTTCATAGCTGGCATAAGAGTTTTCATTAATGTTATTATTCGTTGGGGGAGAGCAGTAATCATCTGGTCGGGTTTAGCACCACCAACTTGTCCGGCATCTGCCGCTACAATGGCAGCCCAATCACCGCCTAATTCATTCGGATGATTCTCCTGCCGAATCTTAGCCCATACCGGTTGCGGTACGACATTGCCGAACAACATATCGATATCGGAAAGATTCATTACCGTAGCATCTACGAGCTGCGATAATTCTTTGTAATACCCTGTAGGATTTTTGCGAGGGTCAGGCAAAGATTGCTTCACCTGTAACACTTCCGAGCGTTTCCATGGGAGATGTATCCATACTCTCTCAAAATGCCCCACTGTCGTCGGAGGTTGAGCATTAGGATTAGGTGGTATCCAGACCGGTGGAACTTCTCGCATGGGAAATTGGCCAGACTCGTCTGGTTGTTTTTCAATATCCTCAACGAACAATGCATGAGGGATTGGAGCGGGACGAAAAGATAGCAATCGCTCAACAGCACGTCGAACGTTGGTATCCACTATCAGCCCATTTGCGAACTGAAGCTGAAGATCAGACAGAGCGGTGAGCACCTCGTCAGGCGCATCGGCCGCTATCTGATCATGAAGGAACTTACACATTTCGTTGAACACATATCTCTGGGTAGGTATATTAAATTGACAAAATGTATCGAGTACGACACGGGGTGGACTTCTAAGAGGATTTACCATCCAACCCATCGCCATATTATACAGCGCAACGCGTTCTCTGTTTCCAGGAAGCTGACTACGTCTCTGAGGACCATCGGAACCAGCGGACCCATGAACAGGTCCGAGCGAATGAAAGAAGCTAGCCGCAAGAGGAGAATTGCGACTACGAATAGAGGGAGAGGAATAAGACACAGGACTAACAAGAGAAGGAGTAGAAACAGTAGCAACAGCAGGAGTTAGCAAAACAGGAGCAGTAGCAGGAGCAGTAGCGGGAGCAGGAGTATGTGGAAGCGGAGGAGCAGTAGGGATAGCAACAGGCAAAGGAGCAGGAACAGTCGGAAGGGCAGGTGCAGGTTGAGGAACAGGCGGAGGAAGAATAGGCGGAAGAATAGGTACGGCAGGAACCACAGGAGCTGCGGTACCCTGTACATACGGAGGTGGCGACTTCATAAGATAAGACATTAAAGGATCCTCAACTGGCTCTTCCTTCTTTTCCGACTCCGTAGGCAAAACGGGATAACATTTATCTACGGTCATACGCTGTAGTCTGTCAAACACTTCCTTATCCTTAACCTCCTTATCTCGCTGAAATTGCTCTGCTTTCTTCACTATGGTAGCAACATTATCTCGCTGATTACGTTTAGTCTGTCTGATTTCTTTCTGTCGGGCTTCTTTACGCCACAACCGAAAGGCATCAAACATGGCCGGCCTTGACTTTCTTTCAAACAATTTAATCTCTAGATTATCTAAGATCGGTGCCTCGAAGCTACCATGTGGTGGCCAGCGAAGGTCACCATCTTTCTTTGTATATTTGATCCAGTAATCATTAAAAGTAATCGGGCCTAGCCCATGTTTACTATAGAGCTCATTCGTGGGAGTTCCAACCGGAGGTATCGGACACGAGTCCTCCAGTCGGGAATCCGTACCACAAGGCCTGAAACAACTAAACAAAGTACTACGACCAGGCATCTTGCACACTAGCCGAGTTTCACAAACTTCAAGGGTTACGGGATTTACCAAGTCCCAGCAAAGAACAAAACCCTCGGTTTTTGGCGGCTGCAGTCGTCAAACAACACAACAAAGTACGCTAGCAAAGTGTCACCGACAAAAACACTCACACAGCGTTAACAACAAAAACACTCGCTAAAGTGTCAACAACCAAGAACTCTGGGAGCGACCCACAAATACTTAACTCAAAGATCGATGGCGTCACCAGGAAGGCCCGTCAATCGTCTCGCTATACCAAGGTCTACGCCAGGCGCCAAAACAGGTCTACAGTCAGGGCAGCAGACCGTCGCAGCCGTCAGGAGGCGGGAATCTTCGCGGGAAAAGTCTTCGGGCCACTTGTTTCGACAACAGGATCGATGAAGCGGAGTGCACCTTCCCTTGGAGATTTCACACGAAGTTCCTCACGATCGTCGGGCTTGGACCGGTACCACTGATGCAGCCCCACGTTGGGCGCCAACTGAAGGACTGGGTTCTTTAAGACCCAGCGGTGCCAGGGCACAACACCTGAAACCTTCGTGGGTAACCTGCTCCGGCGTATGAATGACAGAGACACAGGACACTTCCTTCGGCGTCAAAGATTCAAGGTTTATTTGCTGCAGGGAACACAGATATCACAGGAAGTACATCGAGTGTAGTTCGGGGAGACTGCTTCAAATTGGTTCTGTGGATCGCTCCTTTTATACAGTTTTTACCCATAGAGTTACATTGAACACAAAAGTTTACAACCCGGTTCCCACCATTATCCCCCAGAGGGGTCGCTTTGGTCACTTTGAAACACATCAGGTCCGGAACATAAGTGCGGAAACATTTGGCGGTTCCCAACTGAAAAAAACCCATCTTCCCAACATTAGCGAATTCCAATCGGCAGTAAAACAGATCGAAATAGGAACAAAGACAGGTGCAGAGGAAGACGGAGACAGTGGGGAGATCGGAAAGGGTGTAAAAGGGGAGGTATCGGGAAACACGAGATACAGGCATCAAAGGGACGTGCCTAATGAAATGCACGGCTGAGACAATAAGTCTGTGCGGCAAGATGAGCCTCGAGCGGCGCCATCTGCCTTACAGTAGCATCCCCCTCGTCATAAAGACACTTACAAAGAACATGTGTCTTCCGCAAATATCTTGGGAGTCCCAGGGTCGCGAAGCGGACAGCGTCCGTTCGCTGGCTACTTGAGGGCAAGAGACAAAATGGATGCCGTATCTAAGATGGAACCCGTGGGTACAGATGAAAAACCCACATAACAAACGAACGGTTTAAGTCAGCACAGGAACTGCGCACACTTACTAAACTCGTCATTTGCGGTTCATAGATATCAGACTCGACCATATTCGTGCGAGTCAAATGCACCACTTACGATTGTCACGGAACCTCAATGTCAAGTCCCCTTCACCCTCCAGTTATACGTCAATCACACGTCATGCTGCTGCGCGCGCATCTTTGCCATGTATTTCTGCTGACATTGCAGGATTCACTTATGGATCCACCCACTTGTGACATCATGTTAATGACGTTCCTAGTTCACGCCTTCATGCACGCCTATTGTAACGCCTTTTTATTACGTATATGTCTTTTTATCTCTCCTCTCAGCTGTTACGCCTTCTGCCATATGTTATTACTGTAATGCATTGACTATATATATGAATGATTGTCAATAAAGTATTGTCTGTCAGTCCCTTCCCGAACCTACGTGGTGACGGAATGGTATGCCACCTTGGCTCGAGCCAAATACCCAATTCCTTTTTAAGGAATAAAACCTTTTTTGAGAAACCTCAAATATCACGGATTTTGCCTCTTATTTTTCTGAGTTATTCTTATTGAACTTTACCGCATAAATTAAGCATGGGTAATTAGAATGTACCACATAATTGGCGCCCGAACAGGGACCCCTCCCCCATCTCACGCGCCGGAGGTGCGTTGCAGGCCTAGCCCCCTGCCACAGCCGGACGGACAACTACGCGTACCCGCAGGATTTCCTGTATCTCCCTCAGGCCAACGGAGGTGACTGAGGCTGCGATCAACACCCAGACGAGGCGGTGAGGAGCGCGGAGGATCCCGACCAGAGCCTAGCTGAGAGAGCAAGATCCGAGGTATACGGAGGCCCACTAGGTTCCGAAGTTCCGAAGTATCTGCGTCACGAGTCGAGTCCGAATCCAGTCCGGTCCAGTCCAGTCCAGAGTTTCCGAGGCCTTCTGTTTCCGTGCTTCCCGGTGAGTACCGTTGCTGGGGACGCATCTAGACGTGCGCATTAGTTTGTGCCGGTCAAGACGGGTTTGGGTACACAGACCTGGTCTGCACTGTTTAGCAGTGTATCTGTACTGTTTTAGCAGTATATCCTGTCTGCACTGTTTTGCGGTGTATCTGTACTGTTTAGCAGTACATCTAGTATCACGCAGTTAGCAAGTTTTATTCTAATTATTGTTGTTCGTTTTAAAATGTTTTAATGTGTTCTCAAAATGTCGTGGTATGAGTGATTGTTCGATCTTCATTATTGTGATTATTGTGTTCATTGTGTTCATATCTGAGTAAGAACCAAGTAGCCAGATTTTAAGATGCCGTTATTCTCCAAATTAAGACAGATAAAAACTAGAAAAGGGATACTCGAGGAAGCTGTTCCCATTCCACCTAGGGACACTCCAGGGTACTTTATGTACCACAAGCACGGCCTAGATGCCGTTTTATATCTCGATTTATGGGTGGACTACACCAAGGATCTAGCAGAGAATCAGAGATGGCCCGCTGCTGGGACATAGGATGCAGATTGCATCATGAGAGTAGAAGAAGCATTATGGAAAAAGAAAGCCAGACAGTCACAGAAAGATGCCATTGAATTATGGCGTAAAGAATCGCATAGGCGTACAGAAAAAGCACACAGAAAAGAGGAGAAAAGTAGAGAGGATTCAGAAAAGGCCCGAGAAAACGTATTAGTTGAGGAAGGTATCCGAGTAAAACTAGAACAAGTAGATAGACAACGAAACACCCTTATGAATGGTATGTATCCTCTCTTGGCCGAGGGTTTGCCTAAGGCCACCCCGGAAGTACCGAAAGATCTGCCACCCCCATTGCTCCCGACTAAAATGCATCAGAAAACAGCAAAGGACATTTTCCTTTCTTCCTATCTAGACGATGTAGCCCCCGAATATGTTAATACCGCACCGCCACGCACACCTCCTCCTGGCGGCGCTCGACCCCGAGACGGTCAGCCCCCACCTCCGCGACAAGCTACTCCTCCTCCCGTTCCTCCCGTCCCGAATGTTCCTCCTGGTCTTCCAGCCGTTCTTCCACCTCTTCCTGGACCTATTCCCCCTGCTTTACACCCAACGAATCCCTTCGGAGCCGGCGCCTCAGGAGGCGCGTCCGGAGGGGCGACAGTTTTCCAAACTCCCGGTAATCAGACAGGTTTCCAAACCCCGCCACCAACAACTCGGTGGACTTATAGGGACCTAGCACAACAACGTACACCTCGAACAGCCGATTTTGACATATATGGAGACCGTCTTGCAGACTGTAGATATGATCCAGTGCCTGGTAAAAAGAATGACGAGAGAATGTTGCTCGCATCAGTACGATTGCGATGAGTCACAAACTTTTTATTGACACTACCTGGAATGGTAGATCATCTAGATAAAATATATCATTTTGTTCAAACAGGGGCAGGGCCTGAAAGTATTAAGGAGGCCATGGCTTACCAGAAAGTTGATACTCAAGGCAAGATATTACGGTTTCTTATAAACTGTCTAATAAGAGAAGTGGATAGGCCGGGTATGAACCCGGACGACATAAAAGCGCTCCATAGATGGGGTCAGAATATAGCAGATGGGAATCATGATAAACAGGCTTGCATAGATAATATGTACCGAAGGATCAGAAATTCAATAAAAAAGATGCATGAAAGAAGACAGCCACCACAAGAAATAGATTCCGACAAGCTCGAATCCTCAGGGGAGGAGGACGAACCAGAAGAAACAGCAGAACAAACACAGTTACCAGTTAGAGAAATGATAGCTTATGTAGGTAAAGGAAGACCCTATAATAACTCAATGCGTCCGGTACGTCCAGAAAGTAAAAGAATTTTTCAGGAAGCCATGTGTAATCCGAGAACTCCTGAACACTTATTCCAAGCCACAGACAACAGACTTCGAGAACGAATGGGGTACCATGTACTCGATTCTATGGACGAACAAGAATTAGCTAGGTCAGCAGTACAATGGGCTGACAATGCGGAGAAATATAGTGATGATGCGTTAGCACACACATTTTTGAATATGACACCAAGTGAACAGCGCTTAGCTGGTACATACATGATACAACACCTACTCCTATTATATAGAAGCCAACACTCTGACCCAGGTCCCCTGCCTGATATATTAGCAGAACTGCTGATGAATAAATGGAGAGGTCTAGGTACCGATCTAATTAAAGTGATTCTAGAACATCGGCACAGATATAGTGCCTTCCTGTGTCCACAATCTGATTCAGCCCACTCCATGGAGAGGAAAATGTACTACATAGACAGACAGAATCCGTTACGAGAAGTGCACCCAGTTCAGAATGCAGATAATACGCTTAGACGCGTGTTTGTGTACACACCCATAACTAAAATAGAATTATTGGAAATGAAAAAAGTAGTGCCTAGCCATGACAGAGATCCCGCAGGTTTTCACCGTGAAATAAAAGATATGCTACTCATGGGCGATTACACCTATCCAGACCTTATGAAAATATTGAAAGTATTACTGCCTCCTGGTATTTACGAGAAACTCAAAGAAAAAGAATGGGAGGTGGGAAATGCAAAGATTGATTGGACCGCATTAGAAAACGAAGAAAATACTCGAGTTCCAGGCCTAGGGCTTGGAGAAAAAGTTAAAGCGTTACCAGGATTGTTAGTACAAGTATTGCCACGTTTATTAAGTACGAAAAAAGAAGATTGGGGTGCAATCTCAGCCTGCAAACAGAAACCCGATGAAGACACTAGTGATTTTTATTCCCGATTTGAAAAATGTTTTGGAATTAATAGCGGCCTGAAAGCAAGTAGCGATTCGTATCCACACCTTTTTGTAACGAAATTAGTCGAGAATTCACTGCCCCAGGTTAAGAACAGAGTACTGAAAGTCGAAAGCACTTGGCAAGCTAATACTCCTTCACAAATGTTACAAATGCTACAGTATCACCAGAATAGAATTAGAGAAGAACAAGAACACGAACAAAGACGTATGAAGGACACGAAAATGAAAATGTTAGTTGCCCAGTCAGTTCCTGCTGACGGTCACAAAAAGGGTGCGACCCAGCCCAGTAATTCGACGGCTCCTGTTAAAGGAGTTTGTAACTATTGTAAACAGCCAGGTCATTATATAAATGATTGTGCAGTTCTGAAACACAATATCTCCACGGGTAAGACCAAGGAGAGACCGCGTCCACCTAGACAAGATCAGGCCCAACAACAAGTACCACAGAATATACAACATATTCCGCCTATGCCAGCTTCATCACAGACCGTAGCAGTACCACAGCAACAGCCCATTACCGCAACACAAAACACGACACAACAGATGTACCAGTATGCACAAAATGATTACCCCGATTACCAGCGATACACATGAAACAGCCTAGAGAGGGAGTTTGGCTTGCCTCTTATTGAAGTTCCTGTAGATCAAGAGGGTCCTTATGTACACAGTCAAGTGTTAGGGAAAGACAGAAAGTTTCTCATTGATACAGGGGCAAGCAGGACCACGATAAGTCACAATGAGGTTCCAGGGGCACCCCTCTCAGGCTCACAGAATGTTTCCCTTGGATTTTCAGGAAAGCCTATTATTAATGAAGTATCACAACCCCTTCCTCTTGCAGTCGGTCCTTTGACACGGACTACCGATTTATTGCTTACAAAATCATGCCCAGAAAACTTGCTAGGTATAAAGACACTGAAAGCTCTAGGAGCTATTATATGCTGTTCTCCGGAAGGAGTACGATTATTCTTGCGAGATTTTAAAGGCCACTATGTATTGAGAGACATGGATCACCGGTTACAGAATGTACCTGCACATTTGTGGGCGCAAGGCCCCACTGATGTAGGTTGTATGCACATTACACCATATCGAGTCACACTCAAAGCAGGAGTGGTATTACCACGAATTCGACAATACAAGTTACCCCCAGATGCTGTAGTGGCTTTACTGAGAATCATTGACGAGCTCATTGCACAAGGAGTGGTCGTGGAAACCGACTCCAATGTATGTAATTCTCCTATCATTCCAGTTCTTAAACGTACTGATCCAAATGCACCACCTGTTTATCGATTAGTTATTGATCTGCGGGAATTGAATAAATGCATTGTACCACAGTATCCCGTGGTTCCAGATATCTCTTCATTACTAACAGCCATTGATTCAGAAGCGACGTTCTTTACTGTAATTGACCTCAAGAACGCCTTCTTTAGCATCCCAATCGATCCGGAAAGCCAATACTTGTTCGGATTCAGTTTAAATGGACGAAGTTTCAAATTTGCACGCGCACCTCAAGGATTCACAGAAAGTCCTAGCATCTATAGCCAAGCACTGAAAAGACAACTCGACAGTATCCACATGCCTGTTAACACCGCCCTACTTCAGTATGTCGATGATCTGCTGATCACCGCCCGAAGTGAGCCCGAATGTGAAAAAGCATCACTAACGGTTTTAAATTTCCTGGCTGACAAGGGACACAAGGTATCCCCTTCGAAGCTGCAATTCTGTGTTCAGCAAGTTGTGTACCTGGGTCACTTGCTGTCCAAAGTGGGGAGACAGCTCACTCCTGACCGCATCCAGTTAATTGTAAATATGTCACCACCCAAGACACAAAAGGAGGTGCGGGCTTTTATAGGCCTCACTTCGTACTGCAGACAATGGATTCCCCAATATGCATTTCTAGCAAAACCACTCATTCAGTTGACAACTCAGGAGGCAGCGACATCGACTGTCCTCCCTTGGACTCAGGAACATACACAAGCTTTTGAGGACTTAAAGAGAGCCTTATGTCAAGCACCTGTTTTAGCAACACCATGTTACAGTAAACCTTTTACACTTTTTGTCACAGAACGTGAAGGTACTGCTTTGTCAGTCCTCACTCAGGAACAAGCAGGTTCACACAAACCGTGTGCTTACTTTTCTAGCACATTGGATCCAGTAGCCCAGGCTCTGCCTGCATGCTTGAAATCAGTTGCCGCAACAGCTTTAGCGATCAGACAAAGCGATTCCATAGTATTAGGACATCAATTGACAGTGCAAGTTCCACATTCCGTGGAAGTTCTTTTAAATCGTACACAGACCCAACACTTGACCATAGCAAGACTGACAGGTTATGAATTGACATTGTTTCAACCACACATAGAAATTAGACGCTGTAGCACATTAAATCCTGCCACACTTTTGCCATTAAGTGGTGTAGACCCATTGAAACATGATTGTATTGAAGTCATTACTATTACGACGAAACCCAGACAAGACTTGACAGATGTTCCATTACCAGATCCAGACTTGACACTTTACGTGGATGGTTCATGCATGAGAACAGGTACAGGTGAATTAGTGGCAGCCTACGCAGTTACGACAGACACCGAAGTTATTGAAACAAATTGTATCGACACCCTGTCAGCTCAAGCAGCAGAGCTCATCGCTCTGACACAAGCATGTATTCAAGCCAAGAATAAGAAAGTTAACATATACACTGATTCACGTTATGCATTCGGAGTCGTTCACGACTTCGGAGTCCTTTGGCGAGAGAGAGGTTACTTAACTTCTCACGGTGCCAACATCCAACACGGTCCCCTCATTCAAGCCCTGTTAGATGCAATACATCTACCTTCTGCAATATCTATTATGAAGTGTAAGGCACATACAAAGGTCACCGATATTATCTCCCAGGGTAACGACCTGGCAGACCGAACAGCAAAGCAAACTGCCCAGAATCGAGCTCATGCAACTGACTTGACAAAGACAATAGTTCCGACACCGACACACTGCATGACAGTCAAGGATCCCGCACATGATGTAATTGACATACAGACACATGCCACACCAGATGAAATCAAGAAGTGGACTGAACTAGGAGGGATCCAAACAGATCAAGGATGGATGACAAAGGGAAAATCTACATGGTTTCTCCCCGACTCTATGGTTCAAGTCATCATTAACACTGTACATAGTCCAGCGCACCTAGGAGAAAAAGCCATGCTAGACAGTATTCAACACATATGGTACAATAAAAACTTACGAGCAGCAGCCAAACAAAAAGTGCGTACTTGCATGATTTGTTGTCAGTTCAATCCTGGTAAAAGCATTCCAGTAGAGCAAGGTGGATTTCAGCCTCCCGATCACCCTTTTGAAGTCCTCCAGATGGATTATATCCAGATGGAACGTTGTCGAGGATTCAAGTATGTCCTCGTAGTCGTATGTGCACTTTCCCGATGGACAGAAGCATATCCAGTCCCAGATTACACTGCTCCGACCACTGCCAAGCAGCTGGTTCGCGAATTCTTCCCACGGTATGGTTTGCCCCGTATCGTGTACTCAGATAACGGTCAGCCATTCTCATCTGAGCTTGTGAAACACATTACACTCCTGTTAGGCTATCAGTGGATGTTCCACTGTGTCCGGCATCCCGAGGCAGCAGGTCTCGTGGAGCGCCATAATCAGACTCTGAAAATCCGACTTTCAAAAATATGTAGAGAGAAAGGCGTTGACTGGATAGTAGCCTTACCAGTTGCCCTTTTCTATATGAGGATGGTGGCGCATTCTCGAACCGGGCTATCCCCGTATGAAGTGGTCTTTGGTAGGCCACCAAATATGTGGGGGACGCCTATACCTCGTAAAATTACAGATGTTGACTGTATTATGCTGACAGATTACCTTGCCTCCTTGATGTCTGCACTACAATCTTGTCGTTCACAGGTAGCTGCAGCCTTTCCCGACAACACCGAGGTGAAGCCCCATGAAGTGGTCCCCGGCGATTTTGTCTTTGTTCGCAACTTCGACCGGAGAAGTCCATTGGAGCCCCGCTGGCAAACCCCGAAATTGGTTCTTCTGACGACGAGGACCGCTGTTAAGGTGGAGGGCAGAAAAGGGTGGCTACATTCGAGCCACATTAAGAAGTTTCACGGACTCCCTTCGGACTTGGACTCTAAGCCCTGCCCTCCTCCACAGACTGATTCAAAACTCCCCCTGGTTGAGAAAACCGCCTCCGAGGAATACAGACTAAAGTTACGGTCTAGCAAGTCAGACAGTTTAATTGTTTAAGTCCTCCCCTAGGTGAATCGGTTAAATTAGTTTCTGACATGTATCCCCTAGACCGAGATAGAGAGAGAGATAGACAGAGACAACTCAAGAAACGTGCATATTGTAAATCACTTCGTAGTCACTGTACAGTGACATTATTGATTATGTTTTTTCTAAGCCTTCTGATTATTGCTGCCAGTATATTACTGCATATCTACTACCCTATCTTCAAGCGTGCACAATCTGCTTACAATGTCACTGCCGAACATTCTTTTAGCGAATTACCCCCACATGAACTGTCTTACAGACTTGCGCTGCGCAACAACACATTCATTAGTATGTTACATCACTCCCATCAGACTAATAACGCTACAAACTGTTGGATATGTGGCCGACTCCCTCCTTACCAGAAATACAAGGGAGTTCTGCCCCTCTTTCCGTACCCGTTCACTCACAATGGCTCATGTGGTGCATGGTTTAGATTGATTAATTCCTTAGACTCTGACATTGCTGTTTACGACGGAAATTGGGTTTGGGGAAACCTGAACTTAGTTCTGCTTAAACCCTGTTACCCTGACAAGAAGGGACTTCCCACTAGGACAGGAACTGATCTAGAAAATGAAGTATATGGATTAGGTAATTATACAATTAACCTCATGATTCTAACTGTTGAATCCGAAGCTGCACCAGTTCTACCTGCTATGTCAGTATTACCAGTTACCGGGGAATTATGTGTCAGAAAGAATGGTTCAGTACACTTAGGTCATAGTAAATGTACTACTGTGGTCGAATTCAGTGATCAAGGCAAGTCGACATTCAGAGCTACTCGTCATTCCTACTTTGTTTGTGGCCATACCGCATACATACGCTTACCTCCAGATTGGGATGGTACCTGTTACATTGCATTCCTTCTGCCACCTGTCTTCCTAGCCCCTCCTGATTATCACAGAAATACCAATCTAGTAAACAATAGACTCCGAAGAGATCTCCCAATTGTTGACTACACTGAAACGGCATGGGAGCAATACACAGACTTCAATAAAGGTTTCTTCCCCTACTTAGGTGCTGTCTTTAATAGTAAACTGATACGTAAATTAACTAGAACCCTCGAAGCAGTAGTGAATGAAACTACTTCCGCTCTAGGCAACTTAACAGAGGAGCAGTCTGCCATGCGGGTTGTTGTTCTTCAAAATCGTCTTGTTATTGACGTCATCCTAGCAGATAGGGGCGGAGCCTGTAAGGTCATCGGGTCGAGCTGCTGTGTTTTCATTCCAGAAAACGCGCCAACGGTATATAAAGCTATAACACGTCTTCATAAAATTGCCAGTTTGATCCATCAGAATCCAGGCACCTGGACTTGGTCCGGTTGGTTCTGGACAACGTTGACCGCTTGGGGATGGAAGATCCTATCCTTCCTAGGCATTGCCCTTCTCATAGTATTCAGTTGCTGCCTGTGTCTACAATGTGGACCGGCGATTTGCGGCCTGTGCGCCACATCATGCATTCCGCATTCAAATTCCCATTCAAAACGCGAAAAGAAGAAAGAAGAGCAAATGATGTTACGTGAACAGATTGATCGATTCATGAGGATCGATATATCATGAAGGGTCCGTAGGGGACAAGGAGGGAATGAGGAAATATAAATTTTATGATCAATTGTGTCCCCTATCTTAGACCCCAACGACTCCGTGTACGCGTTACAAGTACATGTATGTTCCCTCCACTTCCAGCTATGAAGACGCAAATACATTTGCGTCCAACGGTAACCTGTCCTCTTTCAGATCCACCATGAACGGGTTGAATATTCCGTTCCTAAGTATGCCTTGCCAACGTCTTTATGTGGTGTACTTTACACGTTTTTCAGCCCAGGCGAAGTAGGCCCTGAATTCTGCCATCGAGCCTTTTCCTGCCTTCTGATTCTGAATGCCTCAGCCTGGGCCTGCCTCTGTACCCGTGACCTCTGCCTTACTCCCTGCGCGGCTAACGGCGCTTGGCTCAGCCTGTTGCCTGCCAAGACTGTATTCAACCTTCGAATTATCTGCTCCGCTCCTCGAAAATACATTCCTGTCTCGTAGTTCAAGTAAACATCCTTCCAGCTGCAGAGCAAAGGGCCCGGCCTCACTGTCTCCGTGCAAGTAATTCATAGCTCCTGTTACCATGGTAGGCCCATGCCCCCTCGCATCTCATGCAGACACGTAGACGCTTATACACGCACTCACAGTCAGTATAGAATAGCCTCTGTCCGAGAGACCTTTTCCTTCCAGATAATACAGTTCCTTAAACATGAGATATTAGATACGATTTGGGATTAGGTTGATCTGACATCCCAGACTTCTGTCTCCGCATGTAAGGCTAAATGTCAAGTCCCCTTCACCCTCCAGTTATACGTCAATCACACGTCATGCTGCTGCGCGCGCATCTTTGCCATGTATTTCTGCTGACACTGCAGGATTCACTTATGGATCCACCCACTTGTGACATCATGTTAATGACGTTCCTAGTTCACGCCTTCATGCACGCCTATTGTAACGCCTTTTTATTACGTATATGTCTTTTTATCTCTCCTCTCAGCTGTTACGCCTTCTGCCATATGTTATTACTGTAATGCATTGACTATATATATGAATGATTGTCAATAAAGTATTGTCTGTCAGTCCCTTCCCGAACCTACGTGGTGACGGAATGGTATGCCACCTTGGCTCGAGCCAAATACCCAATTCCTTTTTAAGGAATAAAACCTTTTTTGAGAAACCTCAAATATCACGGATTTTGCCTCTTATTTTTCTGAGTTATTCTTATTGAACTTTACCGCATAAATTAAGCATGGGTAATTAGAATTTACCACAACCCACATTCCGCACACCTTTCCCTTCTCTTCAGCTCCAAATCTCTGTACTAGCTGTACTGGGGTGAATGTATGACATTGTTCTGCGTTCTGTCCATCAATTGTTCTTTTTGCTTTTATCACCCGAGTGGGACAAGTATGCCCAGACATGGATCCCGTGCTCTCCATGCCACTGGAGTCAAGCTATCCTTGCTGATGAGGGCTGACAGCCCGAAACCGGTCCTAGGATGCTTGTTTCCAGTCCAGGGAGGACCTGGCCTGGCAGTTCGGGCTGGACTGCTCCCATTGGGCGCAAGGTCAAGACTGATTTGCATGAGGCTGGGTCCAAACAAGAATGGCATTGTAAGCAAAAAAACGTTGTATTTAGGCCCTGATCTCTGTACTGGGGTGAATGTATTACATTGTTCTGCATTCTGTCCATAAATTGTTCTTTTTGCATTTGGTACTTATGAAGAAACATGTCCCTACTTTTGTAACACAAACCCATTGTGTTTTGTGGTATTTACTTTGAAACACAAAATCAGGGTTTGCATTGGAAAGGCGGCCAAAGTATTGCAAAGTATTACTATGCACTACTTGGTGTCAAGTGCGAGTTTTATCGGTGGTACACAGGCGTTCCCATGCAACCATGCATTTACATTGCGAGCGCTGCATCGCTAACTAGGCGTTGCAGCACGCGCAATGTACATTGTTTTATTGATGCATTCATTTACTTGACTTTTTAGGGAGTTTACTAACCCCCCACCCTGCCGCTCCTCTGCCCTGCCCCACTGCCTCGCAGTGCCCCGTCGGTGAGCCTCAACTGCTTTCTTTAGAACAAAGCATATAATTCCAGAGCTAAAATAGTGGAATTCATTGAATTATTTGAAAGTTAAAATTAAAACATTTAGGGAGCAATTCATTTTCATGGCCAAACAATGAAAGATGATAATTAAGTGACTTGCCAAGAGGGATTCTAAATCTGACAACAAACTTTAAATAAGAGAAGCAGATGGGATTTCTAAGAGTCTGGGAGAGATCATGGAGACGTTAAAATTGATAAAATGTCCATCAACCAGCTTTTACAAGTGTCTGAGGCGCTGTAGCTGGAAGCGATATTTTAAAACCACCACAAACTATCGAGGTCTTAGGCCCTCAGAGGTGGGCAGGAACGGGATAGCCACCACAAATTGGTTGCCGTCATGTTCACCTCCTCCGACAGCTCCCAGTGGTGCCGGTTTTTTGATGGTAGAGCAGCCGCTGGTCACCGATTGAGCAATACAACCTCCACTGAAAATGACATGAGGTTGGCCATGATATTTGGGTCACCTCCCCGATGACGTGTCTGCAGGATTTTTTCATGCCCAAGTCCACCATGCAAACCATGGTGTTCACAGACAGGAAATGCAAAGGATCTCCACACAAGCCAAGGAACTCTGCACACATTTGGGACACTTTTTAATGAAGACAGACACCACGCCGTGGAGTTTCAACATAAAGTTTAATAAAGAGCAGTGCTTGTGAAGTTGGGGTGCCTTTACTAGGGTGTCCACCCCAGAAGCAGTCACATATCATTTCTAGCTACCTGATCAAATCTTCACTTCACTCTGTGTGCACACATGTAACTGTGTGTTAATCACACTGGTGTACATCTGTTGTATGAATGCTGTCTAGGTCCTTGGTTCAGATTGTCTTGTTCTTACCAGTTCCCAAACTGGGGAACATCCTGACTGCTGAAGAGGAAGTAAGAAGCTTGTCATACCTAAAGATCTCCATCAATATCACTGTAAGCACTACAGCTCGAGGAAAGCTAGCAAAGTCCTTGCTTGTGTGAATGGTTCAATGTGGGAAGCTAATGACCCAGAGAAATTGAGAAAACAATTAGGGATGTGTTTGAATAACAAACTCAGAGAGAGGAATCATTTCAGACACTACATTATACTGAAGCAACAATATGTTACTGTAAGGCATCGTAAGCAGAACATACCACTGTCATAGCGATCTTTTTGCAAATGACAACCTAGAGCCTGTAGAATATTCTCCTTCGGTTGCTCGGTTGGTTGACTTCCCACAAGAATTCTGGGGATCTTTTTATTTATATGCGTATGGTGCACTCTGAATAGACCGTCATCCAATAGCGCCGCTACCGGACCTGGGTGGTGGGGCGGGAGCAGGAGGGTGGGGGGACAAAAAAGTTTTTTTTAAAACAACACTTACCTGTGACGGCCGGCCGCCACCTCTTCTCCGTCCTCTTCTTCCTGTCTCTGGTCTGCAGAAAGATGCAGGAAGCAGCAGGAAACAACGACCCAACCTCCGAATAGCCAATAGCAATGCTGCAATGCAGCGTTGTGATTGGTCTGAGCACCGTGGATTGGCGCTCAGCCAGGAAATGGAGGCCTGGGCATGTTCTCCACACAGGCGGTAATGCAGAACATGCGAACTGCGCATAAATGTTTGGCTGGCCTGAAAGGGCCGCCTAAACATTCATGCGCACTTAGGAGTGGGCAAACCACTCCTCCCCTGCTCCGCTGTATTCGGAACATCCCTGCCATGCCCCGAAAGCTGCTGCAGCGGAAGGAAACACAACATAATATTAACGTGAGTTATTATAATGCTATGTTTCCTTCACTTCACTGCTGTGAAGCAGTGGGGTGACGACCCTCTGTCTTAGTGGAGGAGCCACCAAAACCGACATCTGCTCCAGAATTGTGTGAAATGTTTTCCTCCTTGGACCAGGTTGAACTGGATGAAGAATCGAAACACTGAACAACTTTCGTGAATCCATGTTCCAGTAAAGAGGCCTGTTGTGGCAGTGCTATTTTGTAAGGGTGATAGCATAGTCTCTTTTTTTCCCTTTCATTTACGATCCGAGTTGGCTTGGTAACTGAAAAGTAAAAAAGAAAAAAAGGAGTACTGACTTTTTCTTCAAAAGAGAGCAGAGGAAGCACTGCGGAGGGAGCAGGTGCGGAAAGCAACAGAAACAACATAATCGGCTGCGCATGGGGAAGTACACAACCCTGGTGAGAGAGAGCAACGTAGAGCGCAGAGGGAGAGAAGCACTCGGAGGGACAGAGAAATATGGAACTGCGGAGGAGAAGCACACAAGTGAGAAAGCATAGTGGTGGGGTACACAAGCGCGAGTGCAAAACGAAGGTGGTAGGGGCGAAACGCATGAGCAAAAGAGAGCCAAGGAGCACGGCAGAGGGAGAAAGAGATGTACATTAGGCAGTACTTAACCAAAAAGAAAAACGTAGTGCCTGAAAGGCAAGCAGTGGAAGGACACAAGTAATGATGTTTTCTCCAGGGAAGGAACAAACAAGTAGAGGAAGGAAATCCCACACAAGCTGACGAATAAAAAGCAAGCAAGTGAGAGTGACAGTAAGCCAACTAATGTTAAGAAGAATCTAAGCTCACTGTAAGCTGACAATACGCCTTTTTGAAAAGAGATAGCTTGTACTGTCTGGTAGGCAAAACCTAAAAAGTGATGCTAGGGAAAACGTGTACAGTAGCAATTCTGTACAGTTGTTGGTGCATGTACATAAAATGCAAAAAATATCATAAAGTGCAGATATAATATAATCTATTGTGAGCACCCTTATGTGCAAAGACATTTTATCTCAGGTAAAAATCATAGTTTGACTTTGGTGGTCAATGTCAAACTGGTGTACCACCACTCAGCGTGTCAAGGGCATTTCATTTCAGTCCTAGTGTTAAAGTGCACTACTGAGGCCAATTCTGGTAAAGTGTGTCAGTCAATAACATTAGATTGAATCCAGAAATGCAACAATAAGCCCCCCCTTTTTGTTTAAATCGTTAGAAGCTTATACAAATTCTACTTTGGTCACAGTAGGTCCCAGGGTGTAGTGAGAAAAGCAGGCCTCTTCTGAGCTTTCCCCTGTCTAAAAAAACATGTCTTTTTTTATTGTTAAAGAATTCTGCATAAATTACATATCTGTCAGAAAGGAGAAAATAAATCAATAACAGGTTGATTGCGTTCTTCCAATAAAACACGCATTCCATACATTCCTCATTCATCCACTATTCTATCGTATCTAGCAAGTATGATCTGACAAGCCCAAATATGTGTACATCTAGTGAACTTGTGCATATTCATGTTCTCTAAAAGGTGTTTGCCAGGAGCAGTAATATAGATAACTCTTTTAAGTAGGGATAATGTCTTACCGTTATGATGCCGTGTCCCAAGAAGGCAAAGCACTAGCCCTTTCCTGCTTGTCACATCTGTCCCTTTGAGTGTTATAGAAAAAGTGAAGTCCTGTTTAACAGGGTGTATGATGATGCTTCTGCAATTATCAAAAACACAACTGAGCGAGGAATGTTTAGATTGGTCCAATACCGCCCTGGTTTCTACAAGTAAATGTGAAGCCGCGACTCCGCTCACCTTTTCTCTGTTGTATTTCTTTTTCAGTTAATCCTCTAAATATCCTGGCCATAAATGTTCTGGGGCGCAGACTCGCCATGGGCATGTCCCTCGCAGGCACTGGAATCTTCTTCTTGCTGCTGAATATCTGCACGTCACGGTAAGAGGCCGGATGCTGGGTTGTGCTGCTGGAGATAACCAGGCATTTGTTGTACCTTAATCTCAGTGTTGCAAGTCCCTGCTGCCCAGCCAGTGTGTGAGGTCATCTGGAATGTAGAGTGTTTGTGGCACTGGAGTGTCAGTTGCAGATATGGGCTGAGCAGTGGGGCTTAGCTATCTACTTATCTACTTGCAACTAAGATCTAATAAACCTTCTTATAATCTATACTACCATCTCTGGACCTTCAAGTACAACATCATTGCTTTCAGTAATAGTGGTAGTTTAATCTTAAGGGTAGGGCGACGGACGTCAATCAAAGACCACCAGAGATCAGAGTTGCCTTCCCCCGGTCCCTAGCGAAACATTAGGTTTCAAATGACCCCAACACCCGAGTCTGTGGTAGGAGAGATGATGGAAATTTAACAGCACCATCCTTCAACATGGCGGGCCCGTTAAACAAGTGATTGACGGACTCTGTGTTCCAAAAGAAGCTCGAAACTGTATAATCAACACTCAGGCTCCTATGGCTGCCCTTTGTCTTCTTTTCTGAAAATTTAAATTTTCTATTAATTTTGCATTTACTGTAAAATTGTTTTAACCTTTTTTTTGTGAGTTTATCAGGTTCAAACTCCATGTAATGTCCAGAAGCGTTAATGACCATGTGATATTCACATTGCCACCCCATTTTCGTAAACTGCTGCCGGTGTAAATTGGGTTACATAGTAGTACTTAGGCATGTCTCTGAATGGAAAATTCTACTCTGCTTTTATTTCCGGACTTGTTGTGTTGTCCTAATGTATGTGGAAGCGCTGGTTCTGGAATATTTCCTCATTTGCTGTGGTCTCTGAATGCACGTGAAAGCATTGGTTCTGGAGTATTTCCTCATTTGTTTTGGTCTCTAAATGAATGTGGAAGCACTGATTCTGGATTATTTACTCATTTTTTGTAGTCTCTGAATATATGTGAAACACTGTTTCTGGATTATTTCCTCATTTACTGTGGTGTCCGACTATACGTGAAAGCACTGTCTCTGGTATTTTCCTCATTTGTTGTGGTCTCTAAATATATGTGAAAGCACTGGTTCTGGATTATTTCCTCATTTGTTGTGGTCTCTAAATGTATGTGAAAGCACTGGTTCTGGATTATTTCCTCATTTGTTGTAGTCTCTGAATATATGTGAAAGCACTGGTTCTGGATTATTTCCTCATTTGTTGTGGTCTCTAAATGTATGTGAAAGCACTGGTTCTGGATTATTTCCTCATTTGTTGTAGTCTCTGAATATATGTGAAAGCATTGGTTCTGGATTATTTCCTCATTTGTTGTGATCTCTAAATGTACGTGAAAGTACTGATTGTGCGTTCCATGATCTAAAAAAGTCCATGTGCCTTTAATGCTCCTTTGGTTGTCATTTCAGTCTGTTTCTGCCGTATGGCCACATTCTCTACAGTGAGTTTGTGAGCGGGCATGTGGCGAGAAGTGTGACTGCAGCCGGTACACTGCTTAGAAGATCAAACAGTACGCCAACTATTTGTAGGCCCTGGAGGTAGCCTACCACTCCTTCCAGAAGGGAGAAGAAGGGAAGGGTTGCATTGGTTACTTATTTCAGAATGATAGAAGGAGGCAACTGCAGTCTGAGTGCCTACCACTTCATGGCCCATTATGTGTGGTGAATAGAAGTTGTAGTGTTTCACTGTCAAGAGTTTATCTTATAGGAGCCAGAAGCAGGCCCACAGGCCAACCTTGGTGGGCCTTTGCCATGCGAACCCCACCATGGGCAATGGAATAGTGATAATCCCATGTTTGGACAACTTCTTCACCACACCTGAGGGCACCAAAGGGCTCTGATTACCCACCAGTGGGCAGATTACCCCAGATTCTCCATGACAACAGCTCGCAGATGTAGTACAGAGGATATAGAGGACCTTCAGATTTGTTTCAGCAGTCAGAGGGTCACCATAGTGCCTACCAATACCTTGAGTAAGTTCAGGGTGGTATCTTAGTGCATCACAGGAGAGGGGGGGACATGACCTGTGAAAAAACGTGCCTACACTGCATAAAGTCTTTGTATAAGTATATTCTTTACTAGAAATTAACAAGTGTCTGGGAGAGGGGGCGTGGCCAGGCAGAGCACCATGATGGCCACTCGTCCGTGAAGCTTCAGAGCTGCCACAGCCCTGCCTAACCCTTTCCCCTGCTCACTGAGGTCCCCACGGGATTGATCGGATTGGGAGATGACTCCCGACTCGCGGAGGACCCTGGGGGCTAAATGTTGGTCAGGACACACATCTGTGAACCCTGCGGCCTACGCGATCAGCAGCCTGACTTGGACCTCAGAGGCCACGTGGCGACAGGGCCCTGAACCAAGGAGAAGCATGGCCCACACTATATACCAAACTGCCATTTAAAAACGGGCTGCGGCGGTGAGTGCCTCCATTTGTTAAGCGCCGCTGCTGTTTCTTGCCTCGGCCCAGCTTGGCCTAGTAATTAATGCAGCCTACAGTGATCGGGTGCTACAGTGATGTGGTACACCTAGCGGCAGGCCTTCCCCCCAGCTGATCTTACTGATCCAGCACACATGTAGAGATGTGGGATACCTAATAGTATTATTTATCACCGCTGTGACCGCTTTCATCTACCACCTGGGGGTTTCAGCGTCCCGCGAATACAGGCAGCTAGGGAGCAATATCTGATGCTGGCACTGGGGCATTTATTCAGCTTTCATTTGATGCTGCCAAGATGCCTCAGTGTGAAGAGAGTGATGGCCCTCCACGTAGGGACCCTCCGGGGCATGCTGAGTCGAACCCTCTCCCCCTTCCAGATGGTGGCACGCTCCTTATGGCAGAACTGGCAGCCGGGTTTAAAGCCATTGATGCATGATCCAACACAATTGCTGCCTAGCTGGACGACATGCGTGGGCGCCTAGACCAACATGGGACTCGCTGAGCAGCGACTGTCTGAGATAACCAACCCACGGTTGACAATCAGTTAGAGCGCACTGAGCGACTCCTCAAAACGAAAACTGCCAAGGTGGAGGATGTGTAAGCACAATCACGCCGGAACAATAGTAGAATAGCCGGAGTGGTGCAATCCACCAACATGGGCCACATGAGTGCATATGTGGAGGGACTGCTAAAAAAGTTGTTTGGTAGCGACACTTTCTCATTTCTCAACGTTTGCAGTGGAGCATGCCCACCGATCCCTGGCCCCTAGATCTGCCCCTGATGCCCCTTCACGTTTAATCCTTGCTGGCTCCTCAACTACCATGACCGCGACATCCCTCTTTGCCTGGCCCGAGATACAGGAACTATTCAATATCAGGGCATGTCACTTGCCTTCTTTCCTGACTTCAGCCCCTTGGTGCAGGAGGCCTGTTGCAAATTCCTGGACATAAAGCGAACACTTCAAAAGGCGGACGTCCGATATGCTTTACCTGGTGTGGTTGCGCATTCATCTAAATGGCAAAGCCCATGTTTTCAATTCACCCACTGAGGTGATCAACTTCTAGAGACAGCATCGACCTGGCTCCATTTCCCCTAGTAGCGGTGGAGCAGCTGTCTCCCCACAGTCACTTACCACAGACCGGTGAACCTTAAACAATGCTGTAACCATCTTTGTACTGTTATTTTTTACTATTCCTCTCCCTTCCTATTGCAGAATTGGTTACCTTTTTTCATGTTAATTGATCGCTGATTCTTATTCTGTCCCCATGCTGTATAAGGTTGGGCCATGTACCATATTTCTTTCTTTTTATTATCTTGATACATTTGGCTGTATATGTTTTCATCAAACTCATGAGTATCTTCCGGCGGTCTCCTTTGAGTGGTGCTTCCCCCAAGGAGATGCCCCTCTGTTTGATGGGAAAATGTTGGATACCTTTTGGGTTTTTGTCTGATGTGTGTGAGGGGTAATGGATGGTTATGCGCTTCATGTTTGATGATTACTCTTCACAGGGCATTGATTATGCTACAGGCCACCTTATTGCCATTCTGTACATTGTTATACATTAATACATATATCCATGGTTTCGATGGCATTGCCAGCTAAGAGTCCTGGGGCAGTAGGGTTGAAATGTATGTCATGGAATGTGAGAGGACTGTTCAACCCACAGAAGGGACAACAAGTGCTACTCTACCTTGCCCGGCACACTGTCCAAGTGGCATTTTTACAAGAGCCTTACTGTGCCTCGAACTCCACTAATCGGTTTGCATCTACTTGGGGTGGCAACTGTTTTTTTACGAACTATAGTACTTATTCAAGAGGGGTGTGCATCCTAGTCCACAACGCAGTGACATTCCAAGTACATAAAGTAGTTGCGGACCCCAAAGGCCGATACCTATTAGTGGCCGGCACTCTGGGGACGGAGACCATACTCCTTGTAAACATTTATGCCCCCAAAGTAGACACAACAGAATCTTTCCCAAGTAAATCTAGACACATTTCCCAACTTGCCATTGACACTATTTTAATGGGTGGGCACTTCAACCTTACATTGAATCCAACTTAGCGCGATTATTTCCAAAAGTTGGTAATAGGAGATAGAGATGTTAGCGACTGTTTCTAGTCGCTAACATCTTGGCACGCCCACTTTGCATGTCATTAGCGATAATTATCGCTGACATGCAAAGTAGGCGCCTAAATGCCCGCTATCTCCTACTAGCTGTCGCTAACTGGTGTTAGCGACAGCTAGGTAATAGGGCGATACAATTATCGCCGCTTTAGCGGGAAAAATTCCTGCTAAAGCGGCGATAATGCCCTTGGTAATATGCCCCCTTTTTTTCCTTGGGAATGTATGGCACACCCACCATTCCCTTGGTAAAGGATTCTCTTTCTATCCAGCCCCACACAGGAACTGGTCACTTATAGATCATTGGTATCTTTCTCCTAACCCGTCACTGACTGTCTTCTCTATTGAGCATCTTCCCCGCACTCTTTCAGACTATTCGCCAGTGCTTATGACTCTTTCAATTCCCAATGCCACATGAGCACGTGCACCCTGGTGTTTCCGGGCAGAAGCTTTGCACAACAGCGTGTCGAGAAGCAAGATCAGGGAAGCCATGGGGTAATACTTTCAGCTAAACACTGGCTCATTGTCCAGTTATGCGACACTTTGGGAGGCATTTAAAGTTTGTATCTGGGGAACTTGTATCGCTAAACATTTTGGGGTGCTTCGTTCCATCCGCCAGGACCTTTGGACTACTGCAAAAGCATTGAAAGACCTTGACACGCAGACCTCGACAGATGACCCCGCCTCCATTTCACTGCAGGGCAAAACGTCTTGCAGAGTTCCAAGAACTTGCTGCTTGCGAGGCCAACTATCTTGGCAAATATGCACGGGCGCAGATATACGGTGAGGGTGAGAGACCGGGACAAACATTACCCAGATTATTACATCCCCACTATCAAATTTCATTCATTACACAGATTCAACTAGAAGATGGTACATCGATTGCAAGTAGCGCTGACATTACACCACTTTTTTCTCCTACTACTCTTGTTTATATACCACCCGCTATCCCCACGCTGATGACGTCCATGCCGATTATTTGTCCGAAGTAGCCATGGTCTGGTTTGAAAGCCGCAATGCTGCAATTTTTGGCCTCACCCATTACAGTGGATGAGGTCTCTCAACCAATAGATAAACTCAGCGGGACCCAAACCAACCGGCTATCCGGCAAATTTTACAAAACATGTAAACCATTGCTAATCCCTCATCTGTTAGAGGTTTATGCGGAATCTCTACAGAATGGATCGCTCCCCCGTACGATGTGAGGCTGTCATCTCTCTGCTCCTTAAGCCGGGCAAACCCCCTTACAGCTGTGCCTCTTACAGACCCCTCTCTTTGCTAAAGCAGGACTATAAAATCTTAGCTAAGATCCTTGTGACTCGTATCTCTCTCTCTTGCTGGACAAAATAATATCTCTGTTACAAACTGGGTTCATCCCAAATCGCTCCACATCTGTAAATCTTTGCCCAGTCTTTGCAATTATGAATCAAATTACTCCTGAACTTCCGGCTGCATCGATTTTGCTCAACGCTGAAAAAGCATTTGATTCCCAGGAATGGTCCTTCCTATATGCCAAATTAGGCAAATTGGGAATCCCCCAAAATGTCTCTGATCTTATTTGCCTCCTATATATGAATCCAGTGGCTCGGCTCCATGTAAATGGCGGACTCGCTGATCAGTTCACACTGTCACAGGCAACCAGACAGGGTTGTCCTTTGTCATCATTACTGTTTATCATTGCTATGGACCCCCTTGTACGTCCTCTGTAGTAACGTCATTTACAATGTGGGCTCAGATTTTACAGAGGCCCCCTATTGGCTTCACTATACGTAGATGACATCCTGCTATTTGTCAAGGACCCCGAAACTAATCTCCCTCCCCTCCTCTGAGAAATTGTACGGTTTGGGGTGTTTTCAGGTTGGTCATGATTTGGGCCACGGCCCCTTTTACTCTCTATTTCCACCTGCGCTGGTGTGAAGACCGCCCCAGATACCTGGGTATTATTTTGCACCACAAAGCAGTGGAGGTTATTCGGCTCAATTATGGACCTGCAATTGTTCGATTATTGACTCAAATTGACCAGTGGATAACTCTCTCCCTGTCAATTGCCGGAAGAATTGCCGTCATTAAAATGGTGGTACTTCCCCCCCCTTTTTAGGTTTTGCCTGGCGAAAAGATGCGCTCTGCGCATCTTTTTCACGCAGGCGAAAACCTCTTGAGATGTATACGGGAGACAGGAACGGCCTCCGTCTTTCATTGGCTAGCTCCATAAATGGAGGCTAGCCATTGGAAGACGGGCCTGTCCGTCAATGCCGGACCAGATTCGGGGGCGTTTCCGAGAATTTTTGGCTTTTGGCTACGTCACGGGACGTCAGCCAAAAGCCGGGAACGCCCCCGAATCTGTTCCGCCATTGAGCCAGCACCCGTCTTCCAGGTTACACTATGGTAATGCTACCCAACACTTTGGAACCTATAGAAAGGTGGTGAAGCCGAGAAATGGGAATTTTATTTCTATCCAATTTCTTTGGCGTAGAGGTAGTTGTACACTTGAGGAAGGTAAAAATGACATGTATTCTGCCTTTAAAACCGGGAGTCTGCAGTCTAAATCTGGAAACTGGCATGTATGGTTGGTGCAGACGATGGCACATTGTCTTAATCTTTGCTCGGCACCGACTTTCGTTTGCAAGAGAATTGGAAAGGTAAACGCAGTCATTTAAACTGTTCGATGTTGCACGGCGCAGCAGCTCTCAAAGTCGCTGTGTGGTGCCTGGTTTTTTTTTTGGGAGGGGGTGGGTGCTGCCCGAGGTCGGTGGCCCGGCGTCTGCGGTTCGCTCTGTAACGGGGCCCCTGAGCCTGATCTAAGCCAGAGCCTGCCATGGGGCTCCCACTTACAGGTTAATCAAAGCCCCTGCCTTGCTTTAGGGGCCCTCGGTGAACGGCGCTGATCTCGGGGCCCCAGCAGAGGTCTCCAAGCGAAGGAACGTTTGAGAATGTCTGACCATTGCCAGTGACGCTGCGGCGGGTACCACTATATGGCGCCTACCCACTGGATGAACGTGGAGGAACCTAAACTATAGCTGGCATGAAATGGAGGGAGACCAAGGCATAAGACTTTAAACGGAATATGCGCAGTCCAGAGGCTGGTCGTTCAGGGCAGTCGGTAGCCTCGACCTTGCGCTGGGCCGTCTCTCGGAGCGCCCTCTGGAAATACTGGCACTCGCACTCAGTGCTGGCGCACCGCTTGACTAGGACCCATTGCAAGCTACTGGGATTGCTGCAAAGCCCCGCATACAGAGAACAGACACGTGCACATATATGCAGGCCTTCAGGTGGTTTAAATAAACTGGAGGGGGGTCTCCGAGGACGGTTGCCTGTATTATCAGGGGTGTGGCTTAAACACAACCTAACTATTACCAAAATGTTTCCCGACTGGTATTTTACTTCCTCTTTGCATTACTGCAACCAGATACAATACAAATGACAGTACACATGCCAGGACTATTGGCTTTGTCAATGGTTGTTGGCTGCATAACAACTGTTGTAAATAATATTGAAAATGCTTCAGTACTGAAACTGTGAAATAACGAATGCCCAACTAAGGATGTTGAAAATATGTAATTCTATTTATGGTGGGCTTGAGATATCTAGAAGCTGCTCATATTGGACCGCAGGAGTCCATGCAGCGGCTCTAAGGCCGTAGACCTGTTGCATTTAGAGCCTAATCTCTGCCCTTCACCCCTCCTGCCCCACTGCTGATTCAGATCACTGTCGGGTGATCTACCTTCCGATAGGAACTGCACTCGGCACCTGCTTTGTAAAACTGCCGGTGCGGAACACAGCCGAGACCCGGCCCACTTAAAGCCCTAATTACATGGAAAATATATGCTGTTTGAGTACATACCGGAAGAGTTGGGGGCCCTTAGTGGAGCATTTTGACTTGGATGGCCTACTTTCTTTGAAGTCGATGAGGCTTTTTGCACAAGTCATAACTTGCAGCTCCTTGTGCCAACCTGTATCGTTGGACCGTTTCATTATCTCCAATGAGCTACCCTTATCGTTTCTAGTTATTGTAAACCATATCACCCATAACGTGTTTATTTTTAAAAAAATCTGCTAAGCTTGTGTTCTGCTCATCCACAAGTGGAAAGGGCTTAGGAATGTTGCTTTCGCCAATCATTGGATCAGGTCAGTGAGTGTTAAAAATGCAGACTCTGAAGGCTACGGTAAGGCAATTGTTCCGCAGGCTTGCACTCCTTGCTGTGTAACTATTGCTTCTCTTGCAGGTGTTCTATGGCAGGGGTTGATTTTCTTACTGTTTAAATCTGGGTAATGACTTTTTGATTCCATTTTGCTTCCAGAATCCTACTCTGGGCAATGGTACAGCTGTCTGAGTTTTTTCAGGCATTTGCTGATGGTGTTCCTACAATGCTAAGGAGTGCCATTCATTTCTATAGCTCATACTCCCCCCTGGCAGTGCGTTGAAGCACTTTATGATGGGCAACACTACTCCAGACCCAAAGGTTAGGGCTTAGTGCAGTGTTTTTGGAAGTAGTCTTAGGCACTAAAGCAAACCATTTCATGCCTTCACTCCAGTAATATGGTAGAATAAGTTATCAGGAGTTGGGTGTTGTCACTAGTGAGTGGAGGTTGTATGGCAGTTCATGTTTGGGACTGGTAGGTGAGCTAGAAGAGGTTGCACATGAGGGGTTTGGCTTTAAAGATGGTTGTACTTGTGATCTTTGAAATCAGCTGTGCGGAAGTTGCCCACGTCCGGTTCACGCGCTTCCTCGTGGCGTCTAGGGAAGACATGTCGACGGTGGCCAGCGGCTCCGCGGATGCTGTGGTCTGCACGCTGGTGCTGTGTTCGGTGCGGAACGTGGAGGGGGTCCTCAAGGAGGTGGTGCGAGTCCTCAGACCGGTGAGTATTCTGTAGTGCTATTTTGAGATGTACAAGTTTAATATGGCAGCTGACTTTCACTTTCTCTGAGTCACTATTTCGAAGCGCAGATTACAAGGGAAAACTCGGCAAAGCAATAGCTACGACCTATATATTGGGCAAATGGCACTGGTTTCCTGACCCACACTTCACATGAATTATGTCAAAGCTGAGATTATTACTTGTTCACAAATTACATATTTTAGCCAATAGAACGTGTGCACTTTCTAAACTTGTAGGATTGCACATTCATAAAGGTTAAAATGTACAGAGACTTTATCTGCCAGCCTATGGCGTTACTTACCCAAGCGAAGGGTCGTTTATAGGAATTCCATTCCATTGTTTGACCCTCTACCCCTTTCCTAAACAATTCCATGTTCTGCATTTTATGCAGTCTATGCTTTATAGCATGTATGGAAAACTTGGAATCACTGAAAAATCATAAAAATAATGCATGTAGGAGGCGAGAAATGATCCAGGCTTTGTAGGCAACAGGCACCTCTATGTAGGATCCTGGGCAACACCCACCCTCATGCTGAGGCAGATCTTTATCTTTTTGTTAGGAATGTCGCAAAGCACACTTTTGAAAACACTGCACTTCACGTGCACAACTCGACTTGTGTCATTTGTATCAGTGTAAACCTACGATTTTGTGTACTTGACTGTACGCTTCTCCACATTTTAGTAAGTCAATGCCAAACATACTTTTATGATGCTAGTAATACAAAATATCTCTCTCTCTCTCTCAAAAAAAAATATATATAGATAGATACACATAGAGAGAGACAAATTGTGTTTATAACTTCTTGAACTACAGTAACTCATTATTCCTCTAATAACTAGTATATCTTTTCCAGAAAACCAACTGGCTCTGCAGATTTTCCTTTATTTATTCCAGTATTTTCTAAAGTGTTAATTTAGGGAGTTGGATATCCTTAAACAAAGTAGCTTAACTTCCTAGTTGAAATATTCTCTCTATAGGTCAGAACTATGATCTTGAAACTCCAAATATATTTCCCTTACATTTTCTATTGTTGTTGAAATATTATTTCTGCTTTTTTTTGCCTTGGTCTTCTACAATAGAATGAAATTCCTAGCATATAATTCTCCAAAAGCAACCCCACCTCAGCTTACTCAAATTATGATTCAGAATGCCTTACGCCTAAGAGCTGTTTACGTGCCTCTGTTGCCTGCAATGTGTGGGGGCTCGCAGTGTGTGTGGAGGGGGCTCGCAGTGTGTGGGGGCTCTGTGTGGCTGTGTGTGTGGGGGGGCTCTGTGTGGCTGTGTGTGGGGGGGCTCTGTGTGGGTGTGTGTGTGGGGGGCTCTGTGTGGGTGTGTGTGTGGGGGGGCTCTGTGTGTGTGTGTGGTGGGGGGCTCTGTGTGGGTGTTTGTGTGTGGCATTTGCGAGAGATTAAGCTATTGGCATTGTAAATGACAATGCCATTTATTTATGTTAAAAAAACATAAATAAAAATAATGTCAAGAGCAATGCCAATAGCTCTAACTTTAACAAAGGCAAAACCATTGCATTGTAAATGCTTGTTATATCTTCTTTCTCAACATTTATTCACTTACCTCGAAATTCTGTGACATGTTTCGGGGCATGCTTATTAGACTAGTCCGGGCTGGTGAGCAGCCGCGCATCAGTTGGCAGACATTGACAATGCCTTAGCTGCATGGAGGATTTGGCGTCCCGGACTTTTATTTTACTGTAATATCTAAAACCGGAGTGGTCACAGACTCATCCTCATTCCCTCTCAGCTATTATCCCTCAAGGACTACCTAGATCGCCCACTGAATTACAAACTCTTTAGACGACATACTAGGCTTGGACTAAGCTACTTTGTTATCTGCATGCTGACCTCCTTTACTTCCCACACATACTGCTTTTGGACAACCCACGGCTGTCATCGGCCATGGAAACATTAACCAAAAGGACCCTAACCCGATGCGGGTTGCACAGTTTGGGTGACCTATTTGGTAATGCCCAACTGTGATCCTTTACGTATCTTGCAGAGTACCATGATGTGTCCCAGATGGACATGTTTCTCCTTCACAGGACACCCGTCTCTATGACTGTCGCACTTTGAGGGTCTGCAGTGGAACCGGCGGATTTCCCCTCGCTCTCACTTGTCATTATATCTGCTAGTAGCGCGCACTTGACTTGATTTCCTGACTCTATCATTTAGCCCTTACATTCCGGCCGCCAGAGGTAAGGGGGCACGTACAGCATGGGAAAGACAGTTTCGACAGCCCTTGCCAGAGAAGACATGGGCCTATTGCTGAGAGCAAATCAGGCTGATCTCTTGCAGCCAGCGCCACAAGCTCTTACATCTTAAATGTATACATAGAGCGTACATTACACCTAAATTACTGGCAAAGACGAACCCCACTAAATCTCATGGTTGCCCTAGATGTCCGACGGAATTTGCAGACCTCTCTCATTTAGCGCGGAACTGCGTACCAATATTAGCATACTGGGGAGAAGTATTTCGCTGTCTCGCCTTGATGAGTGATTCTGAGTTGACCGCTTCCCCATTAGTGGCTTTGTTAGGCTATAGTAAACCACTGGATGCTGGAGTTCGTCGAATCCCTGCTATCGCTTTGCTGCATGCCAAAAGTCACCGTTCTAAACACTGGGGCAGCCCTGCAACCCCAACTGTAAGGGCCTGGATGGGAGATTTAATATATTGTGACACTGCTAGTGACATTTATGCTGCACTGCAACCACCCACCTCCAGGCATAAAAACACCAGGCAGCGACTTCGCTCTTACTTACTCCTGCACCCCGAAGAGACAAAATGAATATTTTGTTTGTTTTAAGTGTACGTTTAAGTGTAAGGTTTATAGTGCACGATGTGATGATCTTGCTTGGACATGCATACTTCCCTTGATATATCCTCACCTCTTGACTATAAACGAACAGCCGCTATACTGACCATGCTCAGATTTGTACTCAAAATAATGCTACTACTGTTGCTCTATATTTCTTTCTGGATTTCCCTGTGTGATTTTTTTCTTTGTTTTCCCTCTTTCTCTTTTGTTAATTCTGACCTGTTATCTCTTGAAAAGTGCAGTAAATAAAAGAAAAGCGGAGTATCGTCCCAACAACTGCTAGCGTGGAATTATTTTATGAACCATCTTACTATATACTATGTGATATTAGAACATAGTCAATATTCTATATAGTCAAGGCTCGGCTCCTGACCTCCAAATGCGCAGTAGCACACATTGCATTTCCTTAATACATTTCACAAAATAGGTACCTATCCGCAAATGAGGTAAATTTCAAAGCAGTTTACAGCAATAGAACAGTATGCAACTAGCAGAGCCTCAAAGTATTCAAGACGATAAGGAGGAGCTTGACTCCTTTGAGATCTGATGCACTCAAGATTTGTTAGGCAAGGTTGTGCTTGCACCTCAGGCTTCGTGGGATTCGCAACCCCAGACACACCATACAATAGTGCAGACACATTGGAACCACAGTCAACTTGTCTTTGTTTCACAATTTGCCGTCATCCAGTTTCACCACATACAGCCTGATTCATCATACTCCCGTTTTGCGAGGCCCTAATAGCGATTCATAGCGAATCGCTATTAAGGACTCGCAAAACGGGATTCATGTAGAAATTGCATGAAGAAATGCGATTCCTACATATTCCTTATTTGCGATTAGCAAATTGCTAATCGCAAATAAGGAATAACTCGCCATTCATTCCTATGGGCCAAAAGGCCCATAGGAATGAATGGGGAGTATTCCTTATTTGCGATTAGCAATTTGCTAATCGCAAATAAGATAGCGATTTCAAGGGTGCCAGGGGTGTCCAAAGGACACCCTGTAGCACCCCTCAAATGAAATTTTACACAGGTGTTGCACTCACACATGTCCAAAGGACATGTGTGTGTGTAACATGCAACTCAGAAAAATGCATTTAAATGCATTTTTCTGAGTTTTCGCAATTTACCACGAGGTCTGACCTCGCGGTAAATTGCGGAAAGAAATTGCGAATTCGCAAAATTAAATTGTATGTTGAATTGCATTTAAGAAATCTCAAATAGAGATTCCTGAAATGTCATTCCTCGCAAAATTGCGAGATCGCAATTAGCGATTTTTACATTTGGGATGCTGAATCCCAAATGCAAAAATCGCTCTCGCAAAGGGCCAGATTCTCAGAATCTGGCCCTTTGCGAGCGCTATTTTCTTTGATGAATCGGGCGGTATGTGTCTTGTCAGCACACATCATGAAGAAATCTTGAATAGACCTTCAACAAACCTAAAAATACCCTTAGCTGCTCCTTACTGGTGGGAGATTCGGAATCCACAGTGGTCCACACTCTGAGAGTCTGTGCTGTTGTTGGCTCTAAAACCAGTCTGGGAGGGGTCTAGTAGATTATGAGTTTCAAGAAAAGTGTTGAGTTGTCTATTCACCAGTCACTCCAAGACTTTAGATAGATACGGTAGCTGCAAGATCGGTCGGTATTTTGCTGGGTCGTAAATTTCTAGGCCTGTTTTTTTTAATAGAGGAAAGACCAATGTTTCCTTCCATATGAATGGGAAGGAAGCTAGCTCTAAAGTTTGATTAAAGATTTTGGTGACATGGGGTCATAAAACTGACACTAGTCGGGAGAAGATGGTTGATCACCAGGTTAGAGATGAAACTTCCACAATGAATAATAATATTCCGAAATCTGCAGACTTCCAAGGGATTCTGTGAATGTGGTGCATTCTTCAGCTATATATTTATGCCTGGGCTGTAAAAGATGCATCCCAAAAATATTATTCTAACTTTCATGAATTCAAATTTTTCATGATGTAGTGGGAAGCCACCTTTCGCAAGACTTTTTAAAGTGGCTCTAATTTGATGATTATGTTTGGCATCATTCTTGACATATTGTCACTAATAGTCATGATGTCTTCCAGTCTGGTGTTGGCTTCTTGAATAGTCTTTTGAAACACTTCAGCAGTAGAGGAAACCCCAAAACCCAGTCTTTTCTAGCATGTAAGTATAACCTGGGTAGAAAATGTTTCAATGTAGCTCCTCAACTAACCCAACGGTTGATGATGTACTGAAATCAAATCAGGCTTTGAAAACCAGTTAGCACTGTTCAGGTACACTAGGATATCAGCTACAGTAAATATCAGCTGGTGCTCCGTCTTGATTTGGCAATCGCATGTCAATACATATGCACACTGCACCAGACTGTTTCAAGGGGACAACTGTTGGGGTGTCCCAGGACACAGGCCAGACACATTCCAAGTTACACCACTAGATTTATTCCTGTATCTATTTATAGTCAGACTGCTTCATCAACACTATAACCCAATGAAAGCTGACTTATGTCATGTAGCATCTATTTCACAGGTGGCAACACTCTTGGCAAAGAATAAACCTGCTCTATCACTGCAAAGCTAAGCAGTATGCCCGTACCAGTCCGTTACCAATATCCTGGCCCTGACTGATGTCTTGTCATGCAAATGGTGGTATTGAATGGTCTAGCTAGTCAACAGAATCAGGTACCACTGACATATATCTTGGTGTTGGTGCCCATGAGCTCCATCCTTGGACTTTTTTACAGCAGTTTTGTTTGTCCATTACTGTTACTGATACTCCTGAGTCAATGAGGGCAGTGGCAGAGAAACCCTGGATCAGTACTCCGCATTTAAGTTGGGGCCTTCTTCTATAGGAAGTTTAGTTGATGAAGGAAATTAGGACGATTTCTTTGTCTCCTTCTCCATTGTTGTCTTCTGTGTCAGGTTCAGGAGATTAATGTATCCCATTGCTGAGATTGTATGCTTTGGCCTGCAGATGCAATGAAGTGCTTGGCGATGTTGGGAACTTCTCCCTCGTTTTCCACCCTGAAAGACTTCTGCAAATGGTTCGGTCTGATGGAGCTGCATCATGTATTGTCTCATGCTGGGCATGTTGGTGGTAGGTGTCACTTGCACCTAGAATATCCACAGTGAAGACACTTGTGGCTGTATACTGTCTCATGGCCCTCATGCAGCGAACCCATGTTCTCCATCTAATAGCATTCATTTGCATAAAAGCATTGTTTGTTTTTATGTGTCCAGGTCCTTCAGGCGCTAATTTTACTGTCATCTGTGCCAATACAGATTCCATTTCTGCGCACAAGTGCTTGCTACCTCATGTCATCAACCAAGTGTAAGAATCACATTCAGGCTCATGTGCAGTTCTCACAGTGAAAGGTGGCATACGATAGATGAGCCTCAACCCTGGATAGTTTGAGCCCTTACATTCTTCACTATCTTCACCCTTGCAGGTACTCGCTTGAGCATATAGTTGTGCATAGAAGCTATCAATGGATTCGCCTTCCTTTTGCTTTGCCTGCCTGAGTACAAATCACTCGTATATGGGGTTCAGTTGGTGATCAAATTCCATTTCCAGCTCAGCCACTGCGCCTTCAAAGTGATTCGCCTCCCCTGTATTTGACAGTGTTCTGAATAATTTTAATATTTCCTTTTCCGCATTGTGTAACATGTGTGAGCATTTGATGGTGGTGTCTGCCTCCCTCATGACAGTGAAGTAGTTGTTGAGGTGGACCAGACAAATACACCAATGCGCTGCTACCATGGTTGGGGCAAAAATTTCACTAAATGGATGTAATGGTTTTGTTGTTGCCCTCACATGCTGCGTAAGGCATGGTAGCATGGCTGCTTGATCAGCATCTTCATGCATTGTTGTCTGTGATCTGCAGCGCAGATAGGGAATACCAGAGTCAAAACTCCCTGTGGTGTGATGAGCTGACAGGAGAATATACCGGTGGGTCAGCGTGGACCTCCCCCTTGGTTACCCCTTGGCTTCTGTAGATAGTCAATCAAGTAGTGTTTGTATAGCTAATCAACCCGACCAGTGGGGTATCCATGTGTGCGTTTACTTAATGTCAGTTGTCAGTGCTGCAAGACTATGCTGAGTAGCATATTATAGGCATCTTCCCCTGAATCGTGTACCAGCTGCTAGCTGCCCACTCAGGTGAAAGCGAGCAACAAGGAAGGTCAATGTGAACGAGAAGAAAAGCAGCACTCACAAAGCGCTATGCAGGTTGTGTTCAGAATCTTCACCTTCATGAACATTTGTGGGTAATTCCTGCCATCTATGCTATAATCTTCTCTGATTGGAAGACACTCATTGTTGAACCTGTGGCACGCAGCGCAGCACACTTTATCTGCTTCCTCCATCAAAGAGCCCCATGGGCCATGTGCACTGGAAGAATAGTGAAAATACAAATGATCTTTCAGTTTAAAGGAAGGAAAATGGAAGTCTTGCTGAGGGCCACACCTCTATGTCACCCTGGAAGACATGATGCCAACCCTTCCCATTGAGAATAGCTGCCAACAGTTTGATGAACTCTGGCTATGGGCAGTGCTTCATTTCTAAAAAAAAAACAGTGCTGGTGCTCGAAGCTCTGCTCAGAAGCCGGCTGCCGATGCAATTAAACATGGGTGCGCCAAATACCAATGGCAGTAGTCTTCAGTCCACTACCAGACACCCCCTGTGCCCTTTTCTCCCCCTTGCGGCTTCCTGCTTCCTGTTTGTGATGGTTTTGCTGCCTTTTCTTCCTCCTTCTTTACTAACCGCATGTTATTCCCCCTCTCTGGCGCTCATGTCATTTCTGATACGCTAGAAAAATAAATGCCAATGCCACCTAACAAGAACCGGCTATAATTAGGCACTGCCCACTGATAATGCAATAGACTAATATGAGGCACTGAATGATACAAAGTTCTGTGTGCCTGCCTACTTTGATGCATTTTCAGTCAGCTGTATTTTTTAATATTTGCGAAGAAAACGTTCTGTATGGGGTGTTTTTAAGAACTCTACACTTTTCAACCCCCTCACCCACTTATAACGGAGCACCAAGTTTGGCAGAATCCAAGAGAATGTATTAGATTTTTGATCTACAACATTTGGTGCCAATTAGTCAAGCCAGACACATTTAGAAATTAACCAAAATTAAGCTCTCCTGTGGATCTCACATTTCAACTTAAATACAGTGGCATCAGTGCTGCCTCTGCAATACATATTTAAATATAAAAACTGGACCATCAATATTTTTTATCATTTATTTTTGCAGGATAACAACCTTCTTAGGACTAGCGTCAAGAGTGCTGGTCTTCAATGTAAGACTTCACCTCCATTACTATGGCCTGGGATGAGGAATACAGGCGAGGTGGTGTTGGAATGTACCTAGCAATGAAAGTGAATTTAGTTGCAGTGTATTATAGATTACAACATAAATATGTGTGAACTGGAAGAAGGTGTATGTACCATGTCGACTCACCACAAATCTCTGTTTTTTCCTTAAGATATGGCTTGATCGCCATACTGTTCTTCCTCCGAGCTCTAGTGGCGGCAAGCTTCAACACGGTGTACATCTATACTGCAGAGGTGAGACTCAGGTGATCCATGGGTTATTCTTAACATTAAGAAATGTATATAGAACAGCCAGACCAAAAGTGGTAGAACTCAAAAACTAAGAGAAGGAATACATTGAGATAGGGGGAAAAGTTCATAGGTTGAGAGTGACAGAACACTTTCCCATTCTGTTTTACTCCGCCTAAGAGTTGCACTTGACCAGATTGTCAAGTAGGTAGGCAACATTCCTGCTTCTAGAACAAGTTGGGCAAGCTGCGCATTTTGAAAATATCACGCATGTCTGCCTTTGCTAATAAAAACAAGTCGGGCGAGCTGCTTATTTTGAAACTATCACACTGCCACCATTGCTAATAACAATGAAGCACTGGGGGAAAAAAGCATACAGTTTTGCAAAAATTGAGTTGAGTGAGCCGCACAACAAAAGAAAAGTCACCCAGCTGCCATTGTTAAAGTCCAAACACGGTGTGCTACACTGCAAAAAAATATAGTCATTTAGTTGCAGGAGAGTGACTTGTGCACAGTAAGTAGTAGAAAGTCATGTAAAAAAATAGTGCTCACAGACTGTAAATAAAACATACTGAGTAACAACACATGTAATTCAGTATCTTCATCTATTGCAGGAACATAATACTGTAGATGCATTCCAAGTTTCTCCCATTTTTATAGCTCACATTTAAATTCAGTAAAGAAGCAAACACACTTTTCAAGCAACCTTATTTCAGAGAAGAAATCCCTTGAAATTGTGCCATGTCTCAGGTGTGGGAATCCCATGGGATACTGCCTGCATACAGAATGGCCATGCCCTCAAGAGCAGCCCATTTGGGAAAGTATAGTCCAAACCCTAAGTAGGGGGTATTGTGTCAACATTGTGATGCCTTCCTCACCAATAGGGCTTACTATAGCCTCTCTGACACCAATAGATACACACGAGCTCTGTTTTGCATTGGTTTGTCTTCACAAAATGGACATTGCTCGTGCTGTACAGATCCATAGAGCCTACCCAGGGTTTGAGGGAGGCTTGGGCCACTGCATGACATTGACTATCCCAATTTATAGAGCTAGGTGATGTCCTCAGAAGCACTGCAAGATATCCAAGGAATGGTCCTATGTAGAGGGCTGCTTGTGAATGAAAGAGGGATGGTTTGGAGCCGACATTCTGTGTATCTTCAAAGAACTGTTCAGTAGTCTGAAGTATATTGAACACAATGTTGCAAGTAGACGGTCATGCGGTTTAGACATAGGAATCAGCATTCCCACCTGTTTGTTGATCATAAGTCAATGACACTTGTCTTTTGTTCATGTCATTTTTTTTAAATGAAATTCTGCTAATATTGTTTGTTAAAATAAAAGGAATGTCAGGAGTCAGTAAAAGAGGAAGAGTCACAAGATAAAGATAAAGAGGTATTTCTTTGGTGGAGAGACCTAGTAATGATCTGGTAGTAATGTTGTGGAGACACAACCGTTAATTATTTCCAATAGTCTGGGACGTACACAGCAGTGGGGGAAGTGAGGTCCAAGCACTGTAGGTTTTGTGATATTGGGAATGGACAAAGAAAGGGGCATATTGGATGGGGCTGGATGTTTATAGCCGAAATACAATTATGCTTATTTTTATCTGAAGGATGTTAGTCTGATTTTTTGTTTTTTGATATTTTTCCCTCCCATCCTAGGTTTATCCAACTGTGATGAGAGCCATAGGCATGGGGACCAGTGGCTCTGTCTGCCGCATAGGAGCAATGACAGCACCATTTATAGCACAAGTAAGTGACTTTGTCCAAGGCATGAATACTCGTGGTGCTACTACTCCAGTACGTCCACAGAATTGGATTACATATTCATTACACATGAGAGGTACATATTACAATGTGATGTATACAGAAAAATAAATAACTTACCTATTTTGAATACAAGTCATTCAAATAAGAGGTTTTTACATTTTATTGATGTTATTTCATTTAAAAAAAACATCGTATTGGAGTTAGTGCGTAAATTAAAGAAAAGTTTACCATTATGCTAGGTATTTGCCTTCTGTTTTTAAGGGCTCTGAAGAAGACATCTATGACAAAGGGGCAATGATGAGTTGAACACTTGAGGGATGGCGCCTAGTTGCCGCCACACATAGGTGACCATTTATAAGAACAGTTAAATGTATTCCACAGGGTGCGGTGGGTGTCACATGAAGAGACTTAGTGGAACAGCCATGATGCCATGATGAGTAAGTTTGATGATGACTCTGATGAAAACTGTCCATTACAGGGTAACAGTACGTCTTTTTATAGCTGACATTTAGTGGACGCTACTCAAACTGGCACCCTAAGCTCTTCAAAGCCAGCTCTCTGTGCCAGGGCATTAATCATTGATTCTACTATTTGCTTTCTTGACTGATTTTTATTTGATTTGTTACAGTCTTCAAAGACGTCAACAAACCATTTTAGGGACATTTGAGAAAAGCATTCATAATATACATGCTAACAAAGCATACGCATGATAGACAATAAAAGATTTTTTAAAGTAAGGGGCATATTCTAAAGGAGCTATCGCCGAGTTATCAGCACTTTATCACCGCCAAAGTCACGAGACATTTATCTCCCCATTTACAAGCAGGTGCTAACAGCCCATATCACCAGTTTACCTGCGATAGCAGCTGCAAAAAACCTTGCCACAGATGACCCCGGCAGCTATCGCTAATGAGATGCAGGCTAGGTGTTCACGTGCAAAAAACCACGTCAACACCACGTCACAACATTCCCAACGACCAGCCAGATCGGCGATAAGACCACAAAACATGCCATAAGGCAAGTTAGCAGCAGGAAATCAACACCTGCTCTGGCCTGGTGTAAAGTTGGACGACAGTCTACAGCAGAAAAGGCAGCGTAGACCAGAGCCACACCTGAAGAAAGCCACAGATCATGCAGGCCGGATACCCAAGAGGACCAAAACACCCACCGCCACCACCCCCAGGAGCCCCCGCCCGACCCCTAATGCCCCCCCCCCCCCAGGACTCACACTGAGGCAGTGCAGACGCAGACAGCAACCTTCAGAAAACCACCAACCTCACAGACTGAACACCAGAGAATGTCAGGCTGATGGTAGCAACACAGCGGATAACCAACATCCCACCTCAGACAAGGTTGTTGGCCGTGCTGCACGTGTTGGCCACTGGTACCTTCCAAACAACAACTGCCAGAGTCAGAGGAGTTTCACAGCCAGCCCTATCCAAGTTCCTCACAATGGTCGTGGATGACATCATCTGCTATCTATACTGGTCCCACATTGCGCAGCTACAGCTGGAGACCAAGCAAGGCATCTACGCCATAGCTGGCTTCCCGCAAGTGTTGGGGGAAATCAACTGCACACATGTCCTACTTGTGCCCCCTGGCAACACTGCACACAATAACCGCAACAAAAGCACACACATTCCATCAATGTGGAGGCAATAGTGGACCACTGGGGAATCACCACCAACATCGACGCCAACTACCCAGGCAGTTAGAATGATTCCTACATCTTCCGCCATCAACCAGCGCTACCAGTATGGCACCTACGGAAATGCACTGCTCGTTGCTAGGTACCAAATTAACTCACCACACACCTCAACTCAACAATCATGCAACTCACAACACTGGGAATGCACACGTTACAAACTCACATACAACATGCCAAACCACATGCCCACCCACCAGACATGATAGCACAACTTACTGTGGGAACCTTGGCCAGCCATGCACATAAGCCATCAACGGCATGGCACCTCAGCCACACAATAGCAGAATGTAGGTAGAGGTGTGAACCAGGCATGTGCGAAGGAGGCAAGTGACCCATGAATGAGAAGGTACACAATGCCAAGTGTGGCGTGGATGTGATGGCCAGACTGCAGTATGCAGACCACACAAATATTCATGTCGACATACACCGATGGTGTTTGTAGTGTAGTGGACAGTGGATGCAACCATGTCACCCCAGCCAGTGGGAAAACTCGCGGAAATGTAGCTTGTTACACCCCCCTTGTAAGCGTGAGTGGAGTGGGCTGGCCCGGTGTATGCCAGGCCAGCGTAAGGGTGTGAATAAAAAGCACGTAGCTCTGGGTGTGGTTCTCTTCCGGAATGCCCAACGTCTCTGCCAGGGCGGCGCCCCTCAGCCCACCATGAGGCTGACGCCATCACGGTGAGCAGTGTTGCCTGCGATCCTGTGCGCCTGCTGCACCCCGGCTGCTGGGCCCCGAACCCGTCTTGCCCGCCCCTGCGTACCCAGGCCTCACTGCTCACCTGCTGACACCGGCGTGTGTCGAAGAGGGTCCACCACGTGCCGGTGCAAGATCCAAGCCCGAGTGCCGCGACCCTGTTAGCCTGCTCAGACCATCGCTGCCTATGCGAAACAGGCCCGCAGCACTCCCTTTTCATTGATGTACTCCACCGGCATACACAGCGGTCTAGTCAGTCACACATTTGGAATTGAGTCTTGATTTTTCAATGACAGAGTACATATTATTGCACACAAGGAGAGATGTAAGAGGATGACACGTTTTAGTCAGGAGGAATGAAAGGATCATCGTTACAGAGGTGATCGAACACTACTGACAACTGCCCAGGTGTCACTAACTCTGTGCATCGCGAGCCAATGACACATGGCTGTGGGCCACTGCTGACCGCTGCCTCCGGCCTACACTGCGGTCGAGTAGGTCACACATTTGGAACTGGGTCTTGATTTAGCAATGGCTGTGTTCATTTCATTGTACTGGCATTATCGCAGACTGCATCCCCTCTCAGCCCCGGTGCCACTAAGTCTGTTCCCCAACATTCTTGGACTCTCTCTGGTTGAACTTTGGTGGCGTCTGAGTCTATGGACTGGGGTTGTCTTCATCCTCATGTAGCTGATACCAAAGTGCTGGGAATGACGAGGCTGTAGCATTCCACTTCTCAATTTGCCGCTTCCGGATTGTTTCTACCCTCTGTATCATGCCCTGGAGGACACCTTCCACTGTCCCCCGCAGCCCACCGCCATATTCCCCTTGGACATCGACGAGGGCTCGGTCAGTCCACGTGGCCCTACCTCAGTGCACCGCAAATCACCGTCCCGTGGCGTTGTGCCTGTGCGGCCGCTGTGCATCCTGGGCCACTAACTGTGCAGCTCAAGTCAGGGACCCTGTCTTCTGAGGTATTGGATGGCCTCTGGGACGATGGCATCGGGGTCATCGACGCCATGTGTATGTGGCTCTGCGCTGTCCGCTGCCTCCGGCCTCAACTGTGGTTCACCAGGGCTCACACATCAAATCGTCTGTGCCAGATGTCGCATCACCGCAGAAGGCACATGCCACCACCGCCAGGACCACCTCCAACCACCAAATGCCAAAGTCGAAACAGTCGTACTGGCAGACTAACAGAGTTGCTCACACCTATCATGGATGCCTGATACCCTGCTCAGCACTCCAGGTGCCACTAACTCAATGCACTGCAACCCATGGACCGCTACTGATTGAGTTTTGTGCTGTGGGGAGGTTACACAGCAATGCCACCTGAGGCAGTATGGGAGATCTGGGACTATGATGAGGAAGATGATGCAGGTGTAACACACCCCACTGCAGCTGCATCAGGTTTATCAAATTCCTGTGTTAGATGTTTGTTCGACTTTGAAGCCTGTATCAAAACAAAGATTACATATTATGTTATATCTTCCTAAGTTTTTACTTACTTGTAAAGTACAGAGCAATTTCTGGTAAAATTAAGTGTTGGGGAGAAGTAAGCTGTTCAGGATCAATTAGTGCTTCTCTCTGCAATGTCCTACAACAATCCTTGTTTTATTATGGTATTCAAGGGAGAGGGCAGGAGTGAGCGGAGGTTGGGGGACTGAATATTCCGAAGCTCACAGGAATAGAACCAACTGGTGGACAGAGAAGTAAAGCAGAGAGTGTCAGGGAAGGTGACAAGAGGATAAAGGCAGAAAAAATATCCATAAAGGGAGGCAAAGGAAAATGTTTAGGGAATTTCATTGAAAGAACAAAATGTAGGGATCACTTTGTAAAGCCGTGGTGGGGAGAAAATGTGTAGAAGACAACCAGAAAATGCTGCATGTTTTACTCAAAATGTTTGTTTGGCATTTACAGTAGAATGGTTCTGTTAGGTGGGCACAGATGATAGGCAGAAGTACAATTGGAAGGGAGGACGTGGATGAGAAGGCAAAGTCCAGTAGTAGCTTTTGTAGCTTAATGTAGAGAAGAAAGTGGAATCAGGCGGAGATACATCCTAGGAGACAGTGGGATCAGGCAGAGATACCTCCTAGGAGACAGTGGGATCAGGCGAAGATACAGCCTAGAAGACAGAGGGATAAGGCGGAGATACATCCTAGGTGACAGTGGGCTCAGTCGGATATACATCCTAGGAGGCAGTAGGATCAGGCATAGATACATCCTCGGAAGCGGTGGGATCAGGCGAAGATGCATCCTAAGAGACAGTCGGATCAGAGAAAGATACATCCTAGGAGACAGTGGGATCAGGCAAGATACATCCTAGGAGATGGTGGGAGCAGGCGGAGATACATTCAAAGAGACAGTGGAATCAGGCAGAGATGCATCCTAGGAGACCGTGGGATCAGGCAAAGATACATCCTAGGAGACCGTGGGATCAGGCAAAGATTAGTCCTAGGATACGGTGGGAGTAGGTGGAGATACATTCAAAGAGACAGTGGGATCAGGCAGAGATGCATCCTAGGAGACCGTGGGATCAGGCAAATACACATCCTAGGAGACCGTGGAATCAGGCAATGATTAGTCCTAGGATACGGTGGGAGCAGGTGGAGATACATTCAAAGAGACAGTGGGATCAGGCAGAGATGCATCCTAAGTGACAGTGGGATCAGGCGGAGATGCCTCCTAGGAGGCAGTGGGTTCAGGCAAAGATACGTCCTAGGAGACAGTGGGATCAGGTGGAGATACATCTTAGGAGACAGTGGGATAAGGCGGAGATACATCCTAGGAGACAGTGGGATCAGGCAGAGATACATCCAAAGAGACAGTGGGATCAGGCGGAGATACGTTCTAGGATTGTAGCGGACTGTACAAAAGATGGTAACAGTATTAATAACTACTGTGTTCCAATACTTAGCAAAGGGAGGATAGTTTCTTAAGGGCTAGGAAAAGGTGGATGTAACACCAGTTGATCAGAGGTGAGTCAGGTGAAGGCTGCCAACTGCAGGTCAGAATGCTTGACATCAGTGATAGAATATAATGGACCCACTTGTAATGGACAGAATTATGTAATGTAGAGCATAACTTTGGAGGTAAGGTACGTCGACGATGACATTTTCATTTCAATCCACAGATAGGACTTTTAAAAATGGAAGGGGCATATCAACAAGGGCCTTATCTTTGCTTTTATGGCTTTTTAAAGCCAAAAAAGCGGAGATAATCTTATCGCCCTATTTGCAATCCGTTGCTAACATGCATTAGCACATGTTAGCAGCAGTTTTGCCGACGCCTCGCTTTACAACTCTAATGAGATGCAAAGTGGGCATCACTGGACGTACCCCTGATGGACTACCTTGTAAATTATCGCGAAATTCACATTGCGATATTTACAAGGTGGCCGTCAGGATTTTAGCAGACGTTAGTTTTGGGCGAAAACCACGGTTTTCGCCAAAAACTAACACCTGCTAAAATCCTGACTTATTTATTTATTTATTTATTTATTGCATTTGTAATGCGCGCAGCTACCTACAAAGGGTTTCCCGGCGCCGACGAACGGCCAAAGAAGTTATCCCTCCGGACTTGGCTGTCCAGGCAGTAGTGTCTTGCGAACGTGTGCAGCGAGGCCCACGTAGCTGCCTGACAAATGTCCTGCAAGGGGACTCCTCGGCCCAGGGCAGTAGTAGTCGCTGTGGCCCATGTGGAGTGGGCCCTCAGCCCAACAGGAGGTTCCTTCTTAGCCAAAGAGTAACACGCTTGGATGCACAACACGATCCACCGAGAGATGGTCCGCTTGTGCGCCGCCTGTCCTTAGCGTCCACGTAACCAACAAAGATTTGGTCATCCACCCGGAACTGGCGTGTGCGATCCAGATAGTAAGAGAGCACACGTTTTGGGTCCAGACGGTGGAGCCTTTCTTCCTCTTTAGAGGGATGGGGAGGCGGAAAGAAGGTGGGCAAGGTGATGGACTGCCCGATGTAGAAGACTGTGACTACCTTGGGCAGGAAAGAGGGTCTTGTCCGCAACACAACCTTGTCCGGATGGCCAGAAAGGAAAGGAGGTTTAGAGGAAAGAGCCTTGAGCTCCCTCAATCTCCTGGCAGTGGTGATGGCAACGAGGAAAGCAGTCTTAAGTGTAAGAAGATGGAGAGGACAGTTATGAAGCGGCTCAAAGGGAGCGCACATCAAGTAAGTTTGAACCAGGTTCAAGTCCCACTGGGGCATCACGAAAGGAACAGGAGGGAACATATGAGTGATGCCCTTTAAGAATATGTTTACAATGGGAGACTTGAACAAAGAAGGCTGATCAGGTAGCCTTAAGAAGGCTGAAAGGGCAGAAAGGTGGCCCTTGATAGTGCCCAGAGCAGAGCCCTGCTGGGCAAGAGAAAGAAGGGGCATTGAGAGGATCCACAGCCTTTGCTGTGCACCATGCCACAAATCTGTTCCACCTGTAGGCGTATACCGACTGTGTGGAGGGACGCCTGGCTGCCAGAATGACATTACAGACTTCAGGAGGCAAGTCAAATGGCCTCAACTGTCGCCGCTCAATCAATCAATCAATCAATCAAAGCATTTATATAGCGCACTACTCACCCAGAGAGTCTCAAGGCGCTAGGGGAGGGGGGTCAGCTACTGCTCGAACAGCCAGGTCTTGAGTTGCTTCCTGAAGGCGAGGTGGTCCTGGGTCAGGCGGAGGTGGGTCGGGAGGGAGTTCCATGTCTTAGCGGCGAGGTAGGAAAAGGACCGTCCCCCTGTGGTGGCTCTTCGGATGCGGGGGACGGCGGTGAGGGCGTGGCCGGTCGATCGAAGCTGGCGTTAGGGAGCGTAGAAGTTGAGGCGGCTGTTGAGGTATCCTGGGCCTTGGTTGTGTAGGGCTTTGTGTGCGTGGGTGAGGAGTCGGAAGGTGATTCTCTTGTTGACCGGGAGCCAGTGCAAGTCTCTCAGGTGTCCGGAGATGTGGCTGCGACGGGGGATGTCCAGGATGAGTCGTGCTGAGGCGTTCTGGATCCGCTGGAGTCTCTTCTGGAGTTTGGCGGTGGTTCCGGCGTAGAGGGAGTTGCCTTAGTCCAGACGGCTGGTGACGAGGGCCTGGGTGACCGTCTTCCTGGTCTCAGTGGGGATCCACCGGAAGATCTTACGTAGCATGCGCAGGATGTTGAAGCACGACGAGGAGACGGCGTTGACTTGTCTGGTCATGGAGAGGGAGGAATCCAGGATGAAGCCCAGGTTGCGTGCGTGGTCTGTTGGTTTGGGTGCGCTGCCTAGGGCGGGGGCCACCAGGAGTCGTCCCAGGCGGAGGGTGAGGTTCCCAGGATGAGGCCTTCCGTCTTGTCCGAGTTCAGTTTCAGGCAGCTGTTCTTCATCCATTTGGCTACCTCTTTCATCCCTTCGTGAAGGTTGGCTCTGGCGGTGGCGGGGTCGTTGGTGAGGGAGAGAATCAGCTGGGTGTCGTCGGCGTAGGAGATGATGTTGAGGTTGTGCTGGCGTGCGATGTCTGCGAGGGGGCTCAATCTCAAAGCATGGAGGTGGAGACTGGACAGGTTCGGGTGGAGGACCATCCCCTGCTGCTACGACAGAAGGTCCTCTTGAAGAGGCAGATGAACCGGGGGACCGACTGACATACTGAGTAGCTCGGGATACCAGTTCCTTCGCGCCCAGTCCGGAGCCACAAGGATTACTTGGGCCCGGTCGCGTTTGATTTTCTTCAGCACTCTGGGCAGAAGTAGTATAGGCGGAAAGGCGTACAACAGACCGCAACTCCACTCGTGACGAAAGGCGTCCCCGAGCGAGTGCCGCCTTGGAAATTCCAAAACGCAGAACTGATGACGTTGTGCGTTGTCTTCGGTGGTGAATAGATCTAACCAAGGCTCTCCCCACTGCAGAAAGAGGCCTTGCGCCACGTCCGAGTTCAGACGCCATTCGTGATCCATCATGCACCTTCGGCTGAGCTCGTCCGCCCTGGCGTTCAGAGAACCTGCCAGGTGTTGGACCACCAGGGTCATGCCCTGACGTTCCAGCCACTGCCAGAGGCGTAGAGCCTCATGGCACAGGGTCCACGACCCCACCCCGCCCTGTTTGTTGCAGTACCACATGGCGGTGGTATTGTCCATGAACATCTGCCCTACACTCCCGCGGACAGAGGGGAGATGCCTTCAGTGCTAGACGAATTGCCCGCAGCTCCAGAAGGTTGATATGGAGCTGGGACTGCACCAGAGACCAGAATCTTCTGATCTGCCCTGATGCTGAGCCCACTTAAACTTCAGGTCCCACTGCAGAGCCCACAACCGCCACCTGGCGTGATGCACCAGAAGGATGCAGGAGGCCATCAGCCCCAGAAGCCGCAGCGTCAACCTGACGAGACACGGAATAAAGGCTGAAAGATTGGAATCCGAGCCTGAATATCCCGGACCCGCTGTTCGGGAGGATAAACCCGAAACCGCTCAGAGTCGAGGACCGCTCCGATGAAGAGGAGCTTCCGAGAGGGGCACAGGTGTTAATTCGGCACATTGATGGAAAACCTCAGCTGGTGCAGCTGGTCTGCCGTTGTCTGGAGGTGGCTGACGACTGTCTGGGGCGAGCCCGCCTTCAACAACCAGTCGTCGAGGTAGGGAAAGACTGAAACCCCTAACCTGCGCAGATGAGCTGCGACCACTGCCATCACTTTCGTGAACACCCGTGGGGTGCTGGTAAGGCCGAAGGGGAGCACGGTAAACTGAAAGTGCTCGTGGCCTACCATGAACCGCAGGTAACGCCGGTGGGCCGGCAGGACGGGGATGTGGAAATAAGCGTCCTGCAAGTCCAACGCTACCATCCAGTCTCCTGGGTCCAGGGCAGCTAAGACCTGAGCCAATGTCAGCATTTTGAACTTCTCCTTCCGGAGGAAGCCGTTGACATTCCGCAGGTCCAAGATAGGGCGCAGGCCCCCTTTGCCCTTCTTGGGTACCAGAAAGTAGTGGGAGTAACAACCACACCCTACTTCTGGCCCAGGAACGCGCTCGATGGCCCCCTTGGCCAAGAGGGCCGTAACGTCCTCTTGCAGAAGTTGCAAATGATCCCTCGACACGTGGTGGTATTGCGGTGGCATGGCTGGAGGGGTCGTCTCGAAGGGGAGGGAGTAGCCCCTCCGGATGATTTGCAGCACCCACACATCCGACGTGCAGTGCACCAGTGGAAGTGGTGATGGCGAACCCTGCCCCCCACTGGCGTCACATGGGCCTGAAAGCATGGACTAGGAGGGTTTTGAGGCGGATGCTGCAGGGGAAGGTGTGGACTGGCCACGCCGTTGTCCCCGACCGCCGCCACGGCGGTTTCCATGGCTGCCATGCGCTCTGTATTAGTCTGCGGCGCGTGGCTGGCAGCACGTGTTGGAGTGCCCCTTCCTTGGCCACGAAAGGATCGAAAGGCACCTGTTTGCTGGTGTGGGGCCGAGAGGACCAAGGACTTGGCCGTAGCCCTGGAGTCCTTAAAACGCTCAAGCGCATGGTCTGCCTTGTCGCCAAAGAGGCGACGGCCATCAAACGGCATGTCCAGAAGTGTGGCCTGGACATCAGCCGAAAAGTTGGCGGTCCTCAACCAGGCGTGGCGTCGAACTGCCACCGTCATTGCCATCGCTCTGCCCAGTGAGTCCGTGGTATCCAGCCCACACTGGATGGAAAAGCATGCCGCATCTCGACCCTCCGCAAGGGATTGGGGGAGTTTAGCCCGGGCCTCCTCCGGACATTGTGGCAGCACGTCCATGACCGTGTCCCACAGAGTGTGGGTGTAGCGGCCCAAGAGGCATGTGGTATTGACTGACTGCAGTCCCAAACTCAGGGACGAGAACACCTCCTTACTGAACTGTTTATACCTCTTGGATTCCCGATCGGGGGAGCCGTCGGGAATGCGGTCTGGGAAGTAGAGGCCTGGATAACCAGGCTCTCGGGGGTGGGTTGGGTGGAAAAGAAGCAAGGGTCGCCCGGAGCCGGGCGGTAGTGTCTGACCACGTTCCTATCCACAGGCGGACCTGTAGCTGGCCTGGACCAGGTGCCCAAAAGAACGTCACACAAGGCCTCATTAAAAGGCAGCAGAGGCTCAGCCGAGCTTGACTGCGGTTTAAGAACCTCAGAGAGGAGGTTAGTCCTTATGGCCGCGACGGGGAGCTCCGGGCTCAAGGCCTTGGCCGCCCGCGTCAACACTACACTCTAGGCAGCCCCCTCCTCCGTAGCCACGGTTGGAGGGGAGTTAAAAACAGTGTCTGGCGAAGTGTCCAGTCCACTGGCATCCCCAAGCTCACCTGTCCAGTCCTGCTGAGACTGGCACTCCTGTGCTAGAGGGTTCACAGACCCCTCCCAATCACCCATCACCTGAAATTCAGGTTCAAAGGACGGGGCCGGTTCGTGGAAATAAAAATCTCCGAAAGACGCCGAGAGCGAGCCCAGCGGCGCCGCATCCGGCGTCGGAACCGAATCGAGGGTAGGATTGGGGATGGCGTCGCTGGGGTGACACTCTAGGGGCCGGCGTTGGTGAGGTCGTGAGGTCGACCGGCGATGACCCCTATCCGGAACCGGATCCAGTGGGGGCCTGCGGTGCCGGGACCAAAGTCGCCGGCGGCGCCGGGGCCGGAGCACCCGAAGGCATCGGAGCCGAAGCACCCAACCCGCTAGGCCCCCCAGCAGGGACCGCTGGGCCCGAGGGTGCCACGGAGCCCGGAGGAGGAGGGAGAGACCTCATGGCCATGAGGTACCGCTCAATCTCCTCTGTGTCGCATCTTTCTCAGGGACCGAAAGGTGTGGGGCAGGTTGCGACGCCCACGACTCCGTCAGAGCTGCGTGGGTGGTGTCACCCGAAACCCCAGCCACATCGCGTGAGCGTCGGGGTGGGTCGGAAGAGCGATGACGCCGTTCCGACCTCTCATGCCTCTTACCTGTGGATCTTGATCCTGAAGACCGAATCCGACTCTCGGCTCCGACACCAGAACCAGTCCCTCGACCTCCTATGGGACTGGGAGCTTGAAAGGCGCTGGGCCGACTGCCGAATCTCAAGCCACTTGCGGGACCGCTCCCGTCTAGCCTTAGATGTCAGGGCCCAGCAGTCGGAGCAGGTTCGGTCATCGTGATCGAGGCCTAAACACTGAAGACAACGGCGATGGGGGTCGGTAACCGACATCATTCGGTTACACTTGGAGCAGGGTTTGAGCACGGACATCCCTACCGGCACCGTAGAAGTCGAACTACTCGAGAAAAAATCAGATCAAAAGATCAAAAAAGTTTAGTCAAAAAGTGACTACGGGGTAGAGGTTCTCTGGATCTGCGCTAGCTGGCGTGGAAAAAAGAAGAACTGACGTCAGTACGCGAGGGCGGTGTCTAAGTACTCCGGCGATGTCATTCCGGCGCTAACGACGCCGACGACGGACGCGGAGCTGCGGACGACGCCTACCGACGCGCAGGGGTATTGCTACGCTAAAGTTTCCGGATCCAGTCTGACGCCTGGGGATATTCTAAGGTAAGGCATCTATCACTAATGTGTCTCTTTCAAATATTGCCATTGCGCTATGCGTTATTGATACAGCGCTTGCATGGCGATAATTTCCTGCAATAAAAAATCTATCGCTAAGCAGGGCCAGCGATTATTATCGCTGGCCATTGATAATATGCGTTGAGGGCATCTTTGGAATGGCAGCCAGGTTGGGAAATTGGGTTGGGTCTTGGACCAGGATCAGCGGACTGATAATTCTCGCATTGGTGCCTACTCCGACCAGGGAGCACACTCGGCAACTCTGGGCATTAGCTTGCCTCATCTCCACAACGGCCCCACACAAATGCCGGGGATGCCTGGTTTCACCTTGGAGACCCCCAGGAGGGACTATCTCACAGGGAAAGCCAGGACGGGTTCCCCAGCGGTCTATAGCGCTACGAGGCCTCCGGGTAGCAGTGCGCTTTACAAGACACAACAATTTACAATTTACCCAGGAAACAGAGAATGTGTTAGTGCGTGGAGAACATTCTGAAGAACTGGAGACATGTTCGCAGCTTGATATTCATCAAGACATTTTTTTGCCATTGATTTTATGTTCCATAGGGATTGGACCCATGATATGTAATTATGGTAAGTTGGAAGAGTGGTCCAGTGAGTGGTGTTCTTCAGACCATTGGACCATCAGAGAATAGCCTGATTTAGGATGCAACATATTATTACTATTTTTATATGTCCATGCTTGTTCAGTGCAGACTAGTCCTAATGAGTGTCAGTGCACTGTACAAGGAGGTGGGTAGTGGTAAAGGGTGGTAAGGATAATTTTAGGGTTTGGTGTGGGTAGTGCTAAAGGGTGTTAATGGTAATTTTAAGGTTATGGGGTGTTTAGGGTATTTTAGGGTTTATGGGTGGGTAGTGATAAATGGTGTCAAGGGTAATTTTAGGGTTTTAGGTGTGGGAAGTGGTAAAGGGTGGTAAGTGTAATTTTATGGATTGGGGTAAGGGTAAATGTAGGGTTTAGGGATGGAAGGGGTATATAGACATATATATGTGTGTGTGTGCGTGTGTGCATGTAATATGTGTGTGTTTCATTTAACTCCTAATACTTACCATGCGTGTTAAAGGCATCTGGCTGTCCCCTTTTTTGCACTGTTGGTGAAAGAAAAATAAAGAATTGTTTCCATGATTGTGGTGGTGCTGCTCTATTCCTGCCATGGAAGAAAGAAGTTGCGTTTGTGTGTGCGTTTGTTTGTTTGTTTGTTAAGGCATGCCTTGTATTGCCATACATCCCGAGCTGGTTGCTTGTGGGAATAAATACAGAGGTGTCCCCAGTATTTGCATATTTGTTGTGTATAATGCTAATGCATGTGATGAAGAAGACTAAACTGTTATTTTTGTACCCACTGTAAATCAGTACCCAGGCAGCCACTGAGGGGTGGGTTGAACTCTTGGTGAATGAAGTTTGCATTACGCAGTTTCCACACATTGCTCTACCCCACACAGTTTAGACAAAAATAGGAGGTTGTTAATGTCTATGGGTGGGTCAACGTTGGATACCATCTGAAGCACAAAAGTATGATGTCACGTCTGCTACCCCTGCGTGTTGGTGAATTGACATCATGTCCTTTAATAATAATAATAATCCACATTTGTAAAGCGCGAACAATCACCTGTAAGGGTCTCTAGGCGCTGGGGGCCGCAGGGAAGATTAAGCAAGCTATTGCCCAGAGTCACATGGTGATGGGCTAATCTGCCGCCGGTGCTGGGGATCGAAACGTCATCCCCAGATTCCAGCGTCAGTCGCCCTGGCCGCGGCACCACACCTCTCCCACTGCAACAGAGTAGGAGTTTATAAGGAGTACGTGTTAAAGGCCTAGGATTTACTAGTGTCTGGTTGTTGTGTTAGCAGGGATGAAAAGTACATTAGCAAACCTAGCTGTCTTTCACATTGGAATCTAAAAACACCTCTAGTCCCTTTGAGAGTCCTGGCTGACAAGAGGGCCTTCTATTTTCCAGTGTAGAACATGACTTACCATGAAGAAGGGTATTTTTTGCTGGACTCATGCAGATGATGGTCAAAGAAAATGTTTTGGTAAAATCCATATGGAAGTCAGATATAAATTGCTGATCAGTGTACAGGACAACACATACAGTGCAATAAACATGGGGTCCATCCAGGGCACTCATGTGTTTTCTCTAATTTGCAGGTGTTGATGAGCACATCTGTAGTTGGAGCCCTCTGCTTGTTCGCCACCGTATGTGTAGTCTGCTCCCTCTCTGCATTCTGCTTGCCCATAGAGACAAAGGGAAGAGCACTCCAGGTAAGGGCTTGTGACAATGGGAGACGTTGCTAATGTGTGGCAAGAAGTAAATCGACCAAAGTTGTGGCAGTGTAGTGGCTAGCTAGCCTGTAAAAGGGGCGGCGGCCCATTCAGCATTTTCACAGAATGCCGCCATGTTATATCAACATCCTTAACCGTATAGTTGAACCGTTCTGTAAATAACCAATTGTAGTTCATTTTATTTCCATTTAAAATGTTTTTGATTAGACATGACCACTACTTTGAGACTGTGCTGTACATGAAGTTTCCTTCTACAACTATTAAGCAATAAAAGGGACAATCTTGAAAAAGCAAAAAAAATGCAGTTTCCCTCAAGGTGGAAGAAATAAGCGGATAATCCTTTTATTCTTTCCCTGTGCCCACCACCTGTTGTTTTATTATGCTTTCTCACTGTCTTCTGTTACACTTATAACGCCTAGTTCAGCTTGCCACACTCGCACCATGGCCCCCTGTGATGTTCACACATCCGCCACTGTACTCGTTGGCTGCTTCCCTGACTCCCAGAATCGTGAGTTTCTTACCTACCTTATTCTACATCCACAATCCCGCCCTTTCTTCATGCTGTTCTCCTGCCCACTCCACATTCCTTACCCAAACCCCATTCCAATATGCTACTCACATTTTCTCTCATTAAACTACAACCACAGCCACTTAATGTGCTTTTATAATCGCCACCATCTTTCTAGATGACAATCATATCTCCTATCATACAATTCCAACATTTCTTAAGTGATCTTACGTGTATCTATCATTCTGCATCCACTTCCCCTTCATTACTTCTACTGTGCTACTTTAGTAGAACTTCCATTATATGACTTCCACTGTCAATGTTATCTCACTGATTTTAGTCTTCCTTCCTCATGATACTTCTGTTGTACCCTCGTTCTACTCACGCCCAAACCCACCATGCCTCTGACCCATGCTGGTGATGTATTGCAACATCCTGCTGTTCTGACACCTCCACACCTGAACTCACGCGGCTCCCTCCAGAGCATCCATCCTTCCTTGATGATACTTGTACCATCACCACCCAACTATTATTTCATCGTCCTTCTTGTTTGTTAGTGCTACTAAGTTTACCATGTTAGCCCCCATGCCCTTTAGCCGTTGTGCTGACATACCTGCTCACCAATCATGACCTTACCGCCACAGGCCAGATAGTTGACCGACTATCTGGCCCCCCCACAACTCCTATAGGTCATGTCTCCTCAAGCCCACTAGCCAAGCTATGATGTCTCCTATCAGTAAGTCATTACCAGTCCTGGACAGGTGCACCCCATCATTCGAATAACAGTGATCGCCCCTGATACACCCATGAGAAATGCTTTGGAGATGAGCAGAGTGAAACAGTTTCTCAATTTTATTGTTGACCCTCTTTACCGAGTGGTTCAACGCTGTCATAGACAAACCTCCCCGCCATATCCTCCTGGGAATCATGTGGGACCAGGCAATCGTACATCCCGGGAGCCTTTTGGCTAACCAGCTAACCGGCTAACCAGCTAACTACAGACAGTATGTGCTCAACTAACACCCGGCTTCCCAGTCTCACCAAGTCATTGCCCCCTACGTGCACTATGACTACAGATGGCGGTGACCTGTGCCGCCCTAATAGTTCCTCCACAAAACTTTGCAATCGGTCAATACAGAGGCCGCCCTTCCCATGGAAGGTCACTCTGAACCCATATTCCTCAGATGTGTGAATCGCATCACCTGCTTTGAATATGTCCCCGGCGCGCCTCACGTATGAGTGGCCCACGACCCAGACCACTTGATCTCCATTCCGTGATCCTTTCCCGCTGGTCAGCTGATGCTGGGCCGATCCCAATTTTCGCCCCGCGTCACAGGCTCGGGAAACTGTAATCCAAACAAAAGACAACAAGCGTGAGTGCATTTCATCAGTCTTTTACAACATGTGCAGTCGCACATATCTCTTGAAACAATTCGAGGACCAACGGCCTAATTGTTTCACCTCGTCTGCTTGCAGACCCCAAGCCGTAGCTTCTGTAGCGGCCCCTATTCTAAATGAATGGGTCCCAAAATCACACGGGTTCAAGACGGCTGCTGCAATCGTAATAGCCATCACCCTCTGAAATTGAAATCTTGTCAATGGGGTGCCATCCATATGCCTAAGCAGGGCCCCCCCCATGTTGTCGACCTTTGTTTCAGGTAGGCCTCCACATGCCTCACTCGACAACCGGGATTCCCCAGAGCGCGCTGCAACACCACACTATTCCCCAGGGCCTCCTGGTCCGTTTTTGACCTGGCTATCGAGATCAGCAGAGAATCCCCCCTTACTTGGATGTGATCCCTGCGTAGACCTCCTTCCACATCTTTCTTATTCCCTGCCACAAGTTCACTCACCCGCAGGGCCCCATAGAATGCCAATGTGAAAGCTGCTCGGAATAGTATTACCTCGCTGGGCGCGGAGCATGTCTCGTCTAGTTTCGCCAGTAAGGTGGTCAATTTATCAAACCCAATCGGGTGCCTGTTATCCTGTCTGCGACCCTCCAGGCACCGCCAGCCGCGGAGAGCCTTCCTGACTAAGAAGGAGTTCGTCGGGTCCCTTATCCCCTGGAGCTGTGCCATAAATGATACGGCGGCCTTATACCTATTGGCGGTTGCCGCCGACCGGCCTTCCATATGAAGTGCCACCAAAAATTGGAGCAAGGACTCCTCCTGCCCCCATCTATGCTCCCCTACCGGCCCCAGAAAGGCGCAGTATGAACGGAACGCCCCTTCATAAGCTTTCCTCGTCCTGGGCGCTAAACTGGCTGCCACGAGGTCTTGTAGTCCGGGGCACCGGTCTGCCATAGAGCTTCGGGGAAAGGTGCCGCTACTAGCTCTGCTGAGGGTAGACAATCCCTGAAAGCCTGCATTTTGGAACGAGAGAGCGCATCAGCTGCACTATTTAGTACACCCGGCACATGTTTTACCCTGAACTGTACGTTCAATCTCATGCATCGCAATACAATCTCTTTCAACAGTGGTAAGATCCATTTGCAGCGTGCTGCCTGCTGGTTAATGCACTCAACCACTGTCATGTTATCTGACCAAAACACCACCCAGCGGTCCCTGAAGTCTTCTGCCATGCCACCAGAGCCACCCAGATGGGGAATAGTTCCAGGAAACCAATGTTACTCGTTAGGCCGCTCGTTCGCCACCACCCCGGCCATTCCTGTGCCGACCACCGGTTTCCGAAATCGCACCAAACCCCACGCTGCCCGCCAAGTCGGTCCATAAGCCGAGTTCCACCGACGAGGCCGGGGGTTTGCTCCATACTACTCGGCCGTTGAAGTCCGCCAGGAATGCCAGCCAAATGAGCATGTCCTGGGAACCTCTGCCGACAGTCTTGTGCGGTGGTGCCCTTCCCTGAGACCCACCATGGACTGCGCAATGGATCGAGAGAAAGGGCGAGCCATCAGTATCACTCTCAATGCAAAGTTAAGCTGACCCACTGTCTGTTGTAACTGGTGCAGGGTCACCTTCTCCGTCCGGAGACACTGTAACAGGGAAGCCCTAAACTTGGCAACCTTCTCCGTCGGCAAACGGAAGCACCCCTCCTCTGAGTCCAGTTCTATACCCAGAAACTCGAGGGAGGTAGTCGGCCCTACCGTCTTACCCGGCGCCAACGGAACCCCGAAACCCCGCATGAGCACGCAGAAGTCCTGCAATGCCCGCGCGCAGTCCCGAGTGCCCGCTGGGCCAAGAAAGAGGAAATCATCAAGATAATGCATCACATGTTTGTGCCCTGGGGCCTTTGTGAACACCCATTCCAGAAACAAACTAAACATTTCAAAATATGCACACGAAATTGAACAACCCATTTGCATGCACATATCCATGTAGTATTTACCCTGAAACATAAAACCCAGCAGGCGCTGGTCTTGAGGATGTACTGGGAGCAACCTGAATGCAGATTCAATGTCTGATTTAGCTAACAATGCACCGGGGCCCAGGCGATTCAACAGTACTACTGCGCCATCGAACGATGCATACCTTACTGAGCATACCTCGGGTTCAATCGCCTCGTTTACTGAAGACCCCTCGGGGCCGATAGATTGTGAATGAGTCTATACTCCCCCGGGTCCTTCTTCAGAACCACTCCTAATGGGGAACACACAAAATCAGCCACTGGTGGGTCGCCAAATGGTCCTGCCACTCGCCCCAAGCTAACCTCTTTTGCTATCTTTTTGGCGGCAACTATTGGGTTGTGTTGCATGGACAACTGGTTTTTACAGGAGGTGTTCCCACGAAAATTGCCCGCCGGGTTCCTGAAGCCATATGAGAAGCCATCCCTCAGAGTCCCGGCGGACGCATGATCAGAGTATCTATTTAGCCAAGGGGTCAAAGCCAAGATATCTACGGGCGAAGATGATTGCTTCCGAGGCACCGTATCAATCCTGCTTGGGCCCCCCCTTCCCTCCTGTGCCATTGGCCTTAGATTGGCAACTGGTTTCCGGGTGTGAGGGGTTTCCACAGCCCGAGCACGCGTGCCAGAACCTACATGTTCCTTGAGGCCTGTTACATGTGCCTTTATTGAAGCCCCAACACACCCCTCGCCTGCTTCCATTCCCGCCCGATCAAGGCTGGGACTCCCCCCCGGGGTTCGCACGAAAGGGCTGTGACTGCCTCTGAGGGAATACCCCGGAGCCGTTTGTGCTCGACCCTGAACCACTCGCTGATCCTGGCAAGAGCTGTGCATGCCATGATACTGTATCCAGAAAATCCCATGTCAATGCCTCGTTAAACTCCTTCGCTTTTCTAAAAGCCATATCATATCCTTTCCATTCATCACCCCCATACTTCGCATGGAAGTTCGTGATCCTGCTCTGATAACATGCCAAGTCACTCAACACCTCTGGTGTACGTTCTGCGATAATCGTCACAAAGATAGAAAAGGCCCTGATCCAGTTCATCATTGTCTCATCGACCCTGAATTCCGCCATCTTGGCCCGCCATACACTGGGGTGCCAAAAATCCTTCTGTGTCTTTGCATACTCTAACTCTCGGTGGTCAGTCAACAGTGAAAACATGTTTATGTACTTGTTGGCCCACACCATCTCTTTCGTAACCATGGGAACATGTTGAGCCAAACTTTCCCGCCTTTAGGGTACCGAGCCCTCCCCCACCATTGGTAACGATCTCTTACCGGCTTCCGCCGCGCTTCCCGCCGCGTCCGTTGCTCTCTCCTGGTTGCCAGCCGTGACCACCTTCACCACCTGTGGGGAAATAGAAGGCACATTCGCTGTCCCGGCATCCCTTGCCTGCTGCAACTGCTCGATAATTATTCTGGCCTCTTCGGCCGGGTCTCCCGCAGCCGCGGATCCCCCCGCTCCCTTTTTTAGCCATGGTAACACTGCTGCTAACTGAAGCGCTAATTCCAGGGGCATCTGGTCATCCCCCAGCGGTGTGATAACCACGGGGATAGGCAACCCCCCATCCGGTCCCGGTACCGGGCTGGCTGCTGGCGCTACTGGAATTGGTGGAGTTTCTACCGGAACTGGGGTCTCACTAGGACCCGTTTTCCCCTTCCTCTTCTTACCCTTATCCCCTGGGGTGACATTCGGCAAAGCCGGTCCTATGACCCTCTTAGGTCGTCCCGAGGGGGCATTCTTGGCCTCCACCTGTTTCCTGAGGGCCGCCAAGCTGCGGTCTAGCCGGTCTACTATACCGAATTTTCGGTCCATCACCGCCACTTGGTTCTCCAACGTGCGCAGCATCCTTTCCATCTCGGAGCTCTTTCCGGACCTCTTGCCAGGCATGTCTATGTTCGATCCGCACGACCTGTCTCACGGAAGCGAATCGATTTCCAGCTACGCCTTGATGACTGAAAGAGAAAAACAAAGATTACAAGTTCTCAAAAAAGTGCAGCTTGTTCCCTTCAGGGCTCACGAGCGACGAGTGGTGCAGCCTTCAGAGCGCCGGAACAAGAGGAAGCTTCATTGGATTCCCGCACCTTTTATCCAGGTGCGGGAGGGCGGGGCCCCGCCTCAAGCACGCCCATCAGTGCACGGACTTCCGGGCGGGTGCTTAGGACAACCTCTTTTGGGCGGGAGGAGCGTGTTCCGGCCACGCCGCTTCGGGCATACCAGCCGGGACACGCCCCCCGCCCACAATGGTTTCCCGGGGGATCGGGGCACCCATCCATACGTTCGGGGGGACCGAGTGGTCTCCCCTTTCCATTGTTCTTGCGCCTCTCCCACTCCAACATCTACTGCTCTTCTCCTAGTGTAGACCCTGCCCGGTGCAGTGCTCCAGTCCCTGTGCTACTAACACTCCTCAGTCAGTTGTGCTTTTCCTTCTCTTTCTTCCAGCACCCTACACCCTCTAGTCGTATCCTTCTGGAGCTCATGAGTTGTATCTGTACTGCTCTTACATCAATGTCACACCACAATATTGCACTGGTGTATGCTGGGGATGAAATGGAGGGGTGGAGGCCAGAGATATGTATCCAAACTTCTTCATTAGTCACAAGAGGTTACATTTTAGAGATCTGTTTAGAAAGATTTTGACGGTCTCTTCCAAACAATAAAGAGTGCACTTTTGGGAAAGTCGGGGGCCGATTCACAGAACTAATCTGAGATAAACTCCTAAACGTACTACTTTTGGTGTTCACAGAAGGCATTTAGTAGTAGTAAAGTTAGTACTCCTAACTTTAATACTACTAAATGCCTTTTGAGAATACCGAAAGTCGTAAATTTAGGATTTTGTCTCAGTTTAGTAGTAGTAAAGTTAGGAGTCCTAACGTTACTACTAATAAATGCCTTCTGTGAATAACAAAAGTAGTAAGTTTAGGATTTTATCTCAGATTAGTTCTGTGAATCGGCCCCTTGAATAGTAATCATGCCCTCATCCACATCACATCTCTCACAATGTGAGATCACTGGGCCCAGGGGATGGCAGCCCATTTCTTTTTTAGTATTATCAAGAAAGATTTCACCCTTTTCTATCCTCGTAGAATTGTCAGTCTTGCTCCTTTCCTTTTTTCTCCTTTCCCCAAAACTGTGGGGCAGGTGTAGAGTTTGGTGAAAGCTGGGCATGTCCCAAAGTGTTGCACATGTCCCATCTGCCGAACTCACGGCTCCCATGCTTCATTCAGATTTGGGGCAAGTGCCAGGTTTAAACCAGCAAAACCTACTCTTATGTAAGCCTGTGACCTGGTGGTTCATCTGCAACTGGGGTGCCGGGTCATCCTGAAGGTCGGCTCGCAGTTTGGGTGGGCGACCGTCAAACTTTATTCCTGCCCATAGTCACCATGTAGAGATGTAAAATAGCAGGGAAAATTAATAATGCCCTCCACGTGCAAGGAGAAACCCCCTGGCCCGTTGTCCCATTACTTTGCATTGTGAAAACAAACTCTCCCTTTGGGAATTCATTTGATTAATTTTTCAAGCAGACGCTTCAAACATGACTTCCACTTGGCCTACCTTCAGTGTGTTGAAGGGAGCAGCTGGAGTGGCAGGTCCTTTTACAGGGTAGAGATCCCCATCAGGGAAGTGCGCTCATAGGGCAGGCACTCTCCTCCAGGGTGACGGAGGTGACATTTGTCACACTGGAGGGGCGAGTTGTGCGCCAGGGTCTAAATGACCCTCTGTGTCTCTTCTGTCCTTGTCATCTTTCTTGTACTTCTGAGTAAATCAAAGCAGGTAAGATTTTTCACTTTTTATGTGTGATGATGTATTTTAAAACTTGTTTCTTAGTCTGGTTTTAAAGAGAACACAGGGACACAGAGAGGTTCCTTGGCCCATCCGACCCTGTGATTTAGCTGGGGAAGCGTTACCTCAACTGCTGAGTACAGCATAGCTGAAACAGGTAGTTCCACCTAGTGCTCACCTATTGCTAAAGTAGCCAGTCAGGCAAAGGCAGTGAGCTGGGTATCCGAGTGCCAGAAAAGGATAGACATGGGCATCTGAACTGCCTGAACTAACGTGGCAGATCTTGGAAAGGTAGGTTTAGGTTCTCTCAGCTTTAACTTGTGATTGTGTGTGTTCATTACCAACAGTCGCAAGGAAAACCATAGTCACCAGGAAGGATACTTGATTGAAAGCTTGCAAACTAGGGCCCAGATTTACAAAGATGTCACGCAATCTCCGCAGCAAGATAAGTTGCTGCACTGCGTTGCGTGAACTGGAGAGAGCTGAACAGCGCCATATTTCCTCTGCTATCTCCCTGCGCTGGTGCACTTTTGGCTGCCATGAGCCAACACAAACACAATTGAGCCACAGTGCAAGGGTGTCTGTGTGGTGGATAGCATAGATATTTTGCTAGAAAGGGCCCCTTCTGGGTTAAATCCTATGTGTTAAGGCAATTCCCGCTTTTTACAAGGCAGCACTCATGCAAAGTGGGAAAAATGAGGAGAAATGAACACATTTCCCCTTGTTACGCATGCCTCGAGGAGATGCAGGATTGTGGAGCAAATCCCTGTCAACAATTCTTTGTAGATAAGGATTTGTGTGAGAACCCGTGCCCACTTGATGCAAAGTAACGCAAGGCAGCTTTACGTTCCTTTGGGTTTCAGTACAACACATATCACAATTTGCCTTGGATTGTAAATTCCCCCAAAATACTTTGCATCAAGTTTGCTTTAAAAATAGAACACAAACCTGATGCAAAGTTTTTTTTAATCTGGGCCTAGATGCTTCTCAGAAGGCACTCATGAAGGACCTACATGTTCTGGGTGCCTGGTTCAAAGAAGAGCCTGGTCACAGGTCATCACCTTATAGTTCACTCCAAAGGGATGCTGTCATTGATCAGTTATCTGCAGCTTTCCACTAGCTGGTTTATGCTGTATGATAGTTTGGTACAGCAGGTATTGGAATCCATTTTTCCTGTTCAGTTCGTTTGTGCTATTGATTTATGCCAGTACAAAGATGTCCAACGTGGGCACAGTTCTTGAACGAAGAACCACATTATGTCCAGGTCTAGAAGGAATGCACAAACCCCAGCAGCAGAGTCATTCACTGTCCTGTGGCCCAGGGCAGTGGCATAAGGCACAGATTTTTAGGACAAGAAAATGCCAACTTCGGGGGGCGTGGCTTGCAGCCATCGAAGATGACCGCGCGCTAGGTGAGCTGCGCTAGCGGCCAGCTTCAAATCACCCAAATCCGGTAGAATCCTGAGCAGCCACGGTAGCTCATGACGTCGGAAGACGTCGGAAAACAGTGCGGTCCGTCGGAGCCCTGAGGTGACCCCCCGGAGAACCCCAACGCTCGTCCCTGGAGGTCCGACTCGTCCAGCCAGCACTGCAAAATGGAGTCAGCCAGCTAGGAGGCCGCCGTTAACGGGACCCCAGACCAGTCAAGGCCGAGAATTCTACCGGAGGCCTTTCCTATTGGCCCCCGGGAGTGTGGGCGGCGGCGCCGCGGTTCGAGCGCCTTCAGAAGTTCTCCCCTCGTCCGAGTGCCGGTTGTGGTGAAAGCAGCTGCTGTAGCGGCAAGCTCAAAGGGCTACTCCCTCCTGTGAGGCCTGCGGGTGGCGTGCTCTCTGGTGAAGGCCCCGAGACAACAGAGAAGGTGAGCAGGCCAATACTAGGCTGGACCGGGACGGTCCGACTCTGATTGCTGAATCTGGACTGAAGTGAGCCGCTGGTTCCTGCCGCGCATCAGGTGAGACGCGCCCTGCAGTTCGGCATGAAAGGCGAGACGGGCCGTGAGAGTGCTACGGCTCGCCTCGCGGAACGCACGCTGCCTACATCGAGGGGGCCTGAGAGAAACGGCTGGGCAGTTGGGGTGCGCATACTGGGAGCGCCCTGGCACAGGCACACAGTTGTGTCAGTATAGAGTGCAGGGTGCAAAGTGAAAGGTGCATGGAGGGACAGTAATGTACACCTGAGGAGCCATGAATGTCTACCCAACTGGCGAGACTGAACATTTATCCGTGCTTAACTTGCGCTACAATCAGTAATGGACACGACCCCCCGGAGACAGGTGCACGGGGACATAAAGGGGCCTGCCCATCCAGACATGGGCCGCAACAGACCGTTGGGACAGGGCCTGTCCAATCACATTGACAAATACACGGTGGCCATGGGAAGGGATGATGGACATCCAGGTGGTAGTTAGCCAGGGGAGCCAGTGGACAACAACCCAGATCCGTTGCTCTAGGACATCATGGTGGCCATCTGAGAGTTGCGCGGGACCCTGGAGCCCAAACTGGACTCTGTGACTGAGGAGGTCAACCTCCTATGTGCCGACTTCCGAAAGATGTCCGAGAAGATGGCCGTGGCGGAGAACCAAACAGACATCTGTGCCCACCTTTAGGACCTGGAGGGACGGGCAAGGCGTAACAACATTTGCATAGTGGGGGTCCCAGAAGTTTTGGAGGGGTCGTCCATGGACTGGTTTGTAGAGGACTTGATTTTCAACCATCTGAAGCAGAAACGTCTATCCAAGATTTTCTCGGTCGAAAGAGCCCATCGCGCATTGGGGGGGGGGAAACCTAAACCAGGGGCCCCTCCACGCACTATCGTTGCACGGATCTTGAACTACCTCGACCGTGATGCTATACTACAGGCTTCGGGGGTAGCCGGGGATCTCCAGCTTGACAATGCCATCATACGGTTCTTCCCGGACTTCACCCTGCACGTCCAACAGCAGCGAAGGTTCTTTGAAGGGTTAAAGAGGGCGCTCCGAGAACAAGGTATAAAATATATGATGCTCTTTCCGGCCCGCCTAAAGATCCTGGATGGTAGCAAGTCCTACTTCTTTGAGTCTCCAGAGGAAGCCAGCGACTGGCTGGAAGGATGGCAGACAGTGGCAAGGACTGGAGACCCACCCCAATCTGAGCAGCGCCCACCGGGGCGAGAGGTGGCGGGGTTTGACAGACACGCTGCTGACAGTCAAGGTAGTGTCCAGAATGGGTCCAGGTAACGAGGGATGACAAGGTGAATTGTGGTGCCTTTTGTCCTGTGTGACAGAACGACCAGCGGTGAGCCCTGGGCCTGGCAGCTGCACGCGGGCGCCCTCGGATGCCACAAGACATGGACTCTGAGGTCAATTATGTTTTGTTTATTGGCCGTGACTTTCCTAGGGTTGGTTTGTTATAGTCTGAGGGGATAGGATGGGGCCAAGGGAGTTGCTTGTGGTCTGCTCGACTATTTTCATCATAATGGGTTAGACTTCCATCAGTCATGTATGGCATCTTTTGCAGACTGCAAGCTCACGTTTCCTTTTCAGGTTTGATCTGGGGTGAATGGGACAACAGGCCCTCTGCATGTTTGGAAGGTGGGAGGTTAGGGACCCACCGTGCAGGGAGGCAGGGTGGGAGGAGTTGGCTGGGGGAAGGGGGTTGTTTGAAGGGGGTATGTTATGCTCACTCTTTATACAGTTCTTTTGCATGTGGGGATTGCTTGACCGGGGTACAACGGGACACAGATTATCGAAAGAGGGGGAGGTCCGATATCCAGGATGGGGGATCAGGCACCCATTCAAATTTGGACTTGGAATGTAAATGGGTTAGGCAACAAGATCAAGCACACGCTTGAGCTAAAATATCTGAAAAGGCATTCCCCAGATGTGGTCCTGCTCCAGGAGACACATTTACTGGGAAACGGATGTAGGGCCCTTGATAGATTTGGGTACAAAATGGTAGCCCACTCCGGGTTTACGTCGGGATCGCGAGGAGTGAGCATCCTCATTCGTAACACCCTGCGAATAGTAATCTCCAGCACTTGGACAGACGAAACCGGCTGTATGGTAGCAGCAGCTGGTAGATGGGAGGGGCGGACCATAGTTCTGGGCCCGTGCTACATTCCGCCTGGTCTCCACTCTTCAACATACTCATGTCTGGGGTCCTTCCTGACTGATCTCCCCTGGGGTACTAACCTGTTGGGCGGGGACGTAAATTTCGTGAAGGACGCAGACTGGGACCAATCGGGCGGGGGATAGGGATCCAGGGGGGAATATGGGCTACAAGACTTTGTTTCAGCCATGGGGCTTGGTGACATCTGGCGCACACATCATCCCGAGCAACGACGATACACATTCTACTGGGCTAGACACCGGTCCTTCTCCCAACTGGATCACTTTTTCGCGCATACTGACCAATTGGGCGCCTTTACAGAGCCTCACATCCTAGCCAGGGGAATCTCGGACCACTCTCCGGTTGGGGTCACACTCAAGAGTCCGGTTACGAACAGGGCCTCCTTCCTGAGAATTGATCCATGGCGCATTCATGATGATATAATAAGTGAAAAGCTCTGGGAGAGCTCTCAGATGTATTTTGAAGGGAATAGGGGTTCGGTGGAGTCTAGTATCACGCTTTGTGAGGCCTTCAAAACTGTCCTCAGGGGGCAAGCCCAGGCCCTGATTGGGGCCCAGAAGAAAGAGGAGTCGCTACTGGTCGGTCAGTTGGAAGGTGAGATAGAGAGGATGGAACGAGGAGTCAGCGTAACACCGTCGGACAATCACCGTCATACCTTGGCTCTTAAACAGAAGGAGCTCAGGGCTCTGGCTGAGAGCGAAGTGCATGCCTACTCCATTGCCACCCAACACCGTTTCTACAAAGTAGGGGACAAAGTCCTCAAGCTGCTGGCGTGGCTCGAGCAACGGAACAGGGAGTGCTCATGGGTGGCCGAGGTATGCGACCAAGCAGGCTCTTTAGCTTCAAATATTGCAGACATAGCAGAAGCCTTCACGTCCTATTATGGAGGGGTCTATACCCCGGTCTGCACCCGGTCAGAGCAAGATTGTGCAGAGTTTTTGCGCGACTTCACGCTGCCCACCCTATCTCAAGAGCAAAGAGATAGACTGAAGGCTGACCTTACCAGGGAAGAAATAGGTCAGGCCCTCAACTCCCTCCAATATGGAAAGGCGCAAGGGCCGAATGGGCTTCCGGTGGAGCTCTACAAGCGACAGGCCAATATCATCACTGGCCCTTTCCTCCAGATGTATCTTGAGGCACGGGACGTGGGATGTCTTCTGCCAGATCAAAGAGAGGCCACGATCGTCGTGATCCACAAAGCAGGGAAGCAGCTGATCAATGTTCGTCCTATCGCCCAATCTCATTAATCAACATGGAGGCGAAGGTCTTAGCTAAGGCCCTAGTGGACAGACTGCTATCAGTTCCGCCGGACCTGGTGCATGTCGACCAGTCTGGTTTTATGCCGCGCAGGAGCACCTGCCACAATCTACGCCGCCTATATGGAGTGTTATATATGACGGAGATGTGGGTAACACCCAAACAGCTTTGATGGCACTGAATGCCTCTATGGCATTCAATAGTATCGTATGGCCCTATTTGTTCATGGTGCTCCAGCGACTGGGGCTCGGTCCAACATTCTGTCATTGGGTGCTGCTCTTGTACGAGCAACCGGTGGCGAGGGTGAGAGTTAATGGCGCTGTGTCCAGGGTCTTCCCTCTGTGGAGGGGCACGAGACAGGGGTGCCCTCTGTCCCCCTCCTATTCACACTGGCCTTGGAGGCACTGGCTCACTGGATAAGGAGGGACAGGTCGTTCTGGGGCTTGGCGTTGAATGATGCATGGGAGGAGCGTATCTCCCTATACGCTGATGACATTGTGCTATATATGGCCAAACCGTACCATTCGATAGCGCAGGCACTTCCCCTTTTCAAACTGTTTGGTAGCTATTCAGGCTATACCATTAATTGTGCGAAGTCAGTGATTTTTCCGCTCTCTGGTCCTCCCCCGCGGATTCCAACTAGATGTCCTGCGTCCTTTGCCTTAAATAGATTTAAATACCTGGGGATCTACATAACAAGAGATAGGGCGGAATTCCTTGCTAGGAACCAAGAACCCCAAGTAGCACACCTTAGGGCCGACGTGAGCCATTGGAAATCGCTGCCTCTCCCCCTCATGGGCAGAGCGGCAATGTTCAAGATGGTTGCGTTCCCGCTGTTGCTCTACAGTCTGCAAAACATGCCATACCCGATCCCAAATGGGATATTCGCACGAATAACACACTCTTAGCGGACACTCCTATGGGATGGGGCAACCCTAGAATAGCACTGCACAAGCTGACGAGGGGGGTGTACGACAGGGGGCTGGCCCTCCCGGACGTCAGGTTGTACTACTGGGCTTCACAGCTGCATGTAGTCAATGACTGGGTATACGAGGACCAGTCGGAACTGGCCTATAGAGTGGACCAACTTGTCATGCCTGCTGGGAGTTGCGAGCCACTGCTCTATGACCGGAGGCCAGGAAAAGATTGGCCATTTCATACAGGAGTGGTGGTCCGATTCTGGCTGGAGGCAAATAGATTTTTGGGATGGTCGGGCTCCCTGACTGGTAGAACTCCCTTATGACATGGAGACCACCAAACAGAAGTGACTCGTTTGAAGGGGTCCCGGGAATGGAAGCTCATAGGTATAGAATACTTGGGAGACGTGTGGAGGGGGCATGCCCTTCGATCCTTCGCCTATCTTAAAAAAGAATATGACCTGCACGACTCACAACGCTATCACTACATTCGCTTCTCCCATGCCTTGCATGCCCACATAAAAAGTGGCACATCAGTCCCGGAGTATTCCCCTCTGGAGGATAGGCTGCTCCTGGTTCCGATAACCAAGAAACCAACTTCCACGATATACCTCAAAGTCATAAACAATATGCCGGACTCACTCACGTAATTGCGGGAAAGATGGGTGGGGGACATTGGCGAGTTAGAGGATGACGATTGGCAGGACGCCCTACAAAGCCCCCGAGAGATAGCAATCCGTTGTAGGTTCCGATTAGTGCAGTTCAAAATCCTGCATCGTGTCTATTACCCTCCCACCCACTTATACGCCTGGGGGAGAAGTCGGTTGGCCCTCTGTGCATGGGGATGCAGGAAGGAGGACACCTTTTACCATATACTATGGGAATGCCCGGAGATAGTGCCTTTTTGGACTAAAGTAGTGGACACGATGTCGGCAGTGCTAGGCTCACCGGTCCCACTGGAGCCCAGGTGGTTGCTTTGCATGATCAAGCAGGATTCTGACTGGACTAGACATAAGGACATCTGGCTGGCTTTGGCAGCAGGGGTGGCCAAAAGAAACATAGCGAGTGGCTGGGGATCGCAGGTGCCACCACGGTGTGACCAGTGTTTGTCTGACCTGGATTGGTGTTAAAGGGCTGAGGAAACTATTTACCAAAGCAGGGGATGCACTATGAAATGGGGGAAAATATGGGGGCCCTGGCGGAAGTACAGGGAAACTAGTGGAGCGTTGGGGACGTGATGTCGACAGTTATTTGCCGCACCAGTGTCTTTGGAGATCCTCTACTGTAATATAAACGGCAATTCCACCTCATGCATTATGTTAACTGTCCTGCATTGTATGATGTGATGAGCAACGTTAATAAAAAGATATAGGAAAAAATAAAAATGCCAACTTCCTAAATGAGGCATTTTCAGAATTATGACTCATAACCCGACTTTACCATTAAAGATGATTTCAAATTATAATTCATTTAAGTTTAAACTGCTTATCTCTATCTGCTCCCAATCTAAAGTTATGTAATAAGGTAACCCCATGAAAGTCAATGAGAGAGGTAGCCTTGCAACAGTGAAACATTACTTAGGATGTTTTTGGCTGCTAGGACATGTAAAACTTGGTAAATGGGCAAAATATTGATTCCAAAATATAGACAAACCAAAATATCGAGTCCAAAATATAGAATGGACAAAATATCGAATGAACAGAATATAGACATCAAAAATATCGTTTTGAAGGTAAGTAATGTAATATCGATTTTAAAAATATAGACAGTCAAAATATCGAAGTACATAATATAGTTTATTAAAAATATCGAATTTTTAATAATATCGAAGTGTTTTTTATGTTAGTATATGTGTGAAAAGTGTATATATTTTTGTAATTTATTTTTAGTTTTATGTCATTTAATTATTGTGTAATTTAATTATGTAGCGGGTTATGGGTTTATAGGGGAATAGAGTGGGAAGTAATTTAATTATAATTAATTAAATATGTTAATTAATTAATTGGTATTTATTTAGAATAAATTGTTAATTAATTTTAATGGGTAATTAATTAATTCTTAATTGATAATTATTTTTTATTAAATGATAATTATGTGAATTAAATTAATTTATTTTCTGTAGTGGGTTGTGGGTTTATAGGGGAATGGGGTGAGAAGTAATTTAATTATAATTAATTAAATATGTTAAATAATTAATTGGTATTTATTTAGAATAAATTGATGATGAATCTTTAATTGGTAATTAACTAATTCTTAATTGATAATTATTTGTTATTAATTGAATAATTGATAATTATGTGAATTAAATTAATTTATTTTCTGTAGAGGGTTGTGGGTTTATAGGGGAATAGGGTGTGAAGTAATTAAATTATAATTAATTAAATATGTTAATTGGTATTTAGTTTGATAAATTGTTAATTAATTTTTAATTGGTAATTAATTAATTCTTAAATGATTATTTTGTATTAATTGACCAATTGATGATTATGTGAATAATATTAATTTATTTTCTGTAGCAGATTGTGGGTTTATAGGGGAATAGGGTGGGAAGGAATTTAATTATAATTAATTAAATATGTTAATTAATTTATTGGTATTTATTTTGAATTTTTTTAAATTACTTTTTAATTGATAATTAATTAATTCTTAATTGATAATAAATTTGTATTAATTGATTAATTGATAATTATGTGAATTATATTAATTTATTTTCACTAGAGTGGGGATAGTAAAATTTACCCCTATGCTATCCAACGCTTTCCCTACTGTTGCACTCCCTGGAGTAGGAATAGTAATTTTTACCCCTACGCTATCCAATGCTTTCCCTACTGTTGCACTCTCTGGAGTGGGAATAGTAATTCTTACCCCTACGCTATCCAACGCTTTTCCTACTGTTGCACTCTCTGGAGTGGGAATAGTAATTTTTACCCCTACGCTATCCCTACTGTTGTGCTCTTTGGAGTGGGAATAGTAATTTTTACCCCTACGCTATCCAACGCTTTCCCTACTGTTGCACTTCCAGGAGTGGGAATAGTAATTTTTACACCTCCGCTATCCTACGGTAATAATATTGTGTATATTTTATTAATATTATGTTAATATATATATATGTTTTAACAGATATGATTGTATTTTTTTTATAAGTTAAATTAGTTATTTATTAATTTTAAGGTAATTTAAGTATTTTTAAGTATATTTTAGCTATTTATTTTTAATATTTTTTAAATTTTATATTAATTTTAAGAAATTCGATATTTTTATAAAGTATATATATATATAAACGATATTTTGGGGTCGATATTTTGGTATTCACCTGTTTGTAGATAGGAATTCGATATTTTGTCGGTCGATATTTTGGAATCTATATTTTGGGTAGTCTATATTTTGTCCCTCGATATTTAGTCAGTGATCCGTAAAACTTAATACCACATGTCTTACTTCTTAAATGCACCCTGTTCTACGAGCCATCAGGGCCTACATTAGGGGTGACCTAGATGTATTAAAAAGGAGACTTTGGGCCTGGGAAGAGGTTTATTTTACCAGGTCAAAATGGAAGTTCAAAACTGCACTACAGGCTGCAGTGGCAGGCTCGGGACATGTTTTAAAACAATGTGTGTTTCAGGCCCGCTAGTAGCACTCAGATTACAGGCCCTGGGTACATGTAGTGCCGTTTAATAGGGATGTACAAGTAAATGAAATGTGCCAAATAGGTGTGAGCCAATTTTACCATGTTTTAGGGAGAGAGCACAAGCACTTTACCCCTGCCTGGCAGAGATAATGTGCACAAAGTCCTAATGCTAACAAAAACGGTTTCAGCAACAGAAGGCAAACCTCTGGTGGAGACCCGGTAAAAAAGGGCCAGATTCAAAAAAGGGTGTCCTGTTTTTGAGATGGCCAAGAGACCCTCACCAATGACTAACCAGTCTTACCACTGAGCTTATTTTGGAGGATGAAGGAACAGAAGGGCTTACATATTCAACCATGCAGTCCATTTTGCATTTTGAAGTTTCATTTAGATAGGACTAATCATCTCCTCATTTCGAAGGGTGACAATGGGCTACAGTTCACGTTTTCTGGGTACCTTGACAGGCAATAACCAAATTAGAACTATTGGCATCTTGATTGCATTACAGACTTAGAAACCACAACCTGATATAGCCAACGTACTTGCCCTAGTCAGAGCAATCAGTAGTTTTAAGGGTCTACAAGGTGGCACTTTTCACCTTGTACATATGGCAGTCCTGGCTTGATAGTTAGCAACATAGCTTTTTGATGTATATTACCTCTGCAGTACACCTAAGACAGTGAGGGACTGATGACATTGTTCAGATACTTCTCTGGGTCAATTCTTCAATGAATGATCATATCATAGCTCTGTCTTGGTAGGGGTCTTTAAATATGTACACTTTTGCTCATCCCTCAGTTGAAGATTCAGAACTTTCAAGTGTTTTGGGCTCTGTACTCCCAGTGAACGGTTGATATTCTTCAGCTGTTTGAAACAGTGGTGCTACATCAGATGATGAAGGGTAGACTTAACATGGAATGTCTGTTCTTGCTCTCTGCTCATTAGGTCTTGTAAAAAATGCTTAGGGTTTTAAACATTAGGGGGCAGATTTATGAGGCCCTTGCGCCACGTTTACGCCGCTGTTGCGTCACGCAAGGCGGCGTAAACGTGGCGCATCCCTACAAACGATTTACAACGTGACGCATCTAGGCAGATGCGTCACGTTGTAAAGCCCTGCGCCGCTTGTGGGCGTTCCGGCGCAGGGTGGGCGTTCCGGGGCAGGTGCGCCTCGCAAAAGTGGCTGAGTGAAATCTATGTGATTTCACTCAGTCACTTTTAAGCCAATGCTGCGTCAAAAGCCTGCGCCTGCTTGAAGCAGGCGTAGGTCTTGACGCAGCATTGTTAAAATGGGGCACCCCGAGCCTTGCTGGAGCTACGTCGCGCCTGCGACGCAACTCCAGCAATGCGACACATTTCTGGCACAGATGCGTCACGCATCTGTGCCGTTTTTGCACCATGGTGCGCTGCATTATAAATGCGGCGCACCATGGCTGGCGGAGCTGTGGCGCACTGTGGCGCATGTTAACTGGCGCATCCCTGGGGATGCGCCAGTTAACATAAATCTGCCCCTAGGGCTGTTAGATGTCATCATAATTCGTAGGGTTGAGGCTCGTAGCAGGCTGCTTTGGAAGCATCTTGAGACTCTCTGTAGGATTTTTGAGAGTCCTAACATTCCAGAAGTACAGCTATGCCGTCACTGTAACTAGGTTCCTCAAAACCTCTGTTTCGTGTAGAGTCTATAGAAGTGGGATGATTTTCCAAAGTATTGCCAAATGCATATCACTACTTGTGACCTCTACGTTCATTTGATGTATGAATGAGAGATCTGGGTCAAAGATGACTCCCAGATATCTAGCTTTTTGGGTTGTTCAAGGTGCAGGTTGCAAACCGGAGCCAGTGTATTGAGAGTGTATTGAGATTTGTCTCTCCAATAGTAAGATCTGAAATTTGACTTTGTTTAGGCAGAAAAAGCATTATGCGTTGCATTAATGCATGCAAACGCGGCATCTACTGCTAATTGCTTGACACCGTGGAGCATTCGTTAGACCAAGGTTTATTTCGATGTCTCCGGCATAACCTGTATAATGTACTATTTAATCCTCAGTTAGAATCATCAACGCACTGAACAGCAGAGCACAGAATAAGGAAAGGATCCTTTGGAAAAATTCATGTCATGGTTGAGGTAGAGGATTGAATTGACCAATTCAAAGTAGCTATCTTCATTCAGCGCAGACAAAAGTGAGCCAATCTATGGTTGTTCTTGATACCTCTCTCAATTCTTTCATTCTTGACAGCAAAACCTTAAAGGAAATAAATACTACAATCATACAGTGGCAGGAAAGAGTCAGATTGTTTTCACAAATAAGAGAGTCCGTAGTCCTTCATGGGCGGGGCTCATTTCAACTAAGAAGACCAGAATTACTTCAATGAAAAGGACATTAGCTATTTCCATACCAGAGGTATACAGAGGCATGCCTTGCAACTCACCAAAAAAAGTATCCAAAAGCTGCATCTACTGAACATTGCTTGTGCATTTTGGATGGTTTTTTGAGGATTCTAGCAAATGTAATTCCATTGCATGTCAATATTTCTGACTGATGTGGATATTTTAGAAATAATCACTAACAATCAGATGTTCCAAAATCGCTATGAAACCCCTGCTCAATATATCAAAAAGCAAGAGTTCTCAGTATCATTCAGTAGTAAGTATACCACTTCCATTGCATGTCTGGGCATCAAGACAGTTGTTTACATTTACTCCACAACCCACTAACCTCTGGTGACGTTAATGCTAGAGTGCTATTCCAGGCATACTAGAGCGTTCTTTTCTCAGAAATACCCGCTAGAGGGGCAGGTATATTCTTACTCATCCTTGGACCAAGAATCTCCAGAATGCTCTCTATATCTTGGCATAGCCCTGCAAGGCTTGGGAGTTGTGGAATGCACTTCATGTTCAAGTCTAAAATTACAAATAAATTATCCTTATATACTCTGAAAAACTAAATGTACAAATGTTGATCTCACCTATATTGAGTCATTCAGGTTGTACCCTCAATAAATGGCAAATTGTCTCTCTTTTTTGAATGGACACTCAAACTTTCACAAATTAATTTTAAACGTGGTAAACGCTATTTCTGATAAAGGTTTATTCACTCTCTTTTATGTCAGGAGCAGCAGAGTATGATCAGACCAATGAATAGTTTAGCTTTTTATGTCAACACGCCAACTCCAATCAATAGGGTTTCAAGAAATCTCCAATTGTTAACCAGAAATGTCCCACGTTACTACTTTGAGTGTCTTCTACACTCTTGAAATGTTTTTCTAGTAACTGATGTAACGTGTAACTGAAGTAATTTTATTATTTCAGTGGAACCTTATGTAAAGCGCTCTGATATCCTCCGGGTCTAGCCAGCGCTACATACATTTTTTTAAATTTAAATAAAATATGGTACCTCAGCTTTATCTCCCCCAAATAGTCAGCTTTAACCGTTCAAGTGTAGGGTAGTATGTTGTTCCCTCAGAAAGTAATACTTTTTGATGTATCTGGATAGTGAACTAACATGTCTTTCATTATGCTTACTGCAGCAAGATATGAACGACAGTACCAGACAGTCTAATACAAGATGGCTGACATGTTGCCACCAAGAATGAATCAAGATGGCCGACCCTGCAGATCGAATCACAGATCACGCAGTCTTTGTCTTTATATTTTTCTCAAGCAAATCACTAGCTCATTCTGTCGAGATTGACGACTTTCTGTTTCTTTTATTTCAGCAAGATAGATAACAGAAGAAAAAAATTCAGAAGACAGGCTGTGTCAGAGGAAAAGGACCATTGCATAATCATCAAATTTACAAAAATGTATGGTAATATTGACTATTACCATACTTTCAGTAGAAACTCTTGCAGTTAAATGAATTGGCCACCATCGAACAAAGTGCCTTGTCTTTTCTACGTCTGCACCAGAAAGGATTCCTCAAAGCTGAACTCTTATTTTTGTCTTCTGCACCACAAACCTGATCATGAGGTTGCTTGAATTTCTATTTCACATTGAAAGTATAAATTCAAAGAAGATGAAGAAACATATTTTATCTGACATTTTCTTGTTTGTGTTATGCTAAATGTATATTAATATGTAGTACCTCAGTCTGAAAGATTTTAAACCATTTGCACTATATGGATGCACAAATCAGATATTTATGACTCCGAATTGATCATGTAGTCTGTTCCCTCTATTATATTTATATCACTAATTGTAAACTGCCTCACTGACGTCCTGTGTGAGCACATGAGAAGCACAGTAAGGGCTCACAGAGCTTTGCAGCAGTTATCATGAATTGCCAAAGGACATCAGGTATCATTCAGTCAAATGACAAACCTGTGGAACTCAAATATTTGTCCTTTCAATATGCCAGCATTTCATGTCAAACAAACTGTAACTTTAAACAATTTTGAGAGATTACACTTGTCTAGACCTATGTTCGCCATGCTATACTTATTGACAGAGATTTGTATTGGAGGCAAACTTTAGAAAATCTTTATGAATTCTGTTTGCACACGAGTATCTTAAAGATGCCTAGAACATCTCAAGGTTTGCTGTAGAGTAAAACATTTTGAATACAGTAAATATGTCTGTGTAAAGCTAGGGTGCTCCATATATCTTCTCATTTGCTCTAGAGAATCCCAAACCCTCAGAGTAAACTTCTTCACAACACATAGTGATTATTACCTAGGATTCTCCTCTACAGTTGGATTCCACTGCAGAGTCTCAGTATTATTTTAACAGGAGATATTTTTCCTATTTTGGTTTGGTTGTTCCCCTTTAGGAATAGCACCTTCACAGTGACCTTCACCATGGAATTCCATCTCAATAACTTTATCTTCAACATACATACAAATGCATGGCCTCCCCTGTCACCTTCGCTATAGCATGCAATGATTAGAGAACTGGCTAAAACAAAAACACAAAGGAACATATTTGTCTAAGGTTTACCATAGAGAGAAAGGGGGCAAAAGGTTTTGATAAACTAGACCTAGATTCCCCAAAAGAGTTTTTTAACAGGAAATAGTGATGACAGCTTCAGCCTGAGATTGATCAACCCATTAAAAACAATCATTAAAAAATCCAATGGGTCTCGCTTCTGCCAGTGGTTGGTTGCTCAAAGTATTCAAGCATTGGTAAAGCCAATAACAAAGCCTATACCCCTCTTCAGCCACCTTCTACTGTTTTCTTTTTATATTTGCAAATTGACAGTGGCAGAAATTAAACACAAAGCACAATGGGGAGAGGAGTTGGCCTAACGGCTAGGGCAGTCAACCTCGAATCTGGGGAACTGGGTTCGAGTCTCGGCAATGACGCTAAACATCCTGTGATTCTGGGCAAATCACTTAATCTCCCCATGCTTACCAAAAAAATTCAAATGAATGTGTCCTCATGTAATGCAACTGGTGCTATGTAAAGCACTCTGATTCCACATTCGGGTCAAGTTCCCGCTAATTAAAACTCGGTAAAAAAAATAACAAATGACAATGTTTGAGTATTAATTTGTATACTTCCAAGATGAGCCTTACATTGCGTGATGCAAAGTGATACAACATCACAGCCATCTTGAAAGTACAGAAATCGAACACTCCAAAATGGCCAGACAAGCTATTAAACAAGCAGTGGCAAAATCAAATGCACAAGCAGCTGCATTAGAGATGTGTAGCAGTGGAGGGCAGCAGGGCCACATCCCGCATGGGGAAACAGAGACGGGTATGGGAAACAGAATGATCTGACAACAGAGGAGATGTTACTGCCAAAACCTGAGGGCACTACTTACAGTCAACTCCTATGACAAAAGCTGATAGAAAGATATTGGCAAAACCATGTAAACTTCTGCACAACAAAATGCTCTGTATATATATATATATATATATATATATATATATATATATATATATATATATATATATATAATATATATATATATATATCCACGGATTCCTTTCGAGTCAGGAAAAGGACGACAAGCCACACCACCAGGTACCGGAAAGATTGTTTATTTCAGGGCATAAACAAGACGCGTTTCGAGCTCACGGGCTCTTGGTCACATGACCACCATTTTTTTCAACCTTATTTAAATAGTGAAAAAATAATAGAAAGGGAAGAAAGTTTTCCGTGTTTACAAACATCACACGGAGACTTTACTTAAAAGTGCAATTTCTAAAGCGAAATAAATTGGTTAAGAATTACAAAGAATGCACATTTCCCAAATGTTTGGTTTTTTCAATCATTGCAAACACTCAGTGAATTAACAGCTCGAAAATAAATAGCGAACAAAGCGCATCAGGGTATAGTACCCATATGATTATATTGAGAAGACAGGTTTAGAGAATAAGGAGGGAACGAGAGGAGTGTACTCGAGGTATGGAGAAGTGGAGAATGAGTGACAAATTATATATAAGGATGATCGAAAATAAGTCAGAGGAGGATGTCAGACATTAGTTGGAAGACAAAGTCACTTGGGTCTAGTACCCATTGCATCATGCCTCCATATAAATCGGGATGTCGAACATTCATTGTAAGACAAAGTCACTTGGGTCTAGTACCCATTGCATTATGCCTCCATATAATTCAGTATCAATCTCATGATTCAGTATAAGACAGTGAATAGCTATAGTCTCTATCTAGTCAAAATTGCGGTGAATTAAACTATTATAAATTTGATGTATATATTTGATAGACCGCTACAACTGTCTATAGGCAAGGCCTAAAAGGTATGAGGCCAAGATTGAGAGAGGTTTAATAAAAGAGATATCCATGACATTAGGCTTCTATTCTGTCCCTGCCAACTTCTGCATACAATGCTGAATCATGATCATTCCCTACCTTCCCAACCCCTGAATTGATTGACAGCATTTTGCTGTTCCCTAAGTGGGTTTGCGCCATATAAGTAAAAAATGATAAAAAGAAGTGATAAAGCGGGAACTAGGACATTGAAATTATTTTCTGTATTAAAAGAATGTGTTAACATACCCTAAAGGAATTGTTCTTTGATATTTCTATAAAGTTTCCCAAATAAATTTTTCTTTTGAGTGTCTCCATTTTCCTATAGTAACAAAGGCTTTACAGTGCCTTAACCATGCTATTTTCATTCCCAAACCAGCCCCATCAGGTGATCCACCTGAATCATCTTTGGAATTGGTGACTGTTCCCCCCGCATTTGCATCTACAGCTACCTGATAGTGGACGTGATGGAGACTTTTGATCACTTTAATGATGATGGTGGTGCAGTAACTCAATGTATACTCTTTGCTCATCACTATTCAAAACTCTTCTAGGCTGCTCTTACTAGATTTTGTGGCTTCAGTTTTATCACTATATATCATTCTGTTATTCTGCTATGTTGTGATGTCAAGTAGTGACATGATCAGTCTGCTTGATCGACACAACCATTACCTGGTGGACCTTCACTGTCTTCAACACTATGAGGCTTATTTAGAAGCCCCTAGCAACCCTGGTGCGTCACTTTAATATGGGAAAAAGTGATGTACCAGCAGTGCATGGAGCTTGAAAATAAGCTAGCTCCTACGTGTTTTATAAAGATATGACAACTAACATTCCTTCCCATCATCACTGTTAAGTTATCTCAGAAGGCTCCTTCTAGACCAGAAGCCAAGCCATCTATAGGGGCAGGTTTACTAAGGCTTCACGTAATACAGTTTCCAACAAATGGTGCCTGGAAGGAAGAAAACAGACCAGTGCTATAGCTGCAAGAGATGTTGCGGTTTTCTCTCCTCAACTGGAAATAGCAAATTCCAGTAAAGGGGAGGCGGTCCCGGTGGATCTCTAAACCTCCTCAGGCTCTTTCATTTACGTCTTGCTATTTTTCTCTACCCCAGCACTGGCGCACAAGGCACCAACAGGCACAACCTTGAAACATGGTACAAGGGTGTGTGCATGATGTTAAGCAGAGGTTTTGTACTGGAATAGAACTCACCCAGTATAAAATACTATGCTTAGACAAAGTTTGACATTTTTCTCAGTTTGTTTGCGAGCTGTATAGTGTAGCACACATGCAAAGTTGGAAAAGCTTTAAGAAAAGAAAACTTTTATCAAACTTTACACTTGTCTCGATGAGGCATTCATTTTTGGCATAAAGTCCTGTCTATCTTTCTTTAGTAGATTGGGCTTTCCCTCAAAATCCTTGGATGGTTGCAAGGGAATGCCCATGTACCACCCATGGGACGATCCCTTGATGCAAAGTAGCCAAAGTAGCACAACCCTCACTTTGGATTATTTTAGTACTACTTTCCAGTGTAAATTAGGATATGAGCTGGAAAGTAAATTCCAAAACAACACTTTGTGCTTGTGTGCATCACTTTTGTGATGCACACCTAAAGCAAAGTGTAATTAAATCTGCGCCTTAGAGTCTAACTCCCCAATGCACAAGGGAAAAATACACGCAACAGGATTTCCTCAGCTATTTTCCCTGACTTTGTAACTCACTATGCGTTTCTGGAATTCAGGAGGAAGCTAAAGACCGTGCTCCTCATGCAACATCCAACAGGCTTTTGGCGCGAACTGCCAGTGTGATATACTCTGCTGTCTATACCAGGATCCTTTCTCTCACCAATGTGGCTACTGCATGAAGACATTATGTATGAAGGATGGCAACTGTGCATTGCCCTTACCATGCCGCCAAAGTGGCATAGACAACATGATCTCATTTTGATTACCTGTACCTCTGTAACTGCCTTGTAAAACTACCCCTCACTGTTGTGCACCTTAACAATATGTAACACCTTCATAAAATACTCTGCTGCCCTAGAAACTACGTTTGGAATGTCATTAACTCATTTTTGTATTAATCAACAGACCACTGAACCAATATAGTTAATCAGTCATTCTCGTTCTTGGTAACATCATCAAAGCATCTAATTGTCAACATTATTTACAGAGGGTCAAGTTTTCATTCAGATGAATGACTTTCGCTCCGTTCATAAAGTTATTGATTTATAATGGATTGGTCTTACCCGAACATTACTCCACCAAACACTAGGGGGCAGCATTATTATTGCTTTGCACTGCCCTTGTGCCACGCAAAGCAAAGTAGGGTGACTCAAAACTTAATATCAGATTTACTAAGCCACGCAAGGCCACCCAATATGGCCCTGCGTGGCTTGGTTTATCTGGTGTATTCAAGGCAGTGCAAGTTGCTGCCTTGTGTGGGTGTTCCCCACGCATCCACCCATGCGTTCTGACACATTCCAGGATTTACTAACACTGGTAGACCTGGGAATGCATCAGAATTGCATGCCTTCCCACCAGAGATGCAACAGGGAGAAATATGGGGGCATATTACCAAGCAATAGCGATAATTATCGCTATTGCTTGGTTAGAGACAAAATTTACCGCTGAGCTGCGGCGATTTTTACCGCAAATAAACCTTGGTATTACCAAGGTTTATCGCAAATGCGATAAAAATCGCCGCAAATGAATGAATATCGCTGAAAAGTCAGCGATATTCATGCATTACCGAGCTAATGCTCTTAGCCATGTTATCCACCTCCCATTGGATAACATGGCTAAGAACTGCTCAGGGCAGGTGTTAGCTTTTGGAGATATTCGCGCTTAGCGCGAATATCTCCAAAAGTTGGTAATAGGAGATAGCGATGTTAGCGACTGTTTTCAGTCGCTAACATCTTGGCACGCCCACTTTGCATGTCATTAGTGATAAATATCACTGACATGCAAAGTGGGGCCCAAGATGGTCGCTATCTCCTACTAGCTGTCGCTAACTGGTGTTAGTGACAGCTAGGTAATAGGGAGATAATGTTATCTCCGCTTTCTTGGCTTTTAAAGCCAAAAAAGCGGAGATAAACCCCCTTGATAATATGCCCCATGTTTATTTATCCTCCTTGCTTCCTGTTTCTAACACTTAGAAAGAGGAAAAAGCCTCTAGGGATTGTTTTTGTGTAAGAAGGTGTCCCTTCCTGCAGAAGACAATCCTGCCTACAACGTAGTCACCAATGCACCATGACACAAGAGTGCTTGCATTGGCGCTAGGCTGCACTGAGTGTGCCAGGCAAGGAGAGTACAGGAATGCACCATAGGCCATATAATGGTAAATGTGGCGCATTCCTCCGTCTTCCTTTCATGCAGCTCAGCACATTGTCTTGCTGAGTGGTGAGAACAGATGTCAAATATGAACTTAGGGGCATATTAGCAAGAACCTTGTTAAAATTATCGCAGTTTTAGCAGCAGGAAACTGACGCTAAAACTGTGATAATGGGCTTGCTAATATGCGTTATAGAATTCCAATAGAAGTCCAGGTTATATGTGCAGGACATCTAACCTGGGCTTCTATTGGAATTCTATAACGCATACTAGTTAGCCCATTATCACCATTTTAGCTGCAGTTTCCTGCTGCTAAAACAGCAATAATTTTAACGAGGTTCTTGCTAATATGCCCCGTAGTTCTTTTCTGTTATTTACCTTCCATATTCAATTGTATTGCTCCTTAAGCTCTCACCTGTGTTCAGCACTCTCCTGCTTATCACCCAGTTTTGCTCTATACCTGTACCATTACATACATACATACAGGACCATGGAACTACAGGCAACTGAACATCTGATCGTTTCTAGCACCGTGAAAAGCACATACTACAGTACTCAGCCTTTAATAGCATTAGTCATAATGAAGGCCACTCATTGAATGTCAAGCCAGTGGACACCACCCACATAATAAAACACTCCAAAAACAATATAATTACTGTGATCTGTCTTCGTGTGTGCATGATACTGTAACTACCTTTAATTTATGAGGTTTTCAAAAATATTTTGCCGAAATGCGACACACTTGAAAAGTGGTAATTTGTGATATAGGACATTGCTGTTTGGAAAATATAAATGCTTGTGTTAAACCAAAGACAGCAATACAGTAGAACATTTGCCCTGTGACCTCTCAGCAGAAAATGCTCTAAGAATCACAGTCTGATCAAGTGATAGAGCATAGTGTTGTCAGGGCCTTGCAGCCAGTCAAGCCTATAAGAAGCACAGCGTACCTCGTTGCAATTGTTGTAGGCTATTGCACCTACCACTGTTCCTTCCTGGAGAATGGTCAAGGGAGTGCTGAGCTGTGGTTCATCATATGATGCCCCAAAGCCTGGACAAGGTATCCACTTTGGCGACTTTTTGTTCCTGGTCAATAGTCTATAACAGAGTCAAATAAAAAACAACATCCAGTGCAATTGCCTCAAAGACAATACTCATAGTGAGCGCAGAAATGGTAGGTTTTGTATATTGAATAAATGGTCACTGTGTGACAGGCCCCTAAGAAGTAATACCTCCATTGTTAGTATAACTATGATCACCAGTTTGCAGCTCTATGGAGAAAAACATCACAGGATGAAGTTGTGCAGTCTTGGGGTCTCCTTTCGACAGTACTCCACCAATCGCAAATTGAGAAGCTTCAGCCTCCACCATATGCAGAAATGCAGGGTATGGTTGTCGGAAAATGGGCGCTGAGGTGAGAACCTCTTTCAACCATTGGAAGGGGATTTCTGTTTCTGGGGTCCCATTAAAAACACACCTTGTGGGGACAACAGTATTGAGAAGTGGGCAATAAATTGCCTTTGGAAATTTGCAAGTCCTAGGAGGGTTTGAACAGCCTTTACAGAAGATGGTAAAGGCCTGTTCAAAATCGCTTTGCCCTTTCTTTGGTCAATGTGTATCCCAGGCGGGATGATGAGCAAGTGCAGACATTCAACATTTGTAGTGTGGAAAATAGATTTTTCAAGTTTAGCAAAAAGATGGTGCTCATCAGAGCTCGAGCCATGGGTACACGCAGGTACATGGCGTCCCCCCACTCTTTTCACAGGGTGGACGCGGTCCCCCCTGCCAAGAAGCTGGGCCCCACAGAAATATGCTGAATGTGTCCCGGTGTAATTTTCAGACACCGGGACACGCTCAGCCTGTGACGTCATGAGAACATGTTCATATTGTCAGTCCCCCCACTTCTTTTTATAGGAATTGTGCCCTGGTGCTCATATAGACATTGAAGGACACGCCACACCTGTTCCACATGCTCATCTTTTGTATTGGAGTAGGGTAAAATATGCTCTATGTAAATAACCACTTATACATCCAGAAGGTCCTAAAGGACCTAACTTATAAAAAGGAAAAAAAAATGGAATGCCGCTGTGTAATGAAGTATAGTGTAATAAGACTCAGCAAAGAAAGATACTTCACATTGTATATGTATTAGCCACAGCTCCAGCAGTCCCAGAGTAACTGTCTAACATGGAATCTCTTAACTAGAAACCCACACAGGACATTCCACATTCCAATGAGATAATGTTATGATGCAAAGGACTCAAGATCACTGAAATATCTCCCTTCTTTACAACGAATGAAAACAGAACAAATAGTAAATAAAAAGGATATTAATTAACACCATCAATCACAAAAACATGCAGTCAAATATAATAAAAGCAAGACAGCAATCACGAAACCTCAGAGGTTTGATAATGTTTTGTCTGCTACTCCTACGCTCAGGTTCAGGATGAAAAGAGCACCTTGGCTCAGAATCATCAATATCAAAAGAGGAAGATGAAGAAGGAACAACACGAGAATTCAAAGACGACTTGAATGAAACATAAGGATCGTGGGGAGGAACGTCATGCGTATGCACCTTCACCGCTCTTCCCATATTCCACCTTTCATTTCTGCTAGTTCTCACTGCATTCCTGGTCACAACCTCAATTCTGACAGGAGGTTTAAATCTCGACATTCCCTTAGGAACCTGATTGGGATATTTGACACGAACCCAATCTCCTACACACAGTTTTCTTTCTACAGGTTTTACACTGTGGAAAGTGTCATAATGACTTTTCATCTTACCCTGAAATTCATGGACTTTGGATCTCACAACTTTGTCCATATTTAACATGTAATCACTTTTATGCTGACACTCTCTTAACCCTGCAGGACTCAACCTAGAAGCAGGTGGCCACCCTCGCAACATTTCAAATGGTGATAAACCAGGAACAGCATTTGGACAATATCTATGTGACCACAACATTTTTTCAACATATTTACAAAGATCAAACTTGTTCTGAATAGCCCACTGTATGCATTCAACAAATGTGCGATTCATTTTTTCTACCAGACCATTGGCCTGTGGATGATATAAGGCAACACACTTGTGTTTGATGGCATTGTTGTCAAGGAAACACTTAATTTCTTTTGAAACAAATTGGACACCATTGTCCGAGACAATTTCTTTAGGAAAACCTTCTCTTAAAGACAGATTTTTTAAAACCTTGATGACACTAACATTGTTAGGTTCTTCTACAAATTCTACTTCCCACCATTTGCTGTAGTAATCAAAAACTATGATAGCAAATCTTAACTTACGTGGAAGAATACCAAAAGGACCTATACAATCTATGGCAAGCTTGGACCAGACTGTGTTAGGTAACTCAACAGGCTGTAGAGGAACTGCTTCGGTTTTAAGACCTTTATCATGAGAGGCACAGACAACACATCCCGAACACTGGCTACAATAGCAGAGTCCATCCCGGTCCACCAATAACTATCTCTGATTTTCCTTTTAGTAATGGTTTGGCCCAGATGTCCCTCATGACCATACATAATGATCCTTTCCCTCAATGAAACAGGTGGAATGAATTGGTCTCCCCGTACCAGCATTCCCTTTTCTTCAATTGACAATTCATCAGCTACTTTGAAATAAGGTTGTAAATTTGATAAAGTACTTTTTCTTTAGGCCAACCACTCATAACATACTTCCTAACACTTTCCAATTCCATATCTTTTAAAGATTCAGAAAACCACTCATGTTCGGTAAAAGTTGTGTCATGACAAATATCAATACATTAAACATTGTTCATCATTTTCTTCACAGTTTTCAGAGTAATCAGTAAAACTTAAGGGTGAATGAGATAAGTAATCTGCTCTTATATTTTTTACCTGGGATGTATTCAACAGTGAAATTGTACTGTAGAAGTTTAGAACTCAATCTTGCTATTCTTGCCGTGTGGTCTTTTATAGTTGTCCCACTCAAAATACTGACTAAAGTTTTGTGGTCAGTTATGAGCACAAAAGCATTTAAATCTTTACACCGCCCAGCAACCACTCAAAAGTTCATTTTCAATGACGGAGAAAATGTTTTCATTAGACCTCAAGGATCTAGATGCAAAACCAATTGTCACTTCAATTTTGCCTTTCATCTGTGCGATGGTAGCACCCACAGCGTCATTACTTGCGTCTACAGTTATAGTACATTCTTGTGAGGGATCAAGCGGTGCAAGAACTCCAGCTGAAACAATTTCTTTTTTCAAACCCTCAAACTCATCTTCACAGTTTTTTTCCCTTGAAATTTTTTTCTCTTTCTTCAATAGTTCTCTTAACATGACAGTCTTTGCCAAGAAGTTATGAATACATTTTGAATACAATTCACACAGTCCTAAGAATGAAGCCACATTCTCCTTAGATTTGGGTGTAGGTGCTTTAGTTATAGCCTCAAACAAACCAGGTCTAGGTTCAACCCCTTTCTGAGAGATTACATGACCCAGGTACTCTATTGTATTCTTTGCAAATTCACACTTCGCTCGTTTTGCTACAACACCAAATTGTTGTAATCTTTCTAACGCTGCACACATGCATTTGTCATGAAGGATTTGATTTACTCCAGCTATTAGGATATCATCTTGAAAGGTTAACACCCCTTCAATTCCCTCCAAAACATTCTCTAACACACATTGAAAAACGGATGCCGCCGATGCGAGACCAAAAGGCATCCGTTTAAATTGATAAGAACCCATTGGAGTAACAAAAGCCGTAAGATGTCGAGATGATTCCTCAACCACTATCTGATGATAGGCAGATGCTAGGTCAATCTTTGAAAACAACCTAGCACCAGAAAATTTACTGATACAGCCGTCAATCCGGGGTAATGGGTGAGAATCAACCCATATAACCTTGTTAAGACTTCTCAAGTCTACACACACTCTCAATTGTCCATTCTTCCTTGCGATAACTACTGGACTTAGCCATAAAGATGACTTGATAGGTTCTATCACACCTTCATCACACATTTTTTTAATAATATCCGCTAAGTCTTGTCGTACGCTAAAAGGTACATTCCTCAATTTGTGTTTTACAAGTGTGACATCGTCTTGCACTTTAATCTAATGCTTAAATCCCTTAATTTTTCCTAATTTGTCGCCAAAAACTGTTGGAAACTTGTCACCCCATTTAATACTGTTTTCACATTTCTCTAATGACCCACTGTTTTCCTCACCATCAGTTACTAAGGAAACTTGCACATATCTGCCAGGTCTAAGAGTCATCCCAAAAAGACCTTGGTGATACCATCCAAGAATATTTAACACTTTTTTTGCCACATATACTTTTCCAAAAATGGTACGCCCCTTGGATTTGAGTTGACACTCAAAATATCCAGACAACTCAATTTTCCTTCCATCATATGTTACAGGATTCCTATCTGGGGAAAGTAACATACATTTACCCCATACCTCATCGAACAGCTCATCAGTTATCATCGTCATTCTTGCACCCGAATCAATAAGGAGTCTCAGATCTTTCCCATCTACTTCGATGTGTTTGTAAGGATCTACACAATCAGATTCATCATCCTGTACAACTACAAACATATCTCTAATTCCTCTTGAACAATTTTGTTCTTCCTCTGAACTGTCACACAGATCTCCTTCAGTAATGGAATAAATATTGTCTCTGAGTATTTGACAATCTTTACCAAAATGCCCTATCTTGTTACATAACTTACACTTCACACTTCTCGCAAGGTAAAGTCTACCATTCGGTGCGTGCTTTGAATTCCCATACCTAAAACAAATGTTTTTCTGCAAAAAAAAAACTATTTTTGTATTCTTTTTTTCTTGAATTTTTTTTTACAACTATTATTTTGTTTAGGAGCTGTGTTTTCAATCACCACAGACACACCACTAGTTTCCTTACGGGTGAGTTCTCTAAGTGCTTTTTGCGAAACCTCAATCCCCTTTACAATAGCAATTGTTTCAATGGGATTGGGATTTCTCAACGTGAGAAGTTTTTCCTGTACTTTTTTATCCCAACAGCGTACAACTATCTGGTCATGTATGAGTTGATCTGTAAAATTTTCAAATTCACATTCTGCAGCCAACATACGTAAAACAGCAACATAAGTATCTATCGACTCATCTTGTAACTGCTCTCTTGTAAAAAACTTATGTCTGTTAACAATCAAACTTGGTTGTACATCAAATTGTTTTTCTACTTTCTTTACAGCTAGTTCAAATTCATCTAAATCTTCTCGATCATGAGGAATGATATACAGTGGGAGATGTTCATATATAGATTGACCTTCGAAACCTAAATTGTGTTCCAATAGAAACCTTTTCCACTCTGGTCTATATCTATTACCACCAATGGCCCCTAAATACTTTGTAAAAGCTCTGTACCAATTTCTCCAAAGTACAGGAGGATCTCCAGGAGTCTGAAGAAAAAAAGGAGGGGTACCAACATTTTGCATAGTTGCCATGACACTTAAATCTAAATAAATATCACTTTCAAATTAGTTTTAAAATATAACAATTTGAGTGTAAAATGTACAGAACTTGATAAGGAAATGTAATTGACACTTCTAATAATGTGTGAATACAATTGTCACTACTAATAACGTGTGCACAACACAGACGTTCGTATTCTTTCTAACATGTTTGGACGAACCACTATATGACTTCCTTCAGTGGATGGTTACTTCGGACTGAGTGCAAGTCATTTGTTAAAAAGACAATTTTCCTTTTTGTATTTGAATGTTGCACTGCTTTGAAATTCTTTTTTTTTTAAATGTATCCAGGATAACTTTACGTTCTCGTTATTTTTTTCTTTAATATTTTTTTTCACTTTGAAATTCCTCTTGTTAATTTTGTGGATGAACAAACTCTTTCTACCTTAAGATGCAAAAAAACAACTTCCTGTGGCCCTGTTAACAGTATATCAGTCAGTGTTCTAGTTGTTCCTTGAATACTTCCGTTAGTCCTTCCTCAGTTTTACTGTCACTTTGATCCAGTGACACGCGTGAGAAGGATGAACACAGTGTGCCATACAAAAACGAGTGGCCCACACTTAAAGTGAGTAAATACTTTCGTTTCGATCAGCAGAATAATATTCTTTTATTTTCCTTTTCACGCTTCATGTACGAGCGCTGCAGGCTTTGTTAACATCGAGTCCATTAAAGTGAAATTGACTCTTGCGCTTGACTCGAGCGCACACAGCAGGCTTTTAGAATCAATTACGGCTTCGCGCACGAGTTGACACACAAGATGGATTCTGTTTGGTTTCACGCTGACAGTTAATAAATCAAACTCAGTCTTGCACTTAACTCGACTCGCACAGTGGGATGCCTTCCTTTGCATAAAATGCTTCACTTCGATGATAATGTCTGTTTAGTGCTCAGACGTTTTTACATGCACACTGCAGAACACATTTAATTTAACCCAAAAAATAATTTTAAAAAACAACTTGCTTTCAATGCCCATTACTGTTTCACGGGGAAGTAGTTAACGTAGAAAATATTTCGGGGGGGCGTGGCTTGGATGGCAAGGAGGCAGCAGACCTAAGTCCGGAGCTCCCGACCCCTAAGTCAAAGAACGGCGAGCAGAAGAAGCAAAACGCCAACGAGCACTAAAAAAAACAGAAGGAGAGGTGTATGAACAGAAGGGGCATATGGGAAGGCAGATCTAGCCGAGGGAGAAACTGGAAAGACGAGAGAATATGAAGCGCAAGATGGCGGCAAGCTCCTGAGAGAGGACCCGAGACCACAACAGACCGCAAGCCTCCAAGTAAGAGCGACCTGGGGCGGACGCCGGAAAATAAGCTGCGCGCTGTTCTTTTTAAGCAGCAGCTCCCCCCCCCCCAATCCTAAAAAGCCGCCTAACCAACATCAACTCAAAGCGCAGGGGGAAGAGGGGGCACAGCGCGAACAACAGGAGCAGCCATATTGGTCAGGACTGAAGCTGTGGGCGGCCATTTTAGTGCAGGCGGAAGGAGCGAAACGCCGACCAACGCCGAGCAGCGCTAAATAGCCATAGAGAGAAGCGCACAGAAGCGGACGCTCCCCCCCACCAGGCAAAATCCTTGAAGACCGAACCAACATCAGTGCAAGCGCAGAGAGGAAAGAGGGGACAACGCGAACATCAGGAAGCGGCCATATTGGCTAGGACTGAAGCGGTGGGCGGCCATTTTGGTTCAGGCGGAAGGAGCGGAACGCCGACCAGCGCGAAAGAGTCACAGAAATACGCGCACAGAAGCAGTCCCTCCCCCCCCCCCCTAGGCGGAAACGCTAAAAGACCGAGCCAATAGCAACGCAAACGCAGGGGGAGAAAGGGGGCACAACGCGAACAACAGGAGGCGGCCATATTGGTTAGGATAGAGCTGCGGGAGACCATCTTGGTTCAGGTGGAAGGAGAGGAACGCTGACCAGCGCGGAAGAGCCATAGACAGAAGCGCGCCTCAGCGTACAGTACCCGCCCCAACCGGGGGAGCACGCCGTACCGAGAAAGACTCCGGAAGGTGGAATACAGAGCGCAGCGCGACACGGCGAGCGAGGAGAGCCAAGAAGTCCACCTAACCGTCCGAGAGACTGAGCACAAGGGAGAAGCCACTACACCGTAGTAAGAAGTAAGCAACTGTCCAGAAAAAACCCCACAGATAAGTTGGCGCCAACTGCAGTGGCCAGAACAGCGCACCATCCGCCAACAAACATAAGGTTGAAGCCGGCAAGCACCTCCAGTAGCTCAATTGAGCAAGGAATAAAAAGGGCGACACCGCAGGAGGCAGGCGGAGTCCAGGACCAAGACCAGAGTGGTCAGGTGGCCACCCCGATTCAGGGACTGTAGCTTAACTACCGCGCCTATCCCAAGCAAGAAAGAGGACGGAAGACTAAAAAAAGGACCCACAAAACAACAACCAACAGAAGTGAGACCTCAAACACACCAGGTCAGAAGAGGTTTCGACGTAATGGCAGGGAAAGAAGGCAACCAAATTACAAATGTCCAAAAGAAGAACAAAAACGACCTAACTGCATCACCCGCGAAAGAACGCGGAGATCAGGGCAGCGAAACAACCACTCTGGATACACTATTAAGGAAGATAACAGAGGGAAATGACCTAGCAAAAGCAACAAAAAAAATAGTGGACAACATCCAAATGGAACTAATAGCAATAAGAGCCGAGCAAAGCAAAGCCAATGGCAGAATAGATGAGGCAGAGAAAAGAATTAGCCAGCTAGAAGACCGCGCCAATATAACACACAAGGACCTAGGCTTAGTCATAAAGAGAACAACAGCTCTACAGAGATCCATGGCAGAGCAGGATGACAGAAGCCGCAAGGGGAACATAAGACTACTGGGTATACCCGAGGAAGAAGGCGACACCCCGGGAGCGTGCGCCCTGATGCTGGAAGACATGATCCCCAAACTGACAGGTCTCACTTTCGTCAAACCGCTCGAGCTCGTCAAAGCATACCGCATCCCAGCAAAGAAACAAACAAACAGCAACACCCCCAGACCAATCATATGCAAACCACTACGAGACAATCACACAGATGCAATATTCGCAGTGGCCAGGAAGGGCAAGCCAATGGTGATAAACGGAAAGAAGGTAACAATCACACAGGACTTCTCTAGGCTAACGGTGGAGGTGAGGAAAGGCTTCCTAGCCCAGCGGGATACCCTGTGGAAAAACAACATCACCTTCTCCTTCGCTGGCCCCTCAAAACTGAGAATCACAGACAGACATGGGAGCAAAACCTTCGAAGACCCCAACGAGCTACACAGGTACCTACAAGGGCCGGGCCCAGAAGAAATGGAGGACCAAAGCCCAGGAGCAAAGAGGAGAGCCTCCACAGACGGGGCAGAAGAAGAGGACATATGACAAGAACAGAGAACCCGCGTCTAAAATACCCCTGAACCTTGAACTCAAGCGACCACATCGACCTCGAACTTGCACATACAAACCAACGTATCTACCTTAGCATCGGGAACGACAGGAAGCGACAAAGGAAGACCTAACAACAGGCACATCCTCCCTCCTGCTTCCGCAATGGGATGTACAAGCCTATCCCTCACGTCAACTCCAGGCGCAGGAATAAGTACCCCACACCGCCGGAAGAGACAATGTAAGGTCTGGGGGGGGAAAGTGTAAGGTCTCCTGCCATCGCACACCCGGTTCTGAGCCTACATGATAAGAACAGAAAGCCCACACCTAAGAACCACTGAACTTTGAACTCCAGCGACCATATCTACCTCGAACATGCACACACAAACCAACGTATCTACCTCAACGTCGGTAACGACAGGAGCGACAAAGAAGGACCAAACAACAGGCATATCCTTCTTTTGTTTCCGCAGGGGGCTGTACATGCTTACTTTCTCCATCCATACTCAAGGCGTGGCAATCAGCCCTCACACCGGCGGAAGAGACAATGTTAGACTTGGGGGGGGGGGGGAGTGTGAGGACCCTTGCTGTCACACACCCGTTTTTCTACAGGCGGGGGGAGGGGGAGGGGTGGGCGGGGGTAGGTCAGATGAGGCGGGAGGGACAGGTGGACATGAAGGCTAACGGGATAACAGACATTTGTGCAACGTATAATTCCTTCTTCTTTCTTTGCTATACCCATTCCTTACTTTTAACCCCTTCCCGCTCACTCAAACCCCTGGGGGGGGGCACTCAGGTTTCACAACGGAACAAGGACCGGCCTCTTGGAATCAGGTCAGGAAAAAGACAGAAGCACCAGCGGAAACAAAAAACCCCCATGACAGATCAAACAACAGTCAGCCTAGCCACGAACCTAAAGGTGGTATCCATGAACGTTAAAGGCCTGAACCATCCAATCAAACGCAGGAAAATACTAGAACACCTGGCAAAACTTAGAGGGGACATATACACGCTACAAGAGACCAAACTCTCAGAGGAAGAAGCTAAACTACTCAAGGCAAGATGGATAGGAGACATCCTATGCTCGCCAGCAAAGGGGAAGAAACGAGGTGTAATAACTATCCTAAGCAAGAAAGCCAATCTCACCATCCAAAAGACAAACACGGATGAAGACGGTCGCCTGCTGATAGCAAGCGTCCAGAGAGGAACTGATCGACTACACGTGGCGAACATTTATGGACCAAACTCTGAAGACAAAGAGTTCTGGCAAATGGTGGATAGCAAGCTCAGCGACCTACCGCAGGAAGACCTTCTGATCGCAGCAGGTGACATGAACAAGACGATGGACCAGGCTACGGATAGACACCCGAGCAGGCCAAACCACAACTCCCCAAGTAGCAATACCCTCAAAGACCTATGCATCAAGCACCACCTAGCAGACCCATGGAGGCTACAGCACCCTGCAGCGCGTGAATACACCTTCTACTCGCACCCGCACAATTCTTACAGCAGGATCGATTATATATTGATGTCCAACAACCACACACATCTAATCGACAACACGGAGATAGCCCCAATAACCATCTCTGATCACGCGCATATATCTCTCGCCCTGAATGGCAAACACAACGACAGCCTGACGAGAAGATGGAGACTGAACGATGACATCCTACAGAACAAAGAGAATGTAAAAGAAATAGAGGAGGCACTAAAGGACTACCTTGAAGACAACGACAACGGCGAGGTAGGGAAAAGCACCATCTGGGACGCACTCAAAGCGACACTAAGAGGCAAACTGATAAACATCAAATCAAGAATGAACAGAAGCAGGAACAAGAAAATCTCAGAGATAGAAGGCAAAATAGCAGCACTCGAAAGAGGCCACTGCGCAAACATAACAGACAAGAACACACTTACCACGCTCACAAAAAAAAATACGAACTGAACAGAATCCTGAGCGAACGAGCAGGTTCATGGCTAACAAAATTCAAATCTGTGAATCTGTGCAGGGCCAACAAAGCAGGGAAACAGCTGGCGTCCTACCTCAAAGCGAAGCAAAGGCAACACACAATAGCAGCAATAACAGATAAAACAAACAAATCGCAAACAACAAACAAAGGAATACTAGAGGTCTTCAGGCAGTTCTACCAAGAACTATATTCCGAGGATAAGAACCTGAGCAGAGACGGAGGCTGCGCTCTCCTAAAAGACATCAACCTGCCGGAACTCAAAGAGGAGGAGAGAACACCCCTAGAAGCAGACATAACGGAAGAAGAGATTGAAGCGGCAATCAGCCAACTAAAACGGAACAAAGCGCCAGGACCGGACGGATACTCCACCGTATTCTACAAAACCTTCTGCCAAAAAATCAAAAAAATACTATCGGAAACATACTCCGCCTGCATACACAACGGCGAGATGACAAACACCATGCGGGAGGCCAACATTACAATAATACCCAAGGAAGGGAAAGACCCTCAATACCCGCAAAACTACAGACCCATCTCGCTCATAAATGTCGACTGCAAAATCTATGCGAAAGTGCTGGCAAACAGATTGAACAGAGTCCTACCGGACATCATCCACAACTCACAAGTGGGATACATCAAACACAGACTTTCGCAAGATAACACAAGGCTGCTATGCCACCTAATCAACCACACAACACAAAGCAATGAGCAAGCAGTCATGATAGCACTGGATGCGGAGAAGGCTTTTGACAGGGTCTCGTGGCCCTTCCTCAGGAACTGCATGGCAAAGTTCGGCTTAGGGGAAAAATACATAGCAATGGTGATGGCCCTATACAAAAAACCCAGAGCAAAAATAGTGGTGAATGGAAGCACATCTGAAACGCTCTTATTAGGAAGAGGAACTAGGCAAGGATGCCCACTGTCACCGGGCCTCTTCCTACTGGCACTTGAACCACTACTAGCAAAAATAAGAGACAATGAGGAAATCACCGGTGTTAAGATCAGAGAGAAAACAGTGAAACTGGCAGCATACGCAGACGACATCCTCATCACAACCACAAACCCATCAACGTCGATCACAGCACTCATGGACACAATAGGAGAATATGCAGAGGCATCCGGGTACAAACTCAACAAGGACAAATCGGAATGCAAACCAATGAACATCCATACCACAAGATCAGTACTCGGGGACTCAGGCCTAGCCTGGCAAACAAAACCACTCAAGTACCTAGGACTACAGTTTGGAAGAGACCTAACATCCACAATACAACACAACGAGGACTCATTGCTAAAAAAGTAAAAGAAAGACTAGAGCTGTGGTCGCCAAAATACATCAGCTGGTGGGGAAGGATAGAGACGATAAAAATGATGATAACACCTGCAATAAACTACACGCTAAACATGCTACCGATCCCAATGACAGAGAGCTTCCACAAAAGACTGGACAGCATGATTAACACTTTCCTATGGAGAAACAAAAGACCAAGAATCGGCCTACCCAAACTGAGACTAGCGAAAGAACTCAGAGGCCTCAACCTGGCAAACTTTAAAATCTACCAAACAGCATGCCTGGCGAAACAAGGGATGGCATGGATCGACGAAACGCAACAGTATAAGCCAGTCTGGCTAGAGCTGGAGAAAGATCTCCTGGGAGGCCTGCACCCGACAGCAATACTAACGGCAAACAAACACCCCCTAGGGTCGAACATAATACTGAAACACACCAGAGAAGCGCTGATGAAAATAGACAGGCGAATGATACAGAAGCTGAGAGGTACAACATGGGAATCCATCTGGTTCAATACAAAAATAACATATCAAGGGGCAACAATGAACAATGACACATGGATCAAGAAAGGAATCAGCCTCCCCAAACAGAAGGAAACTAAGGGGAAACAGCTGACCTTTTCAAACATACAACAACTATATGACCTCCCCAACAGAGAGCTATACACCTTTCTAAAGATCAGAACTGCTATAACTAGAGCTAACCTATACAGAGGGGAGCCAGGCATCGTCAAATATGTGGGAACCCTAAACTCGGCAGGCCACCAAACTGCGAAGATCTATAAACTACTAAGCCCCACCACCCTGTCGCTAAACAAGAAAACGACAAACTCATGGGAGACACTTCTAGGCAGACAGTTAAACGGAAAAGAACAGGCACAAATGTGGTGCACAGCTACAAAAAACAAAATAACCCCACAGTTGGCGCAAACGAAAATACTGGCTCCTCCACAGAGCCTACTGGACCCCCTCCAGGCTCCATAAAGTCGGCATTGCAGAATCAAGTGAATGCTGGAATTGTCAGAAGGAGGAGGGCACCCTCGAACATCTCATCTTTGGATGCGTGAAAGTCAAGAAGCTCTGGGCCCAGATAAAAGCATTCATAAACGACATGCTCAAAACAGACTTAACAATCAGCTATGCTAGCTTGGCGACAGGGCATTTAACAACGAACCTAAACAACAGAGAAGAGAGAGACCTACTAGACCTGCTGCTCACAGCGGCCCTAAAGATAATCCTAACGAACGCACAAGTTACTACTTGTGTAACGATATATCTGTAAGAGACATTAGTTAGTGATAGATTCCTTACCTTAGAATATCCCCAGGCGTCAGACTGGATCCGGAAACTTTTGCGTAGCAATACCCCTGCGCGCTGGTAGGCGTCGTCTGCGGCTCCGCGTCCGTCGTCGGCGTCGTGAGCGCCGGGATGACGTCGTCGGAGTACTTAGACGGCGCCCATGCGCGCTGACGTCAGTTCTGATAACACAGCTTTTCCGCGCCAGATACGCAGAGCCATGATAGAACTAACACTGGTGCAATGAAACTAGGGCCCTGAAAGGGGATGACCTTAACCCTAGATATCGGTTCGCAGAACGGGGAGGATGGGTGGGCGGTAAGGAATCTATCACTAACTAATGTCTCTTACAGATATATCGTTACACAAGTAGTAACTTGTGCATCTGAAAGAGACACGTTAGTGATAGATTCCTTACCTTAGAATAGATACCCCAGCAATACCAACCCCGGTGGTGGGTCTGCGAACCAATATCACACCAGAAAGTCCTGGAGGACGGAACGGCCAAAGAAGCCATCCCTCCGGACTTGACTGTCCAGGCAGTAGTGTCTTGCGAACGTGTGCAGCGAGGCCCACGTGGCTGCCTGACAGATGTCCTGCAGGGGGACACCGCGGCCCAGGGCAGTTGTCGTTGCCGTGGCCAGAGTGGAGTGAGCCCGCAATCCAGCCGGGGGCTCCTTCCTCGCCATGGAGTAACATGCTTGAATACACAAGATGATCCACCTAGAGATGGTCCTCTTGTGCACAGCCTTTCCCTTCTTCGCGCCCACGTAACCAACGAAGAGTTGGTCATCCACCCGGAATTGGCGTGTGCGATCTAGGTAGTAGGAGAGCGCACGTTTTGGATCCAGACGGTGGAGCCTCTCCTCCTCTTTCGAGGGATGCGGAGGCGGAAAGAAGGTGGGCAAAGTGATGGACTGCCCGATGTGGAGGCCGTGACAACCTTGGGCAGAAAGGAAGGTCGTGTACGTAACACCACCTTATCAGGATGAACAGACAGGAAAGGTGGAGAAGAAGAAAGAGCCTGGAGCTCACTCACCCTCCTGGCAGAGGTGATGGCAACCAGGAAGGCCGTCTTTAGAGTAAGGAGATGAAGAGGGCAGTTATGAAGCGGCTCAAAGGGAGCACACATCAGATAGGTGAGAACCAGATTCAAGTCCCACTGGGGCATCACGAAGGGAACAGGAGGGAACATGTGCGTGATGCCCTTCAGAAATCTACTCACAATAGGGGACTTGAATAAAGAAGGCTGATCTGGTAGCCTCAAGAAGGCTGATAGAGCAGAAAGGTACCCTTTAAGAGTGCCCAGAGCAGAGCCCTGCTGGGCAAGGGAAAGAAGAAAGAGCAGCACTTCCGAAAGGGGTGCAGAGAGAGGATCCACAGCCTTTGCTGTGCACCATGCCACAAATCTGTTCCACCGGCAGGCGTATACCGACTTTGTGGAGGGACGCCTGGCTGCCAGAATGATATCACAGACTTCGGGAGGCAAGTCAAATGGCCTCAACTGCCGCCGCTCAATCTCCAAGCTTGTAGGTGGAGACTGGACAGGTTCGGGTGCAGGACCGTCCCCTGCTGCTGCGACAGAAGGTCCTCCCGAAGAGGCAGACGAATCGGGGGATCGACTGACATGCTGAGTAGCTCGGGATACCAGTATCTTCGTGCCCAGTCCGGAGCCACAAGGACGACCTGGGCCCGGTCGCGCCTGATCTTCTTCAGCACTCTGGGCAGAAGTGGTATAGGCGGAAAGGCGTACAACAGACCGCAGCTCCACTCGCGACGAAAAGCGTCTCCGAGCGAGTGCCGCCTTGGAAACTCCAACGCGCAGAACTGCTGACATTGCGCGTTCTCTTCTGTTGCGAATAGATCTAACCAAGGCTCTCCCCACTGTCGAAAGAGACCTTGCGCCACGTCCGAGTTCAGACGCCATTCGTGATCCATCATGCACCGGCGGCTGAGTTCGTCCGCCCTGGCATTCAGAGAGCCTGCCAGGTGTTGAACCACCAGGGTCACGCCCTGATGTTCCAGCCTCCTGGCAGAGGGTCCACGACCCCACACCGCCCTGTTTGTTGCAGTACCACATGGCGGTGGTGTTGTCGGTGAACACTTGCACTACGCTCCCCTTGACAGAGGGGAGGAATGCCTTCAGTGCAAGACGAATCGCCCGCAGCTCCAGAAGGTTGATGTGGAGCTGGGACTCCGCCGGAGACCAGAGGCCTCTGATCTCCGCCTCTCCCATGTGGCCTCCCCAGCCCTGGAGGGACGCGTCCGTCACAACTACGTGCTCCGGCTGGGGTAGGGAGAGGGGTCTGCCACTGACCCAGTCGCGGTCCGTGAGCCACCACTGCAGTTGCCTCGCAGTGCCCTCTGAGATCAGGACATGATCGGACAGGTTGCCCTGATGCTGGGCCCACTGAAACTTCAGGTCCCACTGCAGAGCCCGCATCCGCCACCTGGCGTGACGCACAGAAGGATGCAGGAGGCCATCAGCCCCAGAAGCCGCAGCGTCAACCTGACCGAGACCCGGGATAACGGCCTGAAGACAGGAATCAGAGCCTGAATATCCCGAACCCGCTGTTCGGGTGGGTAAACCCGAAACTGCGCCGAGTCGAGAACCGCTCCGATGAAGAGGAGCTTTTGAGAGGGACACAGGTGTGACTTCGGCACATTGATGGAGAACCCCAGCAAGTGCAGGAGGTCGGCCGTAGTCTGGAGGTGGCTGACGACTGACTGGGGCGAGCCCGCCTTCAACAACCAGTCGTCGAGGTAGGGGAAGACTGATACCCCCTGCCTGCGCAGATGGGCTGCGACCACCGCCATCACCTTCGTGAACACCCGTGGGGCGCTGGCAAGGCCGAAGGGGAGCACGGTAAACTGAAAGTGCTCTTGGCCTACCATGAACCGTAGGTAACGCCGGTGGGCCGGCAGGACGGGGATGTGGAAATAAGCGTCCTGCAAGTCCAACGCTACCATCCAGTCTCCCGGGTCCAGGGCAGCCAGGACCTGAGCCAAAGTGAGCATCTTGAACTTCTCCGTCCGGAGGAAGCCGTTGACGTTCCGCAGATCCAAGATAGGGCGTAGGCCCCCTTTGCCCTTCTTGGGTACCAGAAAGTAGTGGGAGTAACAACCACGTCCTACTTCTGGCCCAGGAACGCGCTCGATGGCCCTCTTGGCCAAGAGGGCCGAAACCTCCTCTTGCAGAAGTTGCAAGTGATCCCCCGACACACGGTGGTATTGAGGTGGCATGGATGGAGGGGAAGACTCGAAGGGGAGGGAGAAACCCCTTCGGACAATTTGCAGCACCCACCTGTCCGAAGTGACTGCATGCCAGTGGGAGAGGTGATGGCGAACCCTGCCTCCCACAGGCGTCACATGGGCCTGAAAACTCGGACTAGGAAGGTTTTGAGGCGGGGGCTGCTGAGGGAGGTGTGGACTGGCCTCGCCGCTGGCCCCGACCACCGCCACGGCGGTTCCCACGTCCGCCACCGCGTTGCTGAACATTCTGCGGCACGTGGCTGACGGTCCGTGGTGGGGCGCCCCTTCCGTGGCCACGAAAGGAGCGAAAGGCACCCGATTGCTGGCGTGGGGCCGTAAGGCCCAAGGACTTGGCCGTGGCCCTGGAGTCCTTGAAACGTTCCAGCGCATGGTCTGCCTTGTCGCCGAAGAGGCGACGGCCATCAAACGGCATGTCCAGGAGGGTGGCCTGGACATCGGCCGAGAAGTTGGCGGACCTCAACCAGGCGTGGCGTCGAACCGCCACCGTCGTTGCCATCGCCCTGCCCAGTGAGTCCGTGGTATCCAGCCCACACCGGATAGAAAAGCGTGCCGCATCTCGGCCGTCCGCAAGGGTTTGGCTGAGTTTAGCCCTGACCTCCTCAGGGCATTGTGGCAGCACCTCCGCAACCGTGTCCCACAGAGTGTGGGTGTAGCGGCCCAAGAGACAGTTGGTGTTCACAGACCGTAGCCCTAGGCTCACAGATGAGAAGACCTTCTTCCCGAACTGCTCATATCTCTTGGATTCCCTGTTGGGCGGGGCCGACGGGAATGCGGTTTGGGAGTTAGAGGCCTGGATGACCAGGCTCTCGGGGGTGGGATGGGTGGACAAAAAGCATGGGTCGCCCGGTGCCGGGCGGTAGCGTCTTGCCACGTTCCTGTCCACAGGGGGGCCTGTGGCGGGCTTGGACCAAGTGCCCAGCAGAACGTCACACAAGGCCTCATTGAACGGCAGGAGGGGCTCCGCGGAGCCGGACTGCTGTTTGAGGACCTCAGTGAGGAGATTAGTCCTCACGGCCGCGACGGGGAGCTGAAGGTTTAAGGCCTTAGCTGCCTTCGTCAACACTAAGCTGTAAGCAGAACCCGCCTCCGAAGCCACAGTCGGGGGCGACGTAAATACAGTGTCTGGCGAGGTGTCAATACCACTGGCCTCCCCAAGCTCATATGTCCAGTCCTGATGCGACTGGCAATCACGTGCCAGAGGGTCCTCGGACCCCTCCCATTGCTCCTCGTCACCTGGCTCCTGGAGACCAGGATTAACAGCCAGGGCCTCCTCGTGGAGATAGAAGTCTCCAAAGGCCGACGGAATCGGCGCCCAGCGGCGCCCCTCCGACTCCTGAGTAGGACCGTAGGAAACATTGGGGTCGGCAACCACATCGGCTGCCGGGGACGACACCTGAAGGGACGGCGCCGGCGAGGTCGTAAGGTCGACCGGCGAGGTCCCGGATCCGGAGCCGGATCCAGCGAGGTCGTGCGGCGCCGGGACCGAAGTCGCCAGCGGCGCCGGGCCCGAAGCACCCGACGTCGTCGGGGCCGAAGCGCCCGACCCGGAAGGACCTCCAGACGGAGCCGATCGGCCCGAAGGCGCCACGGGAACCGACTGAGGAGGGAGGGCCCTCATGGCCATGAGGTACCTCTCGACCTCCTCCTGCGACGCGCCGTGCCCAGGGACCCGAAGGTGTGGGGCAGGCGGCGACGCTTGCGACTCCCGCGGAGGCGCGTGGGCGGTGTCGCCCGAGTCCCCGGCCGCATCGAGCGAGCGTCGGGGCGGGTCGGAGGACCGATGGTGTCGCTCCGACCTCTCATGCCTCTTACCTGAGGACTTGGAACCAGATGATCGGTGTCCACTTCCGGAACGTCGATGACTCCGACCTCGCGACCTGTCCCTCGACCTCCCGTGGGACTGGGACCGGGACCTGGAGCGGCGCGGGGCCGAGTGCCTCAGCTCGAGACGCTTGCGGGACCGCTCCCGCCTAGCCTTCGACATCAGGGCCCGGCAGTCGACGCAGGTTCGATCGTCGTGGTCGAGGCCTAAGCACTTCAGGCACCGGCGATGGGGGTCCGTGACCGACATGAGTCGGCCGCACTTCGAACAAGGCTTGAACCCGGGCATCCCTGGCACCGATAGTCGAGACAGTCGACTAAGAGAAGATCAAAAAGGATCAAAAAACTTTTCAGTCAAAAAGTGACTGGGGGTAGAGCTTCTTCCGGATTTGCGCTAGCTGGCGCGGAAAAAAGAAGAACTGACGTCAGCGCGCATGGGCGCCGTCTAAGTACTCCGACGACGTCATCCCGGCGCTCACGACGCCGACGACGGACGCGGAGCCGCAGACGACGCCTACCAGCGCGCAGGGGTATTGCTACGCAAAAGTTTCCGGATCCAGTCTGACGCCTGGGGATATTCTAAGGTAAGGAATCTGTCACTAACGTGTCTCTTTCAGATTGGAAGAATACGGCGAAAGCAAACTTCAAAACATGGATCAACTGGGTCACCTTCCTAAGAGGAGCAGACAACATTACAGGCAACTTCTCGATAGAACATACCCCCAAGGAGCTCATGTGGGAACCACTCGACGAACACTTAAAGACAACACAATGACCGCCCCCCCCCCTCTTTCTTTTCTTTTTTCTCTCCTTCGACAAGCCAAGAAATATAGATAACACAAATGTACTGTATACAACTGCCAATGTATATGCCACTTATATTTTTCAATAAAAACTTTATAAAATAAAAAAAAACGTAGAAAATATTTCACTCGGGCATAATGGAATGAGTTTTGACTGAAGCTGCAATTTCCTTAAATTTCAATTAGCGCACAGTTTGAAACACACGGAGGAGAGCTGATAAGGTTTCCCAACTATCGCACTTATCCTCAAACGTGTTCACTCACTAAAGTCTGTTATTTAAAAACACATCAGGCGATCAACCTGAAACAATCACTTTTCTTTTAGATATCCCATAAATCCTTTGACGATATGACTGTGAATTCACTGTGTGGCCTTTACTTGACACACTTAGTTTCCCTCAAGAACAACACAGCGCGATACAGCGCAATGGCTGATTGTTTTTTAAATTCAAATTTCCAGTATCCTTAAAATCTTTAAGTTACTGTTACTGATAGTCCTACGCTTAATCCCATCAATCAAATGAAATTATACAGGCCTGTTTTTCTTTTTCTTGCTGCTTGGGATATACTCCTCATGAGAATGTATTCTTCTCACTTCTTCAATTGAAGGCAGGACTTCTTTATGCGTGGCTTCTTTGCTGTGGCTTAATCGTCGCCACATTGTAATGAAGTAGAGTGTAATAAGACTCAGCAAAGAGAGATACTTCATGTTATATATTTATTAGCCACAGCTTCAGCAGTCCCAGAGTAACTGTCTAGCATGGAATCTCTTAACTAGAAACCCACACAGGACATCCACATTCCAATGAGATAATGTTATGATGCAAAGCAAAGGACCCAAGATCACCACACGCTGGTGTGTTACAGAGCTGAAAAGCCATAACAGAATACTTCTAGAACAGTGGCAGCCCATCGTTCTCGCTCTACACAGTATGTGTGATTGGTGTGTTCTGTTCAGAATCAGTTGTGTACTGTACTGAGTGAGTCGCGCCGTCTACGCAGCTGTCCCGGGACAGACGGCACCTGACCGGGCCACGCCCACTTGCCTGGTGGTGATTGACAGGTCCAGGAGACAACAAGCAGTGAGCGCAGCAATAGTGCGCATGTTCGGTTTTGGACATAGTCATTTTTAGACCAGCCCAAACATGCACACTACTGCTAGCCTGTGCCTTCCCCTTAGGAGAGCGAGGGACTGAGAGTTGATTGCTTCATGAACGCAGCAGCCCCGGCCCCCCAGTCTCCTAATGGGCGGGGGGCATCTCTGCCCACTAGCCTATCCTGGCGCTGCTAAGGTAATGCAGCATCAGGAACACCTTCATGATTGGTTAAGTTTATTGGCTTTTGCTTTTGCTTTTCACTTCCGAGTTACCTGGAGGCTCCGTGGTTTGCAACATTGGATGGTGGGCCCGGTGTCCCGCATCTCTTGCCTGCGCACCAAGGGTCGGGTAAGTACTTTTTTATTTTATGTATTTAAAGAACGTACGTTTTCCTACTCTAAATGCTGCTGTTTCATGTAAAGTAGTGAGTCGTATTTATTTTTATCCACGCTCTCCATGACCTCTTTGCACGTCATCAGCATAAGTAGGCTGCTTGCTTGCTGCATCAAGCTCAGGGCTTGTCTACAGGCAGTTTTGCAAAGGTTTTGCGTTTCGGGCTGTTGCTGGGCACATCGGTCTTGGGGCTGCTGCACCCCTCCCTTACTCTGTGGCTGAAGCTTACTGGGTCCCCACACTCATTATGGAACACACCATTCAAGGGGCCCCTCCCATATGAGTCACCCCACTCATCCAGGACCACAGCAAAGATTTACTATGGCACATTAAAAGATGTTAGAGCAGGCGAGGGTCAGAGGTCAGCGCCACTACACATTAATCTGTGTTCCTCTTCCATATCTTAGGCACTCTCGCCCCGTCCCCCCAGAGCAATATCAAACCTAATGTGGAGCCCAGGGCTCAGGTGGGGGGTGGGGGTGGGGGTGGGGAGGCTGCTGGACCGGCTCTGGTCCCGGCTCGAGACTTCTAATAAAGATGCCTGAAGGTTGTTACCAGCTGTGTTACTGAACTCTGACCTCGCCGAGAGATGTAATGTCTTTGTGACGTGTTTTAATCAATATTCTGCTCTTTAAGCAGTGTGTATGCTGGCAATTCTGACAGTGGGGTGCAGAGTTGAGAGATCGGGTAGGGACTGGGAGGGCATGCTTGGGACCCTCTACTGTCCCAATGGACCCTCTGTTTGTTCACAGACACCATGAAAAATGTGTCACTTACCTTTCTGTCTTCTGAGAAGCGCTGCAAGTCCCTTTGTTCCGCCTGTACAGCCTCATGCATCTTACTGTTGACCCCTTAAACCTTTGGCACTGGCCCTTGGATTCTCTTGAAGGGGTCTTGACATTGTCTATCAATCTGCAACATTCAGGTAGGGCCCCTGCAGCCTGATGGGTCCCTTGCTTGTAGCCTCCCAAATGAATATTGCTAGGCACTCAAGGTCCTCGGTGCCAGGCACTCGGCCATCTGTTGATCGAACTTAAACCAACGTGGGGCCCCTACCCCACCCACAGACACCTTAATGTATCTGTTCCTGAACCTGTTGACTCTTTTTATGCCGTCCATAGGGTTCCTGACACTATTTGCGGAGTCTCTTGACTGCACGAGTAGGGGTCTTATCATGTAGGACTATAATGGTGGGATGCATGTTGTTTCGTAGAATTGTACTTCAGTGACCACTTTACCATGCTTATATGATTGAAATTGTACAATTTACATTGCACTTTTGCACTCGTGTCCCAAGCCAGTTGACATGCGTGCCCCCACAAAGGTATTTGGAGATATGCCACAATAAGAGCAATATAACATGTACAGTGAATTTTACTATCATCTATTGGTGGAAAGACAAATGTGTCTTCTTCTTTTGTAGAATGCAGTAGGGTTTTACGATTTGAAAGTCAATGATAATTTTGTTATTCTACCTTTTCAACCTCCATTATCTTTGTTATAAGTCGTATTTTTTTACTCGTTTTTCTGATTAAATATGTTTTCTGTGTCTGTGATTGTTTCTCAGTTTCCTACCAGCTCCTCTTAAGGTCCTCTTCCTCTGTGGTTATGCTGATCATTTCTGCTTCGGTAGATGTTTTAAATAATTGGATGCATAAAATGTGTTGCTCAGAAAAACCGGCTTCAGGAAGAAGCTAAAAACACATCTCTACACACGATAACTCTAGCTGACTCTGCGGCCTGCCTGTATGAGTTTTGTCTGTCTTAGCGCAGGGACACGCTAGTTGAGCGTAACCGCGCGCTTTATAAAACTCCCTTATTATTTATTATTATTAAAAGTGTTCGGGTGTTTGTGTCTTCCCGATTTTTGACCCCTCAGAGAAATACAAGCCATATGGCACGCATCACGTGATCGAAAGTCGATTACCACCATGGTCTAATCGTTGACTAGAATTCAGTGGACGGTGGAGTGTGCAACATCATCCTTTCGCTTCCATTTTTCCATAAACATGTGCAAGTTATCTTCTCTGACCCTTCCAAAATAGTTTTGATTTCCATATCTATTGCACTGGAAAAGTAGGGATTGACCACTATTTCAATGAAACCTTATTCTCATGTCAGTTTTAAAAGGTTGACAGTGTCGTAATAATTTCCAGAAAACGTAACCAGTTCAACCAAAGTCATTTGTGACCTGGAGGGCAGGGTGAATGGGGCAGCAAAGTGAGATTTACTGTCCAATTTTGTCGTGAGGTATGGGCAGGAGTTCGTCACTAACATTGTCCAGAGCGGTACCTCACCTTTGTCATAACGTCTTCCCTAGATTTTAGTTATTAATGTTGAGCATTAATTCTATTCAACAATTGCTAGAGAGCTGCACAGTTCATTCACTGACTTTCTACTGACTGCTCCCTTGACTCTTGATTTATAAGCTATACTTACGATCAAGATGACATTTGTATCTCTGGGGAAAATCACACATAATATTGAGCAAAAAAGGCGAGAGGGGTATGGCCCCCACGTCTCTTAGTATAACTCTCTGGTAAACCCAATGACTCCTGTTTCGAAACAACCGTAGTGGTATGAAGGGCGCAATCTTGAGGTGAGCTGCAGGTATGGAAGTATAGTTCGCAGTCCCGGAGTCTGACTCCCGGGCTGAAGTGTTCCTTCCTGGCGCAATCTTGAAGTGTGTAGTACTGAGGTAAGTGTTCAGTGCATTGTGCTCACTCCTAGGATGACAAGCCGTTGCTGGGCTAAAGTTTTATTTGTTCGCTAAAATGAGCAACTGTGAAGTGAAGATACAATCCTTCCTCCAAAGTGCGATGGGGCACAAGCCACGAGCTGAAGTGTACAGCTGAGTGGGTGTAGTGTGCAGTTACGAGATAAAGTGCGCAGTCCCTGCTTAAGGTCCTAAGTCCTGAGGTGAAGAACAAGTCCAGGGCAGCTGTGGGGGGTGAAGTAGACAGGAGTAGACTCGAGAGCAGTCGTGAAGCATGCGGTCACTGGGTGGACTGTGCAGCTAGGTTGTGATGTGCACACTCCTTGACTGAAGTGTGGTGAAGCGCAACTCCCGGACTGAAGTGAGCACTTGTGAGGGTGCAGTGCACAGTTCCTGGATGAATTGGTTTATTAGCTTGATTGAAGTAATGGTGTAATCAGTGGCCAGTCCTCTGATGTATGGCATTAAAACTGGCCCTGTGTACATGCCCCTAAGTCTACACTGATGCCAAAAACATGGATTGACTTGCAAACAATGAGTGTTAAAAACGTCGAGGGAATACATTTCAGCGATTTAGTTTCTCTCTTATTTTACATGTTTACTTGATCTAGCATTCTCCATGAGTTGGCTATTTTATAATGTTGTTGTTTATCTGTATTTTTTCTGCGCATACTTTGAGGCTTGAGCCATGCCAGGTGTTTATGAGGGGCTTTGATTGAGCACGAAGGCGCTAAGGCTAAAGACAAACAACGTGCCTGTCAGTGTGCTGGCCTCTCTGCAGAGCACACAAAACAATATTTGTGTATTCCATTTGCAACTCAAATTCTGTGGAAATGTGTGTGAAGGTGGTACACTGATGTCAAAATCTATGCAAGGCAAAAGTAAGAGAAATTAAATTGCTCATATTTGAGGGAGTGCTGTGCGTGTTGGGGGCGGTGAAGTGACAGAGATGTGAGGAAGGGCAGAGAAAAGAGCATGCTGAAGAGGAAGAGGAAAGAGAGGGGTGTTGAAGATGGACAAGAAATGGAGAGAAAAAGAGGATATATATCTAACACAAAGCACACATAATTGAAGACCAAAACTCTTTCCACAGGCCTCAATGCTATTTAATTCACAGACTCACAATTTCTGAATTTAAACATTTCCATTGTTAATTATTTATGAGAAATCATTGTTGTTACTCATTTATCCTAAACAGCTAACACCGAGTGACAAAGCCAATCATACTGACAGGCTTTTGGCGTATGTCAGTTGCTGTGCCATTTATCTGGATAAAATTACATCTCAGAGAGAAACCAAAATACCTGTCGGATGGCACACTATGGGAATCACCGAAATGTATTTGCATGTTTCTTTATAGGGAGCACCCACTTTTTTCATCTCACTTAAAGACCTGTCTGCACATATTTCTATATGACTGGTTACAGTCAGCAGCTGTGGTGCTTCTCGAAGTCTGGTTAGAGCATATTTTTCCAAAGTTAATGCTGCATGCAGTGCAAGACACTGGGCAAGCATACATTTTTAAAGGGCTAAAGTTAAGATGCAGAACAATTTACATACTACAATAACTGTTGAACAAATGAATGCAAGAAGATACGAGGCAGTTTTTAATGTGTTTAATATTTCAAGACTATACGTTCACACTGCTTAATAAGCCTTGCTTTATCGCTGTATTCATTTGCTTTAAAATGCACTATTTGCCAATCTTTTTTAAATTTCTTTCTCAGGAGAGGGACTCTCCCTAGACCACAGGTTTGTCCATTGAACTTGTTCACATCGCTAACTAGTGTTTTCTATTGGAAAGGGTAGAGCCAAAGCAGTCTTGCTTAGTAACCTAGACCTCTTCAGAAGTCAGACTTGCTTGGCAACCCAGAAATTCTCTGAAATAATGTATGAGTTTTCTTTTATGAATGCCTAGAAGAACTGAATTTTTAGTCCATTTATCACAGAATTAGTGCTGAAAATCGCACCAAAAAGATGCCAATTTTTTAAAAATGTCTGCACAGGGGGAGAACCCCCCCGAACTCCCCTTATTCCCGTTGAGCTTGCTCGCTTCGCTCGCCCGCATGCATTGATTCGTTCTGCATATGCCCCCACCACTTTCAAATTCCACCAGCCACCACAGTTGTAGAATCAGTATTTCATACAAAATATGATCTTACATTCGTCTTCATCTTGGACTCTTAATATGCCCCACATAGGTACAGTTTTGTATAAATGGCTGCCTGTTGAACTAGGTGCAGGAGTACTGTTATCAAGGGTAATGGGTACCTGGTCATATGATATTTTTGTTCAAGGTTCTCTTTGCACAGGTTATGAATTCTCCATTCTTTTTAGGCACAGAAAGAGAGGTGAGTATACCGAAGGTGTCAATCGTCAGATAAATGCTTTATCGGGAGCTTGTCAAGATGTTCTTGAAAATGTTCATTTTTTTCTTGGTTAAGGTGTATATTCGACTCCATGGTAAGATTGCCTCTGTTTGCAGACTACCTGGCGGTCAAAACTCTAGTGTTAGGGCAGGGCACTAGCTATTATGTTGCTGAACACATCTTGAAAATCACAGTATTTAAGTGGTTGACAATCCTCAAGAGTGGTTTCCACCACTATACAAGACAGCAGGATAACTAACCGCAGAGGTTCCACATCGATAAGCTACAAGCATTATGTGTCCTTGGTCATTCTTCTCCTCATGAGAACTCATCTCCATGGTTTTTCTTGGCTGCTCCATCATCTCATATCTTACTATCTATCAAAACAAAACTCATATATGCTAACAAGACTTTGTCCACACCTGCAGTGGAAACAAAAAATGCAATGAAACATTCCACAGTGAAGGAAGGTTAAGCATAACCAGAATCGCTAGCATGAAACTGTATATGAAATGAATCTAAAATATGCGTAAGGCCTGAAAAATACTAGCTAAAGGGATGGAGATATTGCTTCGAAGGCTGCGAACTGCGGACTGATCAAGCAGAATCAGGATAGCCGCGTCTCCCTGGTCCACCTGGCAGCAATAGAATCTTCCGCAGCAATCAGTGCCGATTCAGTGCTGTCGCCATCCCGGAACCCATTCTGAGATGGGTCCACAAGATCATTAGCAGTAAGGAACTGAGCTAATTTTGGATTAATACACTTCTCAAGAATGTTTGCTGGAGTAGGCAAAAGAGAAATTGGGCATAGGTTTTTTAAGTCTCCAGGATCACCATTCCTTTCTTTTTAAGGGGATAACAATTGGCTCTTTCCAGCACTGGGAGAACACATCTGACTCAAGAACCTAATTAAAAACCTTCTCCAAGCAGGCTGCAATTACGTCTGGCACAAGTTGCAACTCTCTGGGAGGACAAGGGTCATCTGGAGATCCAGATATCATGTGTGAAAGAAGAGTTTTTATTTTCAGGGAGGAAATAAGGGAAAACGTGGACAGAGTATCCTTAGGGGTCTGATTTGTGGAGTCGCATTCCATTCGCAAGAGAGCTTGCGTGTCGTACATACTGTTAAATTATAAGTAGCAATGCTGTGGCAAAAACGTTGAGAGTTCTCTTACACCTATTGAACTGCCGGAGACGCGAAATCTTTTACTACCTTAAGAAGTTAATTAGGGATATTAGTGGCAGAACTTATTTTATTTATGAAATACTCCGATGTTGCAGATTTGATGGCATTTTTATACTTCTGCATCATTCCTTTATGTTTGATTTTCTCTTCTAAATTAAGTATCATCCTCCACCTTCTTTCTTGTCTCCACCATTGGAGGTCTTTGAGTTTCTCAGAGAACCACAGGGCCGAGACTTTCAATCTGGTATTAGTCAAATTTTTAATGGGAGTCACCAGATCGATGGCTGTCTTCACCCATTTATTAAAGTCCTTTGCTGTTGGTGCCTGGCAGCTGTTTCCTACTACCTGGGTCATACTAAAGGCTGATTCCAAATCATGACTGGAGATTTATCTCCACTTTCACAAGGTGGTCTGTCCAACTCAGAGGAAGACAATCTTCTACCACCAGAGACGAATGATTAATGAAAATACCATCCAGCGTGTGACCAGTTACATGGGTAGAGGAGTCAACCAATTGCAAATAAATCCAAAGATTTTCATAAGCTGTAAAAATGTATTAGTGTCATTGCAGTCTTTATCTTCCAGATAGAAGTTAAAATCCCCTAAAATAGTCAAATTGGGGCATGAAATATAAGGTTCCAAAACTTGGTACCAATTCTTAATAAACTGTATTCTCGATCCTGGTGGGCGGGCGATAAACATGTGACCCAAACTAGAATGATATATGGTTCTTTTGAATTCTGAATAGCGTCACCTCACACCCATCAAGTGAAGTGGCTAATCCGCCTCCTCTTCGAGAGGAACGGTCTAACTTGACAATGGATACCCTAAAGGGACAGCTGCCACTAAGTTAGTTCCTGAGTCTTCCTCGCCCAAGTTTCTGTGATAAAAAAACACTAATTGTGAGCTATGAATCAGCTCACTGATTTCCATACTGTGCCGTTTCATGAAGCATGCATTCAACAGAGTGCCAAGAATCAACCCCACCACAGAAATCCACCCTGCATCCGCTCTTTCCCCAAGATTGGGAGTGAACCCTTCATTCATCAACATGCACCCAGAGTCCAACCTGTCACACCCCTCTCTCCTCGCCTTATGGCACAGATTGAGCAGGGCAAGCCTGAAGTAAAACAGTTGCTCTCTCTTTTTACTTAAATGGACAGCATCCCTGGCCCCTAGTATTGTCCAGGCACAGATGGGTGGAGGCGGGCTTGCCTTTGGCATGCCTTCAGCATTACACCGGCGCTCCATGCATAAGGCCATATTTTAAGTCTCGAGATACATATGTGATCAGCCCTACAGCCTTGACCTCGCCCTCTTGTGACAATACCAAGATGGCTGCCAGGTGAAAAAAAACAATCCCTCTACGTCCGAGTTCAGGTCCACAAAGGTAAGCCATGGACTTTAACAGGCCCTTAGATGTCAGAAGCGCGGTAATACCAAAAAACAAGAGTCCTCTCTTTAGAAAAGACCTAGGAGAGACACTTGAGAGACCTTCCTCATGCACCCCTCCAAGCTAAACAAATAAGAAAGGTAGTGGTAATGTGGGGCTTTAAAGAATAACATTTCACTTTGTGCATACAAAAACAAGTAAAAACAGCACGCACAGAGCTCAATTCACCCCTAGTAGCTTCTTGCAGAGGCGGCAGTCTGCTCATGGGGCTGCATTTCAAGTGTTGAGGTGCACATGTGATTATTGCTAGAGTGCTGAACTCGATTATAGTAATATAATGTGTTTAGAAGAGTTCTGAAAACTTTTGGGCCCAGTGCTACTGCACCTGCTGCACCATTCAAATCATAACCATGTTGTCTGCAAGGTAACCACACTTGTTAAGGAATAAAATATAGCAATTTTAGGTGTTTACTGGGGTGCCTGGAACTTTTGTTCACAGTGCCATGGCACCTACTGCACTATTGAAATCATAACCCTGGCGCTTGCTAGATAACTACACTTATGACTGGCTATTTAGTTGTAAAATATAGCAATATTAGGTGTTCATAGGAGGTCTGACAACGTTTTGACCCGGTGCAACTTCACCTGCTGCACCATTCAAATATTGACCCTGTTGCCTGCAAGATTACTGCACTTGATACTGCCTGTTTAGTAGTAAAATATAGCACTATTTGGTGTTTAGTGGAGCTATGATAATTTTGGCCCTGGTGTTAGTGCACCTTCCGCACCATTTAAATCAAGCCCCTTTTAACGGAAATTGTGACTGCCTGTATAGTAGTAAAATATAGCAATATTAGGTGTGTAGAGGAGTTCTGACAACGTTTGGACCTGGTACCACTGCACCTGCTGCGCCATTCATATAATGACCCTGTTGCCTGCAAGATAACTGCACTTGTTACTGCCTGTTTAGTAGTAAAATATAGCATTATTTGGTGTTTAGTGGAGCTATGATAATTTTGGCCCTGGTGTTAGTGCACCTTCCGCACCATTTAAATCAAGCCCCTTTTAACGGAAATTGTGACTGCCTGTATAGTAGTAAAATATAGCAATATTCGGTTTTTAGAGGAGGTTTGACAACTTTTGGGCCCGGTGCCACTGCACCTGCTTCACCATTCAAATCATGACTCTGTTGTCCGCAAGGTAACTGCACCTGTGACTGTTTAGTACTAAAATATAGCAAGTTTAGGTGTTAACTAGGGTGCCTAGAGCTTTTGTTACCGTTGTCACTGCACCTGCTGCACCATTCAAACCAGGACCTGCAAGGTAACTGCACTTGTAAGTGCCTGTTAAGTAGTAAAATATAGCAATTTTGGGTGTTTTGTGGGGTGCCTAGAGCTTTCGGTACTAGTACCACTGCACCTCCTACTTCATTGAAATCATGACCCTGTTATCTGTAAGGTAACTGCACTTGTGACTGCTGTTTAGTTTTACATTTTAGAAATAATCTGGATTTGGTGGGGTCCCTAGTAAGCATGGGCGTAAAATCCGTTTGAGCGGAATTTGCAGATTTTCGGCAAATCCGCAATCCGCGAATTCTCCAGAATTTCCTGAAAATTCGCACGCAGCGGATTTTTTTGCTTGGTGATACAAAATTGCGGCGATCACTTACCGTCATTCAGCGTTTGCAGAGTTGTTTTTCTCCATGTTTTGTGTGTGCTGCGCCATTTTGGATCTTGCTGCGGGATCCCGCGGGAGTTTGTCGACCGCGATTACGTCATCGCGGCTTGCCACCTTGCACAGCGAGAGTTTGTCTACGCGAGTACGTCATAAAGGCCCGTGATCATGCCTCGAGGGAGTAAACAATTGAGAACACGTAGATGCGGCGGGTAGCAACAATCTCGCACTCGCGAAATTGCTAAATTTGCAATTCTGCACAAGAAATCCACCAGCAAGCAGCATAAACCTTCTGAAAATGATGATTTTTATCAGAATAACTCCTCAGGTTGACATTTGCCTGCACTTTTTTTTTGCAAGGAGTCCATTTGGGGGGGGGGGAGGAAGTGCCCCACAGTCTCCAACTTCCTCTTCCTGTCCAGCAGGCTCTTCCCAGTACTTTGTTCATGTCCTGGTCACTTTGATTTGGATCTTGACCTGGAAGGATTACTTTTTGTGGATGCTGCTGGATATTTGGATTTGAGGCCTTTTGACTTTCTTTGGATCACTTTTGGATTAGAAATTTCACAAGTAAGTTTGTTTGGGGCATTACAGTTGCTGCAACTACAATTTTGGAATTTTCGATTTTTGGGCTGTTGTTGGGGCCTTTTGCCCAGGGGTACTCAGTGGTGCATGGACTGAGTCTTTCTGTGGGGTCTCTTTAATGTAAACATCATGGAGGGCATGGATGGCATTGGATTGTGGTGATTTGTGTGTGTTTTTCGATTTTTGGGCTGTTGTTGGGGCCTTTTGCCCAGGGGTACTCTGTGGTGGATGGGCCTAGTCTTTCTGTGGGGTGTCTTGAATTTGAACATGATTGAGGGCATGGATGGCATTGGATTGTGGTGATTTTTGTGTGTTTTTCGATTTTTGGGCTGTTGTTGGGGCCTTTTGCCCAGGGGTACTCAGTGGTGCATAGACTGAGTCTTTCTGTGGGGCCTCTTTAATGTAATCATCATGGAGGGCATGGATGGCATTGGATTGTGGTGATTTGTGTGTGTTTTTCAATTTTTTGGGGTGTTGATGGGGCCTGTCCATGTAGGTGGGGGCCATTTTGAGGACTGATACAGGCAGGGCTTGCCCATGTGGTGGGGCTCTAGGGGCCATTTGGAAGCCAGGCAGTGTGCTTTGTTGTGCCATAGGCCTGCACCCAGTCTGCCATGCTTTCATCCATTATGCCCAGGGGTACTCAGTGGTGCATGGGCCTAGTATTTCTGTGGGGTGTCTTGAATTTGAACATGATTGAGGGCATGGATGGCATTGGATTGTGGGGATTTTTGTGTGTTTTTTGATTTCTTGGGGTGTTGATGGGGCCTGTCCATGTGGGTGGGGGCCATTTTGAGGACTGGTACAGGCAGGGCCTGGCCATGTGGTGGGGGTCTAGGGGCCATTTTGAAGCCAGGCAGTGTGCTTTGTTGTGCCATAGGCCTTTTCCCCTCGTCTGCCATGCTTTCATCCATTATGCCCAGGGGTACTCAGTGGTGCCTGGGCCTAGTATTTCTGTGGGGTGTCTTGAATTTGAACATGATTGAGGGCATGGATGGCATAGGATTGTGGTGATTTTTGTGTGTTTTTCGATTTTTGGGGGTGGTGATGGGGCCTGTCCATGTGGTGGGGGTCTAGGGGCCATTTTGAAGCCAGGCAGTGTGCTTTGTTGTGCCATAGGCCTGCACCTAGTCTGCCATGCTTTCATCCATTATGCCCAAGGGTACTCAGTGGTGTATGGGCCTAGTATTTCTGTGGGGTGTCTTGAATTTGAACATGATTGAGGGCATGGATGGCATTAGATTGTGGTGATTTTTGTGTGTTTTTCGATTTTTTTGGGGTGTTTATGGGGCCTGTCCATGTGGGTGGGGGGCATTTTGAGGACTGGTACAGGCAGGGCCTGGCCATGTGGTGGGGGTCTAGGGGCCATTTTGAAGCCATGCAGTGTGCTTTGTTGTGCCATAGGCCTGCACCCAGTCTGCCATGCTTTCATCCATTATGCCCAGGGGTACTCAGTGGTGCATGGGCCTAGTCTTTCTGTGAGGTGTCTTGAATTTGAACATGATTGAGGGCATGGATGGCATTGGATTGTGGTGATTTTTGTGTGTTTTCCGATTTTTGGGGGTGGTGATGGGGCCTGTCCATGTGGGTGGGGGCCATTTTGAGGACTGGTACAGGCAGGGCCTGGCCAAGTGGCGGGGGTCTAGGGGCCATGTTGAAGCCAGGCAGTGTGCTTTGTTGTGCCATAGGCCTGAACCCAGTCTGCAATGCTTTCATCCATTATGCCCAGGGGTAATCAGTGGTGCATGGGCCTTGTATTTCTGTGGGGTGTCTTGAATTTGAACATGATTGAGGGCATGGATGGCATTGGATTGTGGTGATTTTTGTGTGTTTTTGGATTTTTTGGGGTGTTGATGGGGCCTGTCCATGTGGGTGGGGGCCATTTTGAGGACTGGTACAGGCAGTGCCTGGCCATGTGGTGGGGGTCTAGGGGCCATTTTGAAGCCAGGCAGTGTGCTTTGTTGTGCCATAGGCCTGAACCCAGTCTGCCATGCTTTTATCCATTATGCCCAGGGGTACTCAGTGGTGCATGGGCCTAGTCTTTCTGTGGGGTGTCTTGAATTTGAACATGATTGAGGGCATGGATGGCATTGGATTGTGGTGATTTTTGTGTTTTTCGATTTTTTGGGGTGTTGATGAGGCCTGTCCATGTGGGTGGGGGCCATTTTGAGGACTGGTACAGGCAGGGCCTGGCCATGTGGTAGGGGTCTAGGGGCCATTTTGAAGCCAGGCAGTGTGCTTTGTTGTGCCATAGGCCTGAACCCAGTCTGCCATGCTTTCATCCATTATGCCCAGGGGTACTCAGTGGTGCATGGGCCTAGTCTTTCTGTGGGGTGTCTTGAATTTGAACATGATTGAGGGCATGGATGGCATTGGATTGTGGTGATTTTTGTGTGTTTTTCGAGTTTTTTGGGGTGTTGATGGGCCCAGTCCATGTGGGTGGGGGCCATTTTGAGGACTGGTACAGGCAGGGCCTGGCCATGTGGTGGGGGTCTAGGGGCCATTTTAAAGCCAGGCAGTGTGCTTTGTTGTGCCATAGGCCTGCACCCAGTCTGCCATGCTTTCATCCATTATGCCCAGGGGTACTCTGTCAGTGGTGCATTTTATTGGTCTTTCCATTTTGGGGGGTGGGTATAATAAAAATGCTTACTTGCAAACTAATAATTGAAGCGCTACATATGCAACATTTATTTAACTGATGTTCCTCTGGCTTCGTTTGCTTTTAGGTGCAGAAAGACGAATCATGAGCCTCATCGTTCCTCATCAGTGCCAGGAACAAGTCCTGCTGCGGTGTGTGCAGCACAACGTCACGTGTGGCCACAGACAACTCTGCAACTTGTGCAACTGCGGCCTGCTGTTATGACATCTGAAGAAGATGGCCCCAAAAATAGTTGCCCGTAGCTCCTCTAGCAAGAAAGTTGCCAGTAAGGAGCAGAAGAAGCAAGTGGCGCCACTTACCAAGGAGACTGGTGTGCCGACCACCGCATTTTTGGGGAAAAAAAGTATGCCTTCAGCAGCAGCGGGGTCTGCTGGGGACCAAGCTGGGAGCAGCACCCCCGCTCCATTGGGCTCAGTGCCACCACCACCACGCCAACTTAAGTCCAAACCCTTGAGTGCTGCAGAGGCAGCCAGTCTAGTTGTTCATTCACCATCGACCAGTGATGTTGGCTCATCGCAAGAAAGTAGCAGCATCCCTAAATCAACACAGGTTGTTGTAACTCATCTGACGAGTGTTCAACAACCACAGCCGCAACAACAACCACATGTGCAAGTACAAGCCCAAGTACATGTGGAAGGAGAGGCGGCGCAAGGAGATGCGCAAGCAGAGGTGCATGGAGCGGCACAAGTGCCCACAATAGTTGTTCCTCCCGAAGTAGGGGCACATCAGGAAATCGACATTCAAGCCGAGGTATCATTTGAGGAAGCCACTTCTCCTGCTTATTCATTGTCTTCCAGATCCCTAGCAAGGAAAAGATCAAGGATGGTGTCTACATCTTCTTCAAGCACCCTTCCTTCTGATGATATGGATGAAAATTGGGAACCAGCACAGCCGTCTGAGAGTGAAGCACACCATGATCTGACAAAGGTAGCTAGCGTAAAAGGAAGGTCCCCGAAAGTCTCATAGTTATGGAGTGTGATGATGACGCTGAACAAGAACAAGAAGTGGCGTATACTCCTGCTGATGAGGACTCTCACGACGACGACGCAGTCATCATAAACGTCACTCCAGGCTCAGCGGGCATGCAGCAAACAGACATTTTTACCCTAGCCCGAAATGCTGCTGAGCGTGATGTTGGCGACGTGGGAATAGGACCACCACCAATGCAGTTAACTAGTACACCACCACCTACCGCTTCCATATTTTCTCGCCAGAAGGGACCTCCATCCACCTCGACCTCCATTTCTTCAATTAGTGGTGCTGCAAGTGCACAACGTAGTAAAGTTCGGCAACACACATCCTCCACTTCATCTGGCATTAGCATTCCCAGTATCGCCTCCTCTGCCCCCCACAGACATTTGAAGTCCGCAGTTTGGGACTTCTTTAGTGTTAGCCCAACAAGGGAAAACGTAGCCATTTGTACCATTTGTAAGCTTCTAGTTAGTCGTGGTAAGCTTGGTACCAACTATGGTACCGGAAGCCAGAGAGGTCATCTTGAGAGACAGCACACTGTCAAATGGCATGTGCACCTAATGGAGATCAAGGAAGCCCGAATTGCAAGTCAACAAACTGTATCCGTTGATGTTTCATCTGATGATGACGAGGAGGAAGAAGCATCAAACATTTCTTCACTTACACCCAGTACCCCTGTCAGCAGCACACCCCCTGCAAGATATGTGAGCCACACTAAGAGTGTGGGAGAGAGTGAGACACGAATGCGAAAAAGTTCATCATCACCGAGCGTAACTGGGTCGAAGAAGTCATCATCATCCCTTAAAATGGTCCAGCCCACCATTAGAAGCATGTTGTTTTCAGATGCGCCATATGAACGCAACCACCAATGACACTAAGCTGGCTAAAATGCTAGCGCTGGACCTTCTCCCTTTTTCTTTTGTGGAAAGGGTTGGTTTTCTTCAATTAGTGGCAACGTTCTGCCCTAATAAAAAGGTTCCTAGCCGGTTCTATTTTGCCAGAGTTGCGGTTCCAGCACTACATGAAGATGTGCTGGAGGTGATTGGGGCAGCTTTCCAGAAGAGTGCTGTTCACACTATACATCTGACAACAGACATGTGGACCAGTTGCCAAGCCGTTGATTACATTTGCATCACTGCACACTGGGTCTCTTTTTCAGGGGTTAATGCAAAGCCAACCGCAGGTGTTGACCCGGACAACGTTTTTAAAGCTGCTCGGAAACATGCAACACTAGCCATGTTTGCCATGGAGAAAAGTCATACAGGAGAAAACATTTTGCATGAGTTTAACACAAAGGTCTTTCAATGGCTGTCCCCAAGAAAACGCATGATTGGTTATGTTTCCACGGATAATGGCGCCAATGTAGTTAAGGCCGTGGATAAGGGTAACTATTTCAGAGTGCCGTGTTTGGCGCACTGTATAAACCTGGTTGTTAAAAAATTATTGAGTGAAGAAAGTCCAGTGTGCGAGTTACTGACCACCTGCCGAAGAATGTGCACACATTTCAACCATTCTTTTAAGGCCTAGAAGCAGCTGAGGTGCCTGCAACATGAACGTAAACTGCCAGTGAAAGCACTCATCCAGGAGGTGGTAACACGTTGGAACTTATAGCATGGGCGCTCTGACTATCGCGCTGTTATTTTAAATTTACCTTTTGGATATTTCTGTTTAATTTTAGTTGTTTATCCCTCGTTTTTAACTGGGAAACATTTCTGGCCCCTTACCTGCACTCTAATCGGTATTGCACCGCTGTTTGGCGGGTCCGGTTCTGGGTGGTGGGGAACTTTGGGCGCCATCTTGGAGTGGTGAGGACTCACAGGGGACGCCAGTTGCGAGCCCTCTAGCGCTCCGGACGACCAGAGGGACGCCTACTTAAGGCGACCAATCCGGTGGAATCCTTGATAAGACTTTGCATATAGCACGGCGCTGGGCGCTCTGACTATCGCACTGTTATTTTAAATTTACCTTTTGGATATTTCTGTTTAATTTTAGTTGTTTATCCCTCGTTTTAAACTGGGAAACATTTCTGGCCCCTTACCTGCAGTCTAATCGGTATTGCACCGCTGTTTGGCGGGTCCGGTTCTGGGTGGTGGGGAACTTTGGGCGCCATCTTGGAGTGGTGCGGACTAACAGGGGACGCCAGTTGCGAGCGCTCTAGCGCTCCGGACGACCAGAGGGTCGCCTATTTAAAGCTCCTTTGCCCGCGCAGCGGTATCGCGCAGCGGGCGAGCCCTCTCTGTGCCTGAGTCGTGCCAGAGTCCTGCCCGTTCGGGCCGTCAGCGCTAAGGAAGCGCGGGTCGCTGCAAGACTCTAGGACTGGTTATCATGACTCTGCCTCTCATTAGTTATGGACGGGCTGATCTGATGGCCATTCGTTATCGGGTTCAACATTGTGAGTTCCCGCCCGTGGACCCGTTATGCGGCCCTTATCAATGTAGTTGTGGTGCCTGGACATTAGATACCCCTTCCCTTATTCGATCGCTGCAGCGTCCAGCCCCCTATAAAAGTAAGGCAGGAGTGCGGGATCTGAATATCTGGAGTTTAAATGTCAGATCTTTGGTAAAGCACTACCAGGAGGTATATGATCTTCTCATTGATGAATCCCCTGATGTGATTTTCCTGACCGAAACCTGGCTGCAGGACTCCGATTCCTCTACAATTAATTTGGCTTTCCCTCCAGAATATTCTATTTTTACCCTTAACCAGGTGACTTGGGGGGGGGGGGGGATTGCCATGGCCATTAAACGGTGCTATCCGTGTGAGTGGAAGGCCGTTATACTTCCAGGGTGTGAAAGTGCTCTTTTTAAAATTTCGGTCAGCGACCATTTTACCTTTTCCGGCCTGCTAATTTACCGCCCTCCGGGGTGTGACTCTGCCTTCAGGGCTGCTCTCCCTGATCTTATTAGCTCAGAGGCATTAGGATGTGCCAATTTCAATGTCATTGGAGACCTTAACCTGCATCTTGATTGTAGGTCTTTGCCTTCTATTAGGAGCTTTCTGGCCGATCATGAGGCCTTACAGCTCTCCCAGCTGATCACCACCCCCACACATAGAGATGGTCACATTCTTGACCCTTTTTTTACGAACTTAGAGGGAGTTAGAGCTCTTGGTCCCACCCAGCTGGTCTGGACAGACCATATGTTGGTGAAAATATCATGCCCTATGTCTGATCCCCTTTTCATACCCCAGGATAGACTGGTTCTCAAGCGACACTGGAACAAACTAAGACTGGAGGACTTTTATCATCTGCTTGAGGAGGCTCCTCTAGCGCCTTTTACTGAGGTTGATCGTGGATACGAGTCCTTCTGTGAGTGGATCTCTGGGGCCCTTGATTCTTTGATCCCCTTGGGTTGGTCCAACTACCGTCCGAAGGAGCCTAGTCCATGGTATGATAGTACCTTAGCATCCCTTAAAAGATCATGTAGACAGGCCGAGAGATCTTAGAGGAAATTGTTCGCTCCTGAATTGAAGGCTTGCTATCTTGCTAAGACTAAAATCTACCATAGGGCGGTATGTAAAACACGAGCAGCCTTTTATGCTCATGAGTTTCAGAATAACTCGAACCCTTCAAAACTCATCTTTAAGGTGCAAAAGGACCTGATGGATAAGAGGGCATCTGCTGCCGATATATGTTCGGATTCCCACTGTGAGGGACTAGCCTCCTTTTTCCGTGAGAAAGTGCAAGCCATCTATCGAACTTTCCCAATGGGTTCTTTAACCCTGGAGCGGGTCAGCTGCACTTTGGAAGATAGTGAGTGTCTTACCATCTTGCCCTCCCCCTTTGACTCTCTTAGCCTTAAAATCAAGTCAGGATCCCCGGCAGATCCGCTGAAACCGGCCCAACTTAAGAATCTGGCGCCGTTCTGCCGCACTCCTGTGCTTTCCTTGATTAACCTGTCTCTTTCTTCCGGGGTAGTTCCTGTCAGATGGAAGCAGGCTGTAGTCACACCGATTTTAAAGAAGGCGACTCTTGACCCCCTTGAGCCTGAAAACTACCGCCCCATCTCTTTACTTCCTTGGGCCACGAAAGTTGGGGAGGCCCATGTAAACGCCGTTCTTTCAGACCATCTATCTAGGGCTAACATTCTTGACCCTACTCAGAATGGGTTCCGCGCGGGCCACAGCACGGAGGCGGCCCTTCTTTCTATGGTCGAACATCTGCGTTCTGTGCTTGATGCGGGTCGGAAGGCGGCACTACTGTTATTAGATCTTAGCGCCGCGTTCGACACGGTCTCGCACAGGATCTTGCTTCAGCGACTTGAGCAAGTGGGTGTCTCGGGCTCCGCCTTATGCTGGTTTAGATCTTTTCTTGCTGATAGGTCATTCCAGGTGGCGATCCCGCCCGGTAAATCGAAATCCCATTCGCTAGATCTGGGGGTCCCACAGGGGTCATCGTTGAGTCCCACTCTTTTCAATCTCTACGTGAGACCGCTGGCTGCGGTCGTCAACCAGTGGGGCCTGACGATGGTCTCTTATGCAGACGACACGCAGTTGGCGGTCACACTGAGTGGGGACTCAGATTTAGAGGCTCCCAGATTATGTGACGGTTTACGAGCAGTGGCTAACTGGATGAATTCCAACTGTCTCCAGTTAAACACCAAGAAGACTGAGATTATGGTGGTGGGTAAGCAGGTAGAATTGTGGGGTGACAAGTGGTGGCCTTCTGAATTGGGTGTGACTCCTTCCCCAGCATCAGAGATAAAAAATCTGAGGGTATGGCTTGACCCATCCCTCAGTTTTGTTTGTCATACCAAGAAGGTGGCGGCTTCCTGCTATGGCATCATCAGAGGACTTAGACCGATCCTCAAATTCTTTGATGCATCCACTAGACAACTGGTGGTTCAAGCATCAGTGTTGTCTAGGCTGGACTACGCCAGCTCCTTACTGGCTGGGATCAATCAAGCAGAACTCGCTCGATTACAGCGAGTCCAAAATGCTGCAGCCCGAGTGGTGATAGGCCTGCCAAGGCGCTGCTCGGTGTCTAAATCCTTGCACTCCCTACATTGGCTCCCTGTGCACTAGAGGATTACATTTAAGGTCCTCTGCCTGGCCTTTAAAATTCTCAAGGGTACGTCTCCTCAAATCTTGGAGAATTTGCTTACTCCATATACTCCTCAGCGTACCCTTAGATCCCTGGGTCAGAATTTAGCAGTGGTCCTGCGTTTTAGATTGAGTAGAGCTGGTGGCCGCTCTTTTCAAGTTCTGGCAGCAAATTGGTGGAACTCTCTCCCCATGCATATCAGGCTCATTGACGAGCTTTTCCAGTTCAGACGGGCCATTAAGACCTTTTAATTTGTTTAGCTCTTTCTCTGCGGTCTATTCTTCTGAGTTTCTTTAGTGTTGTGTTATGTCTGCCTTGTCAAAGCGCCAGGACGCCCCTTTGCTGGGGCAGCTGTGCGCGGTATAAGTAAAAATAACATAACATAACATAACATAACTCAGCCTTCTACATGCTTGAGCGTCTGTTTGAGCAGTATGCGGTAGTCGATCACTATTTCTTTACACAGGGTACAGCTATGAAGGACCTGAGGATACAGGTGGAGCAATGGAAGCTAGTTAAAAGCCTGACAGACATGCTTCGTCCTTTTGAGGTCTTCACGCGTGCAGTCAGCAGGGAGGACTGTAATTTGGGAAAAGCTATCCCATTGTTGCACATGCTAGAGCACCAACTGAAGGCGGTGTCTTCTATGTTTCAAGAAGAGGAAAAAAAGGAACAAGCATTTGAGTTGGCGGAGAAGTTATTACAGCGTCTACTTTGCGATGAACTTCTTCAAAAGATCCACACAGAACAGCATTACATTTGTGCTACTATTCTGGATCCACAGTACAAAAAGGAATTGGCAGGCAGAGTATTCTTTCCTTTTGATGACGCAGATGTTACAAAGTACAAACATTGGCTAGCTGTGGCAGCCAGTCGGTTTGAAAGAAACGGCAGGAAACTGAAGGAAAAGGCAGTACATCAGCATCAGCAGGCCATCCAGAGTCATAAAAATCCACTTCTGCATCTGTGGCTGTGGCAGAAGTGAGTGATTTTCCCTCTCAGCCGTTAAAGACACCAGCAACCGTATCATCTGCACCAGACACAACAGTAACATTGTGTGAAGAAGAGGATTGGCTAACTCAGCTTGGGTTTCCTTCTCAAAAGGTCCCAGCAAAAAGTAAGCAAAGTGGAGGAACCCTGGAGAACCTTGAGTCGATGGTGCAGGACTATCTGAATGACTCAATAGAGGTCTATGTTCATGATGACCCATTGGCGTATTGGCATGGAAAAAGAGATGTGTGGCCAGAGATCACCAACCTAGCTATAAATTACTTGTCTTGCCCACTCACAAGCGTGTCTTCTGAACGTGTTTTCAGTGCTGCTGGTGGCATTGTAACTTCCAAAAGGACCCGCCTCTCGCCCAAAAATGTGGAGAGGTTATTAATGATCAAGATGAATCAGCACCTCATACCACCAGATTACAAAATATGAGATTGCATGCAGGAAGAAGACGAGGAGGACACCAACTTAGATGAGGGAAATTCTTCTCTGTTAGGTGACCTACTCCCGCCTGAATTCGCAGAGTATGAGGATGAGCTCTTCTTCCCTGACACCGAGCCCTGAAAATGAGTCAATAAATCACTAACTTTCTTTTTCGTCCTTATTCACTTTTATTCCTGTGTGTCTGTCTTTCTTTGTTTTGCAAAATCTATATAACAAAAACTTTAATTACCTAATCACAAAAACAAGCCCATCAGCAGAACTGTCTTCACTTATTTGCTTATTGATTTGAAGGTGCAGCAGTCTGCATTCCTCAGGTTCACAAGTTCACAAGAACATGCTCCTCTATCCTCCTCCTCCAGACTCCTATTTCCCTCAAAGCAGATGGCTGGATTACGCCCAATGAAGAAAGACTCTGCACTTGTGGGGGTGTTCTACTTCTTTGCGGGTGAGTTGACGGGTCTGGTGCCATTGCTGGGAATGTCTAATACCGGATAAAAGTGGTTTAGACAAAATCGGAGGCGAAATTATTTTTGCGTTTTTGCTGACTTGCTTGTCTTTGAGGTGCTGTTTGGGGGGGTTCCAGGTGTTTGCGGGTGGGTTTTGGGGTCTGGGAGCACTGCTGGCACAGTCTAAGGTTGATTGAATTTGTTTTTCAGGTAATCCATGGTGGAAAAGGGGGTTAGGGCCTAGCTGCACAGCGCATTTGGACTGAATTCCAGGTAGGCCCAAATTTTTCGAAGTGTGGCTTTTCCCGGGTTTTGCCTTTTGGCTTGTTGGGGGGGTTAAACTTGTTTTCTCCCGGGTTGACAGTTCTGGGGCCATTGCTGGGAAGGTCAAATACCCGAAAGAAAGTGTTTTGGAGACAATCCCTGGGGAAAAAGTTTTTGCATTTTCTGAGATTTCGCTCACTCTACCGTTTTCGGGGGGCTGTTTGTGGGGGTTCCTGGTGTTTGTGGGGGGGTTTGCAGTCTTGGAGCAATGCTGGGTATGGATACTTTTGCTTGCTTGCAAGTGGTTTGAATACAATCCATGGTGGGTAAGGGGGGATTTGGGCCTACTTTACTTTCAAAGTAAGTTTTGTCACCAATTTCTACTAGGCCTCGTTTTTGGAGATCTGATTGGGGGTCTTCTACATTTTTGCGACTGGGTTTAGTAATATACTTGGTAGTTTAGTCTGCCCTCTTCCCATGATGCACTGGGCCAGGGACAGACTGATTTGCATATAGCCAGGTTCTGAGCTGGGATGGTGCAGTGAGATAAATAACGGTGATGGATCAAGCCCTGATCTTTGGACTGGGTAAGAGTGGTCTGCTTAATTCAGACACTCTGTTCATCACCACCCCCTTTTCTGAATGGGTTTAGTAAGGGTCTGGGAGCACTTCTGGGAAGGTCTAATTTTGTTCTAAAACACAGTTTACAGTACACCTAGCTTGAGGGGAAAGATCCGCTAAATTAATTTGCCCATACTTATTTATCCTTCAAAAGGAGACTCAGACAGAGTACGCACTCTCAAAAATATTGTACTGTCTATTCGGAAACTCAAAGTGTGACTTTTTGCACTACACAGCGTGCATACCTTATATTTATTTGTCAGTGGTGTTCTAATATCACTTCCTGTTTTTCCATCAATAATTACAGGCCGGGTTTCAGCCTGTGCAATGGGAAAAGAATGAAGTCAGGCTTCACATTAGCGAGCCAAATTTCAGCATCCGCCAGGCAGGCAGTGGACAGGGTGTCTTCTGGTCACCAACATTGATGGACGGAGCGTCAGATGGAATGGAGGAGTCCCGCTAATAAGAGGAATGGTTGGATGCATGCAACTTACCAAACTCAACAGGACAACTACAACAACATACAGATACAGTATCCGTTCTTTTCTAATTATCTTTAAGTAATGTTATTGCTGTGAACTTCTATGAGTGTGACTCTGCATTTCTTTGATCTCTGCTTCTAAATTCATCCCTACAGACATAGTATAGGTTTTACTTCTGCTATTTTTCAAACCTAATTTAATGTACGAAGTGTTTCTCTGAGTGCAGAGATAGGCAAGTGAAAACGCATAATTATTACTGCAGCCCTGTACTGTCGCATTCTTTCATTCACGGTTGTCGACTCTGCAGTAGTGCATTCACTTCCTTTATGTCACTTAAAAGATTTATGGTTTGCTTTGTACCCAAAGATTTGTTTATCTTCAATTATTGTTTGTCCATGCTGTGCTTTTTTTTTCTTCTCTCAACAAAACTTTCCCAAAAACCCCCATTCCCATCCATTTTTCAACCCTAAACCCCTTCCCACGGGCTGTGTGGTTTTGATTGATGTGTGACTAAATGACAGCAATAATTCCACACACTTGCTGGGGAGGATAAGGTCATAGCAACAGGCTGGTTAAGGAGTCCGAGGATATATTCTTACTCAGCTTGACACTGAGTCACTATTGGCAAATGAAAGCAGATTTTCATGTGCGCCATCAACTTGATTGGTCATCAAGAACATCCTCCTCCTAGACGTGGCAAATTATTACGCTGCTGTGTCCTTCACCTTCAGTACTATTTCTTGTAGTAGTAGCCAATGTCAAAGAAATTCAACGCAAGTACTAGTTATACTTTCAATACTTTACCATTTGTTAGGCTACATTGTGGTACTGTTCTAGTGTACTGTCACCTGCTATATTCTCTATCGTACCGTTCTAATGCTACGGTAAGGACAAACAAGGTTTCATTTTCTTTTTTTTCAGATGCTGCAACTGCCACTGTGTAACACCACAAGTACCACCGCAATGATGACATTTAATCTGCCCAGGATTGCCAACCTTAATCGCCATTTCCCGTGCAGCCAGCCCTGTGCCTAGCCCTATTTCCAAACACAAATTACAGGTAAGATAAGCGTTTGGGGGAGGTGGTATAATGGAGTATTAGGAGAGACGAGAGACTGACGGTCCTAGGACTATTGAATTCACTTACTCTGTGAGAGGCACTTAGTTTTGAAAACATTTGGGCAATTGGTACTTACACAACTTGAATAAAGATGCCACTTAAGTTTTAGGAAAACAAACTTACTGTTAAACCCCCACCCACCAGACTCAAAAGCAGTAAAAAACAAGTATGCTAAGATAAAGTTTAAAGTATATTTATACATCCTTAACATAAATAATCTCCCGCAAGACCCAACCCCCCCCCCTCCCGAACCCCAACGAATGTCTGTGAAAACTAAGTCCAAAAAAGAAGAAAACCCAACTCCCAATTCCGACCCCCCAGAAGTCTTTAAAAAAGGGGCAAGGGACAGTCTCCTCCTAATGCTGGCTGCTGTTGACTTTTCGGGCCAGGTCGGCATGCTCCTTGCGGAGGGTCTCAAGCAGGGTTTTGGTGTTGAGGAGCTCCTGCTCGAGGTAGGACACCCTAAGTGAAAGGCGGTGCACGCATGCCTTGCACCTGCTGTGGGGGGGCAGCTGATTTCTTTGCTGCTCGGCGGTGGCGGGTGGCTGCGGTACCCCGGCTCCGTACCGCTGGAGACCTGCTGCGCTGACTGGCTGACCCAGGGAGCGCGGAGGAGGATGCAGGTGTCGCCGTGGATGTTGTCGACGTACTCTGCATGTCCTCCTCCTCCTGGGCCACCAGCCGCCGATATTCGGCGACAGTGGCCTCCAGCCTCCGTTGCCGGGCCCTTTTAGCCAGCTCCTTCCGTGTTGGTTTGGAATGAGCATCTATATGAAGAAAGAAAGACATATTCTGTAACCAATGCTCTTTAAGATTAACACAAAATGATTCAGCAGAAAGTTGTGTCACAGTAGAACTAGCAACTTGCAAGCGCAGTACATAACTATTGTGGCCAGTATCTATCTAACCTCCCACTTCTTCATTCTTGCTCTAACATTAGTGGGAGTTTAAGGAATCAATTCTACGAGCACTATGGACTCACTCCATTAGAGTCGACTACGACAGTACACCAGTCTTATTCTTCTTCTTCTCTCTTGTTTAGCAAAATTGGTACGTTAACTTCTGCAAGCCGGCATAATGCCAGCGCAGTCAACTTGCACCCGAGAAAAACAGACGCCCGCCATGATGAGTGAGACAGACTTGCGTTACTGTACCAGTTCAGTACATGCAGGTGGTGATGCTCTTACTTTTCTATTACGGGTGGCACTGAGAATACTCTGTTACAAGGGCTACTGCTTAATTAATTTAACTTTCACCCTACAGTGCCAATGAATACTAGAAAAGGAAAATGAAGAAGATAAATAATCTGATTATCTATCACTGCACATGGTATGTATTTGCTTACATATGGGATGACTTTAGGTGCTTTGCTTTTTATTGAGTGAACAGTGATACATCCACACATGAATGACCGAGTTCTACTAAACTTATTAACAGAGGTAGTGAGTGGCCATCGTAATAGCCGGATATATGCTGTGCTTGCAATACAAACTACTGCTACTATTCATGGTAGTATTCGGACAAAATTTCAACTTCTTTTCCTTGCCTTTCCTACACTTGGACGGAAGTGCGGGTGCGGTGTTACATGCTCTTCAAAGTAACACTTAGTTCATCCAGTGACCGTCTACTCTCTCTAGATACACATATGCTATCTAAGAGTCAGATAGTACCATGATCCAGGCATCCATCAATTCAAACTATATGTCAATCATTCTTCTTCATGTCTCTCATCTGGACAAACCTTACGTTTTCTCACGGGAAAACAACCTTTTCATTTTATTTGGGAAACCGCAAGCCATACATCCGTGCTTGACTTGCATTTGAATTTCAACCAAAGCATATATTGCGCACACATACAGTTTTTGTTTCACCCACCCAGGCTGTTCTCCTTCCACCCATCCTTGCTTCATCCTTCACCCAGCCATGCATCATATTCCTTCCCAGCCACCTCGGGCACCAATCAAACACGTATCATTCTTCTTTGTCAGTCATCATTACTTTTAACTTGCTCGTCCTTCCACACTTACTTACACCCTTCTTTCGCTTTTCGTTCATCCCATCCATCAAGTTCATCACAGATCTGATTTGGATTCTCGAAAAAAAAATCACCGCTGAGTTGAAGTAAATTTAGAGGAGGCTACTACCTGGACTTTGTTCTACATTTGAAAGTCTCTTTAACAGTATAGTAACTTAACTGTAGAACATATATACTACACCCGTGCAGAGAGCAGACTATGCAGTCTGCAATGTCAATAAGTAAGGAATATAAGAGCTTACCACTGCCCGCCACTACCGTGGCAACTGGCACAGCAGTTTCGTCCGGCACTTGCACCGCCTCCTCCCCAGAAGTGTCCTCCTCCACCTCCGCGCTGGGCCCAGCACCAGATGTTCCACCTACAAAGTACATTTAAGAATGTTAGATGACATAGACATACACCACTCACTAGTATTTTGTCTAGGAATGAAGAAATGAGAATACAGAAACAATCTAATAATTTGTGACTGTCTACTCTAAAGTAAAAATTTCCCTTTTTCCAGGGAAGGTGTTGTCTTGCTGCACTTTTTGGCACAACTGATGAATGCTTGCTTTTTAACACGCACCATTTTTCTCATAACAGACAGAAGCTTCACTTCTAAGAACAAATCATCATCACTAGGACTGAGTGACCAACGATTCAGCACCAAAAAGAAAAATTAAAGTTCAAACCAGGTGAGGGCTCGGCTCGCCCACAATAAATGTGTGAAATAAATCACTTAGCACTTTTCCATTTTTAATCAACCGTTCATGTTTTATGACAAGCTTGATTTTTTATAAATATTTTTACTTTTAATAAAGCTTTAAAACTTAAATAGACTCTGTGGTTTTTGGTCAAGAGTGAATGAGCAAAAGGTTTTGCAATTTGCAAGCATGAGTCCGTGCCTCTGACACTTCTGGACTCTGACTCCGTACTCTTGTCCTGCGTTGGATAATCATCATTAGGGATCAATCATCGATGAATTCGGGAGCTAAATGACTCTGCCACACTATCTAATCAGTAAGGAGATTGGGGGTTCTTCAAAGTCTGATATCACTGAGGTATGTGGAAAGTCTACCTGCGCCTATTATAATTGATAAACAATGCACTATTTAGTGTCCATAGTTCTGTTTGTGCAGATTTGTCCCTGCAACAGTATTAGTATGGATTGTCCTCCTATCCAAACCAAAAGTAAAGTAGTATCTTATTCTTTCTTGGTGGTCATTCACCTTTTTATTGTTGGTAATTGTCAAAGCATAAACATTTAGAAGACTTGAAAAGACATTATGGACAATCCCAGAGGACTGAACTCAGTGCATAGAGCTATTGCTGACTAGAATGGGAGTTTCGTTGAACACCTTTTGCCAAATGTGCAATCTTAGTTAGCTACACAGACAGACTAATAAGAATAATCTAGTAATACCACAGGGAGTCATAGTAGAGGCAGGATAAGAATTTAGATACAGTCTACAAGATGATCAAAGACAATTTAGAAAAAATCGAATGAGGAACGCTAGGAAAAAATAGGTACTCTATATTAAAATTAAAACTTACCGGGGCCAGCAAAGGAGCCCTCGCCTGACCGATCCTGGCCTTGAACAGCAGCAGCAGCCGATAACCCCTCCTCCTCTGTCCTCTTGCCCTTGGGGGGAGCTGATGTACAACATGAAAGAAAGAAAGACCCGAAAACATGGATGATTGTTGTCAACCAAATCAAACATTTCAAAAGAACAATAACAAAATATTTTGGCGAAATAGCAAATAGACAACTATTCCACGGGATATATTGACCTATCTCATGTGGTCTACTATGATATTAGTATTGCTCGATTTGCGGACCGTCGACTTGGAAAGTTATGTAACTCACTAAACAAACTACTAAAAAGGTGCGCCTAGGACTGGCAGGCAGCAGTCCGCAGCACGCAAAGTGACAGGCAAACTCCATCGTGATTGCAGATCAGCGACAACACTAAAAAGTTTCCTACTACATTAACCAGTCATTAAAATACTCAAACTATCAATCCACCACCACTATTTCTTCTTATTGCCAGGTGTACAAAGGAAGGACTGGACTTGAGTCTGTAGGGGCAGATTTACAAGCCCCTTGCGGCTCTTTTCCTCCATTGTTGCGTGACTTTTGTGACGCAGCAGCAGAACAAAAGCGGCGCCATGGTGCGGCGTATTAACAACGTGACGCATATAGGAGATGCATCACATTGTAAAGCCCTGCGCCATCAGGGGGGTTCCGGCGCAAGGGAGGGCGTTCCTGTGGAGGAACGCATCCTAAAAGTGGCTGAGGGAAATCTACAAGATTTCAATCAGTCACTTTTAGGACAATGATGCGTGACTCAAACCCTGCGCCTGCTTGAAGCAGACGTACGACTTGACGCAGCATTGGGGAGATAGGGCACCCCAGAGCATTGCTGGAGTTGCGCCATCGTTGCGATGCAACTCCAGCAATGCGCCGCCTTTACGGCACAGTTGCGTAACGCTTCGGTGACGTTTTGGGCCCATGGCGCACAATTACCGGCGCATCCCTGCTACTTTGCAGGGATGCGCAGGTAATTGCAAATCTGCCCCTTAGTGTCTAGCATTACGCAGTTCTTTAAACTACACTCATACATAATTTCTCAGGCCAATGAAATGAACACAAAATCGAAAACAAATAAGCATAGTAGCAACGCTACTGAGAAGGAGAGCAGTGCATCTGAAATGCACAGAAGATTTTGAAATATAATTTACCTACAATGTAATCGGCAGCATTATTGCTCTTGGTAAAAAAACAAACATTTGCAATATAATAACACACAGAGCAGGAGAAAACAGAGTAGTGATGAAATAGGTACTACTACTCACCAAGCCCGGGGATCTCGATGCCGAGCAGGTCGAGCAAGTCGCGTTCCCAGTCCAGGGGATTCGTCCAACGGTGGGTGGCCTGGTTGTAGGTGCGCCGGACCCGAGAGTGTTGATACATGGCCCGGCACACCTTCGCACACCGCTTCCGGCGCTGCCAGAGCCCATAGCCGCTAGCGATCTTGCCGCCTGCCATGATGGTCCTGGGGAGGCGGCGCTGGACATAAAACACTAGTGCGGCCACCTCCTCCACGCTAAAGATCTCCCGTGGCATCACTAGCTCCCCACTCAAACACCCGCATGGGAGCCGGGCACGGGGTGCAGAACCCTTCCCCTTCTCGGGCTGCTTCCTGGCTCCCTTTACCATGGTCTGGGCAGAAAGGAAGGTAAATAATAAATAAGAAATAGAATAGGGAAGAAGAAAAGAAAAGAGTTTTAAAAAGTAGTTTAAAATTAACCAAAAGTAGCAGAAAACACAAAAATATAGAGCAAAAAAAATAGAGGGATAGATAATAAGTAAAATAGATCAAAAAAAACTTCAAACAAGCAAAGAATGGCAGAGATTGAAAGAGGATACAGAAAGCCTGCCCAGAACCATAGCAATGAATGAAAAACAAGATGGCCGCACCCGTTCACGACCACGTGGGTACGTTCACGCAAGATTTTCCTCGCGATCACACGCAAACTTGTACTAGCGAGCCGCACACTTTACGAGATTACACATAGCGCCCGGAAACGGAAATACGTCACGCAAACAAGATGGCCGCGCCCATGTACGACCGCTAAGGTAACTTCGCCTCGTTGCGCTTCCAGCGGCTTGCGAAAACGCAAAAAAACACGCAAACTAACACGCCGCACAAAAACAAATCGCATATTTGCATGAATTTGCGGCTTCCGAATTCGATCTAGTGCAAATTCGCGCCCCGCAAATCCAGCGAAATTGCAGAAAAACGATTTTTGCAAAACTGAAAGCACTCAGCCGGTGCAAATGTTCAAGCTCATCATTAGTAACCATTCCCTGTAGTGCTTCCTGAGGGCCCCCTCCAGAGTTCAGTTGCCTACTTGCAACTATTCTATGACCCTGCTCTGACCCTCACAGCAGGCTCAGAGAATAGCTACAAGTATGCCACAAAGGTCCTGTTAAAAAAAATTACACTGCAACAGAAAGCAATTACAGATAAGGAAGCAGGTGCCAGACTGGAAGTTCAAATTCAGTGACACATTAACCCCTTCCATGCTCATGACGGAACGTTTCCGTCATGAGCGTCGGTTGAGCTGTGCTCATGACGGAACCGTTCCGTCATGAGCCGATAGGCTCATTAGAACCTTCAGCACAGCGCGAAAATTCGCGCCGCGCTGCAGGGGTTACTCAACCCCTAATTCATTCATGTCAGTTGAGGCAGGGCAGGTGTGCTTTTCCCCCCACAATCTACAGTAATTGAACCAGAGGGTGGCAGTGATGTACCAGAGGGTGGCATGGGTGAGACAGAGGGTGGCAGTGGTGAAACAGAGGGTGCTGTGATGAACCAGACGTAGGAACAACTTGGTCACGACCGTTGCGACCTGATATGTAAGTTCGCGTTTGCGAACTGGTAAAAAACCCTCGCGAACTGGCAGAAACCCTTGCAAACACAAAAAAAAGACAAAATCTGCAAATTCGCGAAAGTTCGTGGATTTTGCGGATTGCGAATTCGTGAATATGCAAATTTGCGAATCGCGAAGTCGCAAAATTCGCCCATGCTTAGTCCCTTGAGCTTTATGCCCTGATGCCACTGCACCTGCTGCACCATTCAAAACAAGTCTCTTTTTACTGCAACGTAACTGCAATTGTGACTGGCTGTTAGTAGTGAAATATAGCAATATTATGGGGCATATTTACAAGCCCTGTGTGCCATTGATGCGTCACTTTTTTTGGCGCAGCACCAATGCAGTGTGGTGCTCCATATTTCCAAAGCAGCATAAAGCCTCCCTGTGTTGCCTTTCCTGGCCTTGTAAATATGGCCCCTATTCACACAGCACTTTGCGTGAAAAGGGCGTGCTATTGTTGTTGCTGTGGGTGTTTCCACACACTGGTGACTGCTTATTTAATAGTCAAATATAGTAATATAAGTGTTTAGAGGAGTTCTGACAACTTATGGTCCCGGTACCACTGCACCTACAGCAGCATTGAAATCATGGCCCTAGTGCTAGCTGGATGACTGCCCTTGTGACTGCCTGTTTCGTAGTAACATTTTGCAATATTCTGCGTTTAGTGGGATCCCTAGAACGTTTGACCCAGTGCCACTGCACCTGCTGCACCAGTCAAATCAAGCTCCTTTTAACTGAAAGATAACTGCAATTCTGTCTGCCTGTTTAGTTGTAAAATATAGCAATATTGAGGGGCAGATTTACTACTTCTAGCGCATCTCTGCTAATCAGCAGGGATGCACTATAAGAGCTGTGACGCATCTGCCCACCTGTGCGCCACCACTGATGCGCGCACCGTGGTGCACAGATGGGCAGATGGTGTCGCATCCCCCGGGGGAAAGGTGGCGCATTGCTGGAGTTGCGTCGCAAGCGCGACGCAGCTCCAGCAAGGCTCGGATGCCCCTATCCGTAACATGCTGCGTCAATCCTTACGCCTGCTTCAAGCAGGCGCAGGGTTTTGACACAGCATGGCCTTAAAAGTGACTGAGTGAAATCTTGTAGATTTCACTCAGCAACTTTTAGGAGGCGTTCCTGCGCCGGAACGCCCTCCCCCCTGCGCAGGAACGCCCACATGTGCCACAGGGCTTTACAGTGACGCATTTCCCAGATGCGTCACGTTGTAAATAGCCTGCAGCATGGCACTGGCTTTGCGCCGCCGCTGCGTCACAAAAGTGACACAACGACGGCGCAAATCTGGCTTAGGGGCTTGCAAATTTGCCCCTACGTGTTTAGAGTGGTTCTGACAACTTTTAGGCCTGTGTCACTGCACCTTCTGCACCATTCATATTATGACCCAGTTGTCTGCATGGTAACTGCACTTGTGACTGGCTATTTACTAGTAAAATATATCAATATTAGGGGGCAGATTTACAAGCCCTTTGTGCCACATTTACGCCACCTTGCATGACGCAACAGCGGCGTAAACTTGTATAGCACACTACTCACCCGCAAGGGTCTCAAGGCGCTTGTACGAATACTGCTGTGGAACCCATCCTGGCTTTCCCTGTGAGGCATCCACTCCTGGGGACCCCCAAGGTGGAGGCCAGGCATCCTTAGCGTTGTGGGGGCCGTTGTGGAGATTAAGCAAGCTATTGCCAAGAGTTGCAGAGTGGGACTCAATGATTGGAATCGGCACCGAGGCGAGAATTATCAGGTCCGTGGAATTTTGAGCCCAAGACCCGCCGAGGCGGGACTTGAACCCTGGTCCCGGGCTAGAATCTCTGCATCAGGGTCTGCCGCTCTAACCACTGATCCACACTTCTCCACGAGAAGGTGCATCCCTGCGAGGCATTTACAACGTGACGCATCTAGGGAGATGCGTCACGTTATAAAGCCCAGTGCCACAATGGGGGCATTCCCACGCAGGGTGGGCGTTCCAGCGCCTGTGCGCCTCGCAAAAGTGCATGAGTGAAATCTACAAGATTTCATGCAGCCACTTCCGCGACGCTGCTACGTCAATTCCTAACGCCTGCTTGAAGCAGGCGTAAGGACAGACGCAGCATGTTAAGTATTGGGCGGCCCTGAGCATTGCTGGAGTTGCGTCGCGCTTGCGACGCGACTCATTGTAAATGCGGCGCTTCTGCCGTGACGCAAGGGTAGTTTTGCGTGACGCATTTGTTCTGGCGTATCTCTGCTGATATGCAGAGATGCGCCAGAACTCGTAAATATGCCCCTTGGTGTTTAGTGGTGTGCCTAGAGCTTTTGGTCCTGTTGCTACTGCACGTGCTGCGCCATTCAAATCATGACCCTATTGCCTGCTAAATAAATGCACTTGTGACTGTCTTGTTTAGTAGAAAATGTTTGCAATAGTCTGGGTTTAATGCTTAAGAGATTTTGGCCCCAGTGCAACTGCACCTGCTTCACCATTCAACTCAGGTTCCTTTTAACTGCAAGGTAACTGCAATTGTGTTTAGTAGTCAAATATAGCAATATTATATGTTTAAAGGAGTTCTGACAACTTTTGGACCGGTGCTACTGCACCTGCTGCACCATTCAATTTGTGACCCTGTTGTCTGCAAGATAACTGCACTTGTGGTTGCCTATTTAGGAATAACATATAGCAATATTAGGTGTTTAGTGGGGAGCCTGAAGCTTTTGGTCCCAGTGCCACTACACCTGCTGCACTATTAAAATAATGAACCTAGTGCTTGCTAGATAACTGTACTTGTTACTGCCTGTTTAGTAGTCAAATATAGCACTATTTGATGTTTAGTGGAGTTATGACAACTTTTAGCCCCAGTGCCAGTGCACCTGCTGCACCATTTAAATCAAGCCCCTTATAACTGTAATTGTGACTGCCTGTATAGTAGTAAAATATACCAATGTTCGGTGTTTAGAGGAGTTCTGCCAAATTTTGGGCCCGGTGTCACTGCACCTGCTGCACCATTCAACTAATGACCACTTATGACTGCACGTGTAGTAGTAAAATATAGCAATCTTTGGTGTTTAGGCGAGCTATGGCAACTTTTGACACCGGTGCCACTGCACCTGCTGCAACATTTAAACCAAGCCCCTTCAAAATGCAAGGTAACTGCAATTGTGCCTGCCTGTTTAGTAGTAAATTATACCAATATTATGTGTTTAGAGGAGTACTGACAACTTTATGGCCCAGTGTCACTGTACCTGCTGCACCATTCAAATCATGACCCTAGTACCTGAAAGATAAATGCACTTGCAGCTGCATGTTTAGTTGTAAAATGTATCAATAATTGGTGTTTAGTTAGGTGCCTGGAGCTTTTGGCCCCGGTACCACTGCACCTGCTGCACTGTTGAGTCATGGCCATTGCACTAGTGCTAGCTAGATAACTGCAATTGTGACTGCCTGTTTAGTTGTGAAATATACCAATACTAGGGGGCAGATTTTCTACTTCTGGCACATCTCTGCTAATCAGCAGGGATGCGCCAGAAGAGTTGCGATGCATCTGCCCACCCGTACTCCACCACTGATGTGCCGCATTTACAATGCTGCACATCGTGGTGCACGGATGGGCAGATGCGAGTCGCATCCCCCTTCGGAAATGTGGCACATTGCTGGAGTTGCGCTCAAGCACGATGCAGCACCAGCAAGGCTCGGGGGTGCCATATCCCTAACATGCTGCGTCAATCCTTACGCCTGTTTCAAGCAGGTGCAGGGTTTTGACGCAGCATGGCCTTAAAAGTAACTCAGCCACTTTTAGGAGGCGTTCCTGCACCGGAACGCCCCCCCTTGCGCCAGAACGCCTTCATGTGGCGCAGGGCTTTACAATGTGACGCATCTCCCAGATGTGTCATGTTGTAAATACCCCGCAGTATGGCGCTGGCTTTGCGCTGCCGCTGCGTCACAAAAGTGATGCAACGGCAGCATAAAAGTGGCGCAAGGGGCTTGTAAATCTGCCCCTAGGTGTTTAGAGTTCTGATTTTGGCCCCTAAGCCACTGCACCTGCTGCACCTTTCAAATCAAGCCCCATTTTAACTGCAAGTTAACTGGAATTTTGGCTGCCTGCAAAGTAGTAAAATATAGCATTGTTATGTGTTTAGAGGAGTTCTGCCAACTTTCTTTACACGTTTAGGGAGATGCGCATGTTTATGTTTAGAATTTGTAGAGCGCATGGCTGCCCGAAGGCTTCCCAGAGCTAAAGAATACAGTTTGCAAAGCTCTGTCCTTCTGGTACCTAGAAGGGAAACAGCAAAGTCTTTACATTTTTCCTTAAGGAGGTTTCATTTAGTGGGGTTCTGACTTCCAATGGGAGGGCATTCCAGCTCCTCGGTACCAGATGGGCAAATGATCTGCCTGCCCACCTAGCCCTTTTGACTCTGGGTGTCCTAAGGAGCTGTTGCTGGGAAGATGTCTGGTCGGGGTGTACCTGGACATCAATTGTCTGAGCTGTAGTGGGCCTTTTTTCTTAATGGCCCCATAGGCCATACAGAGGGATTTAAACTTAATTCTTGCTTTAATAGGCAACCAGTGTAACTGTTTTAGTGATTCTTTAATAGATGCACCGGCGGGAATATGTAGAATCATGGTTATTATGTTTTACATGTCTTCCACTGCTCCACCAGTGGAACACTCTTGAGATGATGTCACTTAGAATGTTGGTGTATGAATCACACAGTTGGATAAGGGCTGAGTGCCTTGCTGGCTGCTCGTGTTGGGGCTGAATACTATTGTACTACTGATCTTCCAACTAACTTGAATAAATCCTCCTGAATATCATCTACCTGTGTGGAGTGATTACTACATTTTTATGGCGACGAGGATAGGATACGAACCCACGCGTGCAAAGCACGCTGGACCCACTGAGCTAACCCACGGGGAACCCTTTTCCTTACCTGTGGACCCCAGATGTGCATCACCTAACCTTAATTTGCTGACAGATGCATCCCAGTATGTTGTCGTACCACCATGGCCAATAAAGTGATGTGGCCCATTCCACCCGTGTCGGACTTCTGTCCCCCAACCCACGGAAAAATCTGTCCACAGGGTCAGCAACCAACAGAGCCCACTGACAGCTGTCAGTGTCAAGAGCCAGGCCCCAGGCCATCCAGTGGTCTCTGTCCTCTGTGGTATATCGGAGTAGCGGGCAATAGCCAGAGGTGCCTTTCATCCTTTCTCCACTTTACCTCCCACCAGAACAGGGGTGGTGTCCTGCAACTGGTCCTCCAATCCAGGGACTGTACCCTTGAGCTGGACAGGAGTTAGGGTGAGCCCTTGCTCCCCCTACATCTGGGGTGCTGTACCCTGAGTTTGGGCGTGGTAATCCCCCCAAAGTCAGGGCGCCTGTGGTTGCCACCCCTCCCAGTTCTCCTGATACTGGGGGCAACTCATTCCCCAGAATGGAGTCAATGAGAATCTGGGGACTACTTATGACCCCGCCATCACCTTTGTGAAGACCTGTGGTGCGGAAGTAAAACCGAATGGAAGGACCGCATACTGATAACGTTGAGACCCAACCGTAAACCGGATATACTTCTGATGCGACTTCAGAATAGGGATGTGGAAATACGCATCCTGCAAGTCGATCAACACCATCTCGTCTTCTGGATGCTGCACCAAAAAAACCTGATCTAGGGTCAACATCTTGAACTTTTACTGCTTGAGGTAAAATTCAAAACCCTGAGGTCCAGGATCATCTCAACTTCTTGGGGATCAGGAAATAACGGTAGTAGCATCCCTGACCCCTTTCCGGGTCCGGAACCACTCCTGTCGCACCTTTCAGCAGCAAGGTAAGACCTCCTGCACCTTGATTCCAAACAATCTAGATCCATCGAAGGGTAGATCGAGCAAGGTAGCCTGTAAATCTGGTGAGAAACCTTAAGACCTAAGCCAGGCATGCCTCCTGGTAGCCACCGAGCAGCCAATCTCCCTGGCGATCGAGTCCGCCGTGTCCAGACCCGCCTGAATGACCTGACGGACTGCCGCTTGAGTGTCATATAGCGCTTCCAAAAAATGAACACGTCATCTTCAGGCAACTTAGGGGCTACTTGCTTGACAGAATCCATTAGTGCATGAATGTACCTTCCAAGCAACCGCATGGCATTTGTCGACTTCAGAGTCATACTTGCTGAGGAGAACACCTTTTTGGCAGACTGTTCTAGTTTTTTCGAGTCTCTATACCCCAGGGTGGTGTGGAAGGATCCAGTTGACTGCTTGGAACAAGAAGCCTGAACCACCAAGCTTTCTGGCAAAAGATGGGCAGAAAGAAAAGCTGGAACAGACAAGGGCTTCTGCCACATCTCCATAATCGGCTCCATCAACGCATTGTTGAAAGGCAGCAGAGGCTCAACAGAAGAGGAAGGAGAACACAATGCTTCAGTCAAGATATTCGATTTCACCTCAGCCGAGGGCAACTGAAAGTCAAGCAGGTCAGAGGCGTTCCTGATGACTGAGTGGTAAGGGGCAATGGGCCCGATTCACAGAATAAACTTAAGACTCAATTCTAAACTTACTACTATTTTGGTGTTCACAGAATGCACTTACTACTTTCGGCATTCACAGAATGAACTTACTACTTTTCATATTCACAGAAGTTAGGATTTTGTCTTAAGTTGTTTGAAGACAAACTTAAGACAGACTTAAGACAGACTTAAGACAAAATCCTAACTTCTGTGAATACCAAAAGTAGTAAGTTCATTCTGTGAATGCCAAAAATAGTAAGTGCATTCTGTAAATACCAAAATAGTAGTAAGTTTAGGATTGAGTCTTAAGTTCATTCTGTGAATCGGGCCCAGTGTCTTGTGAAGGCAAAGCTTTCGGAGAAGAAAGCTCCCACTCTGTGGAAGTATCCAGGCCACTGGCCACCGTAAGCCCTCAAAGTCGTCCACGGAGTCGAGGGTCTCCCCTTCCTCGTGTTCTTGCTGGTACTCCTCTTCTTCCAGCAGTCCTTGCGCTTCCCTCCTGGAACGCCGCATCGGGATCGGCGTTGGCAGCACCAGCGGTGGAGTCGATGAAAACGGCGCCGGCATCGAAGGAGCACAGGGCCGTCGGCATGAAAAGCACAAAAGGTGCCTGTGCATACTGCTGGGGGATGCCTAAATTAAAAGCAAGCAGACCCCATGGGCCAGACGGCACACTGGTAAGGTACGATGCCTTGGCAAACATGCCAAACATCGCATTTAGGAAATGCAACAAATACACTCCTGGAAAAGGAGGATAAGGATCCGAAGCCCCCGGTCTCGATCCATCCGATGCCTTACAGGGGGCTGAGGCTGCAGAGACATCGGAGCCGGTACAGGCGAACCCGCAGGAGAGGGAGAAGACTCTCTTGGTGCAACAGAATCCCTGGCCGCCGGTGAATTCCTCAACGCTAGAGAGTGGGCCGCAGTCACCTGCAGAGGAGTAGGCGACGGTGAGATGGCATCCTTGTCATGACGCTGCTGTAAAGGGGAGGCTGACCTCGAAGCCCTGCGCTTCGAAGAGCAATGTCGAGATCCTTGTTGTCTCTTTTTCTTTGAAGTATGCAAGGTCGACGACATCGATCTCTTGCGACCCCTCTTCTCTTTTTTCTCCCGCGCCATGAAGAGTTTCTCCTCATGTTCCTTCAGCGCCTTCGGGTTCATCTTTCGATAGTACGAACACCCTTCAATGTTGTGGTTACAAAGAAAGACACCAGAGACAGTTAACGTGGAGATCCGTGATGGACATATGCCCCCACGCTCAGATCAGCAGTCCTGTTGAGTCCTTTAAGCATAACAGCAGTTTCTCTGGCAAAGTTTCAGTTCCAGACTCAAAAGTGTCTGATTTTAGGGGTCAGAGACCCAGTACTTATACCCAAAAGTGCCTTTGATGTGGGGGTGACTTCAAACCAACTCTTTGAAGCGCACAAATATCCCTTTCAACCCAGTCCTATCTGCCAAGGGTGGGGTGGTGTGTGTTAATCAGTCCTTTGTGCAGGGACAGGATACAGCCTTTTCAAGTGAAATGTTAGCCCATCCCTACCATCCTGCCCAGGCAAGGCCATCAGAATGCAAATATATGTAGATGGGTACTCAGACATACCTCTCCATCCTCTGTTGTGGCTTTCTAGAGGGAATGCACAAAGTGTTGCTTTCACCCAGGACAGCGTGTACTGGGGACAGGCTGCAAGGCACACAAAGCAGTAAGAACAGAGAAATGTTCACTTTCTAAAAGTGGCATTTAAACACAATTACAGTAAATACAACTTCACCAGTAAGGAGGATTTATTAATTCCATTCCAAACATATAAAACTGTACAAAACATTAAAAAGCTACTCATCTCTGAACAGGAATGACAGCTTAAAAGAGTTTTAAGGAATTCTCAAGTTAACATGTGAGCGGAGTAGACCTCACCATAGTAAAAAAACTAAATAGGCTGTCACTATCAGGACACACAAAACATAACAGTATACGTCCTACCCTGTCCTTGGAGCTACAAAGGGCCTATCTTAGCAGTGACTTATATGTAATAAAAGGGGAGTTTAAGGCTTGGCAAGTAGTTTTAAATGCAAAGTCGGAGTAGCAGTAAACTGCACACACAGGTACTGCAGTGGTAGGTCGGAGACAAGTTTGAAAGGCTACTTCTGTGGGTGGTATGATTAGTACTGCAGCCCACTAGTAGCATTTAACTTCTAGGCGGTGGGTATATGGCATACCACCTTACAAGGACCTTTTAAGTAAATCAAATCGGGTGTACACCAATTACACACATTCTAAAGGAACAATCACATACACTTTCGCACTGGTAATGTGCTCAGAGTCCTAAGTCCAACAAAAATAACTCTGCAAAAAGAGAGGAGGAGGAAGGCAAGATGTTTGGGGTGACACTTCAGTGAGGGCCATTTCCCAAGACGATACAATAGGAGCTATGAAAAGTCTTAAACAAGTAGGTGGGTATCTTTTAGAAAGGCTAGATCCACCACTTTGTGTCAGACACTAGAGTGTAGCCCTGCTTTTGACTGGGGATTTGGGGTCTTGTACATTCAGACAGACTAAAGACATTGAAGCCATCTACCCCAGCCTTAAAGCTTTGTGTGGCTAGCACACCAACTGTAAACCAAAGAGCCTCAACTTGGTCCTATTGGATGTCCCACTGTGTTCTTGCCCACCCTCCACCTGCAAGTGGTCTTTCACGAAATAATGTTGTCTGGCTGCCCATATCGATACCTGATTATTCCAAGATCCATGCCTGTAAATAGGATAACAGAATTATAACATATGTATTAAACAACATAAACAATTGTGCACCAAAGCAGTGACTTCATTTCGAAGAGTTGACAGCCTCAGCTCCATTGTATTTTATTTAACTAAGAAATAAAAGGGGCTAGATCAGTCATATAGAGCTCTCGTGCACACATTTTGAACTTGTAATCAAGTAAGTCTCAGATTGTCAGACTATTTCGAATAATACACAAAAACGGAACCCTGTATCTTATCCCAGCAGGTTGCCTAGAGTTCATCGACATTCTTCAGAATACCAGGGAGACCTTCTCTCTCCTGTTGGCGGCAGTCTTATCAACTTTTCTTATGTGCAGCATTCCATTTTTGAGTTCTCCATTCGCCTGTGTTTTTCTCCAGGCTACCATGCTCAGTCTTCAGTATTGTGGGTATCATAGGTGGCATACCCATTGCTTCGTCTCCTACACCTCTTTTTGATTGATGTTTTCCAAAATATGCAGTATGAAGAGATACCTCCCACCATCTTTGGGGAGCTGGAGCAGATGAGCGTAAAGTGCCTGAACACTATCTTTACGAGCCACTTCTCATATTGCTGAGTTTTTCCATCATTGAAGGTTGCAGTTGTTCCAGGGCATTGATTCAGAAGGCCTGTACATCACTTTCATGTGAATATGTGTTTTGGAGTTAGTGAGTCAATTTCAGAAGTCTAATTAAGATCTTGTCATAGCACGCTGACATCTTTCCAGAATTCCATGAGGAGCACCTGGTCTTTTTTTTCCCTGTAGCTTGGGGGTCAGTATTTTCTTTAAGCTTTGGCAGCTGTTAGAGGCCAGTTTTTTAGGTCTCGCCTAGACGAAAGCAAAAGCGAAGCTTTTGCTGTCTAGGGCGTGACTACTTATGTTATCACTTTTGGGGGAATGTGGACAGCAGACTGTCACGCGCTTCTCCTGCCGGAGATTTGACCTCGTGGACGCGCTTTGGCGCCTTGGCTGCTTGGCGGTGCGCGCGCTACATCGTCAGTTTCGTTTTTTTTTTCTTCTTCAAAAGGGCTGGCGTCAACGCGTCTTGAACGTGGGGCGTGTCTCTATATTCAGTCAATCACCCCACCCGGACCCCCCACCTAGGGCCCAGGAAGCGGCAAAGCGCCAGCGCGGCTCTCCCCGGAGCAGCGGGAAAGCCGCTCATTTAATATGCGGCGCAGCCCATAATGCCTTGCAGGCCAGGACCGGCCTGCAAGGGCAATACAGCGTTTTCTTGGGGGTCTCGTTGGAGCGGCCCTGCTGACCAGGTGGGGCCGCTCGGTGGCACTGTGGCAAGGTCCGGAGCTCTCCCCCCCCCACCTGACAACACTCACCGGGCTCTGCTGGCGGGGGCTACATGAGAGCTCCCGCTCCTCGGGGCTCTTTCCGCAGCACTTCTCTTTGCTCCCGGCGTGACTCCTCGTCTCTGCAGCTCTTCTCCGGGGCCGCGGGACAAAAGGCTACTCCTCTGCGCAGGCGGCTCCGGGGCTCTCCACAGCTCACAGGAGCCCCGGGCCGCGGGAGGACTTTTCCTCTCCTTTCTCGGGTGCTCGAGGAGGCGGGACTTCCGGCCGGGCCGCGATGCAATTGGCCGGCCGGCGGGCTGGGCATTGTAGGCGGGGGTTGAGCTCACCGAGGGGTAGGCTCTCTCGAGTGAATTTGTAACGGGGCAAACAGCGGCAACTGAAGACGGCAATGAGCGGGGTGGCACCCGCGCCGCTCGGCCACCACACGGGGTGACAAATGCCGGGTGGGCACCGGCCAAGGCACATGGAGTGCTCCCAAGCGCTTAGAAGTGGGACAAGAGAGGTACACAAGCTTGCCAAACACATAGGAGACAATGGCTGCTCGCGCACTTTTGGAGACACGGGCTGTGAACGCGCGCATCTCTTTACACACTCTACCACACCTTCGTGAGCGGGTGCGCGAGCCGCAGATCACGTTGGTATTGCAGAGCCAAAAGACTGAAGCAGCAGAGTTCACGGACCTCTGACGGGCTTGTTTAAAAACAGCACCATGCCCGCTCCCGCTTCCCCAGCGCCACACGTCTGATCGGCTTCACAGTCTGCTTTAATTTTTATATTTCATTTCCACCATGTGGCTGCATATTTACAACAGCACCGCACCGGCTGCAATGATGCCACACGGCTTCCTTAATATCCATATATTTGCTCCTACGCGCACACTTCACCAATGCCACGCGTCTTCTTAAAAATGTTGTTTACTAAAAAAGAACTCGGTCCCGTGTGATGTCATCAGGCGAAGCCGGGTTTGATGTTGTTGTGGTCGTGGGGCAATGGTGCTCTTCGGCCGACCCTGCAGACTGTAGGCTGCTAGTTTGCGATGGTGGCCAACCCGGTGCAGGACGAATTCACCGCTCCAGGGTCAAGGCATGAGTCGCTGGAGTGCCAAAGACCGAGACTCTCAGGTCCGGGAAGATCCCTCTGCAGTTATAGCACTGCCGAAGCCATGGGAAGCATGCAAGAGAGCTCCTGGTGATCTTCTGTGGGACGTAACAGGCAGCCCGACTGGGGCAGACCGGAGGTGCTGCGGACAGAGCTGCAGAAAGCAGGTAAGGGCTTCTCGCAACAAAGCCCCTGGTGCATTGCATACCTAACCGCCCTTCAGTGACATCCTTACCGCCTGCGGACACCCAGCTTTGCCACGGTTAGTTGTACTCTCTTTACCACCATGCACACTCCTCAGCTCTGCCACATTTGGTTGTACTCCCTTACAACCCTGTGCACACCCAGCTCTTCCCCCCTTAGTTTTACCCTTATTGTCCTGGTGTACCAACTGTCGTTCACTGCCAGTCCCTAAGCATTCCTGAAATGGTTCCTGCTCTCTGATGCCCTAAGCAGAATAGATTTTCTCTGAACACATCCAAGCATAGCTGTCCTTATTCTTGATGCAAACTTCCACTCAGCTATTCCGTGTTTCATTTGTCTGAAGGCCTACAAGTTGTCCTAGGTTATTTTACAGCGTGATGCCTTCATCTTACACCAGGGTAGGTACGTGGCTGAGGTATAATAATTTAAAAATAAGTAACGAGGTGAGTAGGTGTTGCTTGCTCCTCACAAAGGTGTGTCTTACTCAGGAACGTCCAAGTGCAGATTGTACTCTCTCGTAAAAAAAACCTTTGGAAAATGGTCCATCATTACCTAAAACCTGATTCTCAAATGCATTCTTTCTTTGGGGAGTTATCTAACTTTTAAAGTTAATGTGACTTACTTGCAAGTTTCCAGGAGGATCCACACTTAAAGAAAGGGTTGTGAATTAAGGCCTGTAATTGGTAATTAGTGGATATTCATAATTCTATCCCAACACGTTAGACAATTTCAAGTAAGCACAATTCGAGCCACTATTGCCTCAATTCTCTTTTGTTGCATAAAGGTAAAGTTCATGAAACGAAACTCCCAATTTAGCATGATATAGGAAAGCTAGGAGTAAACCGGATGTGTATAAATTTTACTTCTAGAAGTAGTCCCAAGTGAAACTGATTTTGCATGATTGCCTTCTCCTACAAAGAAATCCATCTCGTCTAACAAATATGTGCCTCTGAAGTTCCCTGAAAAAAAGAGTGCCAGTTTTGTTTTATGAGGGTGGTTTCACCTAACTTTATAAGACAATACTCAAAATATGAAATCACAGGACGTAAGCGTTAGAGACAGATGGATGCTGTATGGATGAGGCTTGAGAGGGACAGGAAAGACTTTGAAGATGAACGCATAATGAATTAAAGTACAAAGCTCTAAAAAAAAAAACTCTGCCAGTGTTTCAGCACACATTACACTTATGTGATAGGTATCACACCCTTGCAGTTCTCGCGTAATAGATAAAGAAGTTCAAACCTGCTGAAACATATCAAGAGAAAGTCCTAGAAGAAAATCTAAACATGTAGAACTTGATGCGTTAAATACCGGTTCTTCAAATTATGTTGCATTTCCATATAGAAAACTCCAGAAAAAAATGTGTTTGCCATAACCGGTAAATATCGTTATCCTAGGGTAATGGTTTTTACCTGGTGTGGAAAATACCTGGAGTGACTCCGGAACCTCATGGCTTAATCACTGCGCACCGGCCACTTCCAATGCAAACGGCGCAGATGTTGCAAGGGGCTCTCTGCTACCAGGGGTCCGGTGCCCTCCAGCCGGGCGATGACACTCCTGCCCACTCCTGCTGGTGCCCCCACCCTGCCCCCTTCCTTCCAGGGTGTCTTGCAGCTCCTCTAACCCCGTCACCAAACCAAACGCTGCCTCTTCCCTAGGCGCCCAAGCCAGTGCCCCCCCACCGCTCCCGCTTGCACGGCCCTTCTCCCTCCCACCCAAGTCACGCTACAACCTTGCCAGTCCCACGGCACCAACATATCCCCGCTCCCCCAGTAAGACTTCACCAAGGGGGGCCTGTGCGAGGCTAGCTGAGGACCGCTGATCATGGCCTGCAGAGAGACGCGTTCCCATTTCTTAAGCTGGTGAGACAACAAACTAGGTCAGCAGGAACGTAATGTGAATCCGCAGCAGTAGTGGAAGGTGAAAGAGGACTCCAGTGCTGGTTATTGTTCGCAGGTCAAGCAGCGATGCACCTTTTGGGTAACACAAGTAACTTTCTTTAGAGTTTTGTGATTTAAAGGTGCTGGCACCACACCCCCTCACTGCCCCCCCTCAGTGCCCCCCTCAGTGCACAATACCTCCTCACTGCCCCCTTAGTGCACAATACCTCCTCGCTGAACCCTCAACGCACAATACCTCCTCACTGTCACCCTCAACGCACAATACTTCCTCACTGCCCCTCTCAGCGCAAATGCCTCCTTACTGTTCCTCTCAGTGCACAATACATTCTTACATTTGCAAGATTAAGCTATTGGCATTGTAAATAACGATGCCATTTATTTATCTGTTTTCAAAACCAACACATAAATAAAAATGTTGTCATTTACAATGCCAACAGCTCTAACTTTTGCAAAGGCGAGACTGTTGCATTGTAAATGCTTGTTGTTTATTCTGTAGATCTTTGGTAAATGCTGCATTGGGCAGGTTTGCGCGATTTAAAGCCACTTTATAGTATCCTCAGTTGTTGACTGCAAGTTAGGATGAGTGCACGATTCTAAGGAGACTGCGTTTGTAGAGCAGCAGACACCAGTTCTTTATGTTACTTATGCTTTGTGGCCAATGAAAGAACTCTTCGTGGGTAGGCAGCTTTCTGCTTCCTTGAAATCATGATTGATATGTGAGCTTCTCTGTTACACAGGGTGCACTTCAAAATACTAGTTACTATCGTTGGAGCTATACATGCTCAAGATGATAGCCTGTGTCCAATCTTATTATTTTCTGACTTTTAGATCAGCTTCAAGCAACATCTTTGAGAAGAATGAGGTTGAACTCTGATTACCTAGCCTTGACGAACAAGTTACTTACCTTTGGTAACGATATATCTGCAAGAAACATTAGTTAGTTATAGATTCCTTACCGTAGAATTACCCCCAGGCGTCAGACTGGATCCGGAACGTTTTTTCATCAGCAGTACCTCTGCGCGTCGGAAGGTGGCGTCTGTCGGTTTTGCGTCAGTAGTTGGAGTTGTGGTCGCCGGAATGACGTCGAGGTAGCTACTTAGACGCCGTCCTCGGGCACTGATGTCACTTCTGTACACAACTTTCCGTGCCAGAAACGCAGAGCCATGCAAGACACTGAACACTGGTGCACAAAAACTAGGGCCCTGAAAGGATATCCTTAACCCTAAGAATCAGTTCGCAGAACGGGCAGGATAGGTGGGGCGGTAATGAATCTATAACTAATGTTTCTTACATTTTATGAGGCGTGCATCGCCTCATAAAATGTACGAAGCTGGGCAAGAGTTGCTCCAGGTCCGGCGAAGGGTGAAAACCACATCCCTCGTCACGTCAGCAGACCAACAGGGAGAAGTCAAAGAACGACAATGCTTGTTCGACTTCTTCTTGTGCTTTGACTTACCCGACCCGAGGGCGAAGACTTCCAAGACTTGGACGAATGATGATGGCTCCGCGAAAGGTTCCATGCACTCCCTCGCGAACGGGACCTTGAACGGCTGTCGGCGCTCAAGAAGCTTTCGGGACAGCTCCCGCAAAGCCTTTGGAGCGGCAGTCGGAGCACGACTTGGGGTTGTGGTCGCGATCCATGCAAAAGAAGCACACACAATGCGGATCCGTAACCAACATCAGTCGGGTACAGGAACTGCAGGTCTTGAAGCTGGGCATCCGGTAGTCGGAGACTCAAAAAAGACATTGACAAAAGTTGCTCAAAAAGTTCAGTCAAAAATGACTAGAGGTACCGCTCTCTTCGGATCTGCATTGGCTCGCGGGGGAAAAGAAAGAACTGATGTCAGCGCTCGAGGGTGGCATCTAAGCAGCTACCGCTACATCATTTCAGCAACCACAACACCAATGACGGACGCGTAGCCGACCGACACCACCTCCAGACGCGCAGAGGTACTGCTGACAAAAAAACTTTCTGGATCCAGTCTGGCGCCTGGGGTAATTCTAAGGTACAGAATCTATAATTAATGTGTTTCTTTCAGATCATCCAGTCACAATGGCATTCAGCAGCTGTGTGCCAGCTCAATGGGGGTCACAGGCCCTATCTCTAATTAGTGCTAGCTCTCTGCTGTGGGCTGCAACAGCTAGATTTTCAGATGATGTGTCTCTGCACTCTATGAAAGCTCTCTCTATGCTGCACCTTCCAAGGTGACCACTTAGGACATGGCCACATGGCTGACCAGGCTCTGCACCTGGTACAATGCCTCCCAGCCCATATTTCTATTAGTTGGACCATGTTTACCAACAGTTAAGATTCTAAGGGTCATTCATCTTGAATTTGGGTCAATTTTGCTGATGACCACCAGAATCGCGTGCTTTTGTAGGGGCTTGGAGTACAGAACTCAGTGGAGACGTGTCTTTCTTAGTCTCGGACCTAACCATGCCCCACTGACCTTACTCAGTGAGGTACAGCTCAGCTTCTCACTCCCAGATAATCTTTCTGATGTATCCGGATGCGTTTGTCACAGGACATGCAGTTATGTTTGGCACTGAGGCACCAAAAGTAGATGCAATGCAGGTCCGTGAAAGACATCTGGTTGTAGCATTCTATTGATCTTTAATTTAATTTTCAAGCACCAGTGAGATCAGGGGTAAGAGGGTGACATCAATGAGTACTGTCAAAAAGGTTTGGCCAGAAAACAGAAGGAGCTAAGTGCTAGATCTGCCATGAAGCAGAAAAAGAGGAACAGAAGTCAGCACACAGGGCTAGTGCCTATATATGGTTTCATATTGTTATGTCTGGAGGTGAGATGAGTTGAGAAAGAGGCCCATGGTGCCACTTGTCAGCAAGAAGCTCTGAAAGCTTCCAGGTTCAGTCTGGCACTTGAGGATTATGACATGGTGAGACATTGCAATTAAGTACTCACCATAAATGGGGAGTACTTAAATGTTGATTGGGTAAACTATATGACAATTAGTTTCATTACTATACAGCACTTCTGGTGCCCAGTGCAAGTTTACTTCAGTAACTATCCCTTTATTTAGGTAACCTAACAAGCAAAGGCAGTCAAACTAACACTCCCAATATTTACTAAGTGGGAGAAAAAGCTTTCAGAAAATTCAGCCACATTCTCTATTTATACTTTTACCTGACAGCTTTGTCACAGAATAATCCTGTGACCATGATCTTAACTATGTGTGCACAACTGTTATCTTGGAACAATACAAAGATATCAATATTGCATTTTCATGGCTCAATACAATTCCTCAAGAACTGATACTTCTCAGCACTCATCGAACAATTGTGCTAGCACTCGAAAAAAAAACATTACCATCCAGGAAAACAGCAGATATGCACTTATGTGTAAAAAATACTAATAATAACATTGCCCAGATTGGCAAGTGTCAGGCTAGTAGATTGAGTCAGTCAGATTAGAAACAAAAGGATCTTTGTCTGCACATTTTTGAAAAGGGTAGAAAATTAATTATATGTAACACCACTGTGGATCAAAATATGTAACATTTCGAAAACAAAGTAAAATTAAGGTGCTCAAGTTCACTTGCCAGACACAAGAGGCTAAATAACTATATTAATGGCACAAAGGAACAAATCACTTACCCTAGGTAACGCTCTTTCTGGTGGATACGTGATCCAACAACGGATTCCTCACCTTGTGTATAATACCCAGATGTCAAGAATGAATTCGGAAACTTTAGAGCAATACTATTGCATGCTGTTAGTTGATGCTGTGCGGCTCTGTCTCAACAATGTTACTCTTCAGATGTGACATGTAGCTGCATAAAAGCCCCACCCAATGATATGTTCCTTTCTTAGGCTATCCGTACCCTCAGATTCACAGCCCATTGGCAAAATGGCATGACAAGTGTGCAGATCTCTAGATTGGCTTCTTCTTAGAGGGAAGAGTCCAATTCACATACAGGGAGGACGGAGGGTCGGCGGGAAATCTGTGGTAATAGTATCCACCAGAAGAACAAGTTACATTCAGCCTGATTCATCAAGCCGAAATCGGCTCGCAAAGGGCCAGATTCTGAGACTCTGGCCCTTAGCGAGCGCTATTTTTGCATTTGGGATTCATCATCCCAGATGCAAAAATCGGTAATAGCGATTTCGCAATTTTACGAGGAATTACATTTAAGGAATCTCTATTTGAGATTCCTTAAATGCAATTCATCATCCATTTAAAAATTGCGAATTCGCAATTTCGGCCCACTATTTACCGCAAGGTCAAACCTCGTGGTAAATAGCAAAAACTTAGAAAAATGCTTTTAAAAGCATTTTTCTAAGTTGCATGTTGCACACACACATGTCCTTTGGACATGTGTGTGCGCAACACCTGTTTCAATTTGCATTTAAGGGGTGCTACAGGGTGTTCTTTGGACACCCCTGGCACCCTTAAAATAGCTATCTTATTTGCGATTAGCTAATTGCTAATCGCAAATAAGGAATACTCCCCATTCATTGCTATGGGCCTTTTGGCCCATAGGAATGAATGGGGAGTTATTCCTTATTTGCGATTAGCAATTTGCTAATCGCAAATAAGGAATCTGTAGGAATCGCATTTAATTTTGCGATTCCTACATGATTCCCGTTTTGCGAGTCTGTAATAGCGATTCCTTATGAATCGCTATTTCAGACTCGCAAAACGGGTCTTTCATGAATCTGGCCGTTAGATTCAGTTACACCTTATCTGGTAGAGACTCAATGTAACTGCAAATTCCTTACCTTAGAATAATCCCCAGGCATCAGACTATATCTAGGATATTTTTCATGAAAGATACCACTGCGGGCCGATAGGTGGTGTCGCTTGTATCCATGTGGAGTCATTGTCTGCGCTGGAAATGGCCATCCACAGTGCCTATATAGGCACCACCTCAGGACACTGTCAGTTTATTTTTGGGACTTTCCACACTAGGTGGCATATTCTCAAGGATCTATCGCCGAGTTATCGGCACTTTATCGCAGCCAAAGTCGCAAAAAAATGTATCTTCCTGTAGGAAGGTGGATACCATACTATGGTTGCCCCCAACTTTTTGCCTAGTGTTTAGCTGGTTTTCGACTTAGTTGGCCTGGGATCCTGCTATTCAGGACCCCAGGCTATCTGCTCTCTCTGTAAAATGGACTCCATGTACTGTAGGTACATACCAAATTGGATATTGGGTCACCCTTGTGAGTCCCTGTATAGTGTACCATAGGTACCCAGGGCATAGGTGCACCCAAGGCCTACCAGGGGCTGCAGCATATATTATGCCACCCCTGGCTGGCCACCTAAATTGACACAACTGGCTGATCACTCAGCTGGGGCAAGGTTGTGTAATCACCCCTTGCTTAGGTATAGTATTCCTATACCTACCTTATATATAGGCACATAGTAACCTATAAGTCACTCCTATGGAAGGCCTTAACAATCCTGGAGGCAGATTGCTAGGTTATGTATGAGATGGTGCTCTAGCATGAGCTGAGCCTGTCTGCAGCTTTCGGTCCTTATAGCTGTTCTATGATATTGCCATACCATATACTCTTAAGTGCATTATAATCCTCATGGTTGAATGCTAACCTTGGTTTGGCTTTATCCAAACATGTCGTGTAAGGTGTCATACGCTTTGGAATACTACCCCCTCGCCAATTCTGGCGACGGGGGTAGCATTCCACCCTTCTAGAGGGAGAAGACATGTTAGGTCCAACGATCCCAGTTAAAGTTAACCAGAGCCCCAGCATCACAAAATGGATGCTGCTGCCACAGACAAAAGTCTAACCTCCTGCTGCTGGGAGTCCTTCCAGTCACAGAGGTTTGGACAATAGGTTTCCTGCTTGGGGAGGTGCGAGCACCACCCCAGACAGGAGGATGTGTATTGGGACAGGGAGGGCTGAATAGATTGAGACACTGCCTGGAGCACACTAAGTACTTCATGCATACCCCAGTTCAAACCTGTTGCTGGGGCACTCCAACCCCAGCTCTGGCGCGACACTGGACAAAGGAAAGGGGGTGTAACCACCCCTCTTCCTGGTCCCACCCACAGGAGGGACCTAGACCCTAAACCAGCCCCCTTTAGTTGTATAATAATAATAATAATAACACCTTTTGTATAGCGCCTGGTTACACTAGGCAACAGTGTGTCCCCGCGCTTTAAAACTAATTACTAGAACAGAACCCCGGAGAAACAAAAGGCCGCTGAAGGAAAGGGCGAGAGGATCTCAGGGTTTAGGAAAGAGGTAAGTTTTCAGTTTGCGCCTAAAGTTTCCTTCAGATGGCTCCATCCGGAGCTCAATGGGGAGGTCATTCCACTGTTTGCTGGCCAAATATTTGAATGACCGGCCACCCATCCGTGCCCTTTGGATTCTGGGCACCTGAAAGAGCATACGGCCCTGAGATCGTAGATAACGATTAGGGTAGTACTTGGTAAGTAGTTTTTGGAGATAGACAGGACCTCTCTCATAAGCAATGCGATGAGTCTGCACATGCTTTTAAATATAATGCGCTCCTGTATGGGGAGCCAGTGGAGTCGCACTAAGGCTTGTTTCCCTGAAGATCTTCTAGAGAGGTTGAGAGCCAATCTAGCTGCTGCGTTTTGAACGCATTGAAGCCTATAAAGGCCTTTCCTACTCAGGCCTAAGTATAAAGCGGTACTATAGTCGAGGTGGAGCGTCACCAGAGTATAATGTTTTCCTGCTGTTAGCAGGAAGCGAATCCAGGGTCTTGCGTAAGGTCTTAAGGATCCCATAGCATTTACCTGCTATGTCTCTGGTGTGATGTTCAAAGGATAGAGTCTTGTCCAGTTTGACCCCTAAATTCTTAACCTGTTCCAATGGTTTAGGGACGGTGCCAAGTTCTTTAGGCCACCATGCCGACGACCAAATGGATGGGGATTTCCCCAACACCAGGGGCCTCATTTATGAAAAGTGACGCATCGCTGCGTGAAAACAGCGATGCGTCACTTTTCACTGCGCACTCCTTGCGACACCAATGATGCGTCATATTTAATGTATGACGCATCATGTCGCAAGGACTTACAGATACGTCAGTATTTCTGACGTATCTGTAAGCGCAAAAGTGACGCATTGCTGGAGTGTGTCACAAAAGTGACGCAACTCCAGCAATGCTTCCTTTCACATGGGGAAAGCCCCATGTGAAAGGGTTTGCGTCAGTCTTATGCCTGCTGTGAGGCAGGCGCAAGATTTTGACGCAACAGCATCCTAAAAGTGACGCCGTGAAATCTCATAGATTTCACTGCGTCACTATTATGAGGCTTTTTGCGGGGGAACGCCCCCTCTGCATACATTATACCTGAAGCAGGTATAATGTGGCGCAGGGGTTTAAAAAGAGACTCATCTACCTAGATGCGTCACTTTTTAAATATGGCGCAATAAGGCGCATATTTTACGCCACTGGTGCGTCACAAAAAGTGACGCACCGGCGGCGCAAAACTGACGCAAGGCCTCATAAATAAGAGCCCAGAAGTTCAGTTTTATTAGCGTTGAGGCGTAAACAATTTGTATTCTTCCATCCCGCTAGTCCGCTCAGACAGGCTGTAAAGTTGGCTGAGGCCTCATCCGGAGGCTGAGACAGTGTCACTACCAGCTGGGTGTCATCAGCATATGACACTATCTCAACCCCGTACGCCGCAACCAGCTTGGCCAGGGGCGCCATATAAAGATTAAAAAAAGTCGGGCTCAAAATTTAGCCCTGAGGCACCCCGTGTCTGAGCGAACGCACCCCGGATTTAAAAGGTGGACAGTAAACTTGGAATTGGCTATTCGCCAAGAATGTACGCATCCACTCATGAGCCAGACCCTCAATGCCAACCTCGCTAAGACGAGAAAGCAGCAGGCGATGGGAGACGGTGTCAAATGCCGCGTTCAGATCTAAGAGGAGGAGCGCGGCTGTCTTCCCCTCGTCAACTCTACTCCTTAGTAGCTCGGTGGAAAAAAGGAGGGCCGATTCAGTAGAGTGGTGCGCTCTAAATCCTGACTGCGAGGGATGCAGATGCAGTCCCCTATCCAAATATTCAGAGAGCTGTTTGTTAACTATCTTTTCCACCACCTTAGCGCAAAAAGGGCAGCAGCGATATAGGTCGATAGTTATCCAACTGCGCGGCACTCAGATGAGGTTTTTTCTTTAAGGGGATGACCTGCGCTATTTTCCAGTCTTAAGGCATGTGGCTTGTTCGAAAGGATAGTTTCGCCATATGGCCTATATGAGTCGCCGGAACTTCGGCTTGATTCCTAAGGACGTTGGGACGGGCCAGATCCTTAGGGGAGCCTGATTTAATGCTGCAGATAATATTCAGCAGCTCTGTGGTGTTAGGCACCACAAACTGATTAAGGCACCCATTGTTAGTCCTCTCACTGCTAGTGGAGGTATCCCTAAGGGGTTCTTCCAGTACCACTGGAAAGGTTTTATATATATTGTCCACTTTCTGCACAAAAAAATCCGCAATAGCTTCACACATAGCTGTCGAGTGCAGGTCAGGAGCTATAGTTCTCTCCAATGAGGTGAGTTCCTTGTAAATAACAAAGAGTTCTGTTCTTTAAGAAGTTGCGTTTGGTAGATCTAATCAGTTTATGATAACTCTTTATACTCTTTTTATAATTGAGTCTTGCTGAGTCGTCATATTTACTGCGCCAGATGCGCTCTAACTTTTTGCATTCTGTTTTACATGCTTTTAAGTCAGCATTGAACCACTGAGCTGTTTTCAAGCACCTTGCTGGGGCCTTGGTAGTCCACGGGGCGGTTTCATCCAAAGCTCCTGACAGCCATTTTTCATAGTCTGTCCAGGCTTCGTCTACACTGTCTTTAAGTTGGGGTCTGCCTCTTTTTAAAGCCAGCTCTAACTTGTCCTGCTTAATTTTCCCCCATTACATGCCATCAGTTTATTACTGACCAAGAGTTTGGACTCCCCACCGATGGTAAACTCCATCAGAAAATGGTCCGACCATAATACCTTACGGGGGGGTTGCACCGCCACCCCCTCCCAGTTGGCGAAGATCGGGTCCAGAAGATGGCCAGCTTTATGGGTAGGAATCAGGGATTGAATGTGAAGATTAAACATTTTAGAGATGTTAGTAAACTTAAAGCTTCCTTGTCGTTTTCATCCTCAATGTGAAAATTGAGGTCACCATAAATCAGAAGCTTATTATACCGTAGTGCAGGATGGGCAATTACTTCCATCAGGCTGTCCAGGAAAGGCGAAGTCTTACCTGGCGGACGGTAGATCAGGTAACCATTAATGGCCCTGTTAGGGAGGTATTTTATAGTAAAGAGAGCAGCCTCACAATCTTTAATTGACACTGTCTCTAAAGTGCATGACAGGCCCAGTTTATAAATAATGGCGATACCCCCACCCCTCTGTTTGACCCGGTCTAGTCTTAATATCCCATAATCCTGCGGGAGAGCTTCCAATATATCTGGATTGGAGTCTGCATCCAGCCACGTCTCGGTCAAGAAAAGTGCATCTGGTTCTTTTTCCACTAAAAGGCCATAGATATCCAGCTTGTGCTTCCTAAGAGAACGACAATTAATCAGTAGCATGTTCAGAGACTCTGTCTTACAGTCTACAGTGGTGTCATTAACTGGATTGTACAGGTAGGTCTTACAAATCAGGGGTAAGCTATCTACGTTCAGAACATGACTACAGGCTCTCTGAATGGAAGGACAGAGGCTTATTAACTGGTCTTTGGAATATCTGAGCGGTTTCAGGGCATCTGCAGTGATTTGAGCAGAGTTTTGGGCCCCTAGCCCCGTCCGGCCCCGGACGGGCACAGACGGGCTTGCCTTTGGCGCGCGGACGGGAAGACCGTGTCCTTTTATCCAGTGTGGAGGAGGGTGGGATGCGGCCAGCAACTGGACCGCAACCCTTTCCTCCCTCCAGTATGGCGGGTCTAGCGAGTCTCTCCCGCAGCGTCAGCACGTAGTCTGCTGCGCTGCGCTGGGAGAGGAGAGCACAAGGGAAAGGCTGGTCTCGCACGGAGCACCAAAGAGTTAGGAATTGCCACACAAAGTAAGTAAAATGCACAGTAATACACAATATTTAAAACGGTTAAAATCCTAACACGCTGTCCCCCGGCTTTCCGCCTCAGGGGTGGGAGCTAGTAAATTAGTAAAGGTAGGAGCTGACCCAGGAGACTTTAGATTAATCCTGGAATTGACTTGAAGCGAAACTCGACCTGGTTGAGAACGGTCCCTCCCTCCTGCCCTCGCTGACTCCTACCCTGAGCTGCCTGGTATCGTTTTCATTGCGCGGCTAAGCCTTCCTAACGCTGCTCTCCTCACTTTCAAACTCAGTCTACATAGCGCTGCTGCCCTCGCTTAGCGCTCGAACGTGCCTGCCTGATTGTGCGCATTTGTACCTGCTAAGACTCATGTTTTTTAACCCTTGTGCATGAAAGCTGCTTTGCTCACTGTTGGGATCGTGTTATCTTCAATTACGCTCCAAGTTTCCTGTAAGTCGGTCTGCTTGCGTGTTATTTCCGCCGCCATTTGCTGTGTTGTTGTTGTTGCCCTGAGACCGCCCCCTCCACCACGCAACCGCCTCCCATAGGATCCTCCCTCGCCCCTCCCCCTTCCACTACCCATATATGACAGATGCCTTTCCGCGCAGCGTCCACGCGCAGCGTTCGCGCCCCATGCGCGCCGAAGGTGCGCCAAAGGTAAGCCCGTCTACGCCCGTCCGTGCCTGGACCGCGCCCAGCGCCAGACCCCCTGGCCCTCGCACCACCCAACTCCCCAGCCTTACATACGATGCCACCACCCTCCTAGCCCTTAACCCCGGCCGACTCCCCCACTGCGTCCAAGCCACTCCTGGACACACCCATGGTCCCTTCTCCTGCAAATCCTGCAAGTTCGAAGGCAGCAACATCAACTCCTCATCCACGGTCACAAATCAGATATCTGACTCCAACCACCTAAAATGCATCCTGCTCAACACCCGCTCAGTCCACAGACACGCCATCGAACTTTGGCATCTACTAGACACCATCTCTCCCGACGTCGCCTTCCTGACTGAAACATGGATGAACGCCTCATCAGCTCCTGACATCACCATTACCATCCCGGAAGGATACAAGATCATCCGTAAGGATCGCACCGACCAAACAGGAGGAGGCATCGCTATCGTCGATAAGAACTCCATCCGCATCTCAACCAGCTCAGACGTCAACCTCGCTAGCGCCGAACACCTTCACTTCCAGATCCACACCGACCCCAAGACCACACTCAGAGGAACTCTCCTATACAGGCCTCCAGGACCCCGTGCACAATTCAGCGACGTTATCACTGACTTCATCACCCCACACGCTCTCCCCTCCGAAGAATACATCCTACTAGGAGACCTCAACTTTCACTTGGAGAAGAGCAACAATAGCAACACCACCTCCCTTCGGGACAATCTCGCCAACCTCGGACTCAAACAACTTGTCTCTACGCCCACCCACATCGCAGGTCACACACTTGACCCCATCTTTACCTCCAGCAAACATGTCTCCTTCAGTCACACCACCACCCTCCAGTGGACGGACCACAGCTGCGTACACTTTCTCTACAATAAAACCACCACTCGCAACCAACCCCAACCTACTCTACGAAGAAACTGGAACAAAATCACCATCGACCAGATCTCCTCATCGCTTCTTCAAAACCCCCCTGCCCACTCCTCAAACCCCGACCAAGCAGCAATTAACCTCACCCAATGGCTATCCAACAGCGCCGACATCCTAGCACCGCCGAAAAAACGTCAAATCAAACTTGGCAGCAAAAACGCCTTCCTGGTTCAACGATGATCTTAAGAAATCGAAGAAACTCTGCCGCTCCCTTGAGAAGACCTGGAAAAAAGACCCAAACACCAGCACCAGGGACGCCTTCAAAAACGCCACACGCACACACCACCAACTGATCCGGACTGCCAAGAAAAGCGCATTCAAAGACCGACTAGACAACAACGCCCACAACAGCAAGGAACTATTCAACATCGTCAAAGAATTCACCAACCCATCAGCCAACTCCAACGACATCACCCCTTCCCAAGCCCTCTGCGACTCCCTAGCCTCCTTCTTCCACCACAAAATCGCAGACATCCACAACAACTTCGACAACCGACCCGGAGACCAACCCACCCAACCTTCTGCTGAACCTTCACCCCCCTCGAACATCCTTAACGATTGGAACCCCATCTCCACCGAGGACACCATCCGCCTGATGAACTCCATCCACTCAGGATCCCCCACAGACCCATGCCCTCACCACATCTTCAACAAAGCAGACTCCATCATAGCACCACACCTCCGAGACGTCATCAACTGCTCCTTCAACTCCGCCACCTTTCCAGAAAGCTGGAAACACGCCGAACTCAGCGCCCTTCTGAAAAAACCCACAGCGGACCTCACTGAACTCAAAAACTACCGTCCCATCTCGCTCCTTCCATTCCCGGCCAAAGTCATCGAGAAAGCCGTCAATAACCAGCTCGCCGCCTTCCTTGAAAGCAACAATTCCCTCGACTCCTCACAATCCGGCTTCCGAGCCAAACACAGCACGGAGACCGCACTTATCGCAGCAACAGACGACATCCGAACTTTACTGGACAACGGAGACACAGTCGCCCTCATCCTCCTCGACCTATCCGCAGCCTTTGACACAGTCTGCCATAGAACTCTTCTACAGCGCCTCAAAAACATCGGAATCCATGGAAAAGCACTGGAATGGATCACCTCATTCCTCACCGGTAGAACCCAGAGAGTCCGCCTCCCACCATTCAAGTCCGAGGCCACCTAAGTCATCTGCGGCGTACCCCAAGGTTCCTCACTCAGCCCCACCCTCTTCAACGTATACATGAGCCCCCTCGCAACCATCGCTCGCCAACACAACCTCAACATCATCTCCTACGCAGATGACACCCAACTGATCCTTTCACTCACCAAAGACCCCAACACCGCCAAAACCAACCTACATGAAGGTATGAAAGAAGTAGCAGAGTGGATGAAGCACAGCCGTCTGAAACTGAACTCAGACAAAACAGAAGTCCTTATCTTAGGCACATCCCCCTCCGCCTGGGACGACTCTTGGTGGCCAGAGGACCTTGGAAAAGCGCCCATCCCGACGGACCACGCACGGAACCTGGGCATCATCCTGGACTCATCACTCTCTATGAACAGACAAGTCAACGCAGTCTCATCTTCATGCTTCAACATCCTCCGCATGCTCAAAAAAACATTCCGCTGGATCCCCACCGAAACCAGAAAAACAGTTCCCATGCACTGGTCACAAGTCGCCTGGACTATGGAAACACCCTATACGCCGGTATCACCGCAAAACTCCAGAAAAAACTCCAACGCATCCAGAACGCATCAGCCAGACTCATACTAGACATCCCGCGCAAAGACCATATCTCCAGCCACCTGAAAAACCTCCACTGGCTCCCCGTCAATAAAAGGATTACTTTCCGCCTCCTAACCCACGCTCACAAAGCACTCTACGAACTTGGACCCGAATGCCTCAACAAACGACTTTCCTTCTACACCCCCCCTCGCCAGCTACGATCTTCCAACCAAGCCCTTGCTACCATTCCTCGCATCAATAAAACCACCATGGGAGGTAGATCCTTCTCCTACCTCGCAGCTAAAACCTGGAACTCACTCCCCACTCACCTACGCCTCACTCAGAACCACCTAACATTCAGAAAACTACTTAAAACCTGGATATTCGACAAGTAATTCCCATCCCTTCCTCAAGCGCCTTGAGACCCTCTGGGTATGTAGCGCGCTATATAAATTTCTGACTTGACTTGACTTGACTTGACCCTTCGACATTCACCTGAGCTGAAGACTGAAGAATCTCCCTTGTGGCCAAGGAGTGACCACCCTGGGCAACCAGGCATCATCCAGCAACTCGACGGCTTGCTTTGTCCCCGTTCCCGCCGGAACCCGAGCACAGAGCCTGACAAGACCACGACTCCCGGACCTCTCTGACCCCACTGCATGACTCCAGCACAGCTGGCGTCGGAACCCGTGGAACCAGGCAACTTGGAAAGTCTTCAACTTGCTAACAGCGCAGCTCCTGAGGCATCCTCGAAGCTGTGCACCCGGGTAGCTGAGACACCCCGACACCGAGCTCCACCTGCACCGAAGACCAGCCCTCCACACTCCATGAGATCTGCGTGGGGCCCTTCTGCTTGTGTTCTGCTCGACGCGTTGTACGGTTGCTGGCCCGTTGGCTAGTAGCCCTGTGGCGATGATCCTATTGAAAATCCATCGCTGGTCTGGTTGCTCCAGACTGGCCCTTGCTTCCCTGCAAAGGTGAAGTACCTCAGACCCTCCTGGTCTGCGCCAGAAGCCTTTTGTGTATCCTGCGTGGGTTGCCTTTGCTTAGGCTTGTTGGCTCCGATCTTGAAGCCGACCCCTCCATCTGCGAGAACCTTTGTGGGACAGCTCGTCTCCAGCACCTGGTCGTCCTCGACACCTCCTGGTCCGCGTGGCTGCAACAAGCTTCACGACAGCACCTGATTGCTCCTCGACGACGTCTGGTTCCTTCCTGGTGCCACCCGGTCACTGGCTAGTGACCTAGACTCTGTCCCCTCTCCTTTCAGGTTCTTCTTCGACTCCGATCCACCCTTGGATCCACCCGGACATCTTCCTCCTGGTCGCCTGCAGCATCTTCTTCCAAGAATCCATAGGAATCAAATGTAAATGTAAATGTAAAAGTATGTGTCTTGTAAAGCGCACTGCTGCACTGAGGCGTCGTGGCGCTGTAGACCGCTGGGGAACCCGTCCCGGCTATCCCTGTGAGATGGTCCCTACTGGGTATCTCCAAGGTGAAACCAGGCATCCCCGGCGAATGGGGGGGCCGTTGTAGAGATGAGGTAAGCTAATGCCCAGAGTTGCCGAGTGTGATCCCTGGTTAGAGTAGGCACCGAGGCGAGAATTATCGAGTCCGCTGACCCTGGTCCACGACCCTGCCGCGTCGGGAATTGAACCCTGGTCCCGGGCCGTTCTCTGCTTCCGGGTCTGCCACCTCTAACCAGTGAGCCACACCACTCCACATCAACGAGAAAACCCGACAAACTTTGACACCTATGCACCCGCAGCCCGTGGGTGAGGTAACGCGAGTACTTCGGTGCTCCTGTAGGGATTGACTATCCTAGTGTCTAGTTGTGTTAGTTGTATCTTTCTAGGTAGACCGGAAGTGTCCTAAATCTCCATTCACTTACCTTTTAAGTTCCTATTGACTTTCTATTGACTCTCGCGTGAGTGTTCTGACACTGCACGCGCCGCCTGTGGGCCTCCTACTCCTAACCTAAGGGTCAGATAGTGTAGCCCCAGCGATTCCCTAGGCCTTCTCCTTTACCGAGTCGTAGTTCTTATACCACTTACTTAGTATATGGGTTTACGCGCCTCTAGGGCCTAACTGTAAACTGTGCTATTTAAAGTATTTCTGAGTATAAGTTGTTATGTGCTTTTGCCTCTGACCTCATAAAGAGTTCAGAGGAGTGTGTTAGTGAATAAATACATATATATATTTTATATATATCCTGTGTGGTGTCCTTTCATTTGGTATTCAAGGGGTTACATATGGTAAAACAGCTGGCTTTACTCGTCCTCAAGAGTCTTTTAGCCTAAGACTGTTCTGTCCAGGCTATCTCTAGGATAGCTGGTCTATAAGGTTGACTTTACAACCATCACCATAAGGGTTGTTTGGACTGGTGCAAGGTGTTCACTAGAATAGTGAACATCATATACCAGGCCAACTTCTCGCACTTCCCATTCACAAGCTGGTGCTAACAGTCCATATCACCAGTTTACCTGCGATACCAGCCGCAAAAAACATCGCCACGGATGACCCCTGCAACAAACACTAATCAGATGCAGATGCAAAAAGCCACGACAACACCATGTCACAACATTCTCAACGAACAGCCAGATCTGCGATAAGATCACAAAACAGGCGATAAGGTGCATTAGCAGCACGAAATTAACACCGGCTCTGACCCGATGTAAAGTCGGACTACAACCTGCACCAGGAAAGGGAGCCCAGCCCAGAGCAACACCTGAAGAACAACAGATGCCAATGAGCCACTGATTATGCAGCGTGGACACCCAAGAGGGCCACAACACCCACCGCCACCCTCCCCCAGGACCATGCGCTCAATTCATGGACTAGTAAATACGTTCCTGCAGCCACATCTGACTGTCACCCACAGCGCAGGTTCCCACACCTTGTTGCCTCTTGGGGAATGGTCACATATCCCACCACAGCAGTGGACATGTCGACCTTTGCCTGGTCTCAGAATGCATGCACGTGGAACTACGAGTGTGTACACACACCTGTGCAAGGTGACCCAGTCCAACGGGCGGAGCTGCACAGCGTCGTTTGGCAATATTCCCAATTCGGACATACTGCTGGAGGGAGAGTACACACATGGCAATGTAGTACGACAAAACCTTGTAGGACCCTTTCACTTGCTCACTGTCAGCAGAGCCAACAGTCGGCGCAGTCCGTTGGTACAGCACTATGCAGATCCCATGGGCCTGACACGGGGCAATGAGCATACGCCAAACATCACATGACTCGTCCAGCAAGGCAAGGTTGCCATCCGTAACGATTTGTGTTTATTTTTGCCTCCCCATTTCTTGTACCTTGACATATTACTATGCTGCCTATAAGTGTCTTAAGCATTTCTCTGCATGTTGTGCCCCTTGCCATGCCCATACTGACATGCACATGCTAGTAAAGTCTACGCAACTTCACTAGTGTTCAACTGTGATGAGTGTTGATTAGAATGACAAATAGTGTGCCTCAATAAGCCTTGTCCGTACACAGGGAGGGACTGACTGATGCCAGTACAATGGGGTGGGTCTCTTTTGTCAGCTCCACCTCTGTGAACCAGACATTGTGTTTGGGATAGTTGCTGGCAGACCTGTGCACTTACGTGTCTTCAGCAATGTGAGTATGGTGTCCAACTTCTGGCCATGTTGAGCAATGTTATCCATCAAAACAGACTGTGTCCATACAAATGTGTGTGAGTAGGTATGCAAAGAGTCGTTCTGTTGTCACATGTGATGGGGGACACCACTTCTGGCCTGCTTCCGATTTTGTCATTTCTACACACAGCCCTATTTAATACATGGAAGTGTGCCTATGTTGGGGGATTGCAAACTTGTTGTACATGTGCAATGAGGCCAGAGCTAGTTCACACCTTCACAGTCACCTGATTGGCCATGTGGATCTGGGTCAAACATGCACATTGATGTCATTTACCAGTGTATACCTGTTAGTACAATCAATGTCTCTATAATTCATCCATACTTTTATACTTGAGTGAACATAGACATGACACATCTGTGGGATTCAGAACGTTTTATTTACATTCTGAAGAATGCCGAAGCTGGAGCAGTACATGGCCATGCCAAGCCCAAATTACATGGTTGCCCAGTGGTGGACCAACCAGAGTTCTTGGGGGAATGAAAAGGTAATCTAAAGAGTTCAGTCCGCAGCCGGATTGCTGTGTCATTGGTAACCAGAGCAGATAAGGCAGTCCATGTCGAGGTCCAGGTGAATGTCGCAGAGTGTTCCGGGGGACAGTGGGAATTGTTGTACCAGGGCATGATGCATAGGGCTGCACCAGGCAGGGACAGGCTATATGGCGGAGATGGATGCTACTACCTCCTTCCTCACACAGTCATTACCATCCACATCTTACTCCTCTGATAAGTCTTCTGTGTACAGTGTGTCAGGTGGTGTTATGGCTGCATCACTGTGTGCCACTGACATCAGGGTGTGAAGGTGATAGGGCTGCATCACTGTGTACCGCTGACACATCATAGGTCGGAGATGTGTGTGTCAAAGTTCCCGCAGCAGTTATCTGGGACAGGCTCAGTAGCAATAATGGCAATATGAGGCACTGCAAGGTATGGAAGATACCAGCTACATCTCGCTGGTGTTCAGCTGTGGCAGCCATACCAGCCTGCATCAACTACTTGGTCTCCATTGTTCTGCGACTCTGTGCCAACTCTGTGCTGTCATCATCGCTGGAGCCTGTCTGACTAGACAGTTCTTGTATCCGAGTAATGGCCCCAGCGATGTCAGTCAAGGATTGTCGGAGAGCATGGTGCAGACAGTAGCTGTCCGTTAGGAACTGTAAGTGGTCCCTGATGGGACTCAGACACCCACATTTGGCATCGAGTTTGGCTGCCATGAGTTCGAACCCCACCCACAGCTGATCAGCCATCTCCTCCTGGCAACCCAACACACGGCGAGGGAGACAGCCGTGGTGGTGTGTGCTTCCTGCTGTGTGGTCAGTGCAGGGGGTGGGGTCACCTGGAGGCAGCTGGGCTGCCCTGCTCCTGGGGGTGGGGTGCGGAAGCTGTCCATTAGCCATTGGAGGGGGTCTGTGCAAATGTGCAGGGTGTCCTCTTCATCATCATCACTGTAGAGTGTTTTGGTCTGCTCTGCAGGAGGTGTTGGTTGTCCCTCTACAATGTAAAGGGGAAATGCAGGTTAAGTGTCTCCCATGTATGTTGACGCTTTGTAGACGTTAACATACAGACTGCATGACAATGTACATTGTGACTGTTTTGGTGGAGCTGGCTATTTGATGGGAGACAGTGGACATTTCATCTACATGACAGATTTGTGGTTGTACTCCTACATTATCATCTCACAGTGTTATGCAATGCCAGATGGGATTGGCCAGTTTCTGCGCACAAGCGGCACCAGTTGTGTCCTCTGTCCGGTGGTGTAAGTGTTGGACTTTGTACCACATTGTCGTCAATGTTGATTTGCTGTGATTTCTGTGTATGTGTGCTGCATTGTGAGAGAGTCACCCCTGTAGTTCTGATTTAGCGGCCCCTTATCCCTTTGATGTGGTGTGCCTTTGAAATGTGTGCTTTTCGGGTGCTTGGATGTTTGCAACTTGGGTCATTTGTGTTCTTGGACAGTTTTTGTGCTCTTGTGCATTGTTGCTTTGCAGATGTATTCTTGATGTTGTAGGTGCACGTGGATGTGTCAGTGTGTGCACTGCTCCTTTACGGATGTGATCCACACTGGGCCACCTCAATGTCGTCTTGTGCACCATGTCATGTATTTTGACTGCAGCCTTGCTATCGGTCATGCAGTGTCACTTGCATTGTCAGTGTGGCTCATAGAGCCGCTTCTTTTTGGGATTCTGCACATGTGCATGGGTAGGTTGAGGCATTGGTGATATGGAGGGGGACCATTTGTGCACATTGTGGACGGGGGCATACTTGGCGTTTCTATGTGTGCTGCAGTGTGCCAAGTGTTTCAGGGACATGTTCCACTGTCATTTTGCGTGTGCAGTGTGCTATACATGATTGTGCATGTGTGCCATTGTGCCCATCTCCCTCCGATCATCCAGTCCCCGGTGGTTACTCACCCTGTTGCTGTTGGGTCAGGTCATATTGGGCTGGGTCCAGACCCCAATTCCTCGCACTGTCTCCACACTGATGACTGTGGCTACCATTTTCTCCAGCTCATCCAGCTCCTCCTGTGGCGAAGGACTCCCACCTCCAGTCGCCTTTGCTGCCTTCCTGTTGGCGGCGAGTTTCTGTTTGGCCTGGCTTTGCATATCATACCAGCGCCTCCTAACCCCCTCCATTGACTTCCTCAACACTCTGACTGCATTGAAGTTATTGACGATGGACTGCCATGTTTTCTTTTGTGTTGCCAATGACGCAGTGGAGGGGACGAACAGTTGTAGGTAGTGTGACGATGATCCGGTCTTTCTGCGGACTGAACACAGTCTTCCTCTTACCCTTGCCATTCCCCAACACAGGGTTCCTGGCTGGTCCTCTGTGAGACTTGTTGGGTTTGTGTTGTCCTCTGCACCTGGTCCGGGTGCATCCATGATGCAACGCAGTGTGCTTTGGTTTGGGTGTTTTTTTGTTGCTTTTTATAGTGCATTTTTCCGCATGACGCGTGGGAATTGCAGGCTTGTCGCTGATTTTTGTATCGTGATTTGGGGTATCGCATCTTTGTCCGTGTTTTGCATTTTTTCGTGGTCTTAATTTTTAGGCAGTCATTTGGCGAGTTATCCTGCTACTATCAAATGGTGCCGCCAGGTTCGGAATACAACATGAGCACAGTGTTATTTTGTCGCGAGGACCCCTGGCCCCCGCCGAAGCCAGGAAACCCGACTGAGATACGACACCGCCGCCCTCCACGCACTCAGTACCAGCCGACCATCCGCTTGCTACCGAGCCACCCCGAAGTGCACCCACGGATCCTTCACCTGCCAAGCCTGCAAATTCACCTGCATCCAAACATGCACCCCACCCTCCGGACCAAGCAACAACAACCACCTCAAGTGCATCCTACTCAACATCCGCTCCTTCCACAAACACGCCGTCGAACTCTGGGATCTCCTCGACATAACAGCGCCGGACATCACCTTCCTCACGGAAACCTGGATGAACACCTCCTCAGCCCCCGACATCGCCATAGCCATCCCAGACAGCTACAAGATCACCCATAAGGACCGTGTCAACCAAACCGGAGGAGGAATCGCCATCATTTACAGGAACACCATCATTGTCATGACCAACACCGGAGATACCCTCACCGCCGCCGAACACCTACACTTCCAGATCCACACCGATCCCAAGACCACCCTCAGAGGAACCCTCATCTACAGACCCCCTGGCCCACAAACACAATTCAGTGAAACCATCGCCGACTTCATAAGCCCGCATGCCCTCGCATCATCAGACTACATCCTCCTAGGGGACCTGAAGTTCCACCTGGAGAACAATAACGACAACACCACCACCACCCTGCTCGACAACCCCGCCAACCTCGGACTTAAGCAACTGGTGAACACTCTCTCCCACTATGCCGGCCACACGCTCGACCCCATCTTCTCCGCCAGCAACCACGTCTCCTTCAGCCACTACACCGGACTACACTGGACCGACCACAGCTGCATCCATTTCACCTTCAAGAAGACTACATCCCACGACTGCCCGCAACAGATCCCCCGCAGAGGCTGGAGTAAAGTCACTACAGACCAGCTAACCACGTCACTGAGCCAGAACCCACCAACCGACACCACTGACACCAACGAAGCCGCCCACAACCTCACACAGTGGATCACCAACTGTACCGACGCCCTTGGCCCACTGAAGAACCCCCCAGGCAAGACCAACAACATGAAAGCCACATGGTTCACCTATGCCCTCAAAGAATCGAAGAAATCCTGCCGAACTCTCGAGAAAACCTGGCGCCATGAACAGACAACACAAAACCTGACAGCTCTCAAGAACGCCACTCGCAAACACCTCCAGCTGATCCGCACCACCAAAAGGACATCGTTCAAAGAGCGACTGGACAACAACACACACAACAGCAAGGAACTCTTCAGCATCATAAAAGAGCTCACCAACCCCAGCAGCAACATCACACCGTCGCAAGACCTCTGCGACTCCCTCGCCACGTTCTTTCACCGCAAGATCGCTGACATACACGACAGCTTCGGTGCCCAGACTCCTCCTCCAATCACCAAAACAACAACCCATACCACTACCCTCAGCGCCTGGACCCCCATCAGCACTGAAGATACCACCCACGTCATGAACACCATCCCCTCCGGCTCTCCCTCCGACCCATGCCCTCACCACATCTTCAACAAAGCCAACACCATCATCGCACCCCACCTCAGGAACGTCATAAACAACTCCTTCACGTCCGCCACCTTCCCAGAGAGCTGGAAGCACGCAGAGATCAACACCCTTCTGAAGAAACCCACAGCGGACCCTAAAGACCTTAAGAACTTCCGCCCCATCTCTCTTCTTCCCTTCCCTGCAAAAGTCATCGAGAAGACCACCAATAAACGGCTGACCGCTTTCCTCGAGGCAAACGACTCCCTCGACCCATCCCAGTCCGGATTTCGAGCCAACAACAGCAACGAGACAGCCCTCATTGCAGCCACTGATGACATCAGGACTCTGCTTGACAACGGGGAAACAACCGCCCTCATCCTTCTAGACCTCTCAGCCGCCTTTGATATCGTCTGCCATCACACCCTAATAGCCCGCCTCCACAACACTGGGATCCAAGGAAAAGCCCTGGACTGGATCACCTCGTTCCTCTCCGACAGAACCCAGAGAGTCCGCCTCCCTCCCTTCTGCTCCGAGGCCACCGAGATCATCTGCGGCATACCCCAAGGCTCCTCGCTCAGCCCAACCCTCTTCAATATCTACATGAGCCCCCTCACCGCCATCGCACGCAAACACAATCTCAACATTATCTCCTGCGCCGATGACACCCAGCTGATACTCTCCCTCACCAAAGACCCAGCCACCGCCAAAACCAACCTCCAAGAAGGAATGAAAGCTGTGGCGGAATGGATGAAGCTCAGCCGTCTGAAACTAAACTCAGACAAGACGGAGGTCCTCATTCTCGGAACATCCCCATCCGCCTGGAACGACTCCTGGTGGGCCACAGCGCAGGGCACCGCACCAACACCCACGGACCACGCACGCAACCTAGGACTCATCCTGGACTGCTCTCTCACGATGACCAAGCAAGTCAACGCCATCTCATCCTCATGCTTCAACACTCTGCGCATGCTCCGGAAGATCTTCCGGTGGATCCCTACCGGAACCAGAAAGATGGTCACCTAGGCCCTTGTCACCAGCTGATTGGACTACGGGAACGCCCTATACGCAGGAACCACAGCCAAACTTCAGAAAAGACTCCAGCGCATACAGAACACTTCTGCACGACTCATCCTCAACATCCCTAGCCACAGCCATATATCCGCCCACCTGAGAGACCTGCACTGGCTCCCCGTCAGCAAAAGGATTATGTTCAGGATCCTCACCCACGCACACAAAGCGCTCCACAACATGGGCCCCGAATACCTCAACAATCGCCTCACGTTCTACACTCCGACTCGCCAGCTCCGCCCCACCAGCCTCGCCCTCGCCGCCGTCCCATGGATTCGCAGAACCACCACCGGAGGAAGATCGTTCTCCTACCTGACTGCCAAGATATGGAACTCCCTCCCATCCCGCCTACGACTGACCCAGGACCATCTCACCTTCAGGAAACACCTCAAGACCTGGCTATTTTAGCAGTAGTAGCACCCCCCCTCCCCCCTCCCGTCAGTGCCTTGAGACCCTCACGGGTGAGTAGCGCGCTCTATAAATGCACTGATTGATTGATAGACTGCGATGTGAAGAGTTGCGTTAAGTTAATTTGGCGATGGTTATCACACTTTCTTGAGAATATGCCCCTCGAAGCACAGAGCCACAAAGAAAAATTACCACTGGTGCGTGAAGCTAGGGCCCTTCAAGGGAAACAATCTTTCACTGAGCAGGAAGGATGGGTGGGTTGTAAGGAATCTGCGGCTAGCTAGAGACTACCAGATAAGGCGTTCTCAAAGGTAAGCAAATTGTTAATCTGATAGAGACTTCTAGCCACAGATTTCTTACCTTGGGATATATCCCCAATAATACCTCCACAGACGTGGGGCTGAGATATGGATTAGACTAGAAAGTCCTGTAGGACGGATTAGGCTGAATGCCCTTCTTGCACAACTGACTTTCCAGGCAGCAGTGCTTTGTAAACAGGTGCAGAAAAGTCCACATTGCTGCCTGACAGATATTCAGGACAGGCACTCCACAAGCTACCACAGTGGTCGCAGCTTTGGCTATGGTGGAATGAGCTTGTTTACCTTCAGGAGGCTGCTTTCTGGACAAATGTGTTGCAGGCAGATCTTGATGCAGAGCATTAGCAATCGTGAGATGGTGCATTTCTGCACTGCCTTTCCATTTTTAGCTATGACGTACCCCCAAAATAATAGATCATCCATCTAGAACTCTTTTGCGTGGTCACGCTAGAACGACAACACTCTTTTGGGTCCGGTCGATTGAGAAACAGAGGATGGTTGACTGGAATACATGAAAGAGAGTTGCCACCTTCAGTAGGAAGAATGCTCTATTTTGAAGGACCAGTTTGTTTGGGAAGATGCAAAGGTATGGAGGATGAGGTGACGAAGCCTGTAGCTCACTGACCTTCCGCTCAGATATTATCACGCTAGGAAGGCAGCTTTTATGGTAAGGAGCCTGATAGGGCAATTGTGTAACAACTTGAAAGGAGGACACATTAGAAACAGGATGATTGAATTAAGGCCCCACTGTGGCATAATGAAGGGTGCAGGTGAGAACATGTGTTGGAGATCTTTCAAAAACCTAAGCACAAGAGGGGACTTGAACAGGGATGGCTGATCAGGCAACCACAGAAAGCAGAGATGGCAGAAAGACACCCTTTCAATGTGCCCACAGTATAACCCTGCAGGGCCTCTTGACAAAGTTCATGCCCCCATCCAGTTTGCTGCAATACCACATGGTGGCAGAGGTGTCCATGAAGACCTGTACCACCAGCCTTCCCCCTGATTAAAGGAAGAAAGGCCTTCAATGCCAGCAGAATTGCTCAGAGCGCCAAAAGGTTGATATGGAGTCTGGATTCCAGCAGGAGATGGTGGAGCAAGTCGTGGACAACTGAGAGCGCTAACCCCAACAGAAGCCGGAGCACAACGGGACAAGGTTGTTAGGGCAGTAGAGGAGCTCAGCCAAAGGACATACAGCCCTAGATCAACAAAGAGTGCCCGGGACGATGGCAGATCGGAGAGCTCTCCAATACAGAGTGCGGCAGTAGACTCCGACATAGAGATGCCTAACGTAACACCTCACACCGCAGATGAGCTGGGTTGATTTTGAGGACTAGATGGCAAACTATATCCTTTTTATGAGTACATAACATGGAATGTATAAGGGGGATGCAGAAGACAATGCTAAAGATTCGAGGATTGGGGAGGGAGGGCAATAGTTTTTATTATTTGGGAAGGGCTTGCGGGTTCCTGAGGCTGGACAGTTCCACACCCATATGATCAATATAATTGAAGAGTTTGGATGGGAGGAGGGTCACTTCTGCCTGTCCTGGGGAAAGTGAGTTGGGTAGTTCAGATGTTTTGGGTTTGTTTAATGGGGGCCAGGCGTGTCTGGGGAAAATTCACCTACAGATTTAGCTCACTGTGTTTTTAATGGGACCCACCACAGATTACAAGTGCTTTTCCTGGAATGTACGTGAGATGCACTCCATGACAAAGCGACATTAGTACATACATTTCTGGTGCGTAGAGGGGTGCAAACTGAATTCCTGCAGGAGACACATCAAAGGTAAAGAAGGGGCCGCCCTGAAGCGCAGATGGCGAGTGCAACTATTTTATACGAATTATTCGGCATTCGCCAGAGGAGTACTGATATGGGTGAGAGCGGGGGATACCCTTTCAATTAATTTATAGACCCGGAAGGGAGACATGCGGTGGTAATGGGTAAGATGGATGGGAGGGATATAACGATAGAGAATATATATATGCCCTGAATACAGAACAAGTGTCATTCTTAGTAGATCTCTCCAGGTTACTGGCACATGCACTAACGGGGCCGGAACTCCTGGGAGGAGATTACAATAGTGTTGCAGATGTAGAACTTGACCGATTGCACCCCCCACTACATGAATCACCTTGGTGCAGGGCGGCAAGGGTGAGAAGATAATGGCAGCAGCAATGGGGATTGATTGATACTTGGAGGACACACCACCCCAGGGAACGAGACTACTCCTCCTCCCTTGTGCACCAACTATCCGTACAGCTGGACGTGCACAATATGGTGTCCAGCCGGACGGATAGTGCATGGATATGTGCAGACTAGCAAATACCTGGCACGTACGATATCGGACCATAATCCCTTGCTGGTCTGCCTCAGCTGGTCCAGAGTTAGAACAAGTATTCCCACGTGGAGACTTAGGCTGGAGACCTTAGAGGATCAGGTACACCAGGCCCAGTTCTGCGCGGCCATCGAGCAATACTTTGTGGAGAATGCAGGAACAGATCAAATCTCCTGATAGAGGGAGAGGCATTTAAAGTGGTACTTAGGGGCTGCTGTATCTCCAAAGTGGTAGGAGTGAGGAGAACTCTTCTGAGGGACACATTAAATGCAGAACAGAGGTTGCACCATATTGAGTGTGACAGACCAGAGCATGCAGAAAAGCAGAGGGAATTACTAGAGGCCAGGGAGGCGGTAGCGGGACACGTAGAAAGGTTGCGCTACTTTTAAGAACTACATGGCAAGGGCACACTCCGAGCGAGATAAGCCTGGAGCTCTGTTGGCATGGCTGGCCAACCCAGCTAAGAGGGGGTCAATTATGTTAGAAATGAGAGGTGACCAGGGGGAGATATGGTACCGCCAGCAGGATATCAATCAGCACATCTCCTACTATTATACCAACCTTTATAAAAGTCTCCCCCACAGCTGCAGAACTCGACGATTTTATGCACCATGTTGATTTGCCGACTCTCAGCGAGGAGGAGGCAGAAATCTTGGTGAGGGAGATAGAGCTGCATGAGATCTTAAGAGCAGTTAAGACCATGGCCAGGAATAAGACACCTGGAATGGATGGGGTTCCCATAGAATTTTATGCTACATATATAGACCTGCTGGGACCCCGGCTGGTGGCCCTGTAGCACAAGTTACTACTTGTGTAATTATATATCTGTAAGAGACATTAGTTAGGGATAGATTCCTTACCACAGAATATTCCCAGGCATCAGACTGGATTCGGAAACTTTTGCTTAGCAGTACCCCTGCACGTCAGTAGGTGGCGTTGTGCAGCTCCGCGTCCGTCGCTGGCGTTGTATGCGCCGAGATGACATCACGGAGACTACTTAGGCGCCACCCATGCGCGCTGACGTCAGTTCTGTACACGACTTTCCGCCCTGAAAAGCAGAGCCATGCAAGAAACTGACCATTGGTGCATAAACTAGGGTCCCAAAAGGGGATGACCATGACCCTAGCAATCAGTTCGCAGAATGGGGAGGATGGGTGGGGCGCTAAGGAATCTATCATTAATGTCTCTTACAGATATATTGTTACAAAAGTAGTAACTTGTGCATCTGAAAGACACGTTAGTGATAGATTCCTTACCTTAGAATAGATCCCCAGCAATCCCAACACCGGTGGTGCGACTGTGAACGAGATTACACCAAAAAGTCACGGAGCACAGAGCGGCCAAAGAAGCAGTCTCTCCGGACCTGACTGTCAAGGCAGTAGTGCTTTGTAAACGTGTGCAGCAAGACCCACGTAGCTGCCTGACAAATGTCCTGCAAGGGAACGACGCATCCCAAGGCAGTAGTGGCTGCAATTGCCATGGTCGAATGGGCACGCAGCCCCACGGGAGGCTCCTTCTTGGCCAAGGAGTAACATGCTTTGATGTACAAAACAACCCACCGAGAAATGGTTCGTTTGTGACCTTTTTTGGCACCCACGTAGCCAGCAAAGAGTTGATCATCCACCCAGAACGGTTGTGTACGCTGCAGATAGAAAGCAAAAATAACAGTGATGGACAGAATGCAGAATAATGTCATACATTCACCCCAGTACAGGGATCTGGGCCTAAATCCATCGTTTTTTTGCACTCCACACCACCCCAGTTCACACATGGCTGTATGCAAATCAGCCTTGACTCTGTGCCTCATGTGAACAGTCCAGCCCGAACTGCCAAGCCATGTCTTTCCTGGATCAGAATCAAGCATCCTAGGACCGGTTTCTGGCTATCAGCAGTCTTCAGCCAGGATAGCTTGACTCCAGTGGTGTGGAGAGCATGGGACTCAGATAGAAAGCAAGCACATGTTTTGGGTCCAGACGGTGGAGCCTCTCCTCTTCCCTGGAAGGATGCGGAGGTGGAAAGAAGGTGGGCAAATTGATGGTCTGCCCGATGTGGAAGGGCTTGACAACCTTTGGCAAGAAAGGACGGGTCCTTAAAACCACCTTGTCCGGATGAACAGAAAGGAAAGGCGGTTTGGAAGAAAGAGATTGGAGTTCACTCACTCTTCTGGCAGAGGTGATAGCTACCAGGAAAACCATCTTTAGAGTAAGAAGACGTAAAGGACAGTTATGAAGAGGCTCAAAGGGAGCACACATCAGAAAAGTCAAGACCAGATTTAAGTTTCATTTCAGACTGACGTCGCCGGGTTATCTAAAAATGAACCTTTCACCGCTTTGAATGAATCATATATCAAGGGGAAACCTCAATCATACTTTAACTACTCCCTGAACCCCCAGACTCGCAACAAAATATTATACATGAGGCTGCTAGTCCTACCAATCTTTGATTTTAACCCACAGTGGGCTTGGTGGAATGAGCAGCCCATTTGCAGGTTTTGCAATTACATACATGAGTCCTGGCTCCACCTGCTCTGCTGTTGCCCATTCTTTGCCACCGATCGACGTTGCCTACTGATCTCCGTCTTTCGGGAACAATCGCTGAGACACTGCAGCGAAGCATCGACTTTGTGTTTTAGTAACAATTCAGCCCAGGCCTTAGCAAGAGCTGGGAAGTTCGTTAAAAACATTCTAACTGCGCTGCATAAACGCTCAGTTTTAAGAACCTGATCCCGATTTTATACATTTTAAAATTTTAATCTAACATGCGTCGCTCTGTTTGTACACTACGGTTTTTATTAACTGTATAATAAAGATAAGATAAGATTTAAGTCCCATTGAGGCATTATGAAAGGCACGGGAGGAAACGTTTGTGTAATGCCTTTGAAAAAGCAGTTAACAACCGGGGACTTGAAAAGAGAAGGCTTATCTGGAAGCCGCAGAAAGGCGGAGATGGCAGAAAGATAACCTTTGATAGTGCCCAACGCAGAGCCCTGCTGGGCCAAAGAGAGAAGGAACAGAACTTCAGAAAGAGGGGCAGAAAGGGGATCCACAGACTTTGCTGTGCACCATGTCACAAATCTGTTCCACCTGCAAGTGTACACCGTCTTGGTGGAAGGACGCCTGGCAGCTATAATGACATCACAGACTTTGGAAGGAAGATCAAAAGGTGTCAACTGCCGCAGCTCAATCTCCACACATGGAACGGAGCACCTTTTGCACCGAAGTTCAGAGCTCCACACTTCACGAGTGGCCCGTGGGCTCGCTTTGTGCATTTCCTCTCGACGCGTCTTCGTGGTTCCTAGTCCGTTGGCTATTGAGCCCTCAAGAAGACAATCCTTAATTTCAACTTGCTTTCCTGGTTGCTCCAGGCTTGCTCCAACTTCCCTGCAAAGGAGAAGTTCCACAGACGTTGCTGGTCTGCACCAAAGCCCATCTCGATATCCTGCGTGAGTTGCATTTGCCAAGGCTTGTTGGGTCCAATCCGGATAACGACACCGCAGTCAACTAGATCCTTCGCGGGACAGCTCGAATCCAACTCCTGGTCATTGTCAGCGTCGACGCCTCCTGGTCCTCGGGGCTGAAAAGACAAACTTCACCTTTTCACCTGAAGCACAAGTTACTTACCTTTGGTAACGATATATCTGTAAGAAACAGTAGTTAGTGTTAGATTCCTTACCCTAGAATATCCTAGGCATCAGACTGGATCCGGAAACTTTTGCGTAGCAGTGCCCCTGCGTGTCGGTAGGTGTCGTCTGCGGCTACGCGTCCGTCGTCGGCGCCGGGATGACGTGATCGGAGTACTTAGACGCAGACCCTCGCGCGCTGACTTCAGTTCTTATACACAGCTTTTCCGCGCCAGAAACGCAGAGCCATGATAAAAACCGACACTGGTGCCATGAAACAAGGGCCCTCAAAGGGAAGCACCTTAACCCTAGATATCGGTTCGCAGAACGGGGAGGATGGGTGGGGCGGTAAGGAATCTAACACTAACTACTGTTTCTTACAGATATATCGTTACCGAAGGGAAGTAACTTGTGCATCTGAAAGAAACAGGTTAGTGTTAGATTCCTTACCTTAGAATAGATACCCCAGGATTTCCAACCCCGGTGGTGGGTATGCGAACCAATAATCACACCAGAAAGTCCTGGAGAACAGAACGGCCGAAAAAGCCATCTCTCCGGACATGGCTGTCCAGGCAGTAGTGTCTAGCAAACGTGTGCAGCGAGGCCCACGTAGCTGCCTGACAGATGTTCACGGGTACTCCCCGACCCAGGGCAGCAGTAGCCACCGTGGCCCGAGTGGAATGGGCACGCAGTCCCACAGGAGGCTCCTTTTTAGCCAGTGAATAACAAGCCTTGATGCACAAAAGGACCCATCAAGAAATGGTTCGTTTGTGCACCGCGCGTCCTTTCTTAGCGCCCACGTAACCAACAAAGAGCTGTCATCCACCCGGAATTGGCAAATGCGGTTCAGATAGAGTGAGGATCGCGCGTTTTGGGCCCAGTCAGTGGAGCCTTTCTTCTACCTCGAAGGATGCGGAGGTGGGCAAGGTGATTGACTGCCCGATGTGGAAGGCTGTGACTACTTTTGGCAGGAAAGAGGGACGTGTCCTCAAGACCAGTTTGTCCGGATGGACAGAAAGGACAGGAGGTTCAGAAGAAAGAGCCTGGAGCTCACTCACTCTCCTGGCAGAGGTGATGGCAACCAGGAATGCAGTCTTAAGAGTAAGAAGACGGAGAGGACAATTGTGAAGTGGTTCAAAGGGAGCACACATCAGATAAGTCAAAACAAGATTCAAGACCCACTGAGGCATCACGAAAGGAAAAGGAGGAAACATGTGAGTGATGCCCTTCAAGAATCTATTTACAACAGGGGACTTGAAAAGAGAAGGCTGATCAGTGTAGGAAGGTGGATATCTGACTGGTTGCCCCCAACTTTTTGCCTAGTGTTTTGCTGGTTTTCGACATAGTTGGCCTGGGATCCTGCTATTCAGGACCCCAGGCTTCCTGCTCTCTCTGTTAAAATGGACTTCATATACCTTAGGTACATATCTAATTGTATTGGGTCACTCTTCTAAGTCCTTGTACAGTGTACCATATGTACCCAGGGCATAAGTGCACCCAAGGCCTACCAGGGGCTGCAGCATGTATTATGCCACCCCTGGCTGGCCATCCAGATCTGACACAATTGGCTGATCAGTCAGCTGGGGCAAGGTGGCGTAATCATCCTTTGCTTTAGATATAGTATACCTATATCTAAACCTAAAATGGACACATACACTCCTATAAGTCACTCCTATGGCAGGACTTAACAATCCTGGAGGCAGAGTGCTTGGAATTATGTGAAATGGTGCTCTAGCATGAGCTGAGCCTGTCTGCAGCTTTCGGAACCAAGTCCTTTCCATGATAACGCTATACCATATACTCTTAAGTGCATTATAAACCTTGTGGTTATTGCTAACTTTGGCATAGCATTATCAAAACATGTCGAGTAAGGTGTCATACGAATTGGAATACTACCCCCTCGCCAGTTCTGGCGACGGGGGTAGCATTCCTCCCTTTGAGAGGGACACGACATGTATGTAACTGTGAACCCCGGTTAAAGTTAACTCGAGCCTCAGCATCACAAAATGGATGCTGCCACCACAGACATAAGTCTGACCTCCTGCTGCTGGGAGTCCTTCCAGCGAGGGAGGCTTGGACAAAGGGTTTCCTGCCTTGGGAGGTGCTAGCACCACCCCAGACAGGATTTTGTGTATTAGGTAGGACAGGCCTGAAAGGAATGAGACATGCCTGGGGCACACAAGGTGCCCTGTGCATACACCGGTTCAAACCAGTTGCTGGGGCACTCCAGCCCCAGCTCTGGCGCAAAACCGGACAAAGGATAGGGGGTGTAACCACCCCCCCTTCCTGGTCCCACCCATAGGAGGGACCTAGTCATAGTACAGCCCCCTTTAGGAGAATAAAGGTAGGAGCTGGTCCCATTCCAAATTAGATTAATCCTGATTTGAAACTCTACAAGAAGAAACTCTGGACTTCGACGTTCTGCTCCACAGAAGACTGAAGAAATCTCCCGTGTGGCCAAGGAGTGACCACCCTGCACAAGCAGGCACCATCAAGCGTTCCAGCGGTTCACTTTGTCGTCTTCCCTGGTGGATCCAGACTTCAAAGCCCGACGAGACCCGGACTTCCAGACCTCTCCGACCTCTACCTACATCTGCAGCACAGCTGAGATCCGTGGGTGCGACGAGACACGTGGGACCGGCCATCTTGGAGAAACTGCACTTCACTTCCAGCACGACTTCAGAGGCATCCTCGACGAAGTGCTTTGGGGATTGAGAAGCCCCAGCCCCGAGCAGCTCCTGCACAGAAGATCAGCCCTCCAGCATCCACGAGATCTGCGTGGGGCCCTTTTGCTTGATTGCTGCTTGACACGTTGTCTGGTCACTTGTCGGCAGGCTGGTTGCTCCAGACTGGCCCTTGCTTCCCTGCAAAGGAGAAGCCCCCCGGACCCTCCTGGTCCGCACCAGACGCCTTTTCCACTCAACGCGTGGGTTGCCTTTGCCAAGGCCTATTGATGCCAAATCCGGAACCAACACCGCCGACAGCGAGAGCCTGCGTGGGACAGCTCGTGCCTGCATCCTGGTCATCCAAGACACCTCCTGGCCCACGTGGCTGCAGATTTAAGCGTCCACTCTTCACCTGATCGCGACAACAGCATCTGGTTTCTTCCTGGTTCCACTCCAGTCACTGGCTAGTGACTGTGAACATTGTCCCCTCTGCTTTCAGGTCTTCATCTTCCTCGATCCACTCTTGGGTCACTCCGGACATCTTCCTTCTGGCCGCCTGCAGCATCTTTTCTTCCAGGCTCCATAGACTTCAACGCGGAAACCCGACACACTTTGACACCTATGCACCCGCAGCCCGTGGGTGAGGTAACAAGAGCATTTCGGTGCTCAATGGTAGATTAACTCTCCTAGTGTCCAGATTTCCAGTCGTTATAGTCCTAGCTAGTCGGAACTGTCTAATACTTACCTTTTCGTAATTTGTACTGTCCATTGACTTTGTTACGCATCTCGCGTGTGAGTTCACACTCTGCACATGCGTTCCGTGGGCCTCCTTTTACTTAACTCAGGTTAGGTTAGTGTAGTCCCAGCGATCCTACAGCCTCTGGACAGCTCGTTTCCTTCCACCGATTTCCATATACCACTTGTTTAGTATATGGTTTGTTGCGCCCCTAGGGCAACATTGTAACTTGTGCAACTTAATGTCTTTTTCTTAAGAGTCTTGTCATGTGCTTAGCCCTCTGATCTCATAAAGAGTTCAGAGGTGTATGTTAGTTAATACATATCTTGTTTATTCTCATAACTACCTGTGTGGTGTCCTTTCTTTTGGTATTCAAGGGGTTATATGTGGTAAAACAGCTGGCTTCACATGCCAAAAGAGTTTAGCCTAAGACTGCTTTGTCCATGCTACCATTAGGATAGCTGGTCTATAAGGTTGACTTACAACCAATCACCATAAGGGTTGTTTGGACTGATACAAGGTGACCACTAGAACTATATATCAGGCCAACTTCTCACATTGGTGTGCAGTGGTTGGGATTTGAGCTTGTTGTTGTTTTTACCAAATATAATCTTGAGATATCATTTGAAAGATCACATAAGGTACCATAGGTACATATAACAACGCTTAGAAATACTCTGAGTTCTACTGAACCAGCTGTTGTAGTAGAAAGGGAGTAGCACACCCTGACTACAACTCTTAGCAAGGGATCAGTAGGAAAACCCATAGGGTAGGTAAGTGCACCACTTACACCTCACTAGAAAGCCTGTCTATCACAGGAGAGAACACAATGGCTCCCCCTGTGATTAGTGACCCTCCACAGGTCCTTTCCAGATATGCAGCCCTCAGCTTCCAGGAGATGAGACAATTGTGTACCTCCAGGAAACTGAAACAGGGTTCTAACCCTACCCTTCCTTTTCTATTAGGTCTCTTAGAGACATATGATGCTAGAAGGGCTTTTAATCCAGGCCCCTCTGATCCTACAGATGGAAGCATGCCCCCCTTAGAAGGTGACCCTGAGTCTAACCTCCCTGAAACAGAAGATGTAGATGGAGAAGAAGATGGGGACTACTCTGATGGAGAGGTAGACAATGGTCAGGCTATAGTCAGCAGACTTACCAGGGCCAACTTAAGCCTACATGAGAATGGAACTGGGGGAACCCCAGGCCCATCCACAAGCAGTCCTAACCTTGGGAATAGACGAGTTAGGTCTCGCTCCAAGGCTCTAAAAGATCTATTCACACCCATGTCTCTCAGGCATCTTCTCAGAGAGGGATGACTTCCCCTCAGAGAAGAGAACATGAAGCAAAAATGAAGGAAGTGAATATGAGGATTGAAAGGGAAGAACTTGCCCTTGCCAAAGAGAAACTTGCCTTTGCCAGAGAGCAGAAATTGAGTGGGTTAGAACCCACTGGTGGCAGAATTATTCCTAGAGATAAAGACAGGAGTCTTGATAATAGACACCTGAGTAAAATAGTGCCCTTCTATAAGGTAGGAGATGACATCCACAAATGGATGACTGCTCTGGAGAGGGCCTGCAAAGTACAGCAGGTACCCCAGAGTCAGTGGGCAGCTATATTGTGGCTCTCCTTTGAAGGTAAAGGTAGAGATAAGCTCCTCACTGTTAGAGATGAGGATGCTAATGATTACTAAGTCCTGAAAAGTGCACTGATTGATGGGTTGGGCTTAACAACTGAACAGTACAGGTTGATGTTCAGAGACACCCAGAAAACTCAGTCTCAGGATTGGACTGACTTTGTTGATTATGCCACTAAGGCTTTGGAAGGCTGGCTACTGGGAAGTAAGGTTACTGATTACACAGGATTGTATAATCTAATTATGATAGTGCAAGTCTTAAATAATTGTCAGAACCAGTTATTACACCAGCACCTGGTAGACTCTGATCTGACCCCTCCACAAGAATTGGGTAAGAGGGCAGACAAATGGGTCAGAACCAGGATTAGGCCTAAGAATCAGGGTGGTGACCAAAAGAAAGAATCAACCAAGCCTCAAGAGAAGGGTGGGAATAAATCAAAAGATCAAACCACATCAGGGCCCCAAAAATCCTCTGAAGGGGGTGGGTCCCGGAATCCCTCTAATACCCAAAAGAACCCTTATTGCCATGCCAGCAAACAGGTAGGCCATTGGAAAACTGACAACAGTTGCCCCAAGGCCAACAATAAGGAAAATATTCCCCCAGGTAATACTCCAACACCTCCTGTTACTACTAGTAGTAATCCCCCAGGTGGTGGGAGTGCCCCCAAGAATTTGGTTGGGTATACTTGGGGAACTCAGGTGGACCCTGGCCTAACCAGGTCCCCTACCACAGATACTCCTGTTTGTGAAAATGGCATGGGGTTTGCCAACTTCACTGCTTGTCCCAACACTTTGGACAAGTACAGACAGGAGCCCCTCATCAATGGTCTGAAAGTTGAGGCCTATAGAGAAACAGGGGCTAGCATCACTATGGTGACTGAGAGCCTAGTCCCCTCAAGGCAACTTTTACCTGGAGCCTCATACCAGGTGACCAACATTGATGGAGTGCAGAGAGATCATCCCATGGCAGTGGTAAATCTCAGCTGGGGAGGTGTCACTGGTCCCAAGAGAGTGACAGTGTCATCAAACGTGCCTGTAGGTTGTCTACTGGGGAATGATTTAGAGATCTCAGCCTGGGCTGAGGTAGAGCAAGAAACCCATTTTAAAATGGTAAATCTCCATGGGAAGGTTAGTGGGGCTGTGATGGCCACAGCCCCAGTCCAAGATGTCCTCCCTGAACAGGTCAGGAGGGCTGTGCCAGTCTCAGCCCAATCTCAGACAGATTCCTTCCCTGAATAGGCTGGCAGGGCTGTGATGGTCACAGCCCATACCCAAACTGAGTCCCTTCCTGAAAAGGTTGGTGGGGCTGTAATGGCCACAGCCCAAACTCATACACAGATAATAGTGTTGTGAAGCCTGAAACTATGGATCTCTCCACTCAAACAGAGAGCATTGAGGAGGAAGAGAAATCTGCCCCCCCCCACCAGACTTTAGGAAAGGATCAGCCTCCTCAGGGAACTGACCTGACCCCTTGTGAAGAAACTGCCCCAGAGGTAGTCAGGCCTAGCCTGGCAGAACCCCTGATGTCAGTGGACCCTTCCAAGGTGGGACTCAGTCTGGAGCAGGTATCCTGCCCCTCTCTACCCTGCCTCAGTCAGCCCAGGGCTGTAGAGGTCAGGGAGGCCAGTGGTGGACCCCAAAGGGCCCCCTGTCCAAAGGAACCTCTCAATCAGCAGATTAAGGGCACCAAGGCTAGCAGTCCTAGCCAGGTGAAAATAAAACAAACTCCTGAGGGATCCCCCTTAAATTTAGTAAGGGACCTCCCACAGATGGACACTGTTGGGCACAGCCAAACCTGGGACCTAAGGGCCCCAAACCTGACCTGTCCCTCCAGTAAGCCAAACAGAGGGACCCAGCCTCCAGCTTTAGGTAGCCAGAGGTTGACCCTGAGAGCACAATGCAACTCCGTCCTGGAAAGAAAGGCATATATGGTGGATTGTGATTGGAGGAGGTTGAGCCCAACATTAGTGGAGCCTCACTTCAGTACTCCATCCCAGCACCAGCCTTTTATTCTGCCAAAACACACCACAGGTAGAGATTCCCTATGGTGGAGACCCTCAGATACCCTTAGGGTGAGGGGTTGCTTAGTGGACCATGAGATAGGGGGTAATCATGCCAGTGCATGCACCTCCTCATATGGCCACTCAGGCAATATAGGCTTACCTGGTCAAGGATAGCCTTATCTCCTTTTGTTTTGGGGGGTGGGAGTTATGTAGGAAGGTGAATATCTGACTATGGTTGCCCCCAACCTTTTGCCTAGTGTTTTGCTGGTTTTCGACATAGTTGGCCTGGGATCCTGCTATTCAGGACCCCAGGCTTCCTGCTCTCTCTGTTAAAATGGACTCCATGTACCTTAGGTACATATCTAATTGGTATTGGGTCACTCTTGTAAGTCCTTGTACAGTGTACCATAAGTACCCAGGGCATAAGTGCACCCAAGGCCTACCAGGGGCTGCAGCATGTATTATGCCACCCCTGGCTGGCCATCCAAATCTGACACAACTGGCTGATAAGTCAGCTGGGGCAGGGTGGTGTAATCACCCTTTGCTTTAGATATAGTACACCTATATCTAAACCGAAAATGGACACAAACTCCTATAAGTCACTACTATGGCAGGCCTTAACAATCCTGGAGGCAGAGTGCTTGGACTTATGTGAGATGGTGCTCTAGCATGAGCTGAGCCTGTCTGCAGCTTTCGGAACCAAGTCCTTTAGCTGTTTCCAGGATAACGGTATACCATATACTCTTAAGTGCATTATAATCCTCGCGGTTATTGCTAACTTTGGCATAGCATTATCAAAACATGTAGAGTAAGTTGTCATACGAATTGGAATACTACCCCCTCGCCAGTTCTGGCGATGGGGGTAGCATTCCACCCTTTGAGAGGGACACGACATGTGTGTAACTGTGAACCCCAGGTTTAAGTTAACTCGAGCCTCAGCATCACAAAATGGATGCTGCCACCAAAGACACAAGTCTGACCTCCTGCTGCTGGGAGTCCTTCCAGCGAGGGAGGCTTGGACCAAGGGTTTCCTGCCTTGGGAGGTGCTAGCACCACCCCAGACAGGATTTTGTGTATTAGGTAGGACAGGCCTGAAAGGAATGAGACATGCCTGGGGCACACAAGGTGCCCTGTGCATACACCGGTTCAAACCAGTTGCTGGGGCACTCCAGCCCCAGCTCTGGCACAAAACCTGACAAAGGATAGGGGGTGTAACCACCCCCCTTCCTGGTCCCACCCATAGGAGGGACCTAGTCATAGTACAGCCCCCTTTAGGAGAATAAAGGTAGGAGTTGGTCCCATTCCAAATTAGATTAAACCTGATTTGAAACTCTACAAGAAGAAACTCTGGACTTCGACGTTCTACTCCACAGAAGACTGAAGATATCTCCCTTGTGGCCAAGGAGTGACCACCCTGCACAAGCAGGCACCATCAAGCGTTCCAGCAGTTCACTTTGTCATCTTCCCTGGTGGATCCAGACTTCAGAGCCCGACGAGACCCGGACTTCCAGACCTCTCTGACCTCTACCTACATCTGCAGCACAGCTGAGATCCGTGGGTGCGACGAGACACGTGGGACTGGCCATCTTGGAGAAACTGCACTTCGCTTCCAGCACGACTTCAGAGGCATCCTCGACAAAGTGCTTTGGGGATTGAGAAGCCCCAGCCCCGAGCAGCTCCTGCACAAAAGATCAGCACTCCAGCATCCACGAGATCTGCGTGGGGCCCTTTTGCTTGATTGCTGCTCGACGCGTAGTCTGGTCACTTGCCGGCTGGCTAGTGGCCTCCTAGACGACGATCCTTGAAATCCACACCGCTTGTCTGGTTGCTCCAGACTGGCCCTTGCTTCCCTGCAAAGGAGAAGCACCCCGGACCCTCCTGGTCCACACCAGATGCCTTTTCCACTCACCGCGTGAGTTGCCGTTGCCAAGGCCTGTTGACGCCGAATCCGGAACCAACACCGCCGACAGCGAGAGCCTGCGTGGGACAGCTCGTGCCTCCATCCTGGTCATCCAAGACACCTCCTGGTCCACGTGGCTGCAGAGTCAAGCGTCCACTCTTCACCTGATCGCGACAACAGCATCTGGTTCCTTCCTGGTTCCACTCCAGTCACTGGCTAGTGACTGTGAACATTGTCCCCTCTGCTTTCAGGTCTTCATCTTCCTCGATCCACCCTTGGGTCGCTCCGGACATCTTCCTTCTGGCCGCCTGCTGCATCTTTTCTTCCAGGCTCCATAGACTTCAACGGGGAGACCCGACACACTTTGACACCTATGCACCCGTGGGTGAGGTAACAAGAGCATTTCGGTGCTCAAGGGTAGATTAACTCTCCCAGTGTCCAGATTTCCAGTCGTTTTAGTCCTAGCTAGTCGGAACCGTCTAATACTTACCTTTTCGTAATTTGTACTGTCCATTGACTGTTTTACGCATCTCGCATGTGAGTTCACACTCTGCACACCCGTTCCGTGGGACTCCTATTACTTACCTCAGTTTAGGATATTGTAGTCCTAGCGATCCTACAGCCTCTGGACAGCTCCTTTCCTTCCATCAATTTCCTTATACCACTTGTTTAGTTTATGGTTTGTTGCACCCCTAGGGCAACATTGTAACTTGTGCAACGTATTTTTCTTAAGAGTCTTGTCATGTGCTTAGCCCTCTGACCTCATAAAGAGTTCAGAGGTATATGTTAGTTAATAAATGTCTTGTTTATTTTCATAACTACCTGTGTGGTGTCCTTTCATTTGGTATTCAAGGGGTAATATGTGGTAAAGCAGCTGGCCTCACATGCCAAAAGAGTTTAGCCTAAGACTGCTTTGTCCATGCTACCATTAGGATAGCTGGTCTATAAGGTTGACTTACAACCAATCACCATAAGGGTTGTTTGGACTGATACAAGGTGACCACTAGAGCTAGTGAGCATCATATATCAGGCCAACTTCTCACAACCAGGGAGCCTTAAGAAGGCTGAAATGACAGAGAGGTAGCCTTTGATAGTGCACAGAGCAGAGCCCTGCTGGGCAAGAGAAAGAAGAAAGAGAACCTCAGAAAGGAGGGCAGAGAGTGGCTCCACAGCCTTTGCTGTGCACCATGCCACACATTTGTTCCACCTGCAGGCGAATACCGTTTTTGAGGAGGGACGCCGGGCTGCCAGAATGACATCACAGACTTCAGGAGGCAAGTCAAATGGCCTCAACTGCCGCTGCTCAATCTCCACGCATGGAGATTGAGGCTGGACAGGTTCGGGTGGAGGACCGTCCCCTGCTGCTGCGACAGAAGGTCCTCCTGAAGAGGCAGACAAATCAGGGGATCGACTGACATGCTGAGTAGCTCGGGATACCAGTATCTTAGTTCCCAGTCCGGAGCCACAAGGATGACCTGGGCCCGGTCGCTCCTGATCTTCTTCAGCACTCTGGGCAGAAGTGGTATAGGCGGAAAGGCGTACAAAAGACCGCAGCTCCACTCGCGACAAAAAGCGTCTCCGAGCGAGTGCCGCCTTCAAAATTCCAACGCGCAGAACTGATGACATTGCGCGTTCTCTTCTGTGGTGAATATGTCTAATCAAGGCTCTCCCCACTGCTGAAAGAGGCCTTGTGCCACGTCCAAGTTCAGACGCCATTCATGATTCATCATGCACCGACGGCTGAGTTCGTCCGCCCTGGCGTTCAGGGAACCTGCCAGGTGTTGAACCACCAGGGTCACGCTCTGATGTTCCAGCCACTGCCAGAGGCGCAGAGCCTCCTGGCATAGGGTCCACGACCCCACCCTGCCCTGTTTGTTGCAGCACCACATGGAGGTGGTGTTGTCAGTGAACACCTACACTACACCTACCCGGACAGAGGGAAGGAATGCCTTCAGTGCAAGACAGATCGCCTGCAGCTCCAGAAGGTTGATGTGGAGCCGGGACTCCGCCGGAGACCAGAGGCCTCTGATCTCCCTCTCTCCCATGTGGCCCTCCCCCCAACCCAGGAGGGACGCATCTGTCACAACTACGTGCTCTGTATGGGGTAGGGAGAGGGATCTGCTGCTGACCCAATCGCGGTCCGTGAGCCACCACTGCAACTGTCTCACAGTGCCCTCCAAGATCAGGACGTGGTCGGACAGGTTGCCCTGATGCCGGGCCCATTGAGACTTCAGGTCCCACTGCAGAGCCCGCATCCGCCACCTGGCGTGATGCACCAGAAGGATGCAGGAGGCCATCAGCCCCAGAAGCCGCAGCGTCAACCTGACCGAGACTCAGGATAAAGGCTGAAAGATCGGAATCAGAGCCTGAATATCCCGAACCCGCTGTTCGGGAGGATAAACTCAAAACTGCGCCGAGTCCAGAACCGCTCTGATGAAGAGGAGCTTCTGGGAGGGATTCAGGTGTGACTTCGGCACATTGATGGAGAACCCCAGCAGGTGCAGGCGGTCGGCCGTAGTCTGGAGGTGTCTGACGACTGTCTGGGGCGAGCCCGCCTTTAACAACCAGTCGTCGAGATAGGGGACACCCCTAATCGGCGCAGATGAGCTCCGACCTCCGCCATCACTTTTGTAAACACCCGAGGTGCGCTGGTAAGTCCAAAGGGGAGCACTGTAAACAGAAAATGCTCGTGGCCTACCGTGCACCGCAGGTAATGCCGCTGGGCTGGCAGGACGGGATGTGAAAATAAGCGTCCTGCAAGTCCAACCCTACCATCTAGTCTAAGACCTGAGCCAAAGTCAGCATCTTGAACTTCTCCCTACAGAGGAAGCCGTTGACGTTCCGCAGGCCCAAGATAGGGCATAGGTCCCCTTTCTGGCCCAGGAACGCGCTCGATGGCCCCCTTGGCCAAGAGGGCCGAAACTTTCTCTTGCATAAGTTACAAGTGATCCCCCGACATGCGGTGGCATGGCTGGAGGGGTCGCCTCGAAGGGGAGGGAGTAGCCCCTTCATACGATTTGCAGCGCCCACCTGTCCGATGTGATGGTGCGCCAGTGGAGGAGGTGATAGCGAACCCTGTCCCCCCCCTGCCGTTAAATGGGCCTGAAAGCTTGCACTAGGAAGGCTTTGAGGCAGATGCTGCGGGGGTGGATGTGGACTGGCCTCGCCGTTGTCCCCTGGCACCGCCATGGCGGTTTCCACGTCCGCCACCGCGCTGGATGGTAGTCTGCGGCCCGTGGCTGGCAGGTTGCGAGGGGGTGCCCCTTCCGTGGCCACGAAAGGAGCGAAAGACAGAAGTTTGCTGGCGCTGGCCCGACAGGCCCAAGGACTTGGCCGTAGCCCTGGAGTCCTTGAAACACTCAAGCGCACTGTCTGCCTTGCGGCCAAAGAGGCGGCTGCCATCGAACGGCATGTCCATGAGCGTATTCTGGACATCAGCCGAGAAGTTGGTTGACCTCAGCCAGGCATGGCGGCGAACCGCCGCCGTCGTGGAAATCGCCATGCCCAGCGAGTCCGCGGTATACAGCCCACACCGAATAGAGTACTGTGCTGCATCCCGCCCTTCCTCAAGGGCTTGAGCGAGCTTCACCCGGTCCCCCTCCGGGCACTCCGGCAGCATGGCCCCAACCGTGTCCCAGAGAGAGTGGGTGTAACGGCCCAAAAGGCAAGGGGTCTTGACCGGCGGCAACTCCAAACCTACTGAGGAGAACATCTTCTTGCTGAACTGTTCATACCTTTTGGATTCCCGATCTGGGGGTGCAGTCGGGAATGCAGACTGGGAATTAGAGGCCTGGATAACCAGGCTCTCGGGGTGAGGTGGGTGGACAGGAAGCTAGGGTTGCCCGGAGCCGGGCAGTGGCACCTGGCGACTTTCCTATCTACAGGGGGACTTGTAGTGGGCCTGGACCAGGTGCCCAACAGGACGTCCGTGAGAGCCTCTTTAAACGGCAGTAGAGGCCCCCAAGAGCTTGCCTGCGGTCTAAGGACCTCAGTGAGGATGTTAGATCTCACTGTCGCAATGTGGAGCTCAAGAGCCAAGACCTTGGCCGCCCTCGTCAGCACCACACTGTAAGCCACGGTAGGAGGGGAGATAAAGCCAGTGTCGGGCAAAGTGTCCAGACCACTGGCTTCCCCTAGCTCATCTGCCCAGTTCTGATACAACAGGCACTCCTGTGCCAGAGGGTCCTCAGACCCCTCCCAGTCTCTTCCCCCTCCATCTCCAGAAATTCAGGTTCAAAGGATGGGGCCGGATCATAGAAGAATTGCTCTTCTGCCAGCGCCGAATGGCGACGCTGGATCCGGACCGAAGGAAGGACCGGGGACGGCGCCGACACCCTGGGGGTCGACGCCGGCGGGGTCGTAAGGTCGACCAGCGGCAACCCGGATCCGGACCCGGATCCAGTGGGGCCCTGAGGCGCCGGAACCAAAGTCGCCGGGGCCAAAGCACCAGACGGCACAGGGGCCGAAGCACCCGGCCCGCTGATACTCAGTGGCGAGGCCGCGGGGCCCGAAGGCGCCCCTGCCGGACCCGACGGAAGAGAGAGCAACCTCATGGCCATGAGGATGGCATCGATCTCCTCCGGCGTCGCATTCAGCCCAGGGACCGGCGGGTATGGAGCTGGCCTCGACGCCTGCGGCTCCGGCTGTCACCCGAACCAACAACCGCAACACACGAACGTCGGGGGTGATAGGGGGGTCAGAAGAGTGATTTCGCCTCTTCGACTTCTTGTGCCTCTTACCTGAGGACTTGGAGCCCGACGAATGGTGACGACTCGCCAAGCTTCGATGACTGTGGCCCCGCGACCGGTCCCTCGATCCCCTCCTGGACGGGCTCCGTGAGCGGCGCGGGGACGACTGCCAGAGCTCGAGGCGCTTACGGGACCGCTCCCGCCTAGCTTTCGACGTCAAGGCACGGCAGTCGGGGAACGACCGGTCGTCGTGGTCGGCCCCAAGGCAATAGAGGCACCAATGGTGGGGACCGGTAACCGACATCTGTCGGCTACAATCGGCACGGGGCCTGAACCCGAGCATCCCTATCGGCACAAGAGTCGTAAAGATTCGAAAAATGATCAAAATAGATCGAAAAAGTTTAGTCAAAAAGTGACTAAGAAGTACTGCTTTCTCCGGATCTGTGCTTGCCAGTGCGGAAAAAAGAAGAACTGACGTCAGAGCGCGTGGGCGGCGTCTAAGTACTCCGACGACGTCATCCCGGCGCCAACGACGCCGACGACGGATGCGGAGCCTCAGACGATGCCTACGACGTGCAGGGGTACTGCTATGCAAAACTTTCCGGATCCAGTCGGACGCCTGGGGATATTCTAAGGTAAGGAACCTAACACTAACCTGTTTCTTTCAAATATCAGCCGACATCTGGTGGCATCTTTCTATCGCCGCCCTGGTCACTGGCAAGTGGCCCAGACTCTGTCCCCTCTGCTTTCAGGTTATTCAGATCTTCGATCCACCCTTGGATCCACTCGGACACTTTTCCTCTGGTCGCCTGCAGCACTTCTTTGCAGATCTCCATTGAAATCAACGACGAAACCAGACACAATGGGTGAGGTAACACGAGTACTCTGGTAGACACTAGGAGGGCCAATACCCTCAAGACTATGTCTAAAAGGATTCCATTGTAGTTCATTTAGAAGTGTCCTTAAATTGTAAATTTGTAACTGGTTAGTTTCCCATAGAAAGTCAATAGTAACCCACAGCTGTGTTTAGACACTGCAAGCGTCTCCCGTGGGCCTCCTACATCCTAACCTTTGGTTGTTTAGAGTAGCCCCAGCGATTCCACAGGCCCCAGGCCTGCTCTCTAATTCTCACGTGGTTCTTATACCACTATTTTAGTATAGGGTTTGTGAGGCCCCTAGGGCAAAACGTATACTGTGCAACTTATCGTTTGCTAATTAAGTAACTTGTATTGTACTTTTACCTTTGACCTCATAAAGAGTGCAGAGGGGTTGTGTTTAGAACAAATACATATATATTTGATATATACCTTGTGTGGTGTGCTTTCATTTGGTACTCAAGGGATTATAATTGGTAAAACAACTCGCTTAATTCGCTCTCTGAAATCTTAGCCTGTAGACTGCTCGCCATTGCTACCCCTAGGATAGCTTTCTATAAGGTCAACTTTACAACCACCATCAATAAGGGTCGATTAGACTGGTGCAAGGTGCCCACTAGAATAGTGGACATCATATACCAGGCCAGCTTCTCACATTGGTGTGCAGCGGATGGGATAAGAGCTTGCATTGTTTTACCAAATAATCCTGAGAATATCATTTGAAAAATCACACCAAGGTACCTGTAGGTACATATGAATCAAGTCTTATAATACATAAGTTCTACTGAACTTAACAGTTGTAGGTGGTAAGGCCTTAGCACACCCTGACTACAACTTCTAGATAGGTTCTAGTAGGAAAACAAGTAGTGTAGGTAGAGCACACACCACACCTCACGAGTCATGGCCTTAAGGGCAGGAGCTAGTGCCTCTCTGCCAGATGTCAGCCAAGTGCAGACATCTAAGTATGACACCTTCTCATTCCAAGATTTGAGAGGATTATGTGTCACATGAGAATTAAGGCAAGGACAGAGTCCAACCACCCAACACCTCATAGATATCCTGGTGGCAGATGACTTAGCAAAAGTATCAGATCCTGGTACCCAAGGTAGTGGGGAGGGGGCCATCCATCATCAGAAGAGGATCCTAGTGGGGCTCCCCACCAGGAGTCTGATGAGGATGAAGATGAAGACCAGGAACTGGTTGAAGATCCAGACCTGGGAAAGACAGGACTAGATGGAGATGGCCATGAGGGTCACACCTCCATTTCCCCAGGTAGGCCTACTGGTGTAACTAGAAGGGAGAGCTCTCACTCAGGTGAATCTCACCATTCTGGTTCATCAATAGGGTCCACTGCCTCATCTCACAGGAGAAAATCCCCTCAGAGAAGAGAGCATAAAGCTAGAATGAATCAGGAGGAAAGGAGTTGCCCTGACCAAAGAGACCCTGGCTCTTGAGAGAGAAACTTGTGTGGGCTAGAGCCTACTGGTGGCAGGATAACCCTTAGTGGTAGGGATATGTCTTAAGACCATAGAAACCTAAACAAGATTGTCCCTCCTTATCAGATTGGGGATGACATCCACAATCGGATAACTGCTTTGCAGAGGGCCTGCAAAGTACAGCAGGTACCCCAGAGTCAGTGGGCAGAAATCTTGTGGCTCTCCTTTGCAGACAAAGGAAGAGACAAGCTCCTCACTGTTAGAAAAGAGGATGCTGACAACTACAATGTCGCGAAGAGTGCTCTGATAGATGGGTTTGGCCTAACCACTGAACAGTATAGGTTGCTGTTCAGAGATACCCAAAAGACACATACTCAGGACTGGACAGATTTTGTAGATTGCGCTACTAAGGCTCTGGAAGGTTAATTACTGGGCAGTAAAGTAAGTGACTATACAGGATTGTATAACCTTATAATGAGAACAGATTCTTAATAATTGTCAGAGCCAGTTATTGCAGCAACACCTGGTTGACTCTGATTTGACCTCTCCACAAGAAGTGGGTAAGAGGGCAGACAAATGGGTCAGAACCAGAATGAAGCAGAAGGTACAGAACCAAGGTGGTGACCAGAAGAAGCAAGACCAAAAGGGTGGAGAGAAAGCAAAATACCAGAGGTCTTGTCAAGGTCCCCAAAAAGCTTCTAATGGTGGGGAAGGGGGTCCCAACAATCTAAAAAGAAGGCCAAAAGAAACCATGGTGCAAAGGTTGTAATAGTAATACTCACTGGACCAGTGATTGCACCAAAAAGGAGACAGCTCCAGCCACCATTGCCCTAAGGCAACTGTTCCCCCTAGTTCAGCTACAAGTGGTGATTCTCAACAGAAGGGTATAGTAGGGTTGACCCTGGGAACTGAGATGGGCTCTGGGCTAGTCAGAGTACCAACTCAGGCTGTTTTGATCTGTGATGGAGGCATGGATATGTCCCTCCCCGTGATTCCCAATAACTTACGCAAGTACAGACAAACTCCTTTAATCAATGAGAAAGAGGCTCAGGCCTACAGGGACACGGGAGCTACTGTCACCATGGTGATACCTGACTTTGTGGACCCTGGACAGATCATACTAGGTGAAACTTACCTAGTGGCCAATGCTAGCAATGTCACTACTGCACACAGTATGGCTGTTGTAAATTTCTCCTGGGAGGGGTAACTGGCCTTAAGAAGGTTGTTGTTAGTTCAGACCTCCCTGTAGAATGTTTGCCTGGCAATGACCTAGAGACTTCATCTTGGTCTGAAGTGGAGTTAAGGACACATGCAGAAATGCTGGGCATATGAACACATGTTCTTGCTGTGACCAGGTCACAGGTCAAAAATTGCAACACTGAACAGGCGCTGAATTCTGGAATAATGGACGAGTTGGCTTCCAGGAAAAGGAGCAGTAGGGTTAAGGTTGTGCCTTCCTCCCTGCCTTAGGATGAGGATTAGCCTTCTGAGGAAGCTGATTGGGAGCCCCAAGAAGGAACTGTCCTAGAAGAGCTTGAGCCTGATCAGGTTGAGTTTCTTGGGACAGGGGCACCTTCTAGAGCAGACCTGAGGCAGACGCAGTTGGACTGCCCTTCTCTTGAACCCCTCAGACAGCAAGCTGCTGCTGAGGCCGCAGGGAATGCTAGTGGAACCCATAAGGTTTCCTGGGATGAAGGGCTCCTGTATTCAGAGGGTAGAGACCACAAGCCTGGTGCTTCCAGGAGGTTGGTCATACCTTTGGCATTCAGGGGCTTCCTTTTGACATTAGCACATGATACTCCCTTTGCAGGACATCTGGGCCAGAACAAAACTTGGGACAGGCTTGTTCCACATTTTCACTGGCCCCACATGTCAGAAGACACCAAGGAGTGTTGTTGCTCCTGTGTGACCTGCCAAGCCAGTGGCAAAGCAGGGAGAACTACAAAGGCCCCAGTTATACCACTACCTGTGGTGGGGGTTCCCTTTGAAAGAGATGGGATAGACATTGTTGGACCAATGGATCCCCAAACAGCCTCTGGGCACAGGTTTATTCAGGTGGTTGTGGATCATTCCACCAGATACCCAGAAGCTATACCCCTTAGGACCACTACAGCACCTGTTGTGGCAAGAGCCCTCCTGGGAGTTTTCTCAAGAGTGGGTTTCCCTAAGGAGGTTGTATCGGATGGAGGTGCAAACGTCATGTCTAGTTACTTGACTGCAATGTGGAAGGAGTTTGGAGTGAACTATAAGTTCACCACGCCCTATCACCCACAGTGCAATGGTCTAGTTGAAACATTCAACAAGACCTTAAAGGGTATGATCAAGGGTCTCCCAGATAAGCTCAGGCGGAGATGGGATATCCTGCTACCCTGCCTTTTGTTTGCTTATAGAGAGATCCCACAGAAGGGGGTTGGCTACAGCCCTTTTGAACTTCTGTTTGGGCATCCTGTAAGAGGACCCCTTTGTCTGGTGAAGGAAGGATGGGAGTTACCTCTCAAACTTGCCATTGTGGACTACGTACTTGGTCTCCGCTCCAGGATGGCTGAGTATATGAAAAAGGCATCCAAAAACCTTGAGGCAAGTCAGGAGTTGCAAAAGGCCTGGCATGACCAAAAGGCTGCACGGACTGTCTTACAGCCAGGACAGAAAGTGTGGGTGTTGGAGCAAGTGGCCCCAGCAGCTCTCCAAGACAAGTGGAGTGGACCCCACACTATTATTGAACAGAAGGGAGAAGTCACCTATTTGGTTGATCTTGGAACTCCCAGGAGCCCAACACCCACACTTTCTGTCCTGGCTGTACAGGCAACCTGGTCATGTCAGGGACTGTATCCGGACAGAAGTTCAGAAAATGTTGGAACTGGGAGTGATTGAGCCTTCAGAGCCCATGGGCCAGTCCAGTAGTCCTTGTGCCAAAACCTCACACCCAGGGTGGTAAGATAGAGATGAGGTTTTGTGTAGACTACAGAGGTCTCAATGCTGTCACCAGGACAGATGCCCCAATACCTAGAGCAGATGAGCTCATAAATTGGCCTCAGCCAAATATCTGCGCACATTTGATCTGAAAGCTGGCTACTGGCAAATCAGGTTAGCTGATGAGGCCAAGCCAAAGACAGTATTTTCAACCCCTACTGGGCATTATCAATTTGTGGTGATGCCCATTGGTCTAAAAAATGCACCTGCCACATTTCAAACGTTGGTGAACAAAATCCTCTCAGGCCTGGATGACTACTGTGCAGCTTATCTTGATGATATTGCAGTCTTTAGTGCCACCTGGGAAGATCACCTGATTCACCAAAACAATGTTTTGGAGGCCCTGCAAAAGGCAGGCCTAACTATCAAGGCTACCAAGTGCCAGATAGGGCAGAGTCAGGTTGTGTACCTGGGCCACCTTGTAGGTGGAGACCCGGTTCAACCATTACAGAGCAAAATCCAGACCATAATGGTCTGGGTTGCTCTAACCACCCAGACTCAAGTCAGAGCTTTCTTGGGCCTGACTGGGTACTACAGGAGATTTATCAAGGGGTATGGTTCTAGAGTTATACCTCTGAATGACTTAACTTCTAAAAGAATGCCCACGAAAGTTCAGTGGACAGTCGGCTGTCAAAAGGCATTTGATGACCTGAAGCAGGCCATGTGCACTGCTCCCATTCTGCAAAGTCCAAACTACTCCAAAGAAGTAATTGTCCAAACAGATGCTTCTGAGTTGGGGGTAGGGGCTGCACTATCACAATTGAATGATGAAGGTCAAGACCAGCCAGTAGCTTTTATTAGCAAAAGGCTGACCACTAGAGAGAAACATTGGTCAGCTATTGAGAGGGAGGCCTTTGCTGTGGTTTGGGCCCTGAAGAAGCTGAGGCCACACTTGTTTGGTACTCACTTCACAGTTCAGACAGACCATAAGCCCCTCTTGTGGCTAAAACAGATGAAGGGTGAAAATCCCAAACTGCTCAGGTGGTCAAGTTCCCTACAGGGGATGAACTATACAGTGGAACACAGACCTGGGAGTAACCATGCCAATGCAGATGGACTCTCTAGATATTTCCACTTAGAACATGAAGACTCAACTGGTCAAGGTTAGTTTAATATCCCTGCGTTGGGGGGGTGGAATACTACCCTCGCCAGTCCTGGCGGCAGGGGTAGCATTCCACCCTTCTAGAGTAGTTACTGATTTACCCGTTTAAAGATAAACAGAGCCTCAGTGTAGGAGAGTGGGGTCTGCAATCCTATGGTCACCCCCGATTTTTGCTTCACTGGTTTACGACTTTCCCTGGCTGTGGGCCTGCTAATCAGACCCACAGCCTAGCTGTCTCTCTCTAAATTGACAACCATGTACCCTAGGTGCATATCTAATTGGACTGAGTCACCTTATCAGTCCCTGTACAGTGTACCTTAGGTACCCAGGGCATAGGTGCACACAGGGCCTACCAGGGGCTGCAGCATGTATTATGCCACCCCTGGCTGGCCATCCAAATCGGACACAACTGGCTGATCAATCAGCTGGGGCAAGGTGGTGTACTCACCCTTTGATATAGATATAGTATCCCTATATCTAACCCCAAAATGGACACACATCCTCCCATCAGTCACTCCTATGGCAGGCCTTATCAATCCTGAAGGCAGAGTGCTTGGAATGATGTGAGATGGTGCTCTAGCATGAGCAGGCCTGTCTGCAGCTTTCGGAACCAAGTCCTTTAGCTGTTTCCATGATAACGCTATACCATATACTCTTAAGTGCATTATAATCCTCGCGGATATTGCACTTTGGTATAACATTATCAAAACATGTCGAGTAAGGTGTCATACGAATTGGAATACTACCCCCTCGCCAATTCTGGCGAAGGGGGTAGCATTCCAACCCTTCTAGAGGGACACGACATGTATGCAACTGTGAACCCCGGTTAAAGTTAACTCGAGCCTCAGCATCACAAAATGGATGCTGCCACCACAGACACAAGTCTGACCTCCTGCTGCTGGGAATCCGTCTAGCGAGGGAGGCTTGGACAAAGGGTTTCCCTGCCTTGGGGGGTGCTAGCACCACCCCAGACAGGATTTTGTGTATTAGGTAGGACAGGGCTGAAAGGAATGAGACATGCCTTGGGCACACAAGGTGTCCCTGTGCATACTCCGGTGTAAACCAGTTCCTGGGGCACTCCAGCCCCAGACCTGGCGCAAGACCGGACAAAGGATAGGGGGTGTAACAACCCCCCTTCCTGGTCCCACCCAGAGGAGGGACCTAGTCGTAGTACATCCCCCTTTAGCCGGATAAAGGTAGGAGCTGGTCCCATTCCAAATTAGATTATCCTGAACAACTTTACAAGAAGAAACTCTGGACTTCGACGTTCTGCTCCACAGAAGACTGAAGAAATCTCCCTTGTGGGCAAGGAGTGTCCACCCTGCACAAGCAGGCACCATCAGCGTCCAGCGGCTTCCCTTTGTAGTCTTCCTTCACGGATCCAGACTTCAGAGCCCGACAAGACCCGGATTCCCAGACCTCTCCCTACATCTGCAGCACAGCTGAGATCCGTGGGTGCGACGAGACACGTGGGACCGGCCGTCTTTAAAGAAGCAGCACTTCGCTCAGGCATGACTTCTGAGGTCACCTCATCCAAGTGCTTTGGGGACTGAGAAGCCCCGACCCCGAGCAGCTCCTGCACCGAAGACCAGCCATCCAGCATTCACGAGATCTGCGTGGGGCCCTTCTGCCTGCTTGCTGCTTGACGCGTTGTCTAGTCACTTGCCGGCTGGCTAGTGACCTCCTAGACGACAAACTCCGAAATCTTCACTGCTGGTCTTGTTGCTCCAGACTGGCCCTTGCTCCCTTCCAAAAGAGGAGCAACCCGGACCCTCCTGGTCCACTCCAGACGCCGTTTCCACTCACCGCGTGGGTTGCCTTTGCCAAGGCCTGTTGACTCCGAATCCGAAGCCGCCACCGCCGACAGCGAGAGCCTGCGTGGGACAGCTCGTGCCTCCATCATGGTCGTCGAAGACACCACCTGGTCCACGTGGCTGCAGAGACAAGCGTCCACCCTCACCTGATCGCGACGACGACATCTGGTTCCACTCCAGTCACTGGCTAGTGACTTTGAACATTGTCCCCTCTGCTTTCAGGTTCTTCTCTTCACTGATCCACCCTTGGATCACACCAGACATCTTCCTCCTGATCGCCTGCAGCATCTTTCCTTCCAGGCTCCATAGACTTCAACGCCGGAACCCGACACGACTTGGCACCTATGCACCCGCAGCCTGTGGGTGAGGTAACACGAGCATTTCGGTGCTCAAGGGTAGCTTGACTCTCCTAGTGTCCAGTTCCACAGTCGTTTTAGTTCTACCTAGTCAGGATTGTCCGTACTCACCTTTTTCTTGAACTGTACTGTCCATAGACACTGTTACGCATCTCGCGTGTGAGTTCACACTCTGCACACGTGTTCCGTGGGCCTCCTATTACCTACCTAGAGTTAGTATAGCGTGGTCCCAGCGATCCTACAGCCTCTAGACAGCTCCATTCCTTTTATCGACTTTCACATTCCACTTACGTAGTATATGGTTTGTTGTGCCCCTAGGGCACCATTGTTTGTGCAACTTAAACGTATTTTCCCTACAAGATTGTCATGTGCTTAGCCCTCTGATCTCATAAAGAGTTAAGAGGTGTATGTTAGTTAATAAATATCTTGTTTATTTTCATAACAACCTGTGTGGTGTCATTTCACTTGGTATTCAAGGGGTTATATGTGGTAAAACAGCTGGCTTCACATGCCAAAAGAGTTTAGCCTAAGACTGCTTTGTCCATGCTACCATTAGGATAGCTGGTCTATAAGGTTGACTTACAACCAATCCCCATAAGGGTTGTTTGGACTGATACAAGGTGATCACTAGAATTAGTGAGCATCATATATCAGGCCAACTTCTCACACTCAGCATCACAAAATGGATGCTGCTGCCACAGGCATGAGTCTGCCCTCCTGATGCTGGACGAAACTCCGGCAGGGGAGGCCTGGACAATAGGTTTCCTGCCCAGGGAGGTGCTGGCACCTCCCCAGACAGGCTCTTTGTGTATTGGGGCAGGGAGGGTTGCATTCAGTGAATGCTTTCCAGACACTGCCTGGGGCACACTAGGTGCTCCATGCATTTCCCAGTTCAAACTGGTTGCTGGGGCACTCAACCCCAGCTCTGGCGCGAAACTGGACGAAGGGGTGTAACCACCCCCAACCCAGGACCACCCATAGGAGGGACCTTAAAGTTAGTCCAACCCCTAAACTTAGTATAAGAATAGGATCCCAGTCCTTAGAACATCAGATTACCCTGGACGAAACTCTGAAACATACATCCTGGACCTTCGACATTCCATTTCGACCGGAAGACATCTCCCTTGTGGTCAAGGAGTGACCACCCTGTTCAAACAGGCACCAAAAGCATCTTTGCCGGTCTGCATTTTCGAGGCTCCCGCAGAACCTGCGACACAGGACACGGACTTCCAGAGATCTCTGACCCCGACCTTTTCTCACAGCAAAGCTGAGACCCGTGGCAAAAACGAGAGACCGGAACTCCTGGACATCCTGCATTTTGCTACCTGCATCGACTTCCCGAGGTATCCGGAAGTTGTGCATTGGGGTGCTTGAAGCTCCAGACCCGAGCACCTTTTGCACCGAAGCTCAGAGGTCCACACTCCACGAGTGGCCCGTGGGCTCGCTTTGTGCATTTCCTACTCCGTTGGCTAGTGAGCCCCCAAGAAAACAATCCTTTAATTCAACTTGCTTTCCTGGTTGCTCCAACTTCCCTGCAAAGGAGAGTTCCACAGACATTGCTGGTTTGCACCGAAGCCCATCTCAACATCCTGCATGGGTTGCGTTTGCCAAGGCTTGTTGGGTCCAATCCGAATACCAACACCGCAGTCAACTAGATCCTTGGTGGGACATCTCAATTCCAGCACCTGGTTGTCGTCGACACCTCCTGGTCCTCATGGCTGAAGAGACAAACTTCAACTATCGCCGCCCTGGTCACTGACAAGTGCCCAGACTTGGTCTCATCTTCAATCCTCCCTTGGATCCACCCGGACACTTTTCCTCTGATCGCCTGCAGCACTTCTTTGCAAATCTCCATTGAAATAGACGACAAAACCAGACACCAAAAGTGACCTATGCACCCAGCTTCCATGGGTGAGGTAACGCGAGTACTCTGGTAGTCTCGAGGGTATTGGCCCTCCTAGTGTTTAAGTCTAAAAGGGTTCCATTGTAGTTCATTTAGAAGTGTCCTTAAATTGTAAATTTGTTTGTTTCCTACAGAACATCAATGGTAACCTGTGGCTGTTTAGACACTGCACGTGTCTCCTGTGGGCCTCGTACATCCTCACCTTTGGTGGTTTAGAGTAGCCCCAGCAAATCCACAGGCCCCAGGCCTGCTTTCTAATTCTCACGTGGTTCTTATACCATTATTTTAGTATATGGTTTGTGAGGCCCCTAGGGCAAAACGTATACTGTGCAACTTATCTATGCTAATTAAGCAACTTGTATTGTACTTTTACCTCTGACCTCATAAAGAGTGCAGAGGGGTTGTGTTTAGAATAAATACATATATATTTGATATATACCTTGTGTGGTGTGCTTTCATTTGTTTCTCAAGGGATTATAATTGGTAAACCAACTCGCTTAATTTGCTCTCTGAAATCTTAGCCTGAAGACTGCTCGCCATTGCTACCCCTACGATAGATTTCTATAAGGTTGACTTAACAACCACCATCAATAAGGGTCGATTAGACTGGTGCAAAGTGCCCACTAGAACTAGTGGGCATCATATGCCAGGCTAACTTCTCACAGGGACTCTGCGGCGTCCAATGACCAGGCTCTCAGGCGTGGGGTGAACGGTCAGGAAGGCGGGATCACCGGGCGCTGACGCCTAGCGACGTTTTTATCCACCGGCGCCCCCATGGCCGGTCTCAACCAAGTGCCCAAAAGGACTTCGGTGAGGGCCTCATTGAAAGGGAGCAGCGGCTCCGATGACGCATACACCGTCTGGAGCACCTCAGTAAGGAGGTTGGTCTTGTGGGCCACCATAGGGAGGTCGAGATGGAGAGCCTCCGCCACCAGACGGAGCACCACGATGTAGGAGGCACCCTTCTCCAAGGTAGGCGGAGTAGAGGCAAACCCCGGGTCCGAAGACACATCCAGTTTGCCCGCATCCTCAAGGTCGCCCACCCAATCCTGCTCAGTCACATTGCCGAGTGAGGGGGTCCACGGACTCGTCCCAGTCTTCGTCCGGCTGCAGCGTAGCTGGGGCCGGTGGCAGCGGCAGAGAAGGGACAAAAAGCCAGGAACGGCGCCGGCCAGAGCCGCATCCCAATGCGGATTCCAGGCCGGAACAAAATAGTCCGGGAACTGAGGCAGGGATGGAAGGAACGGCACCCAGTGCGGCACCTGAGGCAGAGCGGGGGTACGTCGGAGAGCGAACATGCTTCTTCGACTTCTTTTATTGGGTCGCTTACCAGAATCTGAAGGTGAAGACTTGGGAGTCCGAGGAGCAAAGGCTCCGGTCCCGCAGGCGGTCCCGGGAACGGCCCCTAGAGGCAGAGCAGCAGTGAGAGGAATGGCGGACTTCCAGCGCCGCGCCCGCAGGGCCTTTGGCCATGGCTCGATAGTCTTGGTCGGTCTCTAGGCAGTAGAGGCACATCTCGTGGGGTTCCACCACCGACATGTTACGGTGACACGACCCACAAGACTTAAAGCCGGACATCCCTACGAGCACCAGGAGACAGAAGGGGAGACAAAAGTCTCAAAAGAGTAGGCAAAAAATCACTGAGGTACGTGCTTAATCCGGATCTGCGCTTTCTACACAGAAAAAGAAAGAACTGACGTCAGCGCACATAGGTGGCGCCTAAGTAGTCTCCGTGATGTCATCCCGGCACATACGGCGTCCGCAACGGACGCAGAGCCGCACAACGCCACCTGACGCGCAGGGGTACTGCTAAGCAAAAGTTTCCGGATCCAGTTTGACGCCTGGGGATATTCTAAGGTAAGGAATCTATCACTAAAGTGTCTCTTTCAGATTAACGCACAAGTTACTTACCTTCGGTAATGATATATCTGTAAGAAACAGCAGTTAGTATTAGATTCCTTAGCGCCCCACCCATCCTCCCCGTTCTGCCAACCGATATCTAGGGTATTAGATTCCTTACCTTAGAATGGATCTGGAAACATTTTCGTAGCAGTACAATTGCGCGTCGGTAGGCGTCGTCTGCAGCTCCGCGTCCGTCGTCGGCGCCGGGATGACGTCGCCCGGGTACTTAAACGCCGCCCTTGGGCGCTGACGTCAGTTCTTATACACAGCTTTTCCGCGCCAGAAACGCAGAGCAATGATAAAAACCAACACTGGTGCCATGAAACTTGGGCCCTGAAAGTGGATGACCTTAACCCTAGATATCGGTTCGCAGAACAGGGAGGATGGGTGGGGCAGTAAGGAATCTAATACGAACTACTGTTTCTTACAGATATATCGTTTACGAAGGTAAGTAACTTGTGCATCTGAAAGAAACAGGTTAGTATTAAATTCCTTACCTTAGAAAAGATACCCCAGCAATACCAACCCCGGTGGTGGGTCTGCGCACCAATGATCACACCAGAAAGTGCTGGAGAACGGAACGGCCGAAAAAGCCATCTCTCCGGACTTGTCTGTCCAGGCAGTAGTGTCTTGCAAACGTGTGCAGCAAGACCCACGTAGCTGCCCGACAGATGCCCTGCAAGGGGACTCCCCGACCCATGGCAGTAGTAGCCGCCATGGCTCGAGTGGAATGGGCCCTCAGCCCAACAGGAGGCTCCTTTTTAGCCAGAGTAGCATACCTTGATGCACAACACGACCCACCGAGAGATGGTCCGCATAAGCACCGCCCGACCTTTCTTAGCGCCCAAGTAACCAACAAAAAGTTGGTCATCCACCCGGGAGTGGCGTGTGCGATCCAAATAGAATGAAAGCGCACGTTTTGGGTCCAGACGGTGGAGCCTCTCTTCCTCTTACGAGGGATGCGAAGGTGGGCAAGGTGATGGACTGCCCGATGTGGAGGGCTGTGACTACCTTGGGCAGGAAAGAGGGTCGCGTCCGCAACTTTGTCTGGATGGACAGAAAGGAGGTTTCGAGGAAAGAGCCTGAAGCTTACTCACCCTCCTGGCAGAGGTGATGGCAACCAGGAATGCAGTCTTAAGAGTAAGGAGACGAAGAGGACAGTTATGAAGTGGTGCGAAAGGAGCGCACATCATTTAAGTCAGAACAAGGTTAAAGTCCCACTGAGGCATCACGAAAGGAACAGGAGGAAAAATGAGTGATGCCCTTCAAAAACCTATTTAAAACTGGGGACTTGAACAAATAAGGCTGATCAGGGAGCCTTAAGAAGGCTGAAATAGCAGAGAGGTAGCCCTTGATAGTGCCCAGAGCAGAGCCCTGCAGGTGCAAGAGAAAGAAGAAAGAGGAGAACCTCTGAAAGAGGGGCAGAAAGGGGATCCACAGATGCGCACCATGCCACAAATTATTCCACCTGCAGGCGTATACCGATTTTGTGGAGGGACGCTTAGCTGCCAGAATCACATTACAGACTTCAGGAGGCAAGTCAAATGGCCTCAACTGCCGCCGCTCAATCTCCACACTTGTAAGTGGAGACTGGACAGGTTCGGGTGGAGGACCGTCCCCTGCTGCTGCGACAGAAGGTCCTCCTGAAGAGGCAGATGAATCGGGGGATCGACAGACATGCAGAGTAGCTCAGGATACCATTATCTTCGTGCCCAGTCCGGAGCCACAAGGATAACATGAGCCCGGTCGCGTCTGATCTTCTTCAGGACTCTGGGCAGAAGTGGTATAGGCGGAAAGGCATACAACAGACCGCAGTTCCAATCTCGACGAAAAGCGTCTCTGATCGGGTGCCGCCTTGGAAATTCCAACGCGCAGAACTGATGACATTGCGCGTTCTCTTCTGTGGCGAATAGATCTAACCAAGGCTCTCCCCACTGCTGCAAGAGGCCTTGTGCCACGTCCGAGTTCAGACGCCATTCGTGATACATCATGCACCGACTGCTGAGTTCGTCCGCCCTGGCGTTCAGGGAAACTGCCAGGTGTTGAACCACTAGGGTCACGTCCTGATGTTCCAGCTACTGCCAGAGGCGCAGAGCTTCCTGGCATAGGTTCCACGACCCCACACCACCCTCTTTGTTGCAGTACCACATGGCGGTGTTGTTGTCCATGAACACCTGCACTGCACTCCTCAGGACAGAGGGAAGGAATGCCTTCAGTACAAGCCGGATCGCCCGCAGCTCCAGAAGGTTGATGTGGAGCCGGGACTCCGCCGGAGACCAGAGGCCTCTGATCTCCGCCTCTCCCATGTGGCTCCCCCAGCCCTGGAGGGACGCGTCCATCACAACTACGTGCTCCGGTTGGGGTAGGGAGAGGGATGTGCCGCTGACCAAATTGCGGTCCATGAGCCACCACTGCAACTGTCTTGCAGTGCCCTCCGAGATCAAGACATGGTCGGACAAGTTGCCCTGATGCTGGGCCCACTGAAACTTCAGATCCCACTGAAGAGCCCGCATCCGCCACCTGGCGTGATGCACCAGAAGGATGCAGGAGGACATCAGCCCCAGAAGCCCCAGCGTCAACCTGACCGAGACTCGGGATAACGGCTGAAAGATCAGAATCAGTGCCTAAATATCCAGAACCCGCTGTTCGGGAGGAAAAACCCGAAACTGCGCCGAGTCTAGAACCGCTCCAATGAAGAGGAGCTTCTAAGAGGGACACAGGTGTGACTTCGGCACATTGATGGATAACCCCAGCAGGTGCAGGCGGTCGGCCGTAGTTTGGAGGTGGCTGACAACTGTCTGGCGCGAGCCCACCTTCAACAACCAGTCGGCGAGGTAGGGGCAGACTGAAACCTGAAACCTCTAACCTGCGCAGATGAGCTGCGACCACCGCCAAACACCCGTGGGGCGCTGGTAAGGCCGAAGGGGATCATGGTAAACTGAAAGTGCTGTTGGCCTACCGTGAACCGTAAGTCCAACGCTACCATCCAGTCTCCCGTGTCCAGGGCAGCTAAGACCTGAGTCAAAGTCAGCATCCTGAACTTCTCTTTCCGGAGGAAGCCGTTGACGTTCCGCAGGTCCAAGATAGGGCGAAGGCCCCCTTTGCCCTTCTTGGGAACCAGAAAGTAGTGGGAGTAACAACCACACCCTACGTCTGGCCCAGGAACGTGCTCTATGCCCCCCTTGGCCAAGAGGGCCGTAACTTCCTCTCGCAGAAGGTTCAAGTGATCCCCCGACAAGCCGTGGTACTGCGGTGGCATGGCCGCCACCGCGCTGGATGTTATTCTGCGGCCCATGGCTGGCAGGACGTGTGGGAGCACCACTTCCTTGGCCACGAAAGGAGCGAAAGGCAGCAGGTTGCTGGCGCGGAGCCACAAGGCCCAAGGACTTGGCCGTAGCCCTGGAGTCCTTAAAGCGCTCAAGTACATTGTCTGCCTTGTCGCCAAAGAGGCGAGGGCCATCAAACGGCATGTTCATACGGGTGTTCTGGACATCAGCCGAAAAGTTGGCGGACCTCAGCCAGGCGTGGCGACGAATTGCTACCGTCGTTGCCATCGCTCTACCTAGCGAGTCAGTTGTATCCAGTCCACACCGGATGGAATACCGTGCCGCATCTCGACCCTCCGCAAGGGCTTCGGCGAGTTTAGTCCGGGCCTCCTCCGGACATTTTGGAAGCACGGCCGCGACCGTGTCCCACAGAGAGTGGGTATAACAGCCCAGGAGGCACGCAGTGTTAACGGACCGCAACCCCAAACTCAGTGAGGAGAACATCTTCTTGCCATACTGTTCGTACCTCTTGGATTCCCGATCGGGGGGAGCTGTTGGGACTGCGGTCTGAGAGTTAGAGGACTGTATGACCAGGCTCTCGGGGGTGGGGTGGGTGGACAGGAAGCAAAAGTCGCCCGGCGCCGGGCAGTGGCATCTGGCCACGTTCTTATCTACAGGGGAACCTGTAGCGGGCCTGGACCAGCTGCCCAGAAGAACGTCAGATAAGGCCTCATTAAACGACAGCAGAGGCTCCGAGGAGCTTGCCTGCACTTTAAGGACCTCAGTGAGGAGGTTAGTCCTCACGGCCGCGACGGGGAGTTCAAGGGATAAGGCCTTGGCCGCCCGCGTCAACACCACACTATAGGCAGTCCCCTCCTCCGTAGCCACGGTAGGAGGGGAGACAAAACCAGTGTCTGGCGAAGTGTCCAGACCACTGGCGACCACTGGCATCCCCTAGCTCACCTGCCCAGTCCTGATAAAGCTGGCACTCACGTGCCAGAAGGTCCTCAGACCCCTCCCAATCCTCCTCCCCACCCATCTCCTGATACTCAGGGTCAAAGGATGGGGCTGGGTCATAGAAGTAGAAATCTCCTAGCGGCGTCGAATGCGGCGTCGAGCGGAACCGCTCCGGACCCAAATCGAGGGTAGGACCAGGGACGTCGTCCAGGGATGGCATCGGGGGCGACATCCTGGGGGCTGGCGTCGGCGGGGTCATAAGGTCGACCGCCGACGACCCGGATCCAGGGGGACCCTGCGGCGTCGGGACCAAAGTCGCCGACTGCCCGGGACCAAAGCACCTGGCCCGCTTGGGGACCCAGTTGGGGCCGCTTGGCCCAAAGGCGCCGCGGAACACGGCGGAGGAGTGACCGACCTCATGGCCATGAGGAAGGCATCGATCTCCTTCGGTGTCGCGTTCTGCCCAGGGACCGGCGGGTATGGAGCAGGCCGAGACGCCTGCGGCTTCGGCGGAGCCACGTGGGTGGTGTCAACCGAACCCCGGCCGCGTCACGCGAGCGTCGGTGGGTCAGAAGAGCGATGTCGCTTCTTCGACTTCTTGTGCCTCTTACATGAGGACTTGGAGCCCGAGGAGTGGTGTTGACTCCCGGAGCTATGACTCCGGCCAGCGACCGGTCCCTCGACCTCCTTCCGGACCGGGACCTCTAACGGCGCGGGCCGACAGCTGGAGCTTGAGGCGCTTACGGGACCATTCCCGCCTAGCCTTCAACGTCAAGGTCCAGCAGGCGGGGCACGACTTGGCATCGTGGTCGGGCCCAAAGCAGTGCAGACACTGGCGATGGGGTTGGTAAATGACATCAGTCGGTTGCAGTCCACGCAGGGTTTGAACCCGGGCATCCCTACCGGCACCGTCCGAGTCGTTCGACTCGGAAAAACAGATCAAAAAGATTCAAAAAGTTTAGTCAAAAATTGACTAAAGGGTACCACTTTCTCCGGACCTGCACTTGCTGGCGCGGAAAAAAGAAGAACTGATGTCAGCGCGCGAGTGCGGCGTCTAAGTACTCCGACAACGTCATCCCGGCGCCAACGATGCCGACGACGGACACGGAGCCGCAGACGACGCCTACCGACGCGCAGGGGTACTGCTACGCAAAATTTTCCGGATCCAGTCTGACGCCTGGGGATATTCTAAGGTAAGGAATCTAATACTAACCTGTTTCTTTCAGATGTCAAAGCGCTCTAGCATTGAATCCGCCTGGTCTCATAAGAGATAGGAGCCATCAAAGGGTATGTCCATGAGAGATGTTTGGACAGCCCCATAAAAGCTAGAAGTCCTCAACCAGGTGGGGGCTACTGAGGACTATACCGATCTGCCCAGTGAGTTAATGGTGTCCAATCCACACTTTATGGGGAATTTAGCTGCATCCCTTCCGTCAGCAACAGCGTGGGAAAGCACTGTCCAGGCTTCCTCCGGAACCGTTGGCAGCACCTGCACACTGCACAATCACATTCCACAGAGCTTGAGAATAGCGTCCCTGAAGACATGGGGTGTTCACGGACCACAATGCCAGGCTGGTAGAAGAAAATATTTTCTTGCCCAAGTTGTCCAGCCTCTTGGATTTCCAATCCAGTGGTGGAGTTGGGAATGCACCAGGATTTACATGGGAAGTAGAGGCTTGGACCACCAAGCTCGCTGGGATCAGGTCCAAAAGAAGTCTTGTGCACAGGTTCTATCAAGTATGGGTGAGAGTCATCAATGGTGCAAAGCAGAGTAAAATCGAATGAAACAAGGTAGACCATTATGTATGGTTTCTTTCCAAAGGCCGTGCATTAAATCTTCCTTTCAGGAAGATTGACATCAACGAAAAACAAACCATCAGCCGACACGTGTTTCGTCATGCGGGCACTGGGACCGTGACTCTTCAGAGCAGTATAGTTCCAATGGTAGAGGGTTCGTGTTACCGGTGATATTTCCGACCCTGCAATGATGGGTATCTAGGAGGTACCATGCATGGTAATCCTGGTACTAAGTGAAGATCGGCGGGTACGGCCGTCTTCGCAGGCGATCTCGGTTGGCGCCTTGGAAACGAGACCGGTAGTGTCTCAGGTCGAAGTGGTCATACTTTTCGTTGATGTCACTCTTCCAGAAAGGAAGAGTTGATACACAGCATTTGGAAAGAAACCATACATATACTACCTTGTTTCATTCGATTTTACTCTGCTTTGCACCATTGATGACTGTCACATACTTGATAGAACGTGTGCACAAGACTTCTTTTGTATCTTTGGAGTGGGCCTTGGCCACTGTCTGCAGAGGTTTTCTGGGGTCTCCTCTGACTTGTAGCACCGTCCAATATTATTTCCCTACGTCATATAGCTACCGCTACCAGCACAGGCGCCATTCTTCCTGTACACTCAGAAACCCCATACAGAACCCTTAACTCTGGGATAAGGTGTTCTGTGAGGAATCGGGGTTCTCCTTGAGTGGGGCAGTGGTGGTGGGGTATTTTCCTGTTCACAGGAGCCCCTGTGTTGAGCTTAGGCCAGGTCACAGGTAGGACATCAGTAAGTGCCTTGTTAAACAGGAGAAGTGGTTCTGAGGAGAATACTTCTGGCTGAAGATATTAGTCTTGACAGCCACCAAGGGCAAGCTAAGGTCCAATACCTCGCCACACTCCTCAACACAATTGCAAATGAAGCTCCCTCCTCCATAGCGATGTCAGGGGGAGAAAGCATGTCCATATTTGGAGAAGCATCCAGTCTGCTGGCACCCACCAAATACCATGTTGGTATAATATGGCTGCCATTCATCAGGGTTCAGTGACCCATCCCAATCCTCCCTGAGTCCTAGCCCATAACAATAGGGCTCAGGCTCTGGCCTGGAAGCTATCACCCTAGTCAGTGCTGGAGTCTGGCAATGGCCCTTCAGCTCAGTGTCAGAGTCAGGAATATAAATTGGGACAGCGCTGACGGGATCTCGTCCTTGGGATCAGGGCTGGGGAAGGTCGAGAGGACATGGCGGGTGCTGGTCCAAATCTATATGTGGATTCCTGGAGTCTGACTGGCGCCGGGGCAGGACTCTCCGGCGTGGATCCAGTAGGATGCTCTACCAAACCCAAGGGGCACAATGGCACACTGGAGGGAACAGGCAGCCCAAATATGTGGTGAATAGCCTTGTCAAATTCTTGCAATTGGACATGCGTTGCTCTGCCTCTGGGAAACTCAGACACTGGCTGAACCATGGATACAGGCCTAGCCTGACAATGCTCCCTCTTCTTATCAACTCACAGACAAGGTGACGTCGAAGCTCGCTTTGACAACTTCTTGAAGGAGCAGGATTTACCTGAATGACCAGACAACTTCGAGTGTGCTGAGGATTTGGGACTCATGAGTGTACTGAACGTACCTCTCGACCACTGTCGCAGGACGAGCCACCAAGAGCTTCAGGGATAGCTCCATCAAGGCCTTCGGGTGCAGCGTGAGGCAATTGATGCAGGCCTTCGAGTTGTGGTTGCTTTCAAGGCAGCAAAGGCAAACAAGATGTGGGTCCATCTCTGAAGGACTTTGTAGGAGAGTAGGGTCTGCAATCCTATGGTCACCCCCGATTTTTGCTTTTTGCTTCACTGGTTTACGACTTCCCTGGCTGTGGGCCTGCTACTCAGACCCACAGCCTAGCTGTGCTATCTCTAAAATTGACAACCATGTACCTTAGGTGCATATCCAATTGGATACTGAGTCACCTTATCAGTCCCTGTACAGTGTACCTTAGGTACCCAGGGCATAGGTGCACCCAGGGCCTACCAGGGGCTGCAGCATGTATTACGCCAACCCTGGCTGGCCATCCAAATCTGACAACTGGCTGATCAATCAGCTGGGGCAAGGTAGTGTAATCACCCTTTGCTTTAGATATAGTATCCCTATATCTAACCCTAAAATGGACACATATCCTCCTATCAGTCACTCCTATGGCAGGACTTATCAATCCTGAATGCAGAGTGCTTGGAATTATGTGAGATGGTGCTCTAGCATGAGCTGAGCCTGTCTGCAGCTTTCGGAACCAAGTCCTTTAGCTGTTTCCATGATAACGCTATACCATATACTCTTAAGTGCATTATAATCCTCGTGGTTATTGCTAACTTTGGTATAGCATTATCAAAACATGTCGAGTAAGGTGTCATACGAAATGGAATACTACCCCCTCGCCAATTCTGGCGACGGGGGTAGCATTCCACCCTTCTAGAGGGACACGATATGTATGTAACTGTGAAGCCCCCCGGTTAAAGTTAACTCGAGCCTCAGCATCACAAAATGGATGCTGCCACCACAGACACAAGTCTGACCTCCTGCTGCTGGGAGTCCTTCCAGCGAGGGAGGCTTGGACAAAGGGTTTCCTGCCTTGGGAGGTGCTAGCACCACCCCAGACAGGATTTTGTGTATTAGGTAGGACAGGGCTGAAAGGAATGAGACATGCCTGGGGCACACAAGGTGTCCCTGTGCATACACCGGTCTAAACCAGTTCCTGGGGCACTCCAGCCCCAGAGCTGGCGCAAGACCGGACAAAGGACAGGGGGTGTAACCACCCCCCTTCCTGGTCCCACCCAGAGGAGGGACCTAGTCGTAGTGCAGCCCCCTTTAGCCGGATAAAGGTAGGAGCTGGTCCCATTCCAAATTAGATTATCCTGAACAACTTTACAAGAAGAAACTCTGGACTTCGACGTTCTGCTCCACAGAAGACTGAAGAAATCTCCCTTGTGGGCAAGGAGTGTCCACCCTGCACAAGCAGGCACCATCAGCGTACAGCGGCTTCCCTTTGTCGTCTTCCTGCAAGGACCCAGACTTCAGAGCCCGACGAGACCCGGATTCCCAGACCTCTCCGACCTCTACCTACATCTGCAGCACAGCTGAGATCCGTGGGTGCAACGAGACACGTGGGACCGGCCATCTTGAAAGAAGCAGCACTTCGCTCCAGCACGACTTCAGAGGTATCCTCGTCCAAGTGCTTTGGGGACTGAGAAGCCCCGACCCCGAGCAGCTCCTGCACCGAAGACCAGCCCTCCAGCATCAACGAGATCTGCGTGGGGCCCTTCTGCCTGTTTGCTGCTCGACGCGTTGTCTGGTCACTTGCCGGCTGGCTAGTGGCCTCCTAGACGACGAACTGCGAAATCTTCACTGCTGGACTGAGGAGCACCCCGGACCCTCCTGGTCCACTCCAGACGCCGTTTCCACTCACCGCGTGGGTTGCCTTTGCCAAGGCCTGTTGACTCCGAAGCCGACACCGCCGACAGCGAGAGCCTGCGTGGGACAGCTTGTGCCTCCATCCTGGTCGTCGAAGACACCACCTGGTCCACGTGGCTACAGAGACAAGCGTCCACCTTCAACTGATCGAGACGACGACATCTGGTTCCACTCCTGGTTCCACTCCAGTCACTGGCTAGTGACTTTGAACATTGTCCCCTCTGCTTTCAGGTTCTTCTCTTCACTGATCCACCCTTGGATCACACCGGACATCTTCCTCCTGAACGCCTGCAGCATCTTTTCCTCCAGGCTCCATAGACTTCAACGCCGGAACCGACACAACTTGGCACCTATGCACCCGCAGCCTGTCGGTGAGGTAACACGAGCATTTCGGTGCTCAAGGGTAGCTTGACTCTCCTAGTGTCCAGTTCCACAGTCGTTTTGGTCCTATCTACTCAGGGACGTCCGTACTCACCTTTTTCTTAAACTGTACTGTCCATAGACGTTTGTACGCATCTCGCGTGTGAGTTCTCACTCTGCACACGCGTTCCGTTGGCCTCCTAGTACTTACCTCAAGTTAGTATAGCGTGGTCCCAGCGATCCTACAGCCTCTGGACAGCTCCATTCCTAATATTGACTTTCACATTCCACTTACTTAGTATATGGTTTGTCGTGCCCCTAGGGCACCATTGTAAATCGTGCAACGTAAACGTATTTTTCCTAAGAGATTGTCATGTGCTTAGCCCTCTGACCTCATAAAGAGTTCAGAGGTGTATGTTAGTTAATAAATACTTGTTTATTTTCATAAGAACCTGTGTGGTGTCCTTTCACTTGGTATTCAAGGGGTTATATGTGGTAAAACAGCTGGCTTCACATGCCATTCAGAGTTTAGCCTAAGACTGCTTTGTCCATGCTACCATTAGGATAGCTGGTCTATAAGGTTGACTTACAACCAATCCCCATAAGGGTTGTTTGGACTGATACAAGGTGATCACTAGAACTAGTGAGCATCATACATCAGGCCAACTTCTCACAGACTTGAGGGCAGTCTTCTAATGACAACTTCAAAATACCACCACAAAATGTAAAAAAAGGTTAGCCGAAAATTGACTAAAGGGCAGTGTTTCCCGGATCTGAGCTGACTGGTGCGGAAAGAAAAGAACTGAGGCCAGCGCAGAGGGTGGTGCCTATAAAGACACTGGGCATGTCACTTCAGGCATGAACGATGCCAAGCAGAGCTGAACGACACCACCTCCTAACGCACAAGTGCAGTGCTCACAAAAAATTTCCAGATCCATTCTGACATCTAGGACTAAATCTAAGGTAAGGATTCTGCGACTAGAAGTCTCTATTAGATAAGATTGTGTAAAGTCTGGGCTCTACCATGTGGTACAGGCAAGGTATCAGAATCAAAGAGGTTACAGCTTGGCTGCGCTCCAGCGGAAGCAGGGCGAGACCTCAGTAGAGGTTGGAGTGAAGTCTGCCCGGAGTCAGACAGAAAACTGGGTGGCATACCTTCATGCAGCATCAATGAGTTTCATGGTGTCTAAACTGAACTGGCACCAGAGTCAATGATGCAATGTGAGTTTGAGGGGCATAGACTGTATGAAGGGTGGACCCGAAGGCGGAGATCCAATCGAAGGCCTCTTTGGATCTTTGTGGCTTGAAGGCGTGCCAGAGGGCACAGATACAGTGCTGAAAAAGCGCAGCATGACCACCCGTGCCGTCTCCACCAGCTGAGATATCACCAATGGGCTTTGAAACGTGGGGTGCATAGGGACTAGGCACTGAATCGACTCAGCTGGCACATTGATGCTGAAAGTAGAGAGTGGTGGGAAGAGGCTAATTATCACTTCAATTTCTTATGCTTCTTCTAGAACTTACCTAAAGAATTTGACTGCAACGTCTTGCACACGACCTACAGAATTATCCGGGCCCTGAAACCATGCTTTGACCACAGGCACCATAGACATACTTTTTGGGGGATAATCACTGAAATCAGTTTACAACAGTCTTTACACAGGTTGAACCCGGTCACCTTAGGGGGTGACATTGTTCTTTGCATACCGGATTTTTTTTCTTTATAGAGAAAAGAGTCTTGAAATGACCAGGGAGTAGTAGCTAAGAGGACACGTCAGAAAGCGTGGATAGAAAAACTGACATCAACGAACACTTTTAGCACTTATATGCGGGCTCCATTCATCACTTTAGAAGCGGAATGTTATTGGCTAGGAGTCGCACAACACCACCTACCAGCGCGGAGGAACAGTGCTCTTTAACTGACCCCCCGCCCCAAAGATATACAAAATTGGCACTTTTGTAAAAATCTTTGATTTTTTACATACCAGCAAAAACTGGCACACTAAATAAATACGACACTGATCCTACTTTGATTGGCTCATCTGTGCTGAGCCAATAAAAGGAAGATGAGGAACAAATTAGCAGGCAGCAGAGGGGTTAGGTTACTCTGTTTCCTGCCTTTAAATACCCAGGGTCCTACTCCTGTGCTGACAGGCCCCAGGCCTTTCCCAGCCCTTTGTTTCTGGGCACATGCTGTCCCATAACCATTTGTTTGTTGCTGTTCCTTTATATAGTGTAAACTCAACATGTATTGGAGCGCTTACATGAGCTCCAGTTACCTCAAACAAGTAATTTCCAGCCCTGGTGCGATGAACTAATTTGCCCAGAATCACAAGCTGTCGAGGCGATGCAGAGACAAAAACCTTGTTCCCCAGGTGTCAAGTAGGTTGGTCTGGCTGTAATACCACATCCTCTAGCCTAAACTGTTACCCCCTCCTTGGCCTCCTCTTTACCATTATAAGCGCCCGTCCAACAACAACCCCAGGACACATATGGCACCCCTCTCTTCACCCCATTGCCCTTCCACTCTTGAGTCACCAGTATACCCAACACTCCATTTGCCCCCAGCTGCCCTCTGCACCTATAGTGGCTTTCTAATGTCAGAGGAAAGCGCTGAGTTTTCAAATTAAGATATGCACTCACTCTCTCTAGCATCAGACACCCTCCTGTTCCAAGGCAAGGTGCTGCTTATGTTCTGCCAGCCACAAAAATACAGCAAGTTTTGGGACCTGGGATCGCAAATTTTGCTCAGATGCATGGGAATATTAAAGTGAGGAATCTGTGATTCTTAAATTGTCAGGATTGTCAACCCCTCACCAGTTTCATGGTTCGAGGTGCTGTGCTCGTCATCAGAGTGCAAGGACAGACAATGAAGAGCAAAACGTGTGAGAAGATATGTTAAAAAATGAATGCAAACCAAATGACTAGCTAGTGAAACAAATATGAATTTTTGCTCCCTGTATTCTGAATACAGCATTTGAAATTCCCTTTCCTACTCATCCTTTAAGGTTTCAAGCAGTATCCCTTTGTTTGCTGAGCAACTATGCTTCCAAAATTTCCGAAGGCTTAAATAACAACTTAATACCATGTTACCTGCAATCCAGATAATAAAAGAAATGTACATACAACAGGAGAGAGGAGGGTGTCATGTAAAGAAATGCATAAAAGACTCAAATGAGGAAACGTCCACGTGCTTTAGGTGCAAGGTACAGTCTATCACAGCGTCAATTCATATTTTAAATGTCTTCAGTTCAAGACAGAAGTCTGTAAAAATTATTCTTCAGAAGCAGCTTCAGCACCATATCATGAAGTTTTTCATTCCCTTCCTTGAAATGGAAGGATTTTTCCCCCTGTCCAACTCCATGGTGCCTGTCCATCACAGTGGAATCGGTGTGGGGCTATAAGAACAATCAAATGAGCTCATAGCCAAAGACCCATAAGTCAAAGTGATTTGGAGCTTCCTTTCCTTAGGTAACAGTTTTATTTTTAATATATATATAAAAAAAAGTTCATTTGACAAGTCCACATTGCCTTTGAGTTATTTCAACAACTGACGATCCTCTCCTTTGAAGCGCTTTTTTCGAGGTACTACAAATTCATCTTCTGAGTCTTCACTTAATTGGCCATCAACATTATACAGTCCTTTTGATGGAAATTTTCTTTCTGGATACATGTTTAAAAGCAATTCTTCAAAGTAGGCTTCCAATTTCAACCCAGCACTGGCTACTTCAGACTCCGGCTGCAATAAAGATTTGAAAAAACAATGAATTGTGACTTCTATCCTATACATCATTTCCACAAAATTATCTTGATCATTACTGAACAAAAACATTTTTGGGTGTCATTAGCATTTAAAACACATCACACTCAAGTTACATGCATTGGTAAAGTAATTACTCCTAGGATACATTCAATATGCTATTGAATAGTTTCTTTGAATATTCACAAGGTGAAAAAAGAGCACTGGATTAATAAGAAGATAAGAATTACATAAATCATAAAATGAAATACTGGATAAGTTATGGAAAAAGGCACCAGAAGGTTTTGAACATATGGGGCACCCCATTATTTTGCTAAATAATCAAACCAAAACAGTTCAGGCATCAGCAATAAAATAGAAATACAAAACAAAAATCCTAAAAAGTAAAATGTACTAACAAAATCACAACATTTTAAAAAATCCAATAAGAGGAACTGGAGCTATATACCTTTACAAGATTTAAGTAGAAATAGCACCAAACAGCACAAAGTGTGAATGATAGTCATTACTCGTCGTAGAACAGGACCTGGGCTCAATTTGACACGGATAGTAATAAAGTGCAGGTCGGATACATTAAGCAAGTTAATCCTGGTTAAAGATTTTACCTTCCTGCCTAAGTCTTTTAAATCCCAATTGACTACATGAGTCAGGGGGTGTGGAATTTAATAAAATATGTACTTGTCCATGGGGCAGGCTGCTTCATAAATCTACTTGTCCTGTAACAAAATACATCTGCCCCTTTGGTGCCATGTAGTGCAGCAACAAATTACGGCAGCAATCTCATTATATAAGAGCTCTGATATAGTCTCTCTGATTACACTAGGGTTCATACCATAGTAGTGTTTGAATACTTGCAATCCCCTTATGTTGCAAAGTTTCCGCAGATCTACATACTGGGGATGAAGGTGGTGGTAAAAAATAGTTCCAGGGTTAGAATGCCCTTTTGAGTCTGTGCAAACCTACTAACTTGCATGTTTTAAGGGTTTTCAACAACTCTTCTCTAATCTTTTCCTATACTGAGAAATTTGGGAAATTTACTCCTGAAAATGGCAGACGTAAACTTTCTTCCAGAGTTGGGAAAAAAAGTGGTTAGAAGAAGAGTGAACTTGCAAACACTCCCACACCAATAAAATTTTACAAAAACCATGCCAAAACAAGTCACACATTGACAAAACTATAAAGCTGATCACCAATGTCAGACCTACTGGCTTTGCCAATGCTTGTTTATTTTTGTTTCCCATAATCTTCTTGAAACTGGTTACACTGATTTCCCATTATGAATATTTTTGGGAATTACTAGCATGCATCAACACATGTTACTAAATGATGCTGCAAAGAAATGCTACCGAACATTTCACAGTAGTTAAGCAAAATGTTTTTTTTCCTGCTTCCATTTTTTAATGAGCATTTTATTTTGAAAGCAAAGAATCATCAATCTTGCTTTCAAGCTCCTGCAAATATTTGCATCAAATCGGAGAACATTCTAGGGTCATTACCATAGCCTCATATTGCTAAACTTTGAAAACGTGTGTATTCATTTTTATACAAGAACCACTGTCAGTAGTGTAGTCCGAGCTTAAAACATTTACTTAGGGCACTCACCCTAATAATAACGCTTTCAATTAATGAACCATAAATATAAGTTTGAACAGCATTAACATATGGGCAAAAATATTTCCTTACATGCAGACAGTGTACTTCCCTAATTCATAATGTGGTACTGCAAACTGGCAGCCAAAGGGTTTATGCTACAGGGGGTTGGGCCTACTTGTCTCAAGGACAGAATACACATGATAACGTGTGGCCCTTGACCCCAAACAATATGTCCTGGGAGTCGAGCTATAGGAATTCCACATCTATGCGGAGAACACTTCTTCCCTAGCACCTCAGTGTAGACACTTAGAGACTAACAGGGTGGCAGGCAGAGGCCAATAGAAGTGTGTAATCCAAGTCAAGTTGCCATTGGTCAGCTACAGGAAAAGGCCTCTTGTAGCTTGTTGGGACCCTGCAGCTTTAACAGAAGGTCAGTCTTACGACCCTTGGAATCCACCTTCTTTGTTCTGGAAACAAGGGGTAGAGTGTGGGTCCAGCCTTCAAGGTCCTCACTGGGCTCAGACAGCAAATCCATCCCTCTTCTGAACTTCCATAGGTCCAGTAGTGTTCTGAAGTGGGTGCCCGGAGATGCACATTTTTTCCAGGCATGTCATAAATAATGGGCTCTTGGGCTAACCCTGCTCACTTTGGGTATTTTCAAGATGTCCAAAGGTCTTTGACCACACCAAAACTTGGACTCTGATGACTTAGGAGGGGGCTCTGTGGGCAGTGTAATATGGTAATAGTGTCCCCCCACATCCAACCAAAATCCAGTTTTAGGCAGTCCCTGTACCACCCACAAACTAAGAGACAGATCTAGTAGATCAAAGCAGAGGTTTCAGCAACCAGACAGTGGATATAGACACATTGTTTTAGCATTCTGTTTTCCTCCTTTGAAGTGCACCCAAAATGTACACCCAGCAGACCTGTCAAACAGCTGTGACACTATGATAGGAGCTTGATTGGCTGTGGGGGACAAAAGAAGGGTTCTTTTTTTTTTTTAATTTTTTTTTTGGTAATCCTCATATATCACAGATGGAACTCTTGATGGGAAACTGGCTCCTCCATGCACCAATGGTCGTTCTGTACCGGCCCTCGTTGATTTCGGCCTGATGCAAGTTGGTGTACCCGTACCCTCAAGTAGCCACTACCTTCCCCTCCGTTCTCCTTTTTTCGCCGATCTTAGAGCGCCCCATGCTACTTAGGAGATCGGGGAACCAGCAGGGCTCCAGACAAATCATTGGAATACCAATCATCGAGACTGCCATGCCGCCAAGGCCGCCCAAACGTTCGTCTCACTTCTGGGATCACATGCCACATCTGATTTACTAGTTATCATAATCTGCCTCAGGCAGTTAGCAAAAGTGGGGGGATTCGGATCTTTCCATGCCCTGCAAATCTCACGCCTTGCTAACAAGATGATGTAGAATACAAATTTCGTGGGAAGATCATTCACCTGATAGTTCGTGACAAGCCCAGACATTAATGTAAACCTTGAGACTGATATAGACATTAAGAGGACTTCTTCCAGGAATTCCCTTATCTTGCTCCAATAATCCACCAAATCAGGGCAATCCACGAACATGTGTACATCATCTGCCTTTGAAAGGCCACACCTTGGGCAGTTATAGTCTATGTTTGAAAATTTGGCCAGTTTTTTCGGAGTTATATAAACCCTGTACATGGTGTATATGTGATTTCTTTTCAGCGCTGCCGGCTTAATTATAGCATTTAACACCCTGAAAGAGTCATGCCAAAAATCCAAAAAGGACCCGCTGGCCGCAATAAGAGCGTTGCACCACAATTTGCTAATTTCAGCCTCCGTGACTTCCTCACCCTCTAACATTGCCAAATACCAAAAAGATATTTGATTCTTCCACTTACCCCTTCTAACCACCGCATCAAATTTGGGGTTAGGGGGGTTATTATCTCCGGGTGTCACAGGTCTCGTTGCCCACCAACCTGATAGTTGATAATATTTGAACCGCGTCAGGGATCTCCTAGTTAGATTCGACAATATATCCCAACTTAAAAGTTGGCCATCTCCCTGCAAGTCTCACCACCTCTCCAGCCCTCCCTGTTTCGATGGTAATGATAGTTGATCGTTTAGACAGGCTGGAAGGCCTGGTGAGTCCCATATGGGTGCCTGCGGCGCATAATAAGAAATGTTTAATTTGTTCCTTACAAATACCCAATTTTTCAAAGCTGACCTCAAGATCTTCAGCCTAACTTTTTTAAAGAATTTTGGGTCCCCAAACTTATAAAGGAAGAAACTTAATCCCTGAGGGACATCTTTTAACAAAGCAGAAAATAGCAAACCCATCGATGATTGGTCCAAACGACCCGCCATGATTCTAAAATGCTTAAAATGAAAAGCGTGGCAATACAACAGTAGGTCCGGGAAGGCTAGCCCTCCTGTCTTGACCTCTTCTTAATTTTTTCCACGCTATTCGGGGGCCTTTGGCATTCCAAATAAATGAACCCAATTTTCCTTGGAGTTTTTTAATTAAAGGTACTGGAAAAGATAATGGAATAGCGTTAAATAAAAAAGTAATTTTAGGAAGAACTATAATTTTCAAGAGGTTCACTCTCCCATAGATATTTAAAGGTAGAGAGGACCAGCGTTGTAATAGAGCGATTGTGTCTTTCATGACCCTTTCTAGATTAGTTTTGGGGATTTCTTCAATTTTGTTGACCAGATGGATTCCCAGATACCTCATTTTATTCTTTTTCCCCATCGAGCTAGTCAGCTGATTCCATTCCATTATTTCAGTTTTTTCAGCATTGATGGAATACCCTGAAATATTACCAAACTCCTTAGCTAGATCTAATAGTCGTCAAAAGAAGGGTTCTGGCCAAGTGTCCGCTAACATTTGCCTGTTACAGGGGAGGATACTCTGCAATGCGCCCTTAGTGCTTTTAATGTCAAATAGGTTCCTCACAGAATATTCTGTTGATCAGATGGGTCATCTTCCTATTCAGGTCAGTCTATTGTTTGCTTCTGGGAACAAGTACATGCCACATTAAGGCTTATTTAAATAACTACTGAGTGGCCAAAATGGTAGGGCAAAATTATGATTTAGCTGGCAGGGACTTCAGGCAGGCCAAATATGACTTTGTAAAAGTTACTTTTCTGGTACATTAAGAAAAAATAAACGACCACCACTGAATTGGAATTTTTATACTTTAAAAATAGCAGTTTCATTATAATAGTTAGTCCCATTATTTAATATTGCCTCCCAGTTTTTTCCTATGTACCTGTAAGCCTTGCTACAGAGAAAATAGCTTTGAGGAGCTAGTTACTGTAAAGACATTTTTACGTGTCATACTTTAAAACACCATACACCCTACCTAATAAGCAATAATAAGGGTGGCTTATAGATATTAAAAAGGACGATTTAGGCCTATCAAAGGGGGTTTGAAGCATCACATTTGCAACTGGAACCTGTATACCTAGGCTACCAGTGCAGACATGCCGTCATGTTTACACTGTCACTGTGGTGGAAGGCACAATGCGTGCTGAAGTCCACTTGTGACATTTAACTTACATGCCCAGGTTACAACTTTGTACCATATACTACGGACTTATAGGTAAGTTAAATATGTCCGGTATATACTCATTTTCACTATGATGAAAGGAATGGTATAAGCACCTCACCACTGGTTAGCAGGCACAGCAGATTTTTGTAGCCAGCAAAAATCAGAGTTCAACAGAAAATGCAACCATAAAAAAAAGGGGGCGACCTTGCCAAAAGGGCACATTTCAACAATATGCACATATGAAATAAGAGCATTATTAATGAATAGGAAATATTATGGGTGCAATATTAATACTGAATCCCATACACATATACATGTAGACAAACAAGTCTACAGATTAGGCTAGTTCTTATTAAACCTATTGCTAGTTCTTCTTGTAAAGCTAGGCTTCTCCCGATCTACAAACAAACTCAGCTCCTAGGTCAATAGCTCCATAGGTCATCATATAGAGAATGATATTATGTCTACATCATGTTTTTGATCACAGGTGGATAATTTAAGGACATTATTTGAGGCTTTTCATGAGACCACAATCTAGCAAAATACCCTAATATTTCAGATATATTGTAATAATGATTGATGAGTTGTGAATTAGGTTGATGTGGTCAGAAAAGTCTAACTAAAATAGTCAGTTGTCACAGACTGACAACATACCCAACACACATCCCTACCCAATTACTACCAAGAAAAAAAACACACTGAGGTCACTCTTGCAGGAGACAAATGTTGTTGGAATATATATTTTTTTGCTTTACTTAATCATTCCATAATGCAAGTTTTTAGAGGAATTTTTGAAAATAATTGACAGAAAAGCCATACACAACTAATCTAGCAGACCCATGGTGCATCTATTTCGTACAAGTGTGAAATTCTCATAATGTGAAGCTGTGAAATGCACTTTGAGAGGCACACAATGGCTTATCTCCTGCAAGGCTATACACTAATATAAGGGGCTCATGAACATCCTGAAGTATACACATGACTGGAGTAAAAACTATTTGGATACTAATGACACCAGTAAAATACGAACAAATTTAATGTGCACATCAAATTATGTGAATTTCATTATGGAGACTTGGATGTAAAGGGTTTAACGGAAAAAGAGGGGAGACATCTGTATGTAGGTAGCCGAAGTTGCCCCATGCAATTGACATGCATGCAGCTGGTTATGAAAGACTGAAGAATGGTTGGAGGGTGTGGCCAAAGGTCACAATTTCTGCTCTGGGCGAATAAGCTTGGCCTAAGGCCATCCGATTGGGCTCCATTAACCTATGATTGGGAGGTGTTTATATCTAGTGCATGCCTTTTCAACCAGCATTAAATCTATGGTGATGGGTCATGTTCGGATCTTTGGAGGTACAGCGTACTCTTCAATCATTTCTTGTGCTTTCTTTTTATGCACAAACATTGCATCATACATTATTCAAAGGCAATGTTTAGCGGTCATGGAGATTTTACACCCCAATAAGCTGAATTGGACCAAACGTCGAGCAAAGTTGTTTGGGGGTCAATGGACACAAGGAGCAAGATGTGGAGAAAGAACTGGAGCAGGGTACTCTGTTGAGTACACTCTTCACAACTAAGAGAACATTAAAGTCAAACTGATGAAAGATCACTTGTCAGCCAAGACAGGATAAATTGCTACCATCAATAGATCAAAGTGAATTGCTTAAATATTTCTTCAAAGGATAGCATGGGAAGTTGTCACCTTCTTCATAGTCTCAGGTGCTACACTTATTGTACGAGTTACTTACCTTCGGTAACGATGTATCTGGTAGAGACGTTGCCTAGCCGCAGATTCCTTAACTTAGAATATCCCCAGGCATCAGACTGGATCCGGAATTGTTTTTGCAGCAGCACCTCTGAATACCGGGGGACGGCGTCACACGACCCGCCCTGACGTCATCCACGTACGTTACATCTGCGAGGTCATATAAGTCCCTCCCAGCGCGCTGACGTCAGTTTCCTTCGGAGAAACTTTTCCGCAGCACAATGCGGAGCCACCAACAAAAACTGTGAAAGTATGGGAACATACGGAACATATGGGATGAAAATCGTGAATAAAGAAGGAGGATGGTGCAAGACACCATCTTAAAAGACAGAACTGGACACTGCCTACATGCAAGTAAAAAAACTGAGAAAGAGCCCCCCAAGGGAGCGAAGACCATTCCCAAAGTACAACAAGGGAAGAATATCTCAACAGACAGAAATAGACTGCCATCACTATGTAGAACCGTGCTGTCCAACAAGAACGGAGCACCGAAAGAACAACAGTCCACTACAGGAAGGTATGAAAAGACTGGCACTTCCCCATTAGTAATGGAAGTATGAAACAGAGCTCCACAGATCCGCAACGAAGACGACAATAGAGGAGACCAGAAACCTGAGCCATTACAGAAGGCGGGAGGAAGGGAAGGCAACAGGAGAAGAAAATGAATCTCCTGGTGAAGGTGAATCAAAAGGAAAGAAGCCCCGTAGAGGGAGTTCGCTGTATGAACAATAGTTACTTACCTGTAATCTGTGGTTCTCCAGTATTGGTGTCTTTCATAGATTCACATGCCTGAATCATTCCCCGTCGTCGGAGTGTGAGTCCCACGGTACATAAAATAGCAATAATATGCCATAATTATACAGTAAATACCATTAGAATAAACCAGGAAGTAAAGTAGCCAAGCTACAGTAGGAAAAAAACTTCCACATCTATGACTATCATAGTCATTTTGTATAGTCCAAACTACAGCCAATCAGGCGCCAGCACCCACCAGAATGTTCTCCCCAGAGGCTCAGGCTCTCAGATTTTCTCGCAAGGAGTGAAGGTAACCCAAAATAGCCTAACAGAGCCTCTGAGGGGAGGTGGGCGGGTTGCATGTGAATCTATGAAAGACACCAATACTGGAGAACCACAGATTACAGGTAAGTAACTATTGTTCTTCTCCAGTATTAGGGGTGTCTTTCATAGATTCACATGCCTGAATCAGAGTAGCTAGCAGTACATCCTTGTCAGGCAGATGAGCATGTTTGTCCAGCTTGCCAGTGAAAAGTACATAAAACAGTATTATAGAATATACACATATTGTTTACGTATAGTAGAATACAGTTCTGCAAGCAAATGTAACAAACATAGCATAAACAGAGCCTGACAGTAAAAAAGGAGGTGGGAAACAGAGGCTCACCTTATTTGAAAAGGTTCCGCAGGACTGCTCGACCCACAGACGTATCTGCTTCGCTGGCTGTCTCCAGACAGTAATGCTTTGTAAATGTATGGCGACTAGCCCAAGTAGCCGCTCTGCAAATTTGCTGAATTGGAACTCCAGCAAACAAAGCCGTTGATGAAGATATTGCCCTTGTGGAATGAGCTCTAGGAGCTGTTTGCAGCGGTCGTCCCGCCTGCGTATGGCAAAAGGCAATGGCAGACGTAATCCATCTTGCAATTGTCTGTTTAGAGACTGCCTGCCCTTTACGAATAGTCCCGTAAGTGATGAACAGCTGATTGGAAGAGCGCAAGGCGGATGTTCTCTGCAGATAGAATTTAAGACATCTCTTGACATCCAAGGTATGCAATGCTTTTTCTGCTTGTGATTGAGGATTAGGAAAGTATGTTTTTAGAATTATAGGTTCATTGAGGTGGAATTCCAAGGGTACCTTGGGAATGTACTTTGGATTAGTGCGGAGCACCACAGAGTCGCTCGTAAATTGTAGAAAAGGCTGTTGAATTGTAAAGGCCTGGAGGTCACTGACTCTTCTGGCGGATGTCAATGCCAGTAACAAGGCCACTTTCCACGAGAGATATTTGAGGTCAGCCTTGTGAATGGGTTCGAAAGGATGACGCATAAGTTGTGCCAAGACCACATTGAGATGCCACATCGGTGGAGGTCGGCGTATCGGAAGGAACATCCTAAAGAGTCACTTGAAGAATTGTTGTACAATCCTAGCCGAGTACAAGGAAGTAGTACCGTCTTGCCGATATCTGGATATCGCTGCCAGGAACACCTTTAAAGTTGCGTGAGAGAGACCTAACTTTGCCAAATGTAGGAAGAACGGTAGAATCTCTTCCGGTGTTGCTGAAAACGGATGAATTCCGTTTGCCTGACACCAAATGCAAAAACGTCTCCATTTTAGACTGTAAGTCCTTATTGTGGACGGTGCCCTCGCCTTGGCCAGTACCTCTTTTCATTCTTCTGGGATGTTCAAGTGGGCGAACTCCCGGTATTCAGGCGCCAGGCTGCTAATTTCAGAGATGCTGGATCTGGGTGACAGACCTGACCGTCCTGCATACTGAGTAGGTTCGGGACTGGATCTAATTGAATTGGTTTGCATTCTGATAGTAGGAGGAGTTCCGTGAACCAATATTGGCGCGGCCATCTGGGTGCAATTAGGATTAGTCTGCACGGTTCCTTTTTCACTTTCCGCAGAACTCTGGGTACAAGAGGGATTGGTGGAAATGCGTACGCATAACTTAGGGACCAGTCCAGAGAAAACGCATTCCCTTGAGTCCTTTTGGGGATGCCAGGTTGCAAAGAGCTTGCATTTGCTGTTGGTCTTCGTAGCAAATAGATCTATGTCTGGGCGACCCCATAGTCGAAAGATGCGCTCCACCGTCTGTTGGTGAAGCTCCCACTCGTGAGTGGAGACCTTCGTTCTGCTGAGTGTGTCTGCCAAGACATTCTCTATACCTGGAACGTGCACCGCTTGAAGATGTACATCGTGTTCCAAAGCCCACGTCCACAACTCCTGGGCTTCCTGGGAGAGGAGGAGAGATCGAGTTCCCCCTTGCTTGTTGACGTAGTGCATGCTTGTTGTGTTGTCCGTCTTTATCAACACATTGGAACCTTGAATGACTGCATGAAACGCCTTGAGCGCCAGGAAAATTGCTCTCAGCTCCAAGCGGTTTATGTGCCAACGCTGTTGCAGGGCAGTCCACTTGCCACTGATAGTGAGGCCTTGAAGGTGCGCTCCCCAACCCTCGAGAGAGGCATCTGTCGTGATGGTGAGGCTTGGTGGCTCTTGGAGAAACGCACACCCCTTCTGAAGATGTCGTTTTTGCATCCACCATCTTAAAGAGTTTTGCATTGTCGGTGTGATCCTGATCATATCCTCGAACGTTCCTGAGACCTGTAGCCACTGCTGGGTCAGTTCTTCCTGTAGGGGCCTCATTCTGAGGCGACAGTTCGGTAGCAATGGGATGCAAGAAGAGACCATCCCCAGAAAGGATTTGAATATCCGAACAGAAACTGACTTTTTTGACAACAGTTTCTGTGCCATGTCCTTTATCCTGAGTTGCCTTTCCTCCGAGACAAAGGCCCGAAGTTCCTGAGTGTCCAAAGTTGCTCCCAAGAAGGCTTGTCTTTGTGACGGTTGCAGTTTGGATTTTTCGTGGTTGATGGAGAGGCCCAGGGATTTGAACAGGTGTAGACACTGTTGCAGATGCGAATGAACGACTGCTCGAGAACTGGCCTTTATAAGGCAGTCGTCCAAGTATGGGAATATTTGGATTCCCTGTAGCCGGAGATGCGCCGCTACCGGAGCTAGAACCTTGGTGAAAACTCTTGGCGCCGATCGTAGTCCAAAAGGAAGAACTTTGAATTGGTAATCCCTGCCAGCCACCCTGAAGCGCAGGAACTTTCTGTGACGAGGTAGAATTGGAATATGGAAATACGCATCTTGGAGATCTAATGTGACCATGTGATCTCCTGCTGCCAAAAGATGCAATATTTCCTGGAGCGATAACATTCTGAATGTCAATTTTTTCAAGTATTTGTTCAGAGCGCGAAGATCTAGAATCGGGCGCCACTCTCCATTCTTTTTCTTTATCAGAAAGAATCTGGAGTAAAACCCCATTCCTTTCATCTTTTGAGGCACGCTCTCGATCGCTCCCTTCTGCATCATTATTCTGATTTGAGCAAATAATTCCTTCAGGTGAGCTGGGGGGGGTCCTTTTGGAGAAACGTTCGGGGGAAATCTCTCGAATTCTAGGGCATGACCCCTGGACACTATGTCTAGGACCCATTTGGATATTCGCCCTCCAATTTTTTCTTTTGAATAGGGCAGCGGTGGCGGCAGGTGAAAAATTTCATTGTCTATTATCCTTTCCACGGTAACTTGCTCTACCCTTGTTTTGGGGATAGGAAGGCTTTCTTTGGTTGTAAGACTGATAGCGTTGAGTCTGGTACCTTTGGTTATTTTGCCTGTAAGAGGATTGCTGGCCATATCCACCTCTGGTAGAGGACACTCCCCGTCCTCTCGCTCCTCGAAAGGGCGGCTTTCGAAATTGAAGAGACACTAAGGATTTCGCAGTTTCAGAATCCTTCTTTATAGTTTGCAAGGCTTCTTCTACCTGAGGTCCAAACAGATATTCACCATCATATGGTAAATCCAGCACTTTATGTTGTACTTCTTGCCTAAAAGAAGTAGATCGCAGCCAACCCTGCCGGCGAAGAACTGCAGCTCCTGCCAGCTGTCGAAAACCTGTTGAGGCCACATCCACAGCTGAATCAATAATCTCCTCCGAGATTCTTTGGCCTTCATGAAGTATCTTGAGCGCCTCAGTCTTTGAAGGTTCAGGCAGAAGATCAAGATATGGTGCGATATCAGACCACATCTGCCGGTCATATCTTCCTAATATGGCCAATGAATTTGCCGCTCGAACTGTCGTAGCCGCCATTGTAGAGACGCGTTTCCCTATAGAATCCAAGCGTTTGCCATCCCTGTCAGGAGGGGCCGTCAGCTGGGACGAAGGATTTCTAGCCCTCTTCTGTGCCGCTTGAATTATTACAGAGTCCAGTTTAGGCTGTCCTATAAGGCATGCTGGAGATTTGTCTGGTGCTCTGTACTTCTTTTCCAAACGTGGTAGGACTGGAGGAATGGATGCCGGTGTTGCCATGACCTTAATTCCCTCCTGCCAGATGAAATCAATAATGGGAATTGACTTAATCTGTCTCTTTGGTTGGTCTTTAAAGTCATAAAGAAAACAATCTTGCTCTTTATGCTCCATATCTATATGAAAACGTTTAGTGGCGCGTTCCATCAAGAGATGGAAGCCAACCACGTCCACCGGTGGAGAAATCGAAACTGCTTGGCGCGAAGGGGAAGGTGTGTGCTCCTGATATTCATCCCACTCCGACTCATCTTGAACCTCACCTTCCTCCCTTTGTTCCTCCTCCTCAGAAGACAAAGGGTCGGCTCCTTCCGCCTGTACCTGTGAAGCAGGCGATGTAGGAAGTACTGGCTGCAAATTTGGTGTCGGAACCTCAGTATTAGGAGTAGTCGGCTCTGAGCCCGCTGGTTCTGAAGGTGGAAACCTCCTGTAGTAATCGTCCAACATGTATTGGAGATTGGACAGTAAAGCCATAGGCACCTGAGTGAGTGGCAAGGAATCCACCCGGGACGGCATCTGCACCGCTGGATGATCTTCCTCCTGCTCATCCTCCTTCAACTGGATATTCAATTCAGAAGGACTTGTAGCCACTCCAAACCTCTGATCTGTTTCTTCCTCACTATCCGAGTCCAAAAGACGGTCAGGAACTTGCGTCGTCGGTTTTGGTGTAACGAAAACCGTAGACGGAGACCATACTTGCAACGCGGTACAGGATGAAAACTGCGGCGTCGAAGGCGCGTTTTCCGATGTGTCAGTGGCCGATATTATAGATGCCTTTGAAATTGTCGTCGACAGGATGGATTTCGTCGACGGTACATCCTTCGATGACGGTACGCCATTCGTGGACGGTACCCCTTTCACCGACGGTACACCCTTCGTCGACGGTACGTCCCTAGTCGACGGTACACCCTTCGTCGACGGTGCGCTCCTCGTCGACGGGACTCCCTTCGTCGACGGTACGCCCTTCGTCGACGGTTTCATCTCCGTCGACGGTATGCTCTTCGTCGACGGTATGTTCTTCGTCGACGGTATGACCGTCGACGACTGGATGGGCGTCGTCGACGGATTGATCTTCGTCAACGGGATTTTAATCGTCGACGTGGAGGCCTTCGTCGACGGGACGCTAGTCGTCGTCGGAATGACCTTCGCCGGTGGCAGCGCCGTCGACGATATTGTCGCTGCCGATCTTCTCGATGACGGCAAGGCTTTCAGACTCGATGTCGACGAGGAATCGCCGACGGCCGTCGTCGACGAGATAGGCCTTACCGTAACATAGACCATAGTTGGGGAAGACGCCTCCGTCGTCATAATCATTGACGATTTAGGAGATGAAAAGGTCATCGTCGACGTGGATGAAGCATCGGCGGAGGTCTTCGTCGACGAGCTGACAGTGGAAGGCGTCTGAAAAGACGAGTCCTGAGAAGAACTCTGGACAGTTTTTTGAGGCAAATTCTTGGCGGGCTTTTTATGAGAAGAACTCTCTAAGCCTTTGCCTGAAGAGGCAGCCCTTGAACATGAAGGTTTGTCAGAACCCTTTGTAGGTTGATTTTTCTTAGCAACCTTAGCCTCAGAAGATGATTGATGTTCAGACGCAGGCCTCTTCCTAGACACTGAAGTGGAACCCGAGGCAATACTGTCAACAACAGACACAGCCTTATCAGAATCCTTTAGCCTTTGTAGCCACAAAAGCAATCGACCTTCTCTGTCTCTGAGGGTCTTTGGAGGAAATTTCCTGCAGATCTTACAGTCTTTGACTAGATGATCTGGGTAGAGACAATATATACATTTCTCATGAGGATCCTCTTTAAAAAGCCGGAGCTTACCACAGGATTCGCAGGCTCTGAACAGAGACTTCCTTGAAGACATTTTAACCAGAAAGAAGAGATATTCCAAAAGAAACTGAGCAGAGCTCAGGGAGACTCCCTTCACACGACGTGCGGTAGAAAATCTGAGAGCCTGAGCCTCTGGGGAGAACATTCTGGTGGGTGCTGGCGCCTGATTGGCTGTAGTTTGGACTATACAAAATGACTATGATAGTCATAGATGTGGAAGTTTTTTTCCTACTGTAGCTTGGCTACTTTACTTCCTGGTTTATTCTAATGGTATTTACTGTATAATTATGGCATATTATTGCTATTTTATGTACCGTGGGACTCCCACTCCGACGACGGGGAATGATTCAGGCATGTGAATCTATGAAAGACACCCCTAATACTGGAGAAATGGCAATTCTCAAAGGGGCGCAACAACGTGAGCACCCGTGAGAGAAAAACCAATGGTAGCTGAAATAGGCCAGTGGAGAACACCACTTGGCAAGGTCCTCGCAGAACGGGGAGGCTGGGTGGGCTTTAAGGAATCTGCGGCTAGATAACGTCTCCACCAGATACATCGTTACCAAAGGTAAGTAACTCGTACATCTGATAGAGACATCTAGCCGCAGATTCCTTAACTTAGAATAGATACCACAGCTGTACCACAAAGGGGAAGTGGGTCTGCGACAGAACAACAGAAAGCGCCAAGCTTTTGATCCGGCAAAAGAGAGATGGACAAGGGGAGAAAGTGTTGAGGAACAGCCAACAGCAACCTAATCAGCTCGAAGAGCAGAAATAACAGGATAGTGACATCTCAAAAATGTTAGAATAGCGCTATACCATCCCCGGATAACAAATGACAGGTAGAAGGGCATGAGCCCAATACCAGAGCAAAGACAGAAAGAGGGAGAGAGAGAGAGAAAAAGAGAGGGAGAGAGAGAGGGGAGAGAGAGAGACAGAGAGAGAGAGAGAGCGCGAGAGGGGGAGAGAGAGAGAGAGAGAGAGAGAGAGAAAGAGAGAGAGAGAGAGAGAAAGAGAGAGAGAGAGAGAGAGAACTCTCCGCTGAATGGCGCATGAGGAGTACACCGACCCAAGCTTGGAATGAACTTGAAGAGATGCAACCTGAGCCGAACAGACTAGCCTATAGAAGGAAGTCGAAGGAGCTGGTGCCAAAAGTCCAAGGCAAGAGCTAGAACCTTAGCAATGGTCTGGGAATAGCCAGCGGGACAAGAAACACGCCAAGTGCACACCCTACCCCCAAAAAATGGAAAGTAGGGCCAATTAGCATTAATTCTGAACTGCTGTAGAAGGTACAATACGCAGCCCGTCAACGGCCATAGAGACCTTAAAGTGACCCGCACAGAAGCATGAGAGTGCCCAACCGGACAGTATGAAACCAAAGTGAGAAACAAACCACAATATAGACTTACAGGCAATAGCTAATGACCACTGCCATCAGAAGAACCGCCCCGCAGGCGAATCTTTCAACAAGAGTGGGGGATAATGTGGGAAAAAGGGGTCGCAGAATTCGAGACCAACACTTCAGAACACATGAGCATATGCCAACTGGGGAAATCACTCCAGTGAGCGAAGGCAAGGAGGACCATATGCGCAACAGGCAACACTTAGAAAGCACCTACACACCCAGAGATATCGGTCCAGACACCACAGCCTCGACAAGACGTAAGAAGAGGATGCCAGGCCACCGGCATGTATATAGATGGGTACAACATATTACATGCAGAGGCAGCAACAGCCAGGAGCAGGAACACGGACCTACCGGATCATACCAAGACAGAAAGGACAGGTAGGAGCCATGTCTGAAAAGGAGATCATGAAAACTCCCCAGGTGAATGTCCATAGTGTAAGCAGATGGCACCAAGGAAAAATTAGAACATTGTACAAATTGACCACCAAGAGACGCATGAAGCCCGTGCCCAGGCGAAACAAGCAAGCTACATAATAGCGTACAAGTACTCCACATGGAGTAGGCATACCGCAAACATCGGGGGAAACACCTCTTAGGGCAATAAGCAAAGGCAAAGAGCGCAGCAAGGAATAGAACTCGTGAACTTGAATTCCGAGCCGTAGCCAATACCAAGCTGAGCCACCTGCTCAAAACCACAGTCTGAGGACCAGCCACAGCAACCGGAGGTACACAGCCACACCAAGCCAACATGCAGCTTGAAGCAAAAACGCATCCAAGGGATGCCAACAAAAGGGTAACCACCATTAATCACATAAAAAGAAGACGTAAGGCAAACACAGAGCATATCTGTTGAGGATGTGAAATGAAAAGGGACCACCACGGAAGATAGTCTAAGAAGACCTAAGTGGGAGGACGAAAGCCTGCAAGGAGCAGGGGAACCGCCGACTCAAAAAGCAAAACCCCATCAAAGGGTAAGTCAACCAGTCGCTCCCGGATGTTTTCAGGGAAGACGCGGTCATGCAGCCAAGCGTGCCGCCTTAAGGCAACAGAGGCCGCCCCAAAGAATCTGCAGTATCTAAGGCAGAGCGGATCGTGAATTTGGCCAGGTCGCGACCATCCCGAAGGAGGTCGACCCGAGCGCCTTCAGAGGTGGCAGAAAGCAAGGACTCTGCAGAGTCCCACAGGGCAGAGGTAGCACTAGAAGAGGCAAAGATGTTCCTACCCCATGCCTCAAGCCATCTGGTCTCCCAAGAGGGAGGAAGTGTTAATGGAAGCAGAGAAGGAAAGGCAGTCTGCAACACAACCCCTGTGCATCAGGATGCACAAAAAGACAGACCGGGTCATGTGGAGCTGGACGTGGTGGTACAAAACCGAACAAGCCACCGGGTCACCGGAAGCAGGCTGGACCCAGGTACCTAAAAGGGCATCATAAAGTGAAGCCTCAAAGGGCAGAAGCGGCTCCACATTTCCGGACCCACGGTGCAGGACCTCCAACAAGGGGTCCACAGGCAAAGGAGCAGAGGGGGTGTGCATATTTAAAATGCGGAGGCCAATGAGACCACTCGCAAAAAAGCTGCACCAGCCTAGGTGGCCCTCCGCGGGGGAGACAACATCTAGTCCGTGGGAGAAGGCTGTAAGCTGACCCTCACAACACACTGAGGGTGCGATTAATGACCCCCGTAAGGGAGACCCATGTAAGAAAGAGGATCTTGATGGGGCTCCTGGGGAGGCGAAGAGCCTGCCGGATCTGGAAGCTCCTGAGGAGGTTCCACAAATTCCAGGGGGAGCACTGGTAACAAAACCTCCGGTGACGCTGGGCCAGAGGGTGGCGCAGAACTCTCTACAGAGGCCTCTAGAGAAGATTCCACAACTCGGTGCTGGCACGGCGTCAAACCGACGCGTGTCGACGCCGATCGTGCCTCATCAGTGGCCGACTCAGCTGCATCCGGTGCTGAGTTGGCGCAATCTGGCGCTGAAACTATGACCAGATCCCCTTCCGAAGAAAAAGGAGCAGGCGAGGCAAGCCTTCGGTGCCGACTCCGCCTCGTCCAAGACAGGTTCCGACTTCGGGGAAAGAAGCGGATCCAAAGCTCCGGAGTGGCGGCCACCTGCCCAGAAGCCCGTGGCCTGCTCAAGACAGGGCCATGACCCGGTAACTGTTTTGTTCTGCCGCTGTTTTTTTTTTTTTTTGGAGCAGAATCTCATCCTAAGGTGTTTAATCCTTGGGTGCTTTATATACTTTTTTTTAAATGATACAACTTTTTAGTTTTTGAAAAATGTCCGAGGTTTGTTCGTTGCCATACAAAAAGACATATTTACATGTACTGTGAACAATTATTGCAATACAAAAACATTGAGGTACATTTATCAATTAAACAATACATTTATCAAAAATCATCATTCTCAAATTTCACGGTTGTACCCTACCAACTAATTCAACCAGGCCTACGTATTAAAGTTTTACTCGAAATTCGACCTGGTCACGCAAAGGCATTAAGCTAAGTATAAGTATTTTTTATTCCATTGCATTCATGGAAATATTTTTAAAGCCTATTGCGGAAAAAGCATTTGTGATTACGACGAATGTGTGGGAAACCGACGCGTTTCCAAGCCTGTATCTCATTTATCAGGCTTTTCTTCAGGGCTTTAGGATGGGTACCTGTATGAAGATAAGCGGGGGACATACTTTAGTGTGGGACCTTCACATGTGTAGTCACTGTTAGGAATTTATAAACACTTATTGTTACCTTCCTATGGTGTATGTACAAGTCTATTCCGATTAGTTCAGACTCTTGATTGAAGTTTTAATTTTATTCTGCAATACAAAACAATAAAATTGTTTCTTTTTTCTGTCTTGGGGGACATTGCATCGCAAGTTGTTTTGTATCAGAGAATTCCCTGCGGTGTAACTTACATTGTGATTGAGTTTCATTTAAGTCGGTACACGTCATCTGGTCTGCAACTATTGCGGCTTGTGCTGGGGAGTCACCAATTTCTGTAACATTAGATTGAAGCAGTTTCAGCTAAGGGGTCTATTTGTTGGTACAAATCGCCAATGATTTTTAGGGTTAGCTTTCACTTACTTCGGATTTTCGAAAAGGATGCAGTGCGCCGGGTTATCATTTACAAGGGAGCGCCGCCTTTTTTCAGTGTTTTTCTGAGTTGTCGCTTGTGCTAAAAGGGTGAAAAGAGACCAAGTAAGGGGGCTTATTTTCCACGCCTGGCACTCGGTATTTTCAAGCACAGGCGACATTTACCTGCAGTGTTCAAGTTGAGCCGCTTACGTCTGCTAGATTCTCGCTCGAATGAGTGAGTGTTGCAGTCACAAAATCGGACATGTGATCCGGCGGTTATGGGACATGTAGTCCAACGGATCAATCAATGTGTGAGTTTGCTATTCATTATAATGCTAGTGATTTTGGGGCATATTTTGGGGCATATTATGTCAGCGGTCATATTACATTTGACCCATTTACCGATTCTAGCATTCTCCGTGTTCGTTCAGACCTGCACTCACGCAGTCATATTTCATAATCAGATAGGCTTCTCTCTTTAGCAATAGTGATTCTACATTACCTCCACGTGGCGGAGCCTTTATACCGGATAATACGTACCATTTTAAATCTCTTTCTGTGTGTCCGAGGTCAATGAAATGCTGGACCATTGGTGCGTTCAATACTTTTTGTTTAATTCTTGAACGGTGTTGGGCCAATCTTTGTGCAATTTGTTGGGTTGTTTTTCCAATGTAAAGTTTGTCACACGGACAAACTATTACGTAAACAATGTTTTTACTTTTGCAATTTGTGAATTCATTATGGGTCCATTTGATGGTGTTGTGTTCAAACGTGGTGCCTTCAATAGTGCTAGCACACGATATACAGGTTCCACATTTGTGGTGGCTCTTCACAGGATTTAGTTTCCATGTAACGCGCAGGTCACTTTTAACTTTGGAAATGCCCAGGTCTGCCCTAATTATTTGTTGTCCTATGTTCTTGTTCTTGTTCTTTTTCAGTGCGAACATTGGTTTGGCAAAAGGAATTTCAAGGTTGGACAACAAATGCCAATTTTTTAAGACAACCGATTTGAATTTGTTAGTAAGTGGGCCATAAGTAGAGACACACACCAATTGTTCAAGTGGCTTTTTATCTTTTTTTGTTAGTAGCACTTCTCTGGGCGTGAACCATGCACGCTTAGTCGCGTGTTTTAACATTTTTTTAGGATACCCTCTTTTTACTAGCTGGTCGCATAGCGTCTCTGCATGTATCAGGTAATCCTCTTTTCTCGAGCAGTTGCGTCTGATCCGCAACAGCTGGCTATATGGTAGATTTTCCTTTAGCTCTGTGGGTGGAAACTCCGGTAATGGAGGATAGTGTTTTTGTCTGTCTTTTTACGGTGTAAAGTGGTTGCCAACTCATTGTTCTGATGGAAGACTTCTACATCAAGAAATTTTAAGCGTGTATTGCTATGGGCCATGCTGAATTTTATGTCTGGGTGCCTGTTGTGCAACCTTTTATTGTGACTCAGTATCTCTCCACTGGCACCAGACGTCATCAATATAGCGATACCATCTTACGATGTGTTCGCTATAAGGATTATTCTGAAAAATGAATCGTTCCTCATACAGGGCCATGAAGAGGACCGCCATCTCCGCAGCATAAGGACACCCCATGGCGGTACCCTTCACCTGCATGTAGAAGGTATCTAAGAATCTGAAAAAAATTCCGTTTTAGTGCTAGGCCGGCCAGCTCGATTATGAATTTGGTTGGGACTCTTTGAGGTCTGGGCCTTGTGTCTAGAAAGAATTCAATAGCTTCTAGTCCTTCCTCTTGGGGGATTTGTGCATATAATGAGTTGACATCAAATGCCACCACCAACTCATTCTGATCATCAAGGTAAATTTTCGATTTTGTTGACGAAGTCAGCCGTGTCTTTAATGTACGACTTGACCTCACACATGAATGGCTTTAGGAATACATCTACATACTTTGCAATCGGCTCAAGGATTGACTCGCACCCGGAGACTATCGGTCTTCCGGGTGGGTTCTGTAAGTTCTTGTGCACTTTTGGTAGGAAATAAATTACTGGAACACCTGGATTTTTCTTGTTCAAGTAATCAAATTCCTTTGGGCCTAATATGCCCTCATCTAGTCCTCCTTTTAATTTGATTTTTATCTCATTTTGTATCATATTAGATGGATCTTCAGTTAACTTCCTGTACCATTCTGTGTTACCGATTTGACTATTGGCTTCTTCTACATATTTCTCTTTCTGCCATACCACTAGGGCGCCCCCTTTATCGGCCGGCTTCACTACTATTGATGTATCTTCACTGAGTTGTTTGATGGCTAACTGTTGATCTTCCGTGATGTTTCTTTTGTAATAGTTCTTTTGTTTGCCTAACTGCGTGAGTGAGGAAAGAACGGCCTGTTCGAATGCCAAAATTTGTTTTGGGACCATTTGGGATGTAGGGGTAAAGGACGACTTATTTGATAAATTCGATGGCTCAGGTGTCTTGGTATTTTCCTTGTTATGGAAAAAAGCTTTTAGTCTGATTTTTCTAAAAAGATATTGGGCTTCTATTTTTAGATTGACTATATCTGTATTTGTTCTAGGGACAAATTTGATCCCAAGTTCAAGGACAGATTGTTCATGAATGGTAAGTTTTTTTGGGGAAAGATTGATGATAGAGGAATCTTTTACGATTTGTAATAATTCTTGTTGCGGGTTCTCATATCCCATGTTTGCGGTTGGGGTTTGAACCTTACGCGGCCCCTGCCCTCGCCTTTCTCTAAAAAAGTATTTTGACGCTTTGACGTCCCTTCTCTAGGATCTGATTCAACGGATGACTCGGAGGATGAACTCTCTGAGAAAGTAAGGAAACGATTTTTTGATCTTCCTTGATACTGGGAAAGAGTGCGGCAAGATTCCTGTTGTGTATAAAAGTCTTCCCTCAAATAAGGGTAGACAGTCTCGATATTAAATGCTTTAATATCTTTTTCAAATTTATTGATTCTATAATTTATTGTATTGTCCTTGAATGTTTGAAGATCTTTGTCTATTTTTTCCAATAACTCCTTTGCTTCAAGGGTACTATGGTTGTCATTGATAGCCTTTGTTAGAGCGTCAATTTCCTCCTGTTCCTTTGCACAAATTCTTTGCGCGGTTTCTACTGTGTGGACCATTAAGTCCCGGCTACATTTAGTGGCTATATAGTTGAAGCCTTTCTTGTAAACTGGGTCCTCTGTAAAGACCACTGGAACGTTTTTCACTTGGAGTCCCCAAGGTATTGTTCCAGATTTAAGATGCTGGAACAAAAAATGCCCGTGTAACTCTGTTCGGACGTGTTTTTTGCTTAAGCGCATCAATTTGTCTGTTTCATTTTGCTGTTGAGCATTTGTGCTTAATTTGAGTGACGAGAAAGGTGAAGGTCCTGCAATCAAGTTCTTTGTGTATGCCTCTGTGTAAGACAACATTTCTTCCTCGGACATATTTGGACAGGCTGGGTGCCAGCCTGTCTAAGGGAATTACTCTGTGCTTTATTTTTTATTGCACTGGTTTGAGTGCTTGACCCTCGCGGAGAATTTACCGCTCTATATGCTTCACTATAGGTGGGGTTGTGTCCTACACTGTGGCCGGGTAGGACAACATCTAAGAGTTTAAAGAAAATGACCTGGTCACTGTTTTGTTCTGCCGGAGACGTGGTGCGGTCAGGCCCGCCATCACTGAGGGCTGTAATATAAGAAGCGGCGCGTGGTGGACGCAGGAGATTGGCAAGGGTACGCCCGGGGCGGTCACCCTCCCCAAAACGGCGGGCCCGCAATGCCCTCCCAAAGAAGGACATTCTCGGCCGGCTTCGTCCGAGAAATCCGAGAGTTTCTGCCGCAGTTGCGCCAGCGCGTCGGGCCGGCGGCGCTCGCAAGAGTGGCGTCCAGGTACCGGATCTCCTCCTCCAACTTAACCAGCGTGGACCGGATAGAACGCAAAACGCCGGCTTGCTTGGAGATGCATTCGCCCTGAATAAATACTTTAAACCCTTCCCATAGGGTAGAGGTAGAGTCAACGGAGTCCACGTTGAGCTCGAAATAGTTAGTGATGGCGGCCTGGATTTCGGCACAAAAGGCAGAGTCCCGAAGTGCATTAGGGGATAGGCGCCAGGTGAAGGCCCGTTGCTGAGAATTGGGAGGGCGGAGGAAAAGGCGGACCAGTGCGTGGTCAGAGAGAGTGCGGGCCATATGGGTCGCATCGATGGTCCAGGACAAGACGTCTGGCGAGGCGAGCCATAGGTCAATCCTTGACCAACAACCTCTCGCACCCGTGACGCAAGTTCCCTCTCGGGCATCAGAGCGGAGATGTCGCCAAATATTAATAAGGGAATTGTCCGATAAAATGGAGGAGAGAGCAGTTGCGGCACGCGGGTGGGAACGGTAAGAACCCGATCGGTCCAGCTCCGCGGAAAGGGCAAAATTAAAATCCCCACCCCAGATCACGGCCGCAGGACTGCAGGAGGAGATCAGGTGCCAAATGTGGTGGAAAAACCCCGGGTCATCAGAGTTCGGGCCATAGACCGCTGCTATGGTGACGGGCTGAGAAAATAGTAGACCATGCAGGAGGACATACCGACCTTCTGAGTCAATAAGGGTATGAAGGGTCTGCCAAGGGAGGCCCCGACGCACCAGAATGGAGACTCCTCTGGAATCAGATGAGTAAGTGGATGAGTAAGACTCCCCCCAGTAGTGCGCGCTGAGCCTAGACGTTGAGCCGGGGAGCAAATGAGTCTCCTGTAGAAGACAAATATCTACGCAATGGCGCTGGAGATGGGCATGTGTCAAACGAGCCTTGCGGTGGTCATCCAGCCCACGGATATTCCAAGTCCAGCAGGTCACACTAGCCATTGGAGAGAAGTAAGCGGGCAGCGTGACATGGATCGCACAGCAGGGAAATGCAATCTGGGCCAGCCCCTTGTGACAGTAGGGGAGACGAGGAACCAACGGAGGAGCGCGGGTAAGGGGGCAGCCCAGGTAGGAACGACCCCCCGAAGAGAGGACGCCAGCGCACGGAGAAGATAGAGGGGACTGAAGGAGCCACTTTAAGTCGGAGCAACGCCAGTGTTAACCTGCAAAAAGCCCCTGCAGTGAGCTAAGGACTAGACGTGGAACATGGTACCTTACATCAAGCACAAAAATACATGATTACAAGTAGATCACAGTGTTTTCAATGGAACATGCAGTGTTGAAAGTTAGCAACAGAAATGCAGCACAACAAAACCACCACCTTACTACAAAAACAGAACCACCCACCCCCCATAAATCGCAGACCGAGGTCCGCACAAAACATACCAAACAGACCATCCCCCAGTGTTCGACCACCCCCACCCACTCCAACCCCCCAATCAGGCTGAGAGGACCACCTACACCACCCCAGGGACCCAGAACTTGGACAGGGCAACCAAACAGTAGAAACGGGAATCATCCCAGGTGGGGCATGGCAGGACTCGGCGGACATCCCTGCAGTAAAGCAGGGTGGCCAAGCTCAATCAGATGGCAGCATCGTAAAAAAGGGGAATAACTAACACAGTATACCCAGACTGCACAATAAACCTGAGGATGAGCTTAATCAAAGACCAGCTGTGGAGAAGAGAGAAAAATACAAAAGGATACTAGAGAGGAGCGGGCAAAGATCACAGTCACTTGTGTACAATATCCAGCGATTGATGCCCCCACAGATGGTGGAAAGCGGACAAAATCAAGTGAGCACAGGATTTGTGACCATCATCCGACTGCCAGGGCAGCACAACAGTGTACAGACAGTCTGATCAGTCATTGTCGCTTAGGTGATTGGTGGCTTCAAGCGAAGAGTTGGAGGGGGAATTTCTGGACTCCATGTCTAGGCGCTTGGCGAAAGCGAGAGCCTCCCTCGGATGGGGGAAGACCAGCGTCTTGGAGCCCTGGCGGACCCGCAGCTTCGCCGGATAGGCCAGGGAGTAGGACACCTCGTGCTTCTGAAGGATTCGCTTGGCAGGTAGAAACTCCTTCCTGGCAGCCTGAACAGTCATGGTGTAATCAGGAAAAAAAGAGAGGGTATTGCCCTGATGAGTTATGGAGCCCTTGTCCCTTGCGGCTCGGAGGATGGCATCACGGTCGCGGAAGATCAATATCTTTGCCACTATGGGACGTGGCGGCATGCCAGGGCGGGCCTCGGGCCGAGAGAACGGTGAGCTCGCTCCACGACAAAGAAGGGAGAGAGTACGTCTCCGAACAGCTCCCTAACGAGGTTTTCAACAAAGTCCTCCATCTTTGAAATATTGGTGGATTCATACAGGCCCGTAAGGCGGAGGTTGCTCCGACGTGAGCGCGCCTCCAAATCCTCATTTTTCTCGAGGATGACAGCGAGGATTTTATCAATTTGGAGAAGCTTCTGTCTGTCCTGGGTCGCCGCATCTTCTGCATCAGATACCCTGGTCTCGACATGGAGGAGCCTGTTGCCGTGCAAGTCCACCCGGGCCTTCACGGAGTCAAGACGAGCGGAAAGCTGTTCCAGTTGGGAGGCAATGCCAGTTACAGCCGACTTCACCTCCAGCATAATCGCCTTAAGGTCATCATCACGACCTGGAGGATTGTCCGGGGCTCCAGCAGAGTCCGCCTCCACTGAGCCCGCACCGTCCTGGCGCGAAGACCTGCGTAGGTCAAAGGCGATCTTGGGCTGCTTAGGGTCCGACTTCCCCATGATGGAGCCAGGCGCCACAGGACCACTAGGCACCCAGGAGAAGACAAGGATGGGAGGGGAGTCACGGGAGGCTCCCGCCGGAGATGTAGAGGGGAGGGCGCTAAATCGCCAGCAGAGTCACGCCCCCCGCAGTATGGAACAGCAATGCAGGTAAGTGGGAGATGCACTAAAGGAGCAGAGCCGCCCACGTCTAGCCTGCAGCTACAGAGGAGGGTGCACAGCGCAGCAGCCCCTGAGCCGGGACAGCAGGGGAAGGAGACAGGGTCCAGCGCCTGTTCGTGTGAGAGCGGAAAGGTGACCCCGGCCAGAGGCCCTGTCGACAGCAGGAGGCTACAGCATACAGGGTGCCGATCCCGGACCCAGTCAGGCCTCCGCAGGAGAGTACCAGAGTTCGTGGCAGGAGGATAAAAGGCAAGAGGAGAGCTCCCAATGGCACTGCGGCACCAGGTTCAAGGGGAGCAATCACGCAGAAGAGGCAAAGGCATAGGGCATCGGAGGACATCAACAGCAGAGTAAGGTCGTCGCAGCAGCAAGGCCGCCGGAAGCACCGCAGTGGGAAGTACCAGGCAGCAGGAGTTGTCACAGGTCTCACCGGGGCAGGCAGTCGCAGCACACATCCCAGGCCACAGCAGGATATCGAATCAGGGGTTCCAGGCCTAGTCTCGGCCCGCAAAACAGCCCAAGGCATTCACCGTCCGTCCCCCAAAGGCTGGAGCAATCGAAGGAGGGGCAAGGGCCTAACGCCGCGCACCTCAGCCAGGATGGAGCTCCACCGCAAGCGGAGGTCCCCTGCAGCAGAGCCGGGGACTTCTCTGGGCAAGGCAGCACAGCAATCAGGACCGCAGCACGGCCGCAGCCAGCACCACGCTGGAGGCCCCCACCGCAGCTCAGCCCGATGGGGGGCCCCCCTAGCGCGGCTCGGCAGAGGTGTGCAGATCGAGGGAGCAGCGCCCGCAGAGGGGGGAGCACAGGTGGGGGAGGGCGAAAGGAGGCCGACAAACCGCGACCCGAATATCGACAGACCCGTGCCCCCAGCGGGACACAGCCCGAACCCAAGGCCGTGGCCGAGGTGGGTGCCAGGCCCCAACTAGGCCGCAACTCCGCAGGACCGGGGCAAGCCGCGAGCGGCCCCCTAACCCACAGCGAATCCTCCCGCAGGGCGCGACTCACCGTGAAACAGGTGACTATCCACCTCAGCTGGCCCCCAAGCACCGCGGTCCCTCTCCGGCAGCCCCTATGGGCGAAGACTGTCAGGCCTGGGGCGCGAGGCCCAGCGCCAGCCTCGATGATCAAAACTCCGCTCCAGACGTGCCCAGACCCGCCGGAACAATCACAGGCGGGTCTACACTCTCCAGCCAGTCAGTAGAAGGCACCCCGGTGCATAACGGAAGGTGATCGCTGCAGGATTATGCCGGATAGAGAGCTTGGCCGGCAGAGCCCACTCAAGAGTGCGGCCATCTTGCAGCCGGCCAAGCCACGCCCCCCCAATCCATCACCACCATTCTTTAGCTCACTCCACCACCCCAGTTCAGACATGGCCATATGCAAATCAGTCTGACCCTGTGCCTCATGGGAACAGTCCACCCCGAACTGCCCAGCCATGTCTTCCCTGGACCGGAAACAAGCGTCCCGGGACCGGTTTTGGGTTCATAACCCTCATCAGCCAGGCTATCTTGAATCCAGTGGCAGAGTGAGCAAGGGACCTACGTCTGGGCATACCCTGCCAACTTAGGGCGAACAAAGCGATACCAAAGGGGATGATGGACAGAGCGTTTGAGCAAATCAAACAATCACCCCCAGTCAACTGATATGGGTTTAATCCATCACCATTCTTTAGCTCACTCCACCACCTCAGCTCAGACATGCCCATATGCAAATCAGTCTGACCCTGTGCCTCATGGGAACAGTCCAGCCTGAAATGCCAAGCCATGTCTTCCCTGGACCGGAAACAAGCATCCTGGGACCGGTTTCGGGTTCGTAACCCTCATCAGCCAGGCTATCTTGAATCCAGTGGCAGAGTAAGCAAGGGACCCACGTCTGGGCATATTCCTGATATGGAATCGGCTTGTCTGCTTGTTTCGGTGCTGAAAGTTTCAATGCTAAGGTTTTGGATCCTCATAATTTCGGATCCAAAAGTTTTTTCGGCATCGAAGGAGGTGAGGCGGAGCCTGGCTTTGACGTCGATGCCGAAGGTTTCGGCTCTGTGCCGGTTTTCAGGCGGTTCGGAGCTGGAAGGCTTTTGGGTGTATTTCTGTGCCGAGCTGGATGGCGGGACATCAGGAACATGTTCTTGGTGCCAACTGTAGCCTGGAGGGGGGTTGGACCTGAGCCTTCTTCTTGGACTGAGGTGGACTTTGGGGCAAGGGAGGATCTGTACTCACAGTACGCTGAGAGATGGATATGGGATCCTGTTCTTCTTCGGCTCCCATGGCGTCTCCAGGTTCGTGTTACAAATCTTCTCTGGAGAGCTCTGGAATGGAACTTGCGTGTTGGCTCTGCATGACGCGACGTAGAGCAAGATGGTCGCGAAGTGTCTTCTTGGAGCGGAAAGCCTTGCACGTGTCACAGTCCTGTTCTCTGTGCTCCGGAGACAAGCACAGGTTACACACTTCGTGTGAGTCGGTGCACGGAAAATTCACGTGGCACTGAAGGCAGAATTTGAATGAAGTCCGTTTCATCGACTGAGAGGAGGACCGATGCGGGTAAGCCCAGCGGCCTTCCACGGGCTTCCCGATCAAAAGAGGGTTTTTTCCAAGAAGGAAACACAGAGAATGGGATAAGCGATTGAAAACAATACCAATCGAGGGTGAGTGTCTTGCGCACCGAGGGAAACCGTAGAAACGGTGCTGAACCGGAGCGCAGCAATTCAAGTCCGAACCTGATGGCGGAAAAAAAAATAAACTAACAATGGAGTCGATGCACATGCATACTATCACTGAAAGGAGGCGTCACCTACCTCGTGACTGGAAAAGACTTCTTAGAAGAAAATCAAACTGCAAAAATCCAGACCCAACACTAGATGGCAGGAGTATGCAAAACATGTGATCTACAGCTCACATGCCTCGAACATAAAGTTTATCTGATGAAACTGGAGAAACATAGTCAGATGAGAGTCAGGCCTGTCCGAGGAGAAATTCTTCCTCCAACAGCAACTCCAGCACAGACAGTTGGGGCAGTAATAATGAGGGTAGGAGGATTCTCCCTCAGTACCATTATTTAGCTATAGGTGGACACCCTTCTGGCAGTATCCCATCTTCACGCTAGGTCACCAACCCTTCCCTCAACCATTCAACCCCACTTTTTTTAGACAGAGGCTTGTGCAGAGGAAGAAGAAGTGGTGGTCACAAGCGTGTCCAATGGTAGGAACCAACCCTGCATAAAATGCAGACCTGGAGCCAGACAGGGAAGAATAACTAACAGTCAACCTGTCACAGAGAATCCTCACGGAGTAAAAGGTCCTGAAAAAAAGGCCTTGGTTTTGTTCCATCTCCCATCATTGACAAATTAAGCCTCGGATACTTGGGAGTTCCACAATTGTTGCCACAAAATATGACCAAGGGCATTTTTTGTAGAAAGTCCAGATAAGGCAGACATACACTGGTCTACGTAACCCTTCTAGGTTCACTCCTACAGCAAATATGAGAGCTATTGAAATACGCACTTTCGAACAAGCGCTCATTAAGGAAGTAGCTAATGGCACACAGGGACCCACCTTCCTCAACTTGTCCAATTTGGCGTTGGCAGCGATAAAATCATTTGCCAATGACACCTAGATTACCATAAAACAACAATAAAGTCAACTACAGACTATGATGCTGCGTGCACCTGCCAGCTGGCTAACAGGAACTACTATACCCCCTTTTCCGCTAATCCTAGTGGACGCCTGAGTACCCTGATCACCACAATGGTATCCACAGACGCATGAATAGACGCATGAATGGATCTGCAAAATCTAGGAAGAATTTTTGGTCAATAACCAACCCATGACTCCCTATTGTTATACTCTCCCCACAATACACAAGGGGTTGAATCCGCCACCTGGGAGACCCATGGTGTTGGGAATGGACTCTATTAGAACTTCTGCCTAGGTTCTGTGATTATTTTTTACAACCTGCGGTAAAGAAGACTCCCTCATTTTTGCAGGACACTAAAGATGTTCTCAATCTCATTAAAGACACCAATGACACATCAGAATGATTTACTAGTAACAATTGACATAGAAGCACTAAATCAACGATTTCTATCATTCAAAGATTTGTAGAGTGCTGCTTTTCACCCATTGAGGGTAACCAGGTGATGCGGCAGGGGGGTGGTGGTGGTGGGGAGGTAGAAGGGGTAAGAATGGGAAGTGAGAGGGTGTTTTGCTGCTGGGAGCGGTCCGTCGAACATCTGAACTTCTGTAGGGTGGGTGCAGTCCAGATGTGGAGTGATAGGTCATTCCTGGTCTTGGTGGGCAGGTAGGAGAAGGTGAGGCCGGTGCTTCTGCTTTGGTGGAATCAGGCATGTGGGTGAGGGAAGCAGAGCGTAGTTGTCTTGTGGTTGGAAGTTAGGTCTTTGGTTAAGATAGGCAGATTCTTTGTTGAGCAGGGCCTTGTAGGTGTGGCTCAGCAGTTTGAACTGTCGAACAAGTTACTTACCTTCGGTAACGCTTTTTCTGGTAGATACTATATCTGCCTGTGGATTCCTCACCTTGTGAATATCCCCCTTGCGTCAGCAACATTCGGAAATTCTTTTTGTAGTCTCGCGCCGACGTGGACTTTGACGTCATAGAGACACGGCATCGCACGCGACTCCGCTGACGTCACCTACGCCTACAATAGGCCCACGCCGGCGTGATGACATCATTTCCGCCCTTTTTTCCGTGCCATCGAGGCACACGGACGGACCAATGACAGTAGAAATATACATAGTATACACAATACACAATAGCCAAGGAGAAAAACACATAGTGTGAAGCAAATGCAAGAAAGCAATGGAAACAACTCCTTAACATTACAATATATAAACAATACATTACAGTAACTCTGGTAAAGAATAGTGGACAACGGGGAGGCGGGTGGGTCAGTGAGGAATCCACAGGCAGATATAGTATCTACCAGAAAAAGCGTTACCGAAGGTAAGTAACTTGTTCTTCTGATAGATACATCTGCCGTGTGGATTCCTCACCTTGTGAATAGAGTCCCACAGCAGTCCCCACTCCCGGAGGAGGGTGTCCACTCTTCTAAACCAGGAAATCCTGAAGGACAGAGCGCGCAAAGTGGCCGTCCCTCCTCACCTCAGTATCCAAGCAGTAATGCTTTGCGAACGTGTGGATGGAAGACCAAGTTGCTGCCCTACAAATGTCCTCTACAGGAACACCTCTAGCTAATGCTGAGGTAGACGACTTTGCTCTAGTAGAATGAGCCCTTATACCCTCTGGAGGTTCCTTATCGGCCAAAGAGTAGCAGATCTTTATACAAAGTACGATCCAGCTTGACAATGTTCTTTTATGGACCGCTCTTCCGCTTTTGCAGCCAGCAAACCCAACGAAGAGCTGATCATCCAAACGAGTCTTTAGTTCTGTCCAGGTATAAAGACACCGCCCTCTTAGGGTCCAGACGGTGAAACCTCTCCTCCACCTTGGAAGGGTGTGGGGGAGGATAAAAGGTAGGGAGGGTAATGGATTGACTAAGGTGGAAAGGAGTCACCACCTTAGGAAGAAAAGCAGCCCTGGTGCTAAGAACCATCCGATCAGCATAAATGGTCAAGAAAGGGGGCTTGGAACTAAGAGCTTGAAGCTCACTTACCCTCCTTGCTGAGGTTATTGCAACAAGGAAGACTGCCTTAAGAGTTAAAAGCCTCATAGGACATTTATGAAGAGGCTCAAAGGGAGCACCCATCAGAAAGGTCAAGACAAGATTTAAGTCCCACTGTGGCACAATAAAAGGAGTAGGAGGGAACTTATTTGTGAGGCCCTTCAAAAACCGTAAAACTACAGGAGACTTAAAAAGAGATGGCTGGTCAGGCAAACAGAGAAAAGCCGACAGCGCCGAAAGATAGCCCTTAACCGTGGCAACAGCAAGCCCTTGCTGCGTCAAAGAAAGAGCAAACTGGAGAACATCAGACAAACGGGCTCTCAAAGGGTCAATAGAATTCCCACCACACCAAGTGACACATTTTGACCATCGATATGAATAGACAGATTTAGTGGAGTCACGCCTGGCTGACAAGATGACATCCACCACGTCAGGTGTGAGAGAAAAGGAAATAAGGTTGCCCCGTTCAATCTCCAGGCATGAAGGTGCAATGAGACAAGTTGCCTTTCACGCCCCACCAAGACAAATCCGCCGCAGCTTCTCTGGAGATCCTCACTGACTCCCTGAGATCTCCGTTGTGCTGATACTACTGCCTGCGGAGGCACCACTGGTGCGCCCTCATGTGCCAGCGCGCATGGTTGACCAACAGAATGCAAGAAGCCATCAGACCGAGCAGGCGAAGGACCTTCAGGACTGGAACGACCGCTCCATTGAAAAATAAAGGAATCATTTCCTGTATGTCGCAAATCCTTTGTGGAGGAGGGAATGCATGACATACAGTTGTGTCCAGTACTGCACCTATAAACAGGTTGCGCTGGGAGGGCACCAGGTGAGATTTGGGTACATTTATCGAAAAACCCAACAACTGGGTTGTCTCCTGCAGATGATGGAGCACTCTCTCTGGCGACTCTGCCTTGATCAGCAAGTCGTCCAAATAAGGGAATACAGGAATCCCCGACCTTCTGAGATGCGCAGCCACCACTGTCATCACCTTGGTGAAGACTCGAGGCGCAGTAGTAAGCCCAAACGGAAGGACCGCAAACTGATAGTGCTGCGATCCCACCGTAAAACGGAGATACTTCCTGCGCGACTTCAGGATGGGGATGTGAAAGTACGCATCCTGCAAGTCGAGCGACACCATCTCATCTTCTTCCAGCAGAGCCTGAAGAACCTGAGCAAGAGTGAGCATCTTGAATTTCTTTTGTTTCAGATAAAAATTCAAGATCCTGAGATCCAAGATTGGACGAAGCCTGCCATCCTTTTTGGGGATCAGAAAATACCGGGAGTAGCATCCCTGACCTTTTTCCTGCTCCGGGACCACCTCGATCGCACCCTTCCTCAACAGAGTTCGAACTTCCTCCTGTAGGAGTAACAGATGTTCCTCTGAGCAATATCCCTGGCAAGGAGGGTAATTGGGAGGGAATTCCCGAAAGGGAAGGGCATACCCATTTTCTACGAGATTGAGAACCCAAAGATCTGATGTAACCGATTCCCAATCCCGTAGAAAGTGGGTAAGCCGACCCCCCACCGGACCCACATGATCCTGAATGGCGGATCTAGGGCTGCTTTTCTGTGGCTGGGGGGTTGGAGGAGGTGGAGGAGGAAGAGGCCTGACGCCCTCGGGGACGAGCCCTTTGCCTTCCCCTGTACGACTTATACAAGGTATTTTGTTGATGCTGCTGCTGACCTTGTCTAAATGTACGAAAAGAAGAGCGACCAAAGCCTCTGAATTTTCTGGCTGTAGAACCTCTTACTTGTAGACCAAGAGATCTAGCAGTCGCCCTGCTATCCTTTAACCTCTCCAAGGCCGAATCTGCCTTCTTGCCAAAGAGTCCTTCACCATCAAAAGGCAGATCTAACAAAGCAGACTGCACATCAGCAGAAAAATCTGAGGATTTTAACCAAGCTGAACGCCTTGTGGCAACAGCAGTGCCCATGATCCTTGCCACAGAATCTGCAGTATCAAGGCCGCTCTGAATAACCTGACTAGCTGCCGCTTGAGTGTCAGATAAAACTTCCTCAAAGTCACCTCTGCAGTCTCCAGGAATCTTACGGATCAACGTACGTACAGAGTCCATAAGAGCGTGGATATATCTTCCCATAAGGCAAGTGGCATTTGTTGATTTTAACGCCATACTCGCGGAAGAGAACGTTTTCTTGGCCACTTGATCCTGCTTTTTAGCTTCCTTGTCACCAGGAACTTGGGGAAGGGAAAAGCACCTACTGACTTCTTAGAACATGCCGCCTGAATCACCAAACTTTCAGGAGAAGGGTGAGACGACAAAAAGGCAGGGTCCTCAGGAGCCACTCTATACCTCCGAGCCACACCTTTCGAGACAGCAGGAGCAGAAAGAGGCTTCTTCCACACCTCCATAATGGGATCAGTCAAAGCATCATTAAAAGGGAGCAATGGCTCCACAGCAGAGCTCGGAGAATGAATAACCTCAGTAAGCAGATTCGATTTAAACTCAACAGTTGGCAATTTTAAACCTAAAAGCCCGCTGCTTTTTTCATCACCACGATATGGCTGAACATCTTTAGACGGTACATCAGAACCTGATGGCAAGACCCACTCTGGAGAAAACTCAAGACCACTAGCCTCTGCTAGATCCTCGAATTAATTTTCATCCAGCTCACCTTCTTCCAAGTCAGAGTGAGACTCACAATACCTCTGCTCTTCCAGTAGACGTTGAGCCTCTCTCCTAGATCTCTGCTTAACACGGAGTGCAGCCGGATCCACTGTCGACTCCGACGGCGCCGAAGCCGACGTCGGAATCGAATCCGAAGGCTTAGAAGGATGTTCCAGAGATTTGCTTGGAGCGGGCGACGCCGGTGCTGGAGTCGTCGACTTCGGACGAGCCGGCGTCGACATCTGCGTCGACCTCGGTGGAGCCTGGTACTGCCACAGCGGGGTCGGAGCCGGCAAAAATGGCATGAAAGGTGCCGGGCATATGAATGAGGCACCCCCAAATTAAAAGCCATTGGACCCATGGGACCCGAAGGCGCTCCAGAGGGGTACCAAGACCTTGAGAAAACATCATACATAGCTTTGAGAAACGCTGAAAGATCCTGACCTGGAGCTTGAAAAGGTGGATGCTCAGGTCGACCTTGAGGTAGATTCGAATCTGTCTCCACAACAGGAGTATATTCCTTAACCTCCACAGGAACTTCATCGACCTCCTCTTGAGCCGGAGACGGTGCCGGAGTCGGATCGGGTGCCGGAGTCGGAGAATGTACTTGCGACTCCGAAGGCGAGGCCTCGCCCTCTTGATCCGAAACCTCTTGTGGAGGAATTACTTTAGATCTAACCTTCTTGGGTGATCTCAACCTCGAGCCAGACTTATCACCCGAATGACGTTGAGACTCATGTCTCCTCTTCTTATGCTTCTTACGTGACCTCGAAGCGTGATCCGTCGAAGACCTCGAAGCCGACGCCTCCCGAGACCTCGATCTCGACCTCTTCGAATGGGATTTCGAAGATTTCCTAACTTTATCGGCCTTCAGTTTAGCCACAAGAAGCTTAGACTCCCTTTCTCGGAGGGCCTTTGGATTCATTTTTTGACACAACGAACACCCATCCACGTCGTGGTCGACGCTCAAACACCAAATACAGTCCTGATGTGGGTCCGTAACGGACATCATCTTTCCACATTCCCTGCAGGGCTTAAAACCTGTCTTCTTTGTCGACATATTATCGAACAAAGTGACAAGAGAACAGAGAAACGAAGAAATACAGCAACAGAGTAACTAGAAGCTACAGAGTATCCGAAAACCGTTAGCGTAGACGACGCGGAAAAAAGGGAACTGATGTCATCATGCCGGCGTGGGCCTATTGTAGGCGTCGGTGATGTCAGCGGAGTCGCGTGCGATGCCGTGTCTCTATGATGTCCAAGTCTACGTCGGCGCGAGGCTACAAAAAGAATTTCCGAATGTTGCTGACGCAAGGGGGATATTCACAAGGTGAGGAATCCACACGGCAGATGTATCTATCAGAAACCTTTTTTGGATGGGGAGCCAGTGGAGCACTTTGAGGTGGAGGGGTGATGTGGGCTCTTCTCTGGAGGTGGAGGTGATGCCCATGTAGAGGGAGTTTCCGTAGTCCAGGCAGCTGGTGATGAGGGCTTGGGCAACGGTGCATCTTGTGTTGATAGGGAGCCTTTTAAATATTTTCTGGAGAATATTAAGGGCGAGGAAGCAGGCAGCTTCTTCATGGTGAGCTTGTTCGCAAGTATGATGCTGCAGTTTCTTGCAAGGTCTGTGGGAGTGGGTGAGGGGTTCAGTTCTGCTAGGCACTAGGAGTCATCCCATGGAGAGGTGTTGCTCCTGAAGATGAGTACCTCTGTTTTCTTTGTGTTGAGTTTGAGACATTTGTTTTGCATCCAGCTGGCTCCGCCGGTCATGCACCTGTGGTAATTTGTTTTGATGTTAGTGGGGTTTGAGGATAGGGGAGGATGCGCGGGGTGTCGTCAGCGTATGATATGATGTTCATACCATAGGATATGACCAGTGTGGCTGGGGGGCCATATATGTGTTCAACAGGGATAGACTCAATGAGAACCCTTGGGGAACGCCGCAGATTATGGTCTTTGGGCCTACGTTGTAAGGCGGCAGACGGATGCTCAGAGTTCTTCCGGTTAGGAAGGAATCAACCCATTTAAGGGTATTTCCTTGGATCCCCATCTGATGTAGTCCATGTAGGAGGGTGAAGTGGGACAGTATCGAAGGCTGCAGAGAGGTCTAGGAGGATCAGGGCTGGGGACTCTCTCTGATCTATGAGAGATCATATGTCATCTGTGGCTGCAATTAGGGTGGTTTCTGTGCAGGGATTAGCACAAATTCCCAACTGGGATGGATCCAGTAGTCTGATGATTTCTAGGAGGTTGGAGAGTTGGCTGTTTATTGCTTTCCCCCAGGACGTTAGCTGGCAACGGGAGCAGGGAGATGGGCCAGTAGTTTTGAGTTCTTCTAGGTCAGCTGTAGTTTTTTTTTTAGCATAGGTTTTACTTCTGCCTGTTTCCGTCCTTCTGGTAAGGAGGCAGAGGTGATGGATGAGTTGAGGATTAAGGTGAATTTCTTACTGATCAAGTTGCTCCAAAGGTTGAACAGGTGGTGGGGTAGGGGTCTCTGGATGCTCCCGAGTGAATGGAGCTCTTAAAAGTAGAGGTGGTTTGCGTGGTTATACTAGTATCCCCCAAACTGCCACTTTGGAAGTGGTGGAGAGTATCCTACGATCTGAAGACTGGACGTCACCGACCCGAGTCAGCTTTATTATCAAATGTGCCACATTGGTCCTGACAGAACAATTTGTTTCAATATGGCAATCAGCTGGGTCTTCCATGGGGAGTAGCTTTGCCCCTAGTCTAGCTTGCCTCTACATGGCAGCCTTTGAGGAATAAAATATATTCTCACGTATCCAAGCCATACAATACCAATATATCTCTCTGGCGCATATACACTGGCGATATCCTTATCTTTTCGAAAGGAGATAAGATTACATGTAATGCTTTTTGTGATTGCGATAATACTCTAAACCCTAGCAATGTCTCTGCTGAAAAGCTACCTTGTTTAGATCTCATTGTTCACTTGGAGGAGGGGGGGTAGGTTGACTACGACCACGTATAAAAAACCCAGACTACAACAGTCTCTTTCTCTATGGCAGTCACCACCCCAAAGCACTAAGGGTCAACCTTCCCTATGGGCAATGTTTGCGTTGTAACTGCAGCTCCATACAGGACTATAACACACAGGCACAAATATTATCTGAGAACCTGGTGAAACAGGACTATCCCTCACACTGTCAGAACGGCAGAAAAATGAACCAGGAACAACAATACAGATGCCCTCCTGGAACACAACAGCAGACCACCAGAAGACATATTTACTTGTGTAACTATATTTACCCCTGACTCAAACAAGATACGCAGAATTATCACAAAACACTGGGGTATCCTACAGACTGGTAACCTCACAATACCACAACCCACTGTAAGCCTTGGATTTTTATAGCGTTAACAAAGTAGAGGCACAGATCTGGTTTTTAGACGCCGAAAAGGCTTTCGATCTTGTCTCGTGGAACTGCCTGTTTGCAATCCTGGAGAGTTTTGATTTCCCAATGAATTTGTATTTTTATTGAAACAACTTTATAGACACTCTCAGGCGCAGATTTTAATTAACTCAGTAAATGTAGGGACTTGTCAAATAAACAGAGGCACTCGGCAAGGCTGTCCCCTTTCCCCAATTTTACTCGATTTATTTATTGAACCGCTGGCAATTGCAATTAGGGGGAAAAGAGCTCATACAGTACCTGTCTCAGGAATGACTAACATAAAACTCAATGCCGACGACATTGTCCTATTTCTGAATACAAAGTTAGCCAGCCAGTCAGAAATCTTGAAAGTATTCTCGAACTTCCAAAAAATAGGTGATTATAAAATAAATAAGACCAAAACGTAAGTTTTTCTATGCAATGGCACTGTAGACACTTTATTAACTGAGTTTAGGCAGACCTATAATACTCGCCCCAAGAGATATTTAGGAATTTATGTAACAGAAAAAGTGAAAGATCTCTATCTATTAAACTACATTTCACTACTAAAAAAGAGTGAGTTCCAAGTTAACACGATGGAACTAACTTCCATTGTCAATTATGGGACGTGCTGCTCTAATTCGAATGCCCATCCTTCCACTTTTCAACTTTCTTTTTAGTGCAGCTCCATGTGCAATTCAGGCTTCCTTTTTTAAGCAGATAGATGGTATGTTCTCTTCTTTTCTTTGGGCAAACAAGACACCGAGGTTGGAACTTAGCACTTTAAACTCTCCGGTAACGGAGGGGGATGGTCTCTTCCAAATATCAGAGACTACTATTATGCGACATTTGCACATCACAGTTTTAGGTTTCTTTTTTTAGACGTTCAAGAGGCAGATGATTTTTTTATGAAAAAGATCTTAAGAGAACTCAATATTATTGACCCAACAAGAGTGACCAAGTACCCTAATAAAGTACGATATAAGACCGTACAATGGCTATTCAAACAAAAAGACCAGCTCCAGAAATATTATGACATACTAAGAATTAACAGCTCAACTAGGCTTGTGAAGCACAAGTTACTACTTGTGTAACGATATATCTGTAAGAGACATTAGTTAGTGATAGATTCCTTACCTTAGAATATCCCCAGGCGTCAGACTGGATCCGGAAATTTTTGCGTAGCAATACCCCTGCGCGCTGGTAGGCGTCGTCTGCGGCTCCGCGTCCGTCGTCGGCGTCGTGAGCGCCGGGATGACGTCATCGGAGTATATAGACGGCGCCCATGCGCGCTGACGTCAGTTCTGATAACACAGCTTTTCCGCGCCAGATACGCAGAGCCATGATAGAACTAACACTGGTGCCATGAAACTAGGGCCCTGAAAGGGGATGACCTTAACCCTAAATATCGGTTCGCAGAACGGGGAGGATGGGAGGGCGGTAAGGAATCTATCACTAACTAATGTCTCTTACAGATATATCGTTACACAAGTAGTAACTTGTGCATCTGAAAGAGACACGTTAGTGATAGATTCCTTACCTTAGAATAGATACCCCAGCAATACCAACCCCGGCGGTGGGTCTGCGAACCAATATCACACCAGAAAGTCCTGGAGGACGGAACGGCCAAAGAAGCCATCCCTCCGGACTTGACTGTCCAGGCAGTAGTGTCTTGCGAACGTGTGCAGCGAGGCCCACGTGGCTGCCTGACAGATGTCCTGCAGGGGGACACCGCGGCCCAGGGCAGTAGTCGTTGCCGTGGCCCGAGTGGAATGAGCCCGCAATCCAGCCGGGGGCTCCTTCCTCGCCATGGAGTAACATGCTTGGATGCACAAGATGATCCACCTTGAGATGGTCCTCTTGTGTACAGCCTTTCCCTTCTTCGCGCCCACGTAACCAACGAAGAGTTGGTCATCCACCCGGAATTGGCGAGTGCGGTCTAGGTAGTAGGAGAGCGCACGTTTTGGATCCAGACGGTGGAGCCTCTCCTCCTCTTTCGAGGGGTGCGGAGGCGGAAAGAAGGTGGGCAAGGTGATGGACTGCCCGATGTGGAAGGCCGTGACAACCTTGGGCAGAAAGGAAGGACGTGTACGTAACACCACCTTATCAGGATGAACAGACAGGAAAGGTGGAGAAGAAGAAAGAGCCTGGAGCTCACTCACCCTCCTGGCAGAGGTGATGGCAACCAGGAAGGCCGTCTTTAGAGTAAGGAGACGAAGAGGGCAGTTATGAAGTGGCTCAAAGGGAGCACACATCAGATAGGTGAGAACCAGATTCAAGTCCCACTGGGGCATCACGAAGGGGACAGGAGGGAACATGTGTGTGATGCCCTTCAGAAATCTACTCACAATAGGGGACTTGAACAAAGAAGGTTGATCTGGTAGCCTCAAGAAGGCTGATAGAGCAGAAAGGTACCCTTTAAGAGTGCCCAGAGCAGAGCCCTGCTGGGCAAGGGAAAGAAGAAAGAGCAGCACTTCCGAAAGGGGTGCAGAGAGAGGATCCACAGCCTTTGCTGTGCACCATGCCACAAATTTGTTCCACCGGCAGGCGTATACCGACTTTGTGGAGGGACGCCTGGCTGCCAGAATGATATCACAGACTTCGGGAGGCAAGTCAAATGGCCTCAACTGCCGCCGCTCAATCTCCAAGCTTGTAGGTGGAGACTGGACAGGTTCGGGTGCAGGACCGTCCCCTGCTGCTGCGACAGAAGGTCCTCCCGAAGAGGCAGACGAATCGGGGGATCGACTGACATGCTGAGTAGCTCGGGATACCAGTACCTTCGTGCCCAGTCCGGAGCCACAAGGACGACCTGGGCCCGGTCGCGCCTGATCTTCTTCAGCACTCTGGGCAGAAGTGGTATAGGCGGAAAGGCGTACAACAGACCGCAGCTCCACTCGCGACGAAAAGCGTCTCCGAGCGAGTGCCGCCTTGGAAACTCCAACGCGCAGAACTGCTGACATTGCGCGTTCTCTTCTGTGGCGAATAGATCTAACCAAGGCTCTCCCCACTGTCGAAAGAGACCTTGCGCCACATCCGAGTTCAGACGCCATTCGTGATCCATCATGCACCGGCGGCTGAGTTCGTCCGCCCTGGCATTCAGAGAGCCTGCCAGGTGTTGAACCACCAGGGTCACGCCCTGATGTTCCAGCCACTGCCAGAGGCGCAGAGCCTCCTGGCAAAGGGTCCACGACCCCACACCGCCCTGTTTGTTGCAGTACCACATGGCGGTGGTGTTGTCGGTGAACACTTGCACTACGCTCCCCCGGACAGAGGGGAGGAATGCCTTCAGTGCTAGACGAATCGCCCGCAGCTCCAGAAGGTTGATATGGAGCCGGGACTCCGCCGGAGACCAGAGGCCTCTGATCTCCGCCTCTCCCATGTGGCCTCCCCAGCCTTGGAGGGACGCGTCCGTCACAACTACGTGCTCCGGCTGGGGTAGGGAGAGGTGTCTGCCACTGACCCAGTCGCGGTCCGTGAGCCACCACTGCAGTTGCTTCGCAGTGCCCTCCGAGATCAGGACATGATCGGACAGGTTGCCCTGATGCTGGGCCCACTGAAACTTCAGGTCCCACTGCAGAGCCCGCATCCGCCACCTGGCGTGACGCACCAGAAGGATGCAGGAGGCCATCAGTCCCAGAAGCCGCAGCGTCAACCTGACCGAGACCCGGGATAACGGCCGGAAGACAGGAATCAGAGCCTGAATATCCCGGACCCGCTGCTCGGGTGGGTAAACCCGAAACTGCGCCGAGTCGAGAACCGCTCCGATGAAGAGGAGCTTCTGAGAGGGACACAGGTGTGACTTCGGCACATTGATGGAGAACCCCAGCAAGTGCAGGAGGTCGGCCGTAGTCTGGAGGTGGCTGACGACTGTCTGGGGCGAGCCCGCCTTCAACAACCAGTCGTCGAGGTAGGGGAAAGCTGACACCCCTTGCCTGCGCAGATGGGCTGCGACCACCGCCATCACCTTCGTGAACACCCGTGGGGCGCTGGTAAGGCCGAAGGGGAGCACGGTAAACTGAAAGTGCTCGTGGCCTACCGTGAACCGCAGGTAACGCCGGTGGGCCGGCAGGACGGGGATGTGGAAATAGGCGTCCTGCAAGTCCAACGCTACCATCCAGTCTCCTGGGTCCAGGGCAGCCAGGACCTGAGCCAAAGTGAGCATCTTGAACTTCTCCGTACGGAGGAAGCCGTTGACGTTCCGCAGATCCAAGATAGGGCGTAGGCCCCCTTTGCCCTTCTTGGGTACCAGAAAGTAGTGGGAGTAACAGCCACGTCCTACTTCTGGCCCAGGAACGCGCTCGATGGCCCTCTTGGCCAAGAGGGCCGAAACTTCCTCTTGCAGAAGTCGCAAGTGATCCCCCGACACACGGTGGCATTGAGGTGGCATGGATGGAGGGGAAGACTCGAAGGGGAGGGAGAAACCCCTTTGGACAATTTGCAGTACCCACCTGTCCGAAGTGACTGTATGCCAGTGGGAGAGGTGATGGCGAACCCTGCCTCCCACAGGCGTCACATGGGCCTGAAAACTCGGACTAGGAAGGTTTTGAGGCAGGGGCTGCTGAGGGAGGTGTGGACTGGGCTCGCCGCTGTCCCCGACCACCGCCACGGCGGTTCCCACGTCCGCCACCGCGTTGCTGTACATTCTGCGGCGCGTGGCTGACGGTACGTGGTGGGGCGCCCCTTCCGTGGCCACGAAAGGAGCGAAAGGCACCCGATTGCTGGCGTGGGGCCGTAAGGCCCAAGGACTTGGCCGTGGCCCTGGAGTCCTTGAAACGCTCCAGCGCATGGTCTGCCTTGTCGCCGAAGAGGCGACGGCCATCAAACGGCATGTCCAGGAGGGTGGCCTGGACATCGGCCGAGAAGTTGGCGGACCTCAACCAGGCGTGGCGTCGAACCGCCACCGTCGTTGCCATCGCCCTGCCCAGTGAGTCCGTGGTATCCAGCCCACACCGGATAGAAAAACGTGCTGCATCTCGGCCGTCCGCAAGGGTTTGGCTGAGTTTAGCCCTGACCTCCTCAGGGCATTGTGGCAGCACCTCCGCAACCGTGTCCCACAGAGTGTGGGTGTAGCGGCCCAAGAGACAGTTGGTGTTTACTGACCGTAGCCCTAGGCTCACAGACGAGAAGACCTTCTTCCCGAACTGCTCATATCTCTTGGATTCCCTGTCGGGCGGGGCCGACGGGAATGCGGTCTGGGAGTTGGAGGCCTGGATGACCAGACTCTCGGGGGTGGGGTGGGTGGACAAAAAGCAAGGGTCGCCCGGTGCCGGGCGGTAGCGTCTGGCCACGTTCCTGTCCACAGGGGGGCCTGTGGCGGGCTTGGACCAAGTGCCCAGAAGAACGTCACACAAGGCCTCGTTGAACGGCAGGAGGGGCTCCGCGGAGCCGGACTGCTGTTTGAGGACCTCAGTGAGGAGATTAGTCCTCACGGCCGCGACGGGGAGCTGAAGGTTTAAGGCCTTAGCTGCCTTCGTCAACACTACACTGTAAGCAGAACCCGCCTCCGAAGCCACAGTCGGGGGCGACGTAAATCCAGTGTCTGGCGAGGTGTCAATACCACTGGCCTCCCCAAGCTCATATGTCCAGTCCTGATGTGACTGGCAATCACGTGCCAGAGGGTCCTCGGACCCCTCCCATTGCTCCTCGTCACCCGGCTCCTGAAGACCAGGATTAACAGCCAGGGCCTCCTCGTGGAGATAGAACTCTCCGAAGGCCGACGGAATCGGCGCCCAGCGGCGCCCCTCCGACTCCTGAGCAGGACCGTAGGAAGCATTGGGGTCGGCAACCACATCGGCTGCCGGGGACGACACCTGAAGGGACGGCGCCGGCGAGGTCGTAAGGTCGACCGGCGGGGTCCCGGATCCGGGGCCGGATCCAGCGAGGTCGCGCGGCGCCGGGACCGAAGTCGCCAGCGGCGCCGGGCCCGAAGCACCCGACGTCGTCGGGGCCGAAGCGCCCGACCCGGAAGTACCTCCAGACGGAGCCGATCGGCCCGAAGGCGCCACGGGAACCGACTGAGGAGGGAGGGCCCTCATGGCCATGAGGTACCTCTCGACCTCCTCCTGCGACGCGCCGTGCCCAGGGACCCGAAGGTGTGGGGCAGGCGGCGACGCTTGCGACTCCCGCGGAGCCGCGTGGGCGGTGTCGCCCGAGTCCCCGGTCGCATCGTGCGAGCGACGGGGCGGGTCGGAGGATCGATGGTGTCGCTCCGACCTCTCATGCCTCTTACCTGAGGACTTGGAACCAGACGATCGGTGTCCACTCCCGGAACGTCGATGACTCCGACCTCGCGACCTATCCCTCGACCTCCCGTGGGACCGGGACCGGGACCTGGAGCGGCGCGGGGCCGACTGCCTCAGCTCGAGACGCTTGCGGGACCGCTCCCGCCTAGCCTTCGACGTCAGGGCCCGGCAGTCGGAGCAGGTCCGATCGTCGTGGTCGAGGCCTAGGCACTTCAGGCACCGGCGATGGGGGTCCGTGACCGACATGAGTCGGCCGCACTTCGAGCAAGGCTTGAACCCGGGCATCCCTGGCACCGATAGTCGAGGATCGACTAAATAGAGGATCAAAAAGATCGAAAAAGTTTTCAGTCAAAAAGTGACTGGGGGTAGAGCTTCTTCCGGATCTGCGCTAGCTGGCGCGGAAAAAAGAAGAACTGACGTCAGCGCGCATGGGCGCCGTCTATATACTCCGATGACGTCATCCCGGCGCTCACGACGCCGACGACGGACGCGGAGCCGCAGACGACGCCTACCAGCGCGCAGGGGTATTGCTACGCAAAAATTTCCGGATCCAGTCTGACGCCTGGGGATATTCTAAGGTAAGGAATCTATCACTAACGTGTCTCTTTCAGATCTTACACACAGGAGAGATGGGAATTCTGGATAAAAATACACTGAGACTTTGGAAAGAAAATGGATATGATAAAATCCAGGATTTCGTTGTGGGGAACAGTTGGAAAACTTGGGAAGAAATCGATTTGGGGCTTCAACACTCTAATATAATTTTAAAATGGTCTTTTATTAGACTTAACGCTACACTGGCAGAATTAGATATGGGTAACTTATGTTATAAAACTTGTATAAGTGAAGCCTTAAATGGCCCCATACAGCGGAATATTAGTACTTGGATAAAAATCTTTAATGAGAACAAACAGTCTCCACTGTATGAAAAGATCAGGGATAGATGGAAGAAAAGAGAAGATATAGAGATTAATAAATCAACCTGGGATAAATTAAATAAGTATAATAAAGCTATATTCCGAGGAGCAAATTTTAAACGAATGCAATTCTACTCGAAATGGCGTATTTATAGAACACCCTCTTTTCTAAATAATATATACCCCAAGTAGAAGATAAGTGCTCCTGATGTGAGGAGAAGGGAAACTGGAAACACATCATATGGGAATGTTCCAAGATACGGAATTTATGGGAGGAGATTGAGAAATATCTCAGAAACACAATAGATCCCCAAATCTCACTTACTGAATCTATTGCAGTTTTAGGCTGCTCCTCTGTTGCCTCTCTCCACTATGAAAGCTTATTTATTGCAGCCCTAGTAGCAAGATCCTTAATCCTGCAACTGTGGAAAACAGATAAAGTACCTACCCTTAATATATGGAGATTAAAATTATCTAAGATACAAGGGATGGAAAATAAATATGCTTAAAGATCAGGAGCAGTGAGAAAATATGAGAAATATTGGAGTGTGTTTGAATGTTAGTCCATCTGGCTTTACCTTCTACTTTATCAAGATAAGATCTGGATCATAATTGTTGGTGGGTCTAGTATGCTTCTAGGAATTTAAGAATTTATGTATGTATGTATTTGATTAAGAATTTTTTCGCACTTTAATGAGTTTAATTCAACACTCCCCTTTTTCTTTGTCATCTTTTTGGCCCTTTATCTTTTCATCAAAAGGATTAGCGACCCCAGGATTGTGTTTGATCGGTAGATCCTCTGGGGCTTCGCTCTGTATTGTACATAAATACAGCTTTGAACGTAGCACATTGCACCTTAAGGGAATGTGATTGATTTCCAGATCCTCTGGGGTCTTTTTTCGCATTTTACATAAAAAAAAGATTTTGAACGTAGCACATTACACTTTAAGGGAATGATCTTTTTTCCATGATCAGGAACTGTGATTGCACTATGGAGTATTTGTAGTTCGCTATGTATGCATTTTGTATAGCTGAAATTCTATATGAGACTTATATGTATTCTGTATTCTGTATTCTATATCTGTGCATATGAACTCTCAATAAAAATATATTAAAAAAAATAAAAATACCACAACCCAGGTTTGCCTTTAAGTGCACCGCCAATATCATATCAAGAAATATTGGTACAAACATCTGACCATAGACCACTTTGGGCTCTACCCCCTGTGAGGGGTCATTTCGCTTGTGGTTAATGGTGGTCCTCGGGCTTACCCACACCACAAAAGAGGGCACCTTTACTTGGACACAAAGACACATACTGATTGAAACACTAAAAATTGCATTTACTTATTTACCTATTGCCACATATACTTGTGGCAATAGGTACATAGGTATGACTGCCAGACCAATTAAAAGATACGCATCACATAACATCGCAGCACCAAGATGTGCCCACATTTTGTAAACAATGGACGTTCAGCTGATGACATACGGTAAACGGTGCTTGAGGCTCCCTCAACTGCCTGGCCTTTTTAAGCTCCCACATAACCAACAAAGAGTTGGCCATCCACCCGGAACTCTGTTGTGCGGTCAAGGTAGAAGGGCAATACTCTTTTTGGGTCCAGACGATGGAGACACTCCTCTTCCTTAGAGGGATGCGGGGGAGCAAAATGGTGGGCAGCTTGATCAATTGACCCAGATGGAATGGGGTCACCAGTTTTGGTAAAAGCGAAGCACCACTTTAGCCACAAAAATCATCCTGTAAGGAGGTTTTCATGATAAAGCCTGCAATTCTCTCAACATCTCAGCAGATGTTATCGCTACCAAAAAGGCTGTTTTGATGGTAAATGGAGGGGACAATTGTGTAAAGTCTCGAAAGGAGCACACATAAGGAATGTGAGAACCAAATTAAGGTCCCACTGCTGCATGATAATGGGCATAGGCGGAAATATATGTACAAGCCCTTTCAAAAACCTATTTACAATAGGGGACTTGAACAAAGAGGGTCCGACAGTGTCAAGAAAGCAGACCGAGCAGAAAGATAACCCTGCTGGGCAAGGGTCTGAATGAAAAGGAGAATCATAGATAGAGATGCAGAAAGAGGGTCAGTAGACCTTTCTGAACAATATTTTACAAGCGGGAGGTGCATAATGTCTTAGTGAAGGGCCGCCTGGCTGCTAAAATAACATTACATAGTTCGGTAAGAAGGTCAAAAGCTATAAACTGTCACAGTTCAATATCCATGCATGGAGGCATAGAGCTGACAGGTTCGAATGAAGGATCCTCCCCTGCTGTGACAGAAGATCCTCCCGAAGGGGCAGCCTTATCGGAGATCGATGCTCATTCGAACAAGCTCTGCATACCAGACTCTCCATGCCCAGTCCGGAGCTGCAAAAATTGCTTGAGCCTGGTATAGGAGAGTAGGGTCTGCAATCCTATGATCACCCCAGATTTTTGCTTTTTGCTTCACTGGTTTACGACTTTCCCTGGCTGTGGGCCTTCTAATCAGACCCACAGCCTAGCTGTTCTCTCTCTAAATTGACACACATGTACCTTAGGTGCATTTACCAATTGGTACTGGGCCACCTTATCAGTCCCTGTACAGTATACCTTAGGTATCCAGGGCATAGGTGTACCCAGGGCCTACCAATGGCTGCAGCATGTATTATGCCACCCCTGGCTGGCCATCCAAATCTGACACAACTGGCTGCACGACAGCTGGGGCAAGGTGGTGTAATCACCCTTTGCTTTAGATATAGTATTCCTATATCTAACCCTAAAATGGACACATGTATTCCTATCAGTCACTCCTATGGCAGGCCTTATCAATCCTGAAGGCAGAGTGCTTGGAATTATGTGAGATGGTGCTCTGGCATGAGCTGAGCCCGTTTGCAGCTTGCGGAACCAAGTCCTAATAGCTGTTCCATGATAACGCGTACCATATACTCTTAAGTGCCTTATAATCCTCGCGGTTATTTGCCAACTTTGGTATCGCTTTATCAAAACATGTTGAGTAAGATGTCATACGAATTGGAATACTAACCCCTCGCTAATTCTGGCGACGGGGTTAGCATTCCACCCTTCTAGAGGGACACAACATGTATGTAACTGTGAACCCCGGTTAAAGTTAACTCGAGCCTCAGCATCACAAAATGGATGCTGCCACCACAGACACAAGTCTGACCTCCTGCTGCTGGGAGTCTTTCCAGCGAGGAGGGCTCGGACAAAGGGTTTCCTGTCAGGGGCGGTTCTAGCACCATCCCAGACAGGATTTTGTGTATCCCAGGTAGGCAGGGCTGAGAGGAAGGTGACTGCAAGTGGCACCCCGGTGCTCACTGTGCATATGCTGGCTCAAACCAGTTCCAGGGGCACCCCAGCCCCTGAGCTGGGGAAAGTCCGGACAAAGTAGAGGGGTGTAACCACCCCCCTCCTGGTCCCACCCATGTGCAGGACCTAGTCGCGTGCCAGCCCCTTTTCATAGAATAAAGGTAGGAGCAGGCCCCCTTCCCAAATTAGATAATTCTGAATCTTTACTATTTTCCACAAAAGGACTCTTGACTTTTTCTGAAGACTCTCCCTTGTGGCTAAGGAGTAGCCACCCTGCACCCGCAGGCACCATCTAAGCATCGCGGTTTGCTGTAAGTCCATCCTCCGGATCAAGACTGCCCAGCTCGACGAGACCCGGATTCCCTGGCATCTCTGACCTCTATCTGCATCATCAGCCCAGCTGAGATTCGTGGGTGTGACGAGACCTGAGGGACTGGCCATCTTCAAAACCTGCACGACGCTTATCCAGCACGACCGCCGAGGGATCCTCAAGTGAGTGCTTTGGGGTTTGAGTAACCCTGAGCAGCTTCAGCACCGAAGTCCAGCCCCCCAGCATCCACAAGATCTGCATGGGGCCCTTCTGCTCTTTGCTGCTCACCGCGTTGTCCGGTCACTTGCCTGCTGGCTAGTGGCCCTCCTGACGACGAACCATGATGATTACATCGCTGGTCGGTTTGCTCCAGACTGGCCCTTGCTCCCTTCCAAAAGAGGAGCACCCCGGACCCTCCTGGTCCACTCCAGACGCCATCTTGACTCCACCGCGTGGGCTTGACTTTGCCAAGGTTTGTTGCCCCAATCCTGGGTCCAGCATCGCCGACAGCAGACACCTTCGTGGGACAGCTCGCACCTCCAGCCTGGTCGCCGACAACGCCTCCTGGTCCGAGGGACAGCAGAGTCCAGCGTCGCCCACTCACCTGGTCGAGGTGACTTCATCCGGTGCCATCCTGGTGCCCATCTAATCACTGGCTAGTAATTAAGAACTGAGTCCCCTCTGCTTTCAGGTCATCTCCATCATCGATCCAGGCTTGGATCCCTCCGAATATCTTCACTGGTCGCCTGCCAGCAACTTCTTCTTTCAGGCTCCATAGACTGCAACGAGGATTCCCGACGTCTTTTGAACCCTATGCAGCCGCAGCCCCAGGGCTAGGTATCCTGAGCATTTCGGTGCTCCAACGTAGGTTCACTATCTAAGTGTCCAGATCCTTTTTCGTTTTCAGTCTAGCTAGTCGGATTCGTCCGGAAACAGTAACTTTACAAATACTAGCATCCATAGACTTTGTCCCGCATCCCGCGTGAGAGTGCACACTTTGCACCCGATCTCCCTAGGCCTCCTGCTCCTAACCTTGGGGTTCAGTAGTGTAGTCCTAGCAATCCTGAAGCCTCTGGATCTTGTTACTTACCTGCTAGTATTTCGCATTCCACTTTTAGTGTATATGGTTTTTCGTGCCTCTCGGGCATTTGTGTAAATTGTGCAACTTAAAGTATTTTCTTAAGAGTTTTGTATTGTGCTTAGCTCCCTGACTCATAAAGAGTTCAGGGTAGACTTGTTATAAATAAATATCCTTTTATTTTCATAACAACTTGTGTGGTGTCCTTTCACTTGGTGTTCAAGAGTATATGTGATGGTATTACAGCTGGCTTAACACGCCCTCTAGAGTTTAGCCTAAAGACTGCTCTTGTCCATGCTACTAGGATAGCTGGTCTATAAGGTTGACTTACAACCAATCATCAATAAGGGTTGTTTGGAATGATACACAGTGATCACTAGAATAGTGAGCACTATATATCAGGCCAACTTCTCACACCCGGGCGTTCTTTCTCTTCTTGAGAACTCTGGGCAGAAGTGATATGGGCGAAAAGGCATATATGAGGTCTGAGCTCGACTCGCAATGAAAAGATTCGCCGAGCGATAACAGCCTTGTATACTCCAGCATGCAAAATTGCAGACACTGCACGTTTTCTTTTAATCAATTCAATCAATTATATCATTTATAAAGCACACTACTCGCCCATGAGGGTCTCAATGCGCTGGGGTGGGGAGTGCTGCTACTGCTCGAAAAGCCAGGTCTTGAGGAATTTTCTGAAGGTCAGCAGGTCTTGGGTCTGCCGTAGGTGGATGGGGAGGCTGTTCCAGGTCTTGGCGGCTAGGTGGGAGAAGCATCTGCTGCCGGAGGAGGCAAGCAGGGGACTGTGGTGAGGTCGGCGGAGCAGAGCTGGCGGGTGGGGGTGTAGAGTCTGAGTCGTCTGTTGAGGTACTTTGGTCCGGTGTTGTGGAGTGCTTTGTGTGCATGGGTGAGGAGATTGAAGGCTATCCTCTTGTTGATCGGGAGCCAGTGCAGGTCCCTCAGGTGGGGTGTGATGTGACTGCGGCGAGGGATGTAGAGGATCAGGCACGAAGAGGCGTTCTGGATGCGTTGGAGCCGTCTCAGGAGTTTGGCCGAGGCTCCTGCATAGAGGGCGTTTCCGTAGTCCAACCTGCTACTGACGAGGGCCTGGGTGACCGTTCTTCTCGTTTCAGTGAGGATCCACTCTGAGATCCTGCGGAGCATGCGGAGGGTGTTGAAGCAGGAGGAGACGGCCTTGACCTATTTAGTCATGGAGAGGGTGGAGTCGAGGATGACCCCTAGTTGCGTGCATGGTTGGTGAGTGTTGGGGCGATTCCCAGTGAGGTCGGCCACCAGGAGTCATCCCAGGCCGAAGGGGTGGATCCGAGGATGAGGACCTCCGTCTTGTCCGAGTTCAGCTTCAGTCGGCTGTTCCTCATCCATTCAGCAACGCCCTTCATTCCTTCGTGAAGGTTGGTTTTGGCGGTGTGGGGGTCCTTGGTGAGGGAGAGGATCAGCTGGGTGTCATCGGCGTAGGAGATTATGTTGATGTCGTGGCGACGTGGGCGAGCGGTGCCAAGTAGATGTTAAATAGAGTTGGGCTGAGGGAAAAGTCACTTGACAAAAAAGCTTGTCAAAAAAGAGACAGAGGGGTGGCTCTTCTCCAGATCAGTGCTTAACTAATGTGGAAAGAAAAGAACTGACGTCTGGGTGACGCTTATATAGGTGACTGCAACATCATAATTGACGTTAAGAAGGCCGCCGAGTTCACGCGGAGCTGAACTGAGCTACTAGATAGCACACAGGGGTACAGTTTCGGGATCCAGTCTGACACCTGGGAAATTCAAAGGTAAGTCATCTGCAGCTAGAAGTCTATCAGATTACATGGATTTTCCTGACTTCCTTCTGGGCCCAGATCTCCGTAGAAACAAACAATTTAACAGGAATATATGCCATTTATAATTAATGGAACAAATACTCAGATAAAGAAGCTGCAGAGAGAATTAAGCAAATAGATCAGGAAGATTAGCAAACAGTTTTTAAGGTCATTGACAATGCGATGCACATGCGAAGACGTATTCATTAAATCACATTCTGTCCTAAGCCTTTGACATCCTCAAAGGAGACCTGGGTTTGTTATAACACGGTCAGTTATTATACAATTAAATTGGGCTTTAAAAACGCTCGGATCAGGTTTTGTCCCTAGGATCACCCTCCTCCAAATACTCCTCACGATAGCTCTCTTCTTCCATCAGCCTCTGGGCTTCACGCCTCGACCTGAGCTTCACACTCGAAGCCGTCGGATCCACTGTCGACTCCGCCGAAGTCGGAGCCGGCGCCGAGCCCGACGCCGGGCGAGGAAGACTTTCACGACGTCGTTCTGGATTCAGCATCAGAGATGATGGAACCGGCGACGAAGGATTCGGAGTCGACGACTTCGGCGTCGATGGCTTCGGAGACGAAGGCCTTGCCGGTGTCGGAAGATGCCAATGCGGCGCCGGAGCCGGCATAAAGGGCATAAATGGCGCAGGGGCATAGGTTTGGGGGACACCCAGTCCAAATGCCATCGGACCCGTGGGACCAACAGGCATCCCAGAGGGGTACATAGCCCTGGAGTAGATACCATACATCGCATTTAGAAAATGAGACGGATCCTGACCTGGAGCCGGGAAGGTTGGAAACAAACCCTCAGGTGGATCTCGAGGGAGCGGAGTCGATACGACGTCGAACTCCTCTTCAGGCTGGTGCACCAGAGTCGACAGACCTTCGGGCAACAGAGCCTCACCCCCTCCAACTATCTCCTCCTCACCTTCATCCTCCCGATCCGGAGAACTTGCTGGATCCGGAGATGGAACCGCTGTCTGCTTCGGCAAACCAGGTGAATTTGCATGCGACGCCGCACCTCCGGCGTCATGCTCTTCTGAAGCCTAAGACACCACTTCTTTCTCTACCAGCTTCACCTGCAACTTCGGCTTAGAACCCGAGTCTTTCTTTGAACAATGTCGGGATTCATGAGATCTTTTCCTATACTTCTTTTTCTTTTCTGGAAGCATGGGCCGAGGACGTATCCAAACGCGACCTACAGGGGAAATCTTGACCTCGAGCGTCGAGTCCGCAATCTCGATTTCTTTTTCTCCTTACTTCCTTTAAGCTTTGCAACAATAAGCTTAGCTTCTCTCTCCCGGCGGGCCTTAGGAGTCATCTTCCTGCAGGAACCGCAGTCTTCGACGTCGTGGTCGGAGCTAAGACACCACAAGCAGCATTCATGTGGGTCCGTAATGGACATAGTCTTTCCGCATTCGCCACAGGCCTTGAAACCAGTCTTCGAAGACATGTTGAAAGAGGAGATACAGGAATACTAACAAAGTAACAAACGTTACAGAAAAAGCTACGGACGATCCCTAGAAAACCGTTGGCGTCGACGACGCCGAAAAAAGGGAACTGATGTCATCACGCCGGCGTGGGCATAGGCGTCGGTGACGTCAGCGGAGTCGCGAGCGATGCCGTGCCTCTATGACGTCCAAGTCCACGTCGGCGCGAAGCTACGAAAATAATTTCCGAATGTTGCTGGCGCAAGGGGGATATTCACAAGGTGAGGAATCCACACGGCAGATGTATCTATCAGAAAAGATAATACTGGAACAGATAAAGGTAGCCGGGGAGGTGGGTGGGCGTGTATGGATTTGCAGATCACTACTAAACAAAGAGAGAGTAAGGGTAAAGCAGGTCACTCTCGTACCCCCAAGAATGATTACAAAAACAACGGGAGAGTGATAGAACAGACCACACTTAAAAGGAAATTAAGGTGGGAAAAAAGGAAGAAGTAGACAGAAGGTGAAGGAAAACCAAAGAAAGGTTTTTTAAGAACCCTCACTCACCACCTAGTGGTGACATGCTTCATCACTGGGTTCCCACTGAAAAGACCTAGCGTCTTTCCAGTGTGCTACAACGCCTGTTTTGCAGCGGAGCTGGTTGTTTGTGAGTGTTGAGGGTGCAAACGAAAAAAACCCAAAAAGTGCTATGTGAGTGCAGATTAAAAAGTGCGTAGTTGTGACAGTAAACTATTTTATTCAAGGTCCAACTAGCACTAGTAAAAACAAGGATAAGTGGACAATCAGAGAAGGTATCTGTAATTGAAGACACCTAGTCCACTGGGTGAAAAAATGGTCGACATGTTTCTGCTATTGGTGAGCCCAAGTCGCTCAGCTTTCGTCAGGACCAAAGGACAGTGATCCTCCAGTGGTATGCACACACTAAGGTGCACCCAGCCGTGAGGAATGTTATGTGAAAAAGACTTAAAATTTCGGAAAATTGTTCCAAAAATAATGACGGCTTAGAGCCGATTGTGACCCATGTAGCCAGTTGCCGGGGTCTGTACTTATGTAGGAAGAAAAACTCTCCTCATGGGCAAAAACGCGGTGGAGGGAAAGCTTTATGTAGCCTTTGTTTCCGCTGACGACTCCCCACTCGGGACCTAAGTTTGTCCACACCGCGGCCCGGAAAAACGGGCCGCGGTGTGGACAAACTTAGGTCCCGAGTGGGGAGTCGTCAGCGGAAACAAACGCTACGTGAAGCTTTCCCTCCACCGCGTTTTTGCCCATGAGGAGAGTTTTTCTTCCTACATAAGTACAGACCCCGGCAACTGGCTACATGGGTCACAATCGGCTCTAAGCCGTCATTATTTTTGGAACAATTTTCCGAAATTTTAAGTCTTTTTCACATAACATTCCTCACGGCTGGGTGCACCTTAGTGTGTGCATACCACCGGAGGATCACTGTCCTTTGGTCCTGACGAAAGCTGAGCGACTTGGGCTCACCAATAGCAGAAACATGTCGACCATTTTTTCACCCAGTGGACTAGGTGTCTTCAATTACAGATACCTTCTCTGATTGTCCACTTATCCTTGTTTTTACTAGTGCTAGTTGGACCTTGAATAAAATAGTTTACTGTCACAACTACGCACTTTTTAATCTGCACTCACATAGCACTTTTTGGGTTTTTTTCGTTTGCACCCTCAACACTCACAAACAACCAGCTCCGCTGCAAAACAGGCGTTGTAGCACACTGGAAAGACGCTAGGTCTTTTCAGTGGGAACCCAGTGATGAAGCATGTCACCACTAGGTGGTGAGTGAGGGTTCTTAAAAAACCTTTCTTTGGTTTTCCTTCACCTTCTGTCTACTTCTTCCTTTTTTCCCACCTTAATTTCCTTTTAAGTGTGGTCTGTTCTATCACTCTCCCGTTGGATCTGCAGATCTACATGACAAGAACAGATGCATACTGGTAAGTAGCATTTTCCGTTCGAGGCATATGAGCTGCAGATCACACACTGTGCATAGATTGCATAGCAGTACCCATCCTTAGCAGCGACCACCAGTATCAGTTGCAGTAGTTTGAAATAGTGTTTTGAGTACAGCCTGGCCCACACTAGCCTGTTGCTTTGCTTGCACATCTACACAATATTGTTTTCTGAATGTGTGCGGTGTGGACCATGTAGCTGCTTTGCAGATGTCATCTAAGGGATTGTTCTCTAAAAATGCCATTGAAGCCCCTATCTTTCGGGTAGAGTGGGTTTTAGGGGGAATAGATCATGTACATTTTCCTTTGTGATAGCAAATTTGAATACATTTGACAATCCACCTTGCAATTCCAGCTTTTGATGATATGGGGTTGCCTTTATGTGGTGGTGAGAAGGACACGAAAAGTTGTTTTGTCTTGTGAAAAGGTTTTGTTCTGTCAATGTAGTAAAGGAGTGCTCTTTTTACGTCCAGAGTATGAAGAGCTCTTTCTGTGACTGTTTGTGGTTGATAGAAGAAGACTGGCAACTCCACAGACTGAGATGAAAAGGAGAAGTGACCTCAGGAAGGAATTTGGTATTTGTTCTGAGAACCTCTTTGTCATGATGGAGTTGTAAGAATGGTTCTTGAACAGTAGGTCCCTGTAGCTCACTAACTCTTCTAAGGGAAGATATGGCCACAAGGAAAGCGACTTTCCATGTAAGAAATTGTAACTCACATTTATGCAGAGGTTCGAATGGAGTGCCCATTAGTCTTGTGAGAACAATGTTCAAATTCCACATAGGTGAGGGTGGTAACCTGGGAGGAATTATTCTTTTGAGAGCTTCCATAAATGCTTTGATGGCAGGTACCATGAATAGTGATAAGTGTTGCCTATTCTGTAAGTAGGCAGCTATGGCAGCGAGGTGTAACCTAATAGAGGTGTATGCTAGATTACACCTTTGAAGATGTAAGTAACATATGATGTGTTGAATAGACACATCTAGAGGATTGATGGTGTTGTTGTTACAGTATATCACAAATCTTTTCCACTTGGCTGCATAGCAGGCTCTAGTGGTGGGGCGTCTATCCTCTTTGTTAACGTTCATACAGTCAGGGGGAAGGTTAAGGAAACCAAAACTCTAATACTTCAGGAGTCAGATCGCTAGGTTGAGCTGTGCTGGGTCTGGGTGTCTGATATCTCCATGGTTCTGTGTTAAGAGGCGTGGGGAGCGGTGTAGTTTTTGGTGCAGGACTACTGATAGTTCCAGTAATGTTGTGTACCACGGTTGTCTGACCCATGTTGTAGCAACTAGGATGAGTGTCAGTGAGTGTTGCTACAGTTTGCGCCCCACCAGTGGATTGAGTGGGAGAGGCGGAAAAAGGTATGCAAATCTGCCTGCGCAACTCATCCATAACGCATTGCCTTTGGACAATCAGTGTGGCTATCTGGCAGCGAAGCTTGGGCATTTTGTGTTGCAATGTGTGGCGAAGAGAAATATCTCTGGCTGCCCCCACAATTGGAAAAATGGTTGAAGAACTTGCGGATGAAGTTCGCACTCGTGAATCTGTTGTGTCTGACGAGTTAACGGATCTGCTATGTTGTTCTGGACTCCTGGATTGTGTTGGGCTAGTAGAAAAATGTTTTAAGGAATAGCCCATCTCCATATGCTCTATGCTAATTGAGAGAGCTGTAAGGAGTGTGTCCTGCCTTGTTTTTGTATGTAGTACATTGCTGTCATGTTGTTGGTGCGGACTAGGACAGCTTTGCCTGATATTGGTTTCTGGAATGATTTTAATGCCAGAAATATGGCTAGTAACTCCAGATGATTGATGTGGAGGAATTTTTGTTGAGGTGTCCATGTGCCCTGCATGGTATGATGTAACAGATGAGCTCCCCAGCCAGAGAGCGATGCGCCTGCTGTCAGCACAATCTGTGGAACCAGCTCTATGAACGGTCGCCCTTTGGAAAAGTTTTGGGTGTTCCACCACTGCAGAGAGCGATGCGTTAGGCCGTCCACCAACACCAGATCTGTCAGCTGACCTTGAGCTTGGTTCCACTGATGTGCTAAACATTCCTGTAGGGAACGCATCTGGAGTCTTGCATGAGGTACTATAAATATGCAAGAGGCCATCATCCCTTTCAACTGCATAAACACTCGAACTGGAAGAGTGTGTTGCGGCTGGAATTTTGTTATGAGACTTTGTAGGCTTGCTATTCTGGGTGGACTGGGATATTCAAGCGCTTTTGATGTGTTTATTGTGGCACCCAGATACCATTGTATGTGGGACGGTTGTAGATGAGACTTTGCGAGGTTTATGGTAAACCTTAAGTCGTGAAGTAGTTGGATTGTGGAGTGTGTGTGATTTACATATTGGTTGTATGACTTGGCTTTCAGTCGTCTAAGTATGGGAAGACATGAATTTGTTGTCTTCTTAGGTGAGCAGCAACTACTGCCAGACATTTTGTGATGACTCTGGGTGCTGTGGTGACTCCGAATGGGAGTACCTTGAATTGGTAATGCTGACAGTCCACTACAAACCTTAGATATTTCCTGCGAGCTATGTGAATAGGAATATAAAAGTAGGCTTCCTTGAGGTCTAGGGTGGCAAGAAAATAGCCTGTGCTAGAAGAGGAAGGACCTGTTGAAGTGTGACCATGTGAAAATGGTTTGATTGTATGTAAAGGTTTAGGGGTCTGAGGTCCAAGATGGGTCTCAGGGTTCCGGCCTTCTTTGGAATGAGGAACTACAGGGAGTAAACCCCTGTGTTTTGCTGATGCAGGGTAACTGGTTCTATTGCATGTTTTTGTAGGAGGGAAAGTACCTCTTGCTTTAGCAGCGATAAATGCTCTGTTGACATTGGGCGCTGTCTGGGTGGTATGTTTGATGTTTGGGGGGGGTGGGGGGGTAGAGGTGAGTTCTAGACAATAACCGGATTGAAAAATGTGTCTCACCCACCTGTCGGTAGTGATGTTGTTCCAGACAGGTAGGAATTGTTGCAGTCTTCTCCCGACTGGATTGGAATGGTCAGGGGGAGTGGAGGGAAGTCATTCGGTGGGGGTGAAGGCGGAGCGAGTATTGTTGGTCTTCCCTCTACCTTTGTTGTTATTGCCTCTGTAGCCTCCTCTGGGATAACCTCTGGTAAATGATGTCTGGGTGGGACTTTTGTAGGACGTAGAGGGGTTGTCAGAGGAATAGCCTCTGGAGGTGCCCTTATAAGAGGAGCAACAAAATGAACATCTGGGAGCTTGCGATTGCAAGGCTCCCATTCATTTAACCGTGTCGGTGTCTTTTTTCCTCTTTTCTAGAGATGAATCCACGGCAGGGCCAAACAGATGTTTCCGATCAAACGGTTGGTTGAGTATGGTATTCTGTACTTCTGGTTTAAACCCTGAAATGCGTAGCCATGCATGTCTACGTAAAAGGACACACTTGTGTGTTGATGGCTCGGGAGGCAGTGTCTGCCACATCTAGAGCGCAAGAAATTGAGGTGCTTGGTATGAGTTTACCCTCTTGCATGAGGTCGTTGGCTTTTGCCTTGTATTGTCAGGAAGATGTTGTAATAGAGTCTCTAACTCATCATAGTGAGCCCTATCGTATTTAGCCAGCAAAACTTGTGTGTTGGCGATTCACCATATGTTGGCTGCTTGTGACGCTGTTTGTTTGCCAGAAGCGTCCAAGAGTTTTGACTCCTTATCGGGAGGCGGAGCATAGCCTGAGGTTTGTGAGTTGACCCTCTTTCTGGCATTGGAGACCACTTAGGAATTCAGTGGTATCTGTCCTTTGATGGACACAGGGTCAGCTGGAGCAGATTTGTATTTTTTTTCTATTCTGGGGTTAATAACACTAGTTCTAACAGGATCATTGAACACCTCAGGTGTGTGCTTAATTCCCACCTTTAAATATAGGGAGAACAGAAGTGAACCTTTGAGATGTGTCAAATGTGTCCATTAGAAATTCTTCTTCCAGAGGGTCTGTGTATAGATCTACCCTGTGATATTGTGCAGCTCTGTGAACGAGCTGAGTGAAACCCATAGTGTCCTCTGGAGGGAAATATATCATCTTGTGGCACATTAGGGACATTTGGTGTGCCATAATCTTCCCATGGGGCACCTGGGGTATCAGAATGACTAGGACCTCCCAAAGGTTCATCGTCTCCCTTGTCCTCCCCGTCCCCAGAGGAATCATTATCGTCCAGAGGTGGAGGAGATGGTGATGGTAGTGGAGATGGTGTAGGTGAGTGGTTTGGAGGGGGAGGTGGAGAAGGAATTGTGAGAGATGTTGCAATGTCTCTTCTTTGTTGGAGATGGAGCCGGTACAGGAATGTATATAGTTCTTTTCTTGGAGCCGAGAGTCAGTTGACTTGTTTTTGGGTCTTTCATAAGAGGTTTTTTTGGCTGGGTACGGGTGAAAAAGCTCTTCTTGTGGAGGATGGTCTTTCGGTACCGATTTTTTCAGTTCTGAATGTTTGCATGGCACCGAATCTGGAGCTGGTTTACGTTCTTTAGGCTTGGAATCATGACGTTTGACTTCCGAAGGAGCCTGTGGAACTTGTTGTTTTTTCGATTCCGAGGGTTTTCTCGGTTCCGAAGGCTGAGTGTGCTCTTCGGAAGTGGCTTTTTGCTCGGTTCCGATGATTTTTTCCGAGTCGAGGAGTCGGTACCAGTAGGTTTCAGTGCTGAGTGCGCCGATTTGGAACCAGTGTTCGGCACGGAGGGTGACAACAGTTTCTTTTTGGGTGCCGGGGGATTGGGTTTCGTCACCGACGGTAGACTGACTCACTCCAGAGTGGCCTGAAGGCTTGTCGACTCCTTTGTCGGGCCCGAAGGCAGGACGTTAGAAATCTTGTCCCGATGTGCACCTAGGCCCAAAGGTGAAGGTGTTACCGAAGCCATTTTGGGGATGGGTGGAGGGAGGGGGTCGACGTCAGAACTTACGACCGGCTGCCCTGGAGTGATTTCTTCGATGTCTGAGTCTAGGGCTTCAGAGGCGCTGACGAGGTCTTCTTCGACCCGCTCCTGCTCTGGTATATCGACGCCCTCCTGGAAGATGTGGTCGAGAATGGATGTCGAGGATCGAGCCATGCTTCTTCGACCTCGACGATACCGGATAGTATTCTAAGAGGGGAAAGAGGCGCAAGCTGGACAATCTCTGGCCTCGTGCTCCGGCGAAAGGCATGAAGATGTGTGTGTGGAAACTTGGATCCACAATGAGGACACTTTTCAAAAGGAGTCGTTTCCATGAGCCAGGTCTAATGGCGTAGGTAGGCCCAAAGGCAACGTCGATTAGGCAACGCAATCAAAACAATACCGGAGAAAATGGTTAAGGATTGCGCGTCCAAAGTTGGATCGGTAACAGCACTGAACTGGAGCGCAATAAACACTTCCGAGCCTGATGGCGGAAAAAAACAATCTGACGATGGAGTCGCTGCCCATGCGCACTTTTCTCCAAAGGAGGAGTCACCTATCTCGTGACTTCCAAAGACTTTTCCAATACAACAACAAATGCAAACATTCGGGCGTCGGGTGCAGGGGTGCCTTGTGAGGTCTGGATTTAGGCTGCAGGCGTCAGCTGGAGGCTTGATGCACATCAGGGGTCACAGGATCCCGGGTCAGGATCGCCAGGGTGACCTCCTCGTGGTGTTTGCCCACTCGAGCTCGGGCCGTGGACGGCGGGTGCAGTGTGGGGTGGATTCGTGGTGTCCAGCCAGAGGTTGCAGATGAACAAATCCGGTACTCACGGTAGACAAAGTCTTTGGGATTAAAGGCAGGCAAGTCCTCTGAGATTTTCGAGGTTGCTGGCTGCAAGACACACACCGGGATTTCACAAGAGCAGGTTTGAGGTGGAGACAGGCCGGTAGGGCCGGAGCCAAGTCAGTAGGCGTCTTCCTCTTGGTAGCTGCTGCACGGCTGTTCAGTCCTTCTTGTCCTTGTAGTTTCTTCTTGTCTGAGGAAGCAAGGTTTTGGGTGCCCCCAAATACTAGATTTAGAGAGTTACAAAAAGGCAGGGACCAACGGGTCACTTCCCCTATTATGCCACCCTCCAGTGAGAGGGGGCATGAGCCTGTCCCTGGTTGTCTGAGTCCCCACATCTGCAAGATGGCAGGGACTGGGAGTTGTGCTACATCTCACCTCCCCCACATTGTTGCACTGTCCGTGTGAATATTTCAATAAATGTAGTGAAATTTATCTATTCACTTCTTCTTCGAAGGAGACAAGATCCCTGGTCAGGGTAAATGGAGAGAAGGCTGTGGTAAAGACCCCATTAGTTCCAATAGTCGAGAGGCTTATGTAAGTAGAAAGCTATACGGACTGGAGGAATGCTACCAGGCAACAAGCAGCAGCTATCCCAACACCTATTCGCCACGACATTACCGGCTGAACTGCCCACAAGGATAAATCCCGCCCTGAAGAAGTCCCATCTGGGACGAAACGCGTCGGCTGTTCTTGCTTACAAATGGAACAATAAAGTGGATTTTTCTAAAAAATTGGACATTACTCGCATTGTCTTTGTAATAAGTTTGTGATATAGATTTCACAATTTCTATATGTGGTGCACCTGTGCTTATGAATGAAATTATGTCAAGTTCTAGTTAGAACTATCACTGTGATGGTGGGTGGTTATTCGGTGTGCACACAAGCCCCAGTCTAGAACATAAGGGGAAACTACTCCTGGGGTTATTTTGGTTAGGTGCATCTACAAAGAAGGTTCCACCGTCTGCCTTGTTTTAGTCCAAATATGCAGAGATATCTTAGCACGATATTCGGAACATGCTTGGCTTTCCAAACTAATAAAGTGAATGCCAACCTTTTGTAAAAAAGACAATGTACACATGAAACTTGTGTTCTGGTGTATAAATTGTTCAGTTGAAATAATTTTGGATTTCCATCTAGAGCAAACTCCAGGGGTTTTCATCGACATAGAAATGTTGCTGCAACGGTTACAGTCACATCAGAGACAATACTGAGCAATGCATTTGTCACTACTATAAGATGTGAACTATGATGGATCAACTACACGAGTGACACCATTTGATGAGTTACTCGATGACAGATATGACTCACTGTTAATGTAGCCTCCAAACTCAGTCCTCTCACCATCGCAGAGTGCTTTAGAATTGCAATAGACTGTTGGATCCATCTGATGTGCAACCTAATGAAAACAAGCACTTACTGTTTTCATAACGACCATACTTATGCGGTGTGTGAACCTGAAGATGTCGACATGTCCTTGGATGAGAACTGAAAACAGTTCACAAACTCACGATTTGACCACAGAAACTGTCAAGAAGCTGAAGACATACATGTGATATTATGTCCTTAGTTTTTAATTTAGAATTATACATATTTCAATGTTATGAGAGCTTAGATTTTCCTATAAATTAGACAAATTCCCAAATATCACGCTGCCCATATGCAGTCATGATTTAGGCCTACAAGCCAGGGATAATGTAAAAATTAAAAGGCCAGGTTCCATTTTAGGTAGACTGAGGCTCCATAAAATTGTCCGCCTTTGATGCAGATATTGTCTGTTCTCATCTTTCCAAGAACTATGAAAGTGTCAAGGCATTTAGATATAGACATTGACAAGAAACCTGATGCAACATTGGTTTGGAACCAACGCCTTGTAATCTCAATTTTAAGATCAAAAAAGAACAGGCTAAAACAGTGCGGTAGGTATTAACATTTTTACCTTACATGTTTAAAAGAATGCGTCTTAGACAAGCATCTTGACGCTCAATGGTTATACCAAACATTCCTAACGTGATAATGGAAATTCCATAATAGAAAAGATACAGTATAAAAGGACTGTCACTTGACCACTTGTCAGGAGCGTTCCTTTGGCCCAGATTATCACGCAAGATACTGCCAAGATGATTGTGCCTGCCAGAGATGCTGCGGTATCGCATTTTCTACTGAAAGCTAATATTGAGTCGGGGCCCGGAAGGAGCTGATGCCTCTTGATACAGGCTCCACGACCAGCTCTCCTTGTTGCACTACCACATGGCAGTGGTGTTGTCCGTGGACACCTGCACTAACTTCCCCTTGACAGAGGCAAGAAATGCTTTCAATGCTAACCGGATCGCCCGAAAGCTCCAAAAAATTGATATGGAGCCCAGTCTCCACTGGAAACTCATATCCTCTGATCTCCATCTCGCTAAGATGGCTGCCCCATCATAGGAGTGACGCATCTGTCACTACTGTGAGACCTGCTTGGGGAAGGGAGAAGGGTCTTCATAATGTAGCGCACAGAAGTAGAAGTGTTTTGTTTTTTAGATGACAGTTTAACCATAATAGACTATTCATTTCATTCTTGTTCTTTGCAACGTGTATTTGTGCAGTTTTAATCGTATTGTGTGATTACTTTAGATGTGTTGAGCAAAAGAGTGCACTTGTTGAAATGAACGTGCTTTTTAGTTTGGCTCTTTTTTTTTCGTTCATCTTGTGTGTGTAATTGAAGAGGAGATTATTTTTGTTTCTGATCAGCACGGTGTGCCTGGATACCTGTTTAGGGACTGTTGATAACCCAAATGCTTTGACGCCACTTCAATTATGTATTGGGTGGGGTTTTGCAGGGCTGTAGCAACCTATCATTTACATTCAAGCTTTGGTGCATTGAAATAAGTGCACTCATGTCATCCATAGGTGAAAAAGCTAACTTTGTAAAGCTGACCCAGAGACTCAATTTAAGCAAAATTTCGAACAGTAAAAACCCCCAATTGACTTTTTACTGTCGAGGTGATTGGGAGTCCCACTGGCACGTACAGCATAACATGCTGACAATTCTGATGTGCTAACTTCTGAAGGGGACTACCAAAGTTGGCACCCATGTTACATTAAACTCAACTTGATGTCCAAATCGCAATTAATATAACTTGTTGCTACATGCAACTTTTTAGACATTTGCTACTCTGTTGCCCAAGTCTTCCAGTTGCCATTTGCTGAGGCTGGCCAAAAGACAACTTTCTGCCCTCCTGGGTTGACTTGTGAACAACTCTCAGGAAAGTTAACAACAGAAGCTTGCCATTGGTGGAGGTGTTAACTCTTTCAGACAGGAAGCCACATGGGGTGTTAAAAAGGGGAAGGGGCTGCCTATTGTGTAGGTAGACAAGCTGGCAGCGGGGACAGAGATGGGAAACCTTTTGCCAAACCAGTTTTAACATGGGTGTATAGCCAACAGGTAGCCACACCCCAGGGTTGGGCTCCCACGCTCTCGAGACAGAGGGGTTCTACCATCTTGAGAGTGGGCAGAATACAGCACTCTGGGATAGCTATATGCCATACTACACTTTGTCATCAGGCGGGAGGGATCCTGGTATGCCACTGGCAAGCAAACATGACCTCCCCTAAGGGACGTTTAAGGGCATTAAAGGGCAAACCTAGCACCTAGAACTCAGATCTCATTGGATAGGAGAAGAGGAGAGGCTGCATTGACGTGTACTGCACCTGCTGTACCTAGTAGCTAGTAATGGAAAAGGGAGCATGCTGTGTCCGGCTCATGGAGAAGTAAACTTCTAAGCCCAGCCAAAGTAATAGACTCCAAGGGTCAGTTGGCTCACCTCCTGTTTTCAGCATAGGGCCACAGCAACTAAAGAAGCCTGCTGGAGTGAGCTGGTAGCCGAGATTCCCTATCGCCCCCTCCTTGCCGTTGTTGAGCTGAAGGGACAAAGACCAGATGCTCAGAAGTTGCCCCTAGGTATGTTCGATCCCGGTGGAGTCATCGGAGTGCAACTTGGTCACATAGAGAGCAAGTTACCACTAAAAGAAGAAAACAGATGTACCGGGCATCGGGTAGCCCTGGGCCGAGGAATAGCCGTAGGAAGACCCACTGTCAACCACACAGCATCTTAAGCATATTTGCACAATTTTGTCAATCTGTATCCCTTGCATCAGGGCCACTCCATAAAAGGCAATGGCAAGGAGCCACTGAAACAAAGCGGACTGACGACTGCTTTCCTTGACAGGTTAACTGTTCCTGTGGACCTTGCTGATTCCCCGGACAAGCGCCCTGCTGAAGTTGCTCACCTAAAGTAACTAAGTAACCACATTGATACTTTCAGAAGTTTTTCCTGAAAACGTTTGTCAAATTCATTGAATTTACCAATGCTTCTTTGTGGTTAAGGACCTTGCAAATCTGTATCTCTAGAACTCTCTGATTATTATTTTTCGCTTTGGTATCAAGAGTTACATAAAAATTTAATCTATTTTTATAAACTGGAGGCAGATTTCTTGTGTCATTTATTTCTTTCTCAATTGTTTTGGAGTTGTTGCACAAGTTACTACTTGTGTTACGATGCATCTGTAAGAAACATTAGTTAGTGATAGATTCCTTACCCTTAGAATATCCCCAGGTGTCAGACTGGATGCGGACAGCTTTGCTAGCAGTACCTCTGCGCGTCTGTAGGTGGAGACATACGGCTCCGCATCCGTCGCTGGCGTCGTAAGCGACGAGATGACATCATATAGACTACTTAGGCACCAACCATGCGCGCTAACGTCAGTTCATGTACACAACTTTCCGCGCGAGGAACACAGAGCTATGCAAGAAACTGACCACTGGTGCCATGAAACTAGGGCCCTGAAAGGAACGACCTTAACCCTAGAAATCAGGTCACTGAACGGGGAGGTTGGGTGGGGGGAAGGAATCTATCACTAACTAATGCCTCTTACAGATATATCATTACACAAGTAATAACTTGTGCATCTGAAAGAGACACTTTAGTGATAGATTCCTTACCTTAGACTAGATACCCCAGCAATACCAACACCAGTGGTGGGTCTGTGTGAGAAAGTGGCATCTTTCTTGCATGGTATTCCCCCACTTTTTGATGAATTGCTGATGTACTTTGACTGTGTGTGCCCTGGGCTCCAGCCAATCAGGTACCCTGGGTCTGAATTCCTTCCCTACAACTGTATTGAAGCCTACACACAATTGGCATCTCTGGCCGCAGGTCAGTCCCGGGTAAATAGTACCCTAGGTACCCAGGGCACTATGACCAGAGAAGGCCCATGAGGGCTGCAGCACTTATTGTGCCACCCTTAGAGGCCCTGTACCCTGACACCCATACAATGCCTTTGCAGGCTGAGTGTCTTGGTGCAGAACAAAAAGAGTCGACATGGCACACATCCCTGTGTGCCATGCTGAGGAAAATTAAATTTTGGCCATGATGTGTTCCCTAGCGCGTACCCCACCGACTCCATGTATCAGCTTAAAGTGCATGTAACTTCCCTCCTGTGACAGCTATGAAGACGCAAATACATTTGCGTCCACCGTTAACTTGTCCTCTTTCAGATCCACCATGAATGGATTATATAGTCCATTCCTAAGTATGCTATGCCACCGTCTTTTTGTAGTACACTTTTCATGTATTCCTGCTCTAGCCAGAGTAGGCCCTGAATTCCTGCCATCTGAACCTCTTTTGTGGCTCCTGACTCTGCCCAGGCTACCTCTCTACTCGTGAACTCTGTCCTACTTTCAGCGCGGCCCCTCGCGCTCAGCTCAAGCCTGCTTTCTGCCAAGACTGACTATAACCTTCGAGTTATCTGTTCCGCTCCCCGAGAATACATTCCTGCCTACCAGATCCTGTAAACATCCTCTCCAGCTGCAGAGCCAAAAGGGCCGACCTGTCTCAATGCAAGTAATTCATAGCCTCCGTTGCCATGCTTCCATGGAAGGCCCCGTGCCCCCACGCTCCACATGTAGACACTCAGGCGCTTATACACGCATCCACAGTTAGCATAGAATAGCCTCTGCCCTAGAGACCTTTCCGCCCAGATAGTATAGTTCCTAAACATCAGATACCAGATATGATAGAAGTACAAGTTGATCTGACATGCCAGACTTCTGTCTCTTTCCTGTCAGTGTAAATGTCAAGACCCCTGCACCCCGTCAATCACACGTCATGCAGCTGCGTGCGCATCCAAGCTTCCGATTTCTGCTGACATTGCAACATTCTGTTAGCACCACCCCTTGGTGCCACCCACTTGCGTCACCTATCAGTGACGTTTCTAGCACACACCTCTAGTTCACGCCTAGTTTACGCCTCTTGATGATGTATTGGTACCACGTGTATACTGTTATCTTGTCTTCTCTCAGCTGTTACGCCTCTTACATTGAACATTATGATGTAAATCAAGTATATAAGCTATGTATTGTCAATAAACGGCAGCGCGCTCATCTATCCCTTCTGACACCCCTGTGGTGGTCAGAACATGATATCCTGATTCCTTTATGAGGAATAAAACCCTTAGAAACTCTAACACCACGGACTCTGTTTTCTTTCCTTCTGATTGAGTTATTATTGATTAAGTACTTACCTGCATAGAAATTAAGAGAGTAAATTAACTATTTACGTCATTTTGGCGCCCGAACAGGGACCCCTCCCCCACCTCACGCGCCGGAAGGTGCGTTGCAATCCGTGTCCCCTGCCATCAGTTAGACGGACTACACGTGTACTGGCAGGATTTCCTGCATCCCCCTCTGACCCACGGAGGTGACGAAGACTGCGATCAGTGCCCAGACGAGGCGGTGAGGAGTGCGGAGGATCCCGACCAGAGCCCAGCCGAAAGAAGCAAGGTCCGAGGTGTGAAGAGGCCCACCAGTTTTCCGAAGTTTCCCTAAGTTTTCCGAAGTTTTCCGAAGTTTTCCGAAGTTCCGAGTCGAGTCCAGTCGAGTTTTCCGAGGCCTTCTGTTTCCGTGCTTCCCGGTGAGTACCATTGCTGGGTCGTATCTAGACGGGTTTGGGTACGCAAGTCCGGTCTGCACTGTTTTTAGGCAGTGTATCTGTACTGTTTAGCAGTATATAAAGTATTCCGAATTTTTGCACTGTTACACCAGTGTATCCGTACCGTTGAGCGGTACATTCAGTGTAGGGGGTAGTTAGCTATGTCTTTAATGTTTTTATGTGATTAATGTCGTGGTATGAATGTAACTGTTTTATTGTGTATTATTGTATTTCTTGTATCAACTAGCAACTCGTATCAAGGAATAAAGACTAGCGTTCAAGTAATAAGTAAGCAGGATGCCGTTCCTCAGCAAGTTAAAACAGATCGGAACTAGGAAAGGGTTACTAGAGGAAGAAATTCCTATCCCCCCTAGGGACACTCCAGGCAATTTTATGTATCAAAAGCATGGCATAGATGCCATATTATATCTAGATTTATGGGCCGATTACACCAAGCACCTAGATGAGAGACACAGATGGCCTGTTACCGGAACGTGGGATGCCGAGTGCATCATGAGGGTAGAAGAAGCATTATGGAAAAAGAAAGCTAGACAATCTCAGAAGGACGCCATAGAATTTTGGCGTAAGGAATCACGTAAGCGTGCTGACAAAGCACTCCGTAGAGAAGACAGACTTAAAGAATCAGATAAAGAACGAGAAAACGAATTAGTTACTGAAGGGATCAGAGTAAAAACAGAACAAATAGACCGTGCCCGAAATAATCTTGTAAACGGTATGTATCTCGTAGCAGATGGCCCGTCCGAAACTGAATCAGAGATACCAAAAAACTTACCGACACCATTAGTTCCCACTGAAGTAATGCACAAAACTACTAAAGACATATTCCTGAATTCGTATCTAGAGGATGTAGCACCAGCTTACACCAATCTGCCTGTTCGTGCCCTGCCTACTGACAGGGATGGGGGTGGCACTGCGCCCCCAGATAATGTTCCGCCGGTACCGCGACAGACCTCCCCTGTTCCGCCACCTCCGCCACTTCCTCCACTCAAGACGGATCTACCGAAACCAGTATTACCCGATCTTACTAAAAGACAGATTCAAGTCCAGATACAGACTCCGCGGAGAGAAAATGCCCAAGCATCCGCTTCAGGAGGTGCGACAGCGGGTCTACAGACCCCGCCACCGACACACAGATTGCATTTAAAGGACACACAGAATCCTTTCCAGTCCCCCTACTCACCCCGGCTTGAGGCATTCAAAAATAGGATGTCATTTTGCAGATATGATCCAGTACCCGGAAAGGACGATCTAATGGTATTAGCATCACTCCGATTGAGATCTGCCACCGATAACTTGCTATGCTGTGTAGGAATGCAGGAAGCTCTCGACAGACTATACAAATTCATACAGACAGGGAAAGACCCCGACAGTGTTAAAGCTGCCATGTATAAACAGAAAGTCGACATTCAAAAACAGATATTACGATTCTTCATTAATTGTGTGATAAGAGAACGAGACAGGCCCGGGACCGATCAAAGTGAGTTAGACGCATTAAACAAGTGGGGCCAAAATATAGCAGACGCGAAACATGACAAGGGGACTTGCATAGCCACTATGTCCCAGAAAATTAGAAAGGCAGTATTAACTGCACATCAGGAAGAAAATGATAAAACTTCCTCCGAGGAGGAAGATGAAGATGAAACATCGGAAAAGTCTACAGATATAATAGCGTATGTAGGTAAGGGAAATTACCTTAGGAAAGGCATCCGTCCGGAGAGCAAGAGAGTTTTTTTCTCTGCTTTAACAAATCCGAATTCTTCTGAGCATCAGTTCCAGGAAACTGATAAAAGGCTTCGAGATCGAGTAGGGTACCATGTACTCAATTCTATGGATGAACAGGAACTAGCCCGGTCCGCCGTGTTGTGGGCCGAAAACGCAGACATATATAATGATGACACGTTAGTGCAGACATTCTTGAACCTTTCCCCGGAAGAGCAGAAAATAGCAGGTGTATACATGATTCAGCACCTCCTCATCAAGTTCAGAAACCATCATTCTGATCCAGGTCCCTTACACGAAACATTAGAAGCACTAATCATGGATAGATGGAGAGGTTTTAGTACCAAACTAATACAAATAATTCTAGAACAACGACGCAAGTATAACACCTTTCTGAGCCCTGAATATGTTCCCGTCCCGCCTCCAGAAAGAAAAATGTACCACATGCAATGCGGTGGCGGCATTGAAAGTCAGAATCCCTTACGAGAAGTACATCCAGTTATGGGTGAGGATCGTACTCTGAAACGTGTGTATGTTCACACACCACTGACTAAGTTAGAACTGTTAGAAATGAAGAAATTAGTTCCGTGCCATGATAAAGACCCTGCGGGTTTTCACAGAGAGCTTAAAGACATGTTACTGATGGGAGATTACACGTATGATGATATTATGAAAATGTTAAAAGTACTGTTGCCCACGGGCATTTACGAGAAATTAAAGGAGAAGGATTGGGAAGTGGGAGAGTCAAAGATAGCATGGGCGGAGATAGAAGACGAAGAAAAGAAACGAGTCCCAGGGTTAGGCCTTGGGGATCTGACTAAAGCATTACCAGGTTTAATAGTACAGGTTCTGCCAAGATTATTGACAACTAGAAAGGAAGATTGGGACGCAATCTCGTCCTGTAAACAGAAACAAGATGAAGATACTAGTGACTTTTATTCAAGATTCGAGAAATGTTTCATTATCAATAGTGGTTTAAAAACTAGTAGCGAGTCATATCCACACCTTTTTGTAACAAAATTAGTAGAGAACGCCCTACCACTAGTTAAAAATAGAGTGTACAAGGTTGAAAGTACTTGGCAGGCAAATACGCCATCACAGATGTTACAAATGTTACAATATCACCAGAATAGAATCAGGGAAGAACAGGACCAGGAACAGAAACGTATGAAAGACACGAAAATGAAAATGTTAGTAGCCCAGACAATTCCAGCCGAGGGTCATAGAAAAGGTGGGGCCCAGACAAATCATTCTGCCGCTCCCGTTAAAGGGACATGTAATTATTGCAAGCAGCCAGGTCACTACGTACATGAATGTCCAGTCCTGAAACATAACATTGAGACAGGTAAAACTAAAGAAAGACCGCGTCCGCCTAGACATGAACAGGGTCAACAACAGACCTCACAGAACGAACAGCCAATGCAGAATACACAGCCTATGCATGATCAGTCCCATACAGTACAGACAGTAGCAGTACCGCAGCCACAGCATGCCCAGACACAGCCCGCTGCCGCAACACGACAAGTATCACAACAGATGTACCAGTATGCCCAGTCGGCATATCCAGATTATCAGCGTTATACATGAAACAGCCTAGGGAGGGAAAGTGATTTGCCTCTTATTGAAATTCCTGTAGATCAAGAAGGTCCTTATGTACATAGTCACGTATTAGGAAAAGACAGAAAGTTTTTAATTGACACAGGGGCAAGTCGCACTACTATAAGTCATAATGAAGTTCCAGGGGCACCCCTCTCAGGCTCACAGAATGTTTCCCTTGGTTTTTCAGGACAGCCTATTGTAAATGAAGTATCAGAACCAGTACCACTAGCTGTGGGTCCATTATCTCGAGTTACAGACTTGTTACTTACAAAATCATGTCCCGAAAATCTGTTAGGAATTAAAACACTGAAGGCTCTAGGAGCTATAATTTGCTGTTCCCCGGAGGGAGTCAGACTCTTTCTACGGGATTTCAAGGGTCATTATGTTCTACGTGACTTTGATGTCAGATTGAGAAATGTACCAGATCACTTATGGGCAAAAGGCCCAGCTGATGTAGGTTGTATGCATATCACACCATACCGTGTTACACTCAAGACAGGAGTTGTTCTACCCAGAATCAGACAATACAAGTTACCACCCGATGCTGTAGTGGCTTTACTGAAAATCATTGAAGAGCTTATTGCCCAAGGAGTGGTCGTAGAGACCGACTCCAATATCTGTAATTCGCCTATCATTCCAATTCTTAAACGTACAGACCGCAATGCACCGCCAGTATATCGGCTGGTGATTGATCTTCGAGAACTGAACAAATGCATTGTACCACAGTATCCTGTGGTCCCCGATATCTCTTCCCTGTTGACTGCCATTGATTCAGAAGCAACGTTCTTTACTGTAATCGATCTCAAGAACGCTTTCTTCAGTGTACCCATTGACCCGGAGAGCCAATATCTCTTCGGATTCAGTTTAAATGGACGAAGTTTCAAATTTTCCCGCGCACCTCAAGGATTTACAGAAAGCCCCAGCATCTATAGTCAAGCACTGAAAAGACAACTAGATTGTATTCAAATGCCAGTTAATACCGCTTTATTACAGTACGTCGATGATCTGCTGATCACCGCACGAAGTGAGCCCGAATGTGAACAAGCATCTCTGATAGTTTTGCATTTTCTGGCCGACAAGGGACACAAGGTGTCTCCTTCGAAGCTACAATTCTGTGTTCAGCAAGTTGTGTACTTGGGTCACTTGCTGTCCAAAGTGGGGAGACAGCTCACTCCCGATCGCATTCAGTTAATTGTAAACATGCCCCGACCCCAGTCACAAAAAGAAGTGCGGGCCTTCATAGGCCTCACCTCGTACTGCAGACAATGGATTCCTCAATATGCATTTCTAGCTAAACCACTCATCCAGTTAACGACACAGGAGGCAGCGACTTCGACTGTCCTCCCTTGGACTCAGGAACACACACAAGCCTTTGAGGAATTAAAGAAAGCTTTATGCCAAGCACCAGTTTTAGCGACACCATGTTACAGCAAACCGTTTACACTTTTTGTTACAGAACGTGACGGTACAGCATTGTCTGTCCTCACTCAAGATCAAGCAGGTTCACATAAGCCTTGCGCTTATTTTTCAAGCACATTGGATTCAGTAGCACAGGCACTCCCTGCATGCTTAAAGTCAGTAGCAGCAACAGCGTTAGCAATCAGACAAAGCGATTCAATTGTTTTAGGTCATCAGTTAACAGTACAAGTTCCACATTCTGTAGAGGTTCTGTTAAACAGAACCCAGACTCAACACTTGACTATAGCACGACTGACAGGTTACGAATTGACACTATTCCAGCCACACATAGAAATCAGACGCTGCAGTATCTTGAATCCAGCAACATTGTTACCTACAGTTAAGACAGATCCAGCTCCACATGATTGTATAGAAATTATTAATGCAGTAACAAAGCCCAGACGAGATTTAACAGATGTTCCATTGACAAATCCAGACCTGACACTTTATGTGGATGGTTCATGCATGAGAACAAGTACAGGAGAGTTAGTGGCCGCATATGCCGTGACCACTGAAACTGAAGTTAAAGAAACACATCGTATTGATACACTGTCTGCTCAAGCGGCAGAGCTCATCGCTCTGACCCAAGCCTGTATTCTAGCAAAGAACAGAAATGTTAACATATACACAGATTCCCGTTATGCGTTCGGAGTCGTACACGACTTCGGCATGCTCTGGCAGGAACGAGGTTTCCTGACCTCTCATGGTACAAAAATACAGCATGGTCCTCTCATTCAAGCACTGTTAGAAGCAATACATCTGCCTTCAGCCATTTCAGTCATGAAGTGTAAAGCACATACTAAAGCCACAGATTCTGTTTCCCAGGGTAACGACCTGGCAGATCAGACTGCAAAACATACAGCACTGACTCACACTCAGACAACTGACACGACAAAGATAACAGATCCGACAAACTGCATGACAGTCAGGGATCCCACACTAGATGTTATTGACATTCAGACACATGCTACTGCAGACGAAATAAAGAAATGGACCGAACTAGGAGGGATCCAGACAGATCAAGGTTGGATGACGGGAAAATCTACATGGTTTCTCCCTGACTCTATGGTTCAAGTCATGATAAATACCGCACATAGTCCTGCCCACCTGGGAGAGAAAGCCATGCTAGACAGTTTACAAAATCTCTGGTACAATAAACACTTACGAGCAGCCGCAAAACAGAAAGTGCGTACTTGCATGATCTGTTGTCAGTTCAATCCAGGTAAAAGCGTCCCTGTAGAGCAAGGTGGATTTCATCCTCCCGATCACCCTTTTGAAGTCCTCCAGATGGATTATATCCAGATGGACCGTTGTCGAGGATTTAAATATGTTCTCGTAGTTGTCTGTGCTCTGTCCCGCTGGACCGAAGCATACCCAGTTCCCGATTACACTGCTCCGACCACTGCCAAACAGTTGGTTCGTGAATTTTTCCCACGGTACGGCTTGCCTCGTGTCGTGTACTCAGATAACGGTCAGCCATTCTCGTCTGCCCTAATGAAAGAAGTTTCCTTGTTATTGGGATACCAGTGGAAGTTCCATTGTGTCCGACATCCAGAAGCCGCAGGCCTTGTTGAAAGGCATAATCAGACATTAAAGATTCGCCTTGCCAAAATATGTCAGGAAAAGGGGGTCGACTGGATAGTCGCCCTGCCGGTGGCACTATTCTATATAAGAATGGTCGCCCATTCGAGATCAGGGCTATCTCCGTACGAAGTGGTCTTTGGCAGACCACCGAATATGTGGGGGACGCCCATTCCTAAAAAGATAACCGATGTTGATTCTAATATGTTGACAGATTACCTTGCCTCCTTGATGTCTGCACTCCAATCATGTCGTTCACAGGTTGCCGCAGCCTTCCCTGACAACACCGATGTGAAGGAGCATGATGTCCGCCCCGGTGACGTTGTTTTAGTCCGAAACTTCGACAGGAAAAGTCCGTTGGAGCCCCGCTGGAAGTCTCCGAAGACCGTTCTACTTACGACAAGGACCGCCGTCAAGTTGGAAGGAAGAAAGGGGTGGGTCCACCTAAGCCATATCAAAACATTCCCAGGACTGAAACCGGAACAAGACACACCCACCCCCACCAAAGACTGTGATCCCAAAGACTTTTCCGAACCCAAACGAGAAAAAACTCCTCAAGAACAATATCGTATGAAGTTACGATCTAGCAAGTCAGACAGTTTAATTGTTTAAGTCCTCCCCTAGGTGAATCGGTTAAATAGTTTCTGACATGTATCCCCTAGATCGAGTTAGAGAGAGAGAGGAAAAGAAAAGAACATATTGCAAATCACTTCGTAGTCACTGCATAGTGACACTAATAATTATGTTTATTCTAAGTATATTAATAATTGTTGCTAGCATCTTGTTACCTGTATACTACCCTATTTTCAAGCGTGAACAATCTGCTTACAATGTCTCTGCTGAACACACTTTTAGTGAATTACCTCCTCATGAGCTTTCCTACAGACTTGCGCTGCGCAACAATACATTCATTAGTATGTTACATCATTCTCATCAAACTAACAATGCTACAAATTGCTGGATATGTGGCCGACTCCCTCCCTACCAGAATTATAAGGGAGCCCTGCCTCTCTTTCCTTACCCGTTCACTCACAATGGCTCCTGCGGAGCATGGTTTAAGATAATTAATTCTTTAGATCCCGACATTGCTGTTTTCGATGGGGGTTGGGTTTGGGGAAACCTGAACTTGGTCCTACTAGACGTCTGTTACCCAGATAAGGAGGGACTCCCCATTAGAATAGGAACTGATCTAGAAAATGAAGTATATGGATTAGGTAATTACACAATTAGCCTTATGATTCTTACTGTCGAATCCAAAGCCGCACCAGTTCTACCTATTATGTCAGTACTGCCAGTCATTGGTGAATTATGTATCAAGAAGAAAGGTTCCGTACACTTAGGTCATAGTAAATGCACTACTGTGGTCGAATTCAGTGATGATGGAAAATCATCTTTCAAAGCTATCAGTCATTCTTACTTTGTGTGTGGTCATACCGCATACATCTGTCTACCTCCAGATTGGGATGGTACCTGTTACATTGCATTCCTTCTGCCACCTGTTTTTCTAGCTCCTTCTGATTACCATAGAAATAGCAATCTAGTAAAGAATAGACCCAGAAGAGATGCCCCCCTTGTCGACTACACAGAAACGGCATGGGAACAGTACACTGACTTTAATAAAGGATTCTTTTTCTTCTTAGGTCCTGTCCAGAATAGTAAATTAATACGCAGATTAACTAGAACACTTGAAGCCGTAGTAAATGAAACTACCTCCGCCTTAGGTAACTTAACAGAAGAGCAGTCCGCTATGCGGGTTGTTGTCCTTCAGAATCGTCTTGTAATTGACGTCATCTTGGCAGATAGAGGTGGAGCCTGTAAGGTCATCGGGTCAAGCTGCTGTGTTTTCATTCCACAGAATGCACCCTCTGTATTTCAAGCTATCACCCGTCTTCATAAAATTGCAAATCAGATACATCAGACTCCAGGCACCTGGACTTGGTCCGGTTGGTTCTGGACAACGTTAACAGCTTGGGGATGGAAGATCCTATCCTTCCTAGGCATTGGCCTAGTCCTAGTATTCAGTTGCTGCCTGTGCCTACAGTGTGGGCCAGCGATCTGTGGACTGTGTGCCACTTCTTGTATTGAACATTCCAGTTTCCACTCAAAACGTAACCAAAAGAAAGAAGAACAAATGATGTTACAAGAACAGACTGATCGATTCATGAGGATCGATATTTCATGAAGGGTCCGTAGGGAACAAGGAGGGAATGAGGAAAATTAAATTTTGGCCATGATGTGTTCCCTAGCGCGTACCCCACCGACTCCATGTATCAGCTTAAAGTGCATGTAACTTCCCTCCTGTGACAGCTATGAAGACGCAAATACATTTGCGTCCACCGTTAACTTGTCCTCTTTCAGATCCACCATGAATGGATTATATAGTCCATTCCTAAGTATGCTATGCCACCGTCTTTTTGTAGTACACTTTTCATGTATTCCTGCTCTAGCCAGAGTAGGCCCTGAATTCCTGCCATCTGAACCTCTTTTGTGGCTCCTGACTCTGCCCAGGCTACCTCTCTACTCGTGAACTCTGTCCTACTTTCAGCGCGGCCCCTCGCGCTCAGCTCAAGCCTGCTTTCTGCCAAGACTGACTATAACCTTCGAGTTATCTGTTCCGCTCCCCGAGAATACATTCCTGCCTACCAGATCCTGTAAACATCCTCTCCAGCTGCAGAGCCAAAAGGGCCGACCTGTCTCAATGCAAGTAATTCATAGCCTCCGTTGCCATGCTTCCATGGAAGGCCCCGTGCCCCCACGCTCCACATGTAGACACTCAGGCGCTTATACACGCATCCACAGTTAGCATAGAATAGCCTCTGCCCTAGAGACCTTTCCGCCCAGATAGTATAGTTCCTAAACATCAGATACCAGATATGATAGAAGTACAAGTTGATCTGACATGCCAGACTTCTGTCTCTTTCCTGTCAGTGTAAATGTCAAGACCCCTGCACCCCGTCAATCACACGTCATGCAGCTGCGTGCGCATCCAAGCTTCCGATTTCTGCTGACATTGCAACATTCTGTTAGCACCACCCCTTGGTGCCACCCACTTGCGTCACCTATCAGTGACGTTTCTAGCACACACCTCTAGTTCACGCCTAGTTTACGCCTCTTGATGATGTATTGGTACCACGTGTATACTGTTATCTTGTCTTCTCTCAGCTGTTACGCCTCTTACATTGAACATTATGATGTAAATCAAGTATATAAGCTATGTATTGTCAATAAACGGCAGCGCGCTCATCTATCCCTTCTGACACCCCTGTGGTGGTCAGAACATGATATCCTGATTCCTTTATGAGGAATAAAACCCTTAGAAACTCTAACACCACGGACTCTGTTTTCTTTCCTTCTGATTGAGTTATTATTGATTAAGTACTTACCTGCATAGAAATTAAGAGAGTAAATTAACTATTTACGTCAATGCCCGCAAAACACTGCCCTGACATACCTCAGTCACCCCTCTAGCTGGGTGCCCTATGCCAGTGGTGTGGATACAGGTGCTCGAGCCCTGTACCTCTACAGTACTCAGGTCCTTTCCAGTGCAGCCATTAAGATTATATGGTGCTGGGAGGTCGTCATCACGAACTCCACAGCACCATGAGACTGAGAAGTTTGGTGGCAAACTTCTCAGCACATTAAACCCACACTGATGCCAGTGTGGGATTTAATGTACAATGCACGACAGAGGGCAACTTAGAGATGCCCCCTGAAAATAACCCACAACCAGCGTCCTGACTGAGAGGCTGCTTCAGCTGCCACCCAGCAGACATGTTGCTGGAAACCTGGGTAGAGAGCCATCCACTCTCGTGGGCCTGCAACAATGCACATCCTGGGGCGAGGTGCTAGGCCAAATCCCCCAAGATGGGCAGGGCAAACTTCAAAGGCATGCCGCCTTTGTGAGCTTCTCCAGACCACTTGCTGTACTCCGCAACTGGTCCCCACCGGTCTGAGACCCTCTCTGTTGGGAAGACAGGCGGGAAACCCACAGTGAGGAAAGGGGTGTGCCTGCCTCTGCCAACCCCACCCCTCAGGTGGGAGAGGCGAGGTGAAGCACCATTCCGGGCTCTCACCATCTTGAGGATGGGGAGCCCTACCCAATCAGAGACAGGTTCCTGCCCCCATCCCACTGGTCCCTGACCTGCCCATACCTGTTACGCCCCTAAATTAAGTATTTAGGGGCCCCCTGATCCGGATTCCAAAACTAAAAAGAAGACCTGCTGTACAGTTGCTAACTAGAGGACGACACCAACTGACATGGCCCCAGCCCTACCGGCCTGTCGACCTTCGAACCTGCAATTGCTGTTTTTCTCGTTTCTCTGATGAGTTGGTGGTGGGCGTTGGTGGCGGCTCTGAACTAGTTGTGGGCTTCTGTGGATTTGGAGTTTCTCCAGGCCTTTGAGGTGGTGGCATGTGCATCTGTACTCTCGAAGTTCGCTGGTAAACCATCTGGCTTTCTTGGCATGTGTGTTGTTCTTTTTGAGGGGGGCTATGGAGTTGGCGCTGTCGGAGATCCGTCTGTGCAGATTTCGGCCTGGGGTGTTGGGGTCGTCGTGTTCTGCTGTGGTTGGGGTAGAGTTGCCGAGTGAGGAGGTGAGCTGGTCGTCGGTGATTTTGCTCTGGTTTCTTTGTGCGAGCAGGTGTTGGTGTCTGTCTCCTGTAGGCCCATTTTCTGTTTTTCAGGCAATTTAACATAGATATGTCCAGCGTCTGTGCTTATAATGAGCTCTTTCTGTTTTGGATCCAAAGGTGGAACATCGGACGAGGCACTTTTGGTAGAGTCTTTTTGTCTTGGGTCAACGTTTTCAGCGTTGAAAGTTTCAGTTCCAAACCCCTCAGCTCCGAAGATTTGCTCTTCGATAACAGTGCAATAGTGACCACGACATGCTTCAGTTTCGACACCGAAGACTTCGGCTCGGCACCAGCATCGGGCCGTCTCTAGGCTGAGCCGGAAGGATTTTTTTTAATGTTTCGGAGACGGGCCCGAGAGCGTGTCTTCCAAACGCTTATTTGATGCAGAACTTGGCCCGTAGGCAGAGGAGGGACCGGAGCCTTTTTGGTCTTGTGCTGTTGGGGCAAGGGGGATTCTGTACTCACGGTACACTGACCCGTTGTACCTTGCTCCTCTTCTTCCATGTCGGAGTTGGCTTCGGACACAGAGATGTGTTGTGCTTCCTCTGCTCCTTGAGCGTGTAGTTCTTCTTCATCGGAATCTTCGTCACAGATGTCCAATACGGAGCTGCCCTGATGTTGCATCTCGTGACGTCAAGCCCGACTGTCACGAAGCATCTTCTTCGATCGATACAATCAGCACGCGTCGCAGTCTTTCTCTTAATGTTCTGGGGACACTTCGTGCAAGTCGGTGCAAGGAAACTTGGCGCGACACCCTGGACACAGCTTGAATTGAGTCCGTTCTATCGACTGCTAGGAAACACGATCAAGAGACAATATCGTTGAGGGTAGTGGATTGCGCATCGAAGGGAACCCGAGAAAGGGTACTGGAGCGCAGCAATTCACATCCGAACCCGATGGCAGAAAAAAACCAATCTAACAAAGGAGTCTATGCCCATGCGCACTATCACCGAAAGGAGTCACCACCTACCTCGTGACTGGAAAAGACTTCTAAAAATACCAAAGTGCAAACATCCAGACCCAACACTAGATGGCAGGCTATACATAGCATGTGATCTACAGCTCACATGCCTCGAACAGTTGTATTACTTCAAGTCCACATAACTTATAGAACAGTATTATAATGATTGTATGAGGTCATTAAATACGTCATTTGAGATGCCAGTGATGTCATCAATGATATCATAAGTAATGTAATATGTGAGGTCGTAATCAGTGCATGACGAGGGTAGAAGTTATAGTAAGCTCAGTAAACTATAACTGGTGAATCCACAGAACTCAACTGTATTCCACTGGTCTCTGTGCTATTCCACGACCCTCTACTCTGCTCCCCTCCACCACTCTACTACACTCTAAGGCAATGCACTCTTTGCCACTCTAATCTATTCTGCACCAATGTACCCTACAGTATTTGACTGTAGACCACTGCACTTTACGCCACACTAGACCTCTGCACTCTGACCTGCGCCACTCCACTCTATCCCTGCACTACCCCACCCTACTGTCAAACAATCTACTCAACTGCACCACTCTATACCACTGCAAACTACGCCAAAGCACTTTATAAACTTTACTCAAAACAAATGCACTCTATGTCTAACTACACTGCGCCACTGACCTCTAGGCCACTAAGACACTCCACTCTATGCTGCTCTACTCCACTCTACAACACTACTCCACTCTATGTAGCTCCATGCCACTTTACTCCACTCTAGTCTACGACACCACCCACAATTTATTATGCCACTCCACTCAACTCCACTCTATGCTATTCAATTCTCCTACACTACTCTACTCTATGCCATTCCACGGCAATCTACTGTGCTATATGGCCATCTACTCTGCTCTACCCCACTCCACCGTGCTCTACACCACTCAACTCCCTCCACGGCACTCACTTGTCACCACACCATAACATTCCACTTTACTGCATTTTACGACACTACATAACACTCTCCTTTACCCCACTAACGTTTGTGTACAACATGGATGAAACATATTGGTAAAGCTAATAGCTCTTGCATAGGCGAGACCTATTGCCTTTGCTTGTATTTAGGTGGCTTTACATTTTTTCAAAAGCAAAATGCAGTTAATCAAAGTGAAGCTATCAGATGGAGGAACTGGTCTGGACAAGTGTTCTGTGCTGTATTATGTGGTGAGTGAGTACATAGTATGAGCAACATCTGAACATCCCAATGGCTAGAAAGGATTGTCTGAACGCCCACTATATGCATACATGTTTAAGGTCTCGCCTACGCAGCGAGCATGGGCTGCAAAGGAAAACGACCCTTTGCAATCGACACAGCATTGCAGGCAAAAACGTGCATGCGTTAAATTGCTTTCAATGGCAACGTGTGCACGTTTGGCGATTCCCTTGCGGGAGCGAGCTTTGGCGCCATGTGTTAGCAATTATCGCTCCTGGCGCTGCTCGCTCCCGCAAGGAAAACGCTTTCACTTTTGCTGCCACTTTTTTAGGCGCGCATGCTAGTTCATTTATTTACAGCATTTTAAATTGTTCTGCCTCCCAGCACCACTTTAGTCGATTTTCTTCAGTAGATTCTTTTTATCCTGAGACACTGAAAGGACAAACAAGACTCTCCCTGCCCCCCACACACACGCAGCCCTCCCCCACCCGCCAACCTTTGCTGATCATCCTGCTTTTAAAAGAAAATTGTAATACTCGTAAGCTTTAAAATCCGGTTCATATCTTCACTGCGACGATGGCTGAAAGCCCACAACAGTCTTGTACTGCTGCGAAAAATCTCTGGTGAGGAAACCAACATTCGCTAGAGATGAGACACTTAGACTAAAATCATCACCGCGGCTGCTGACGAGTCGTGTGTGTTTTGTCTACGTTTATATTCTGAGGGTGAGTCATATTTGTTTCCATTCTCAAACATTCTCCTCAAAGTTTCTGTTACGCTTTGAGCAGCCAGTCCTCAAAGGAGTCTCGCTGAGATTAAAGTGTACCTGCCGAGCGAGAGCTTTACTTGAATCTGCCCACAGCTATGTGAACCAGGAATTGCGCTTCAGTCGGGTCTGTCCTGTGCTGAGAAACACTCTGAGGGAAGCAGCTGGCATCCACATAATAATGTAATGTATTAGGTTTGATGAAAGGAGAATTTTTTTTTAGCTTTTATAAAGTACAGGTTTTACGATCTGCAGCGGACTGTCCTTTCTTAATTCTATAGCGTAGAAAACAAGCATTGCCATAGCAAATAGTTCTCGCCTTTTAGACCTGATGCATAAACACATACTTATAAGGTCCCAAAGGCGAGACCTATTGGCTATGCCAAGGCTCGTTATATTTTCTGGGGGGATGGGGGGGCATATAAAGCTGTCAAGACAGTTTAAGCAGTCTTTAGGCAAAACCTTAAAAGGAACATTTACTTGAAATGATAATTTGCCATCATAGATATAGTCATATCATAACACTTTAGTATTTCTATCACATATTCTCAACATACACATCAGCATCCATGCTCACCTCATTAAACTCTGCACAGTTCTTGAAGATCAGTCGAATATCTGCCACAAACTCCTCAGACTTTGTGTAACAAGGAACATGACTGGATTGAAGTTTCTTCTTAATGGCTGACAGGTCCATTGGCCTCCTAATTATTTTGTAGTAATCAGGCACCTAGAGGAAAGTAGGACGATTAACAGTGCAAAACGTTCTACCGATCCAAACATGTTTCCAGCATCTAAATTCAATTTCTACCAGTTTATTTTCAGCATTGGATGGACACCTCAGGTACATAAAAGTAACAGTTCTCTTTTCTGCAGCAGAATGCAGTTGCTTTTAAGGCAAATTAAGTCACTGCAAGTTTAATTTTAAATAGGTATACATATCAGCAATACTAGACAGCAGAAGACCAGGTTATAGTTAGGGCTCCGGTTTCATGGCATTTATTTTTTCAATATTTCTGTCCGTATTTATCCATGGTTATTTTTTATTCATTTTATCAGTGTTTTTCTGCATTTGTTCTGTACCCATGTTGGAAAAGGAAGAACCTGCAATTGGCGTTTTCTGCATTTATTCAAGAGAAAATGTACATGTACACCGTATAATTAAATTGTATGGAGGCTGGATGTCTTTCATTCAAACAAATGTTCCATATTTTAACTGTATGTCTCACCTTACAGAGGACATGTTCGACCACCAAATCACAGAATGTATACTGTAGCATTGTGTGTTGGTGAGCCACAAAGTGTTCAAATCGCCCATCCACAAATAGATAAGCGTACATTTTTCACTAGTGCCAGGAAGGATGAGAAACTATTTTTAAATGCAAAAGGCTTCTATGCATGTGAAGCATCAGGTCTCAAGGACATATCCAATATCATAAAATATCTGAGCTCACCATAGTCTTTGAATGACAATGGAATAAAAAGGTGTTAATTTAGACTTGTGAAGAGCCAATGGTTCTCTTGAAGACAAGCTTATCACATTAAAAATGATGCTTCACAACAATACATCCATTCATAAAGTTTTCACTTGTTTATTTTTTTTAAGGGATTTTTGGAGACTCAGAGGAACACAGGGATACATCACTATGTTTGCTGGCGTTAAATTCATGCTACACCAGTTATTTAGCATAAAATTAAAACTAATTTTGACATTATACAAACCCATTTTTGTAGCAGGCGCATTATCCAGCAAAACTTTCGACTGCATTTGCAGCAATTAACAAACAAGTTACTTACCTTTGGTAACAATATATCTGTAAGAAACATTAGTTAGTGTAAGATTCCTTACCTTAGACTATCCCCAGGCGTCAGACTGGATCCAGAAAGTTTTAGCTAGCAGTACCTCTGTGCGTCAGTAGGTGGAGTTGTGCAGCTTTGCATTCGTCGCCGGCGTTGTATGCACCGAGATGACGTCAGGCGCCACCCATGTGCACTGATGTCAGTTCTGTACACTACTTTCCGCGCCAGTAACGCAGAGCCATGCAAGACACTTACCACTGGTGCATAAAACTAGGGCCCTAAAAGGGATGACCTTAACCCTAGAAACCAGTTCGTAGAACGGGGAGGATGGGTGGGGCGGTAAGGAATCTAACACTAACTAATGTTTCTTAAAGATATATTGTTACGGAAGGTTAGTAACTTGTTTATCTGAAAGAAACATGTTAGTGTTCGATTCCTTACCTTAGAATAGATACCCCAGAAAATACCAACCCCGGTGGAGGGTCTGCAAACTAAGATCACACCAAAAAATCCCAGAGAACAGAACGGCCAAAGAAACCGTCTCTACGGACTTGGCTGTCAAGGCAATAATGCTTGGTAAAGGTATGCAGCGAGGACCATGTAGCTGCCTGACAGATATCTTGCAAAGGGACTCCCCGTCCCAGAGCAGTAGTGGCTGCTGTCGCCCGAGTAGAATGGGCACGCAGCCCCACAGGAGGCTCGTTTTTAGCCAAGGAGTAACAGGCTTTAATACACAGAACGACCCACCAAGAGATGGTCCATTTGTGCACAGCCCGACCTTTCTTGGCGCCCACATAGCCACCAAAGAGCTCATCATCCACCCGGGACTGTTGTGTGCGCTTCAGATAGAACTAGAGCGCACGTTTTGGGTCCAGACGGTGGAGCCTCTCTTCCTCTTTCGAAGAATGCAGAGGCGGAATGAAGGTGGGAAAAGTGATGGTCTGCCCGATGTGGAAGGGCGTGACAACCTTGGGCAAAAAAGAAGGACAGGTCCTTAACACCACCATGTACGGATGAACAGAAAGGAAAGGAGGTTTAGAAGAAAGAGCCTGGAGCTCACTCACTCTTTTGGCAGAGGTGATAGCAACCAGGAAAGCAGTCTTTAAGGTGAGAAGACAAAAGACAGTTGTGAAGCGGCTCAAAGGGAACACACATCAAATAAGTCAACACAAGAATCAAGTCCCACTGAGGCCTTATAAAGGGGACCGGAGGGAACGTGTGTGTAATGCCTTTCAAGAAATGAAAAGAGGGGGCTGATCTGAAAGCCTTAAAAAAGCGGAAAGTGCCAAGATTAAGCCCTTGATAGTGCCCAGAGCAGAGCCCTGTTGACCAGAGAAAGGAGGAACAGAAGAACTTCTGAAAGAGGGGCAGAAAGAGGATCCACAGCCTTCGCTGTGCACCATGCCACAAATGTATTCCACCTGCAGGCGTATACCGTTTTTGTGGAGGAACGCCTGGCTGCCAAGCTAACATCACTTCGTTCGACAAGAAGGTCAAAAGCTGTCAACTGTCGCCGCTCAATCTCCACGCATGGAGGTGGGGGCTGGACAGGTTCGGGTGAAGGACCGTCCCCTGCTGCTGCAACAGAAGATCCTCCCGAAGAGGCAGTCCGATTGGAGGACAGATGGCCAGACTGAATAGTTCAGGATACCATACTCTTCTGTCCAATCCAGAGCCACAAGAATGACTTGGGCCCGGTCGCGCCTGACCTCCTTCAGCACTCCGGGCAGAAGTGATATAGGCGGAAAAGCGTACAACAGACCGCAACTCCACTTGCGACGAAAAGCGTCTCCGAGCGAGTGCTGCCTTGGAAATTCCAAGGTGCAGAATTGAGGACATTGAGCATTCTCTTTGGTGGTGACTAGATCTAACCAAGGCTCTCCCCACTGCCGAAAGAGACCTTGCACCAAGTCTGATGTCAGACGCCTTTCGTGATCCAACATGCATCTGCAGCTGAGTTTGTCCGCCCAGGGATTCAGGAAGCCTGCAAGGTGTAGAACAACCAGAGACATGCCCCATGTTCCAGCCATGTCCAGAGGCGCAGAGCCTCCTGACATAGGGTCCACGACCCCAGCCCTCCCTGTTTGTTGCAATACCACATGGCGGGGGTGTTGTCTATGGACACCTGCACTACCTGTCCCCGGACAGAGGGAAGGAAGGCTTTCAGAGCAAGTCGGATCTCTTGCAGCTCCAGAAGGCTCCAGAAGGTTGATATGGAGTCAGGACTCCACTGGAGACCAGAGGACCCTGATCTCCGCCTCTCCCATGTGGCCATGGGGAAGGGAGAGGGATCTGCCATTGACCCAATCGTGGTTCGTGAGCCACCACTTTAAGTGTCGTGCAGTGCCCTCCGAGATCTGGATGTGGCCGGACAGGTTACCCTGATGCTGCACCCACTGGAACTTTAGGTCCCACTGCAAAGCCCGCATATGCTACCTGGCATGATGTATCACTAGGATGCAGGAGGCCATCAGGCCCAGGAGCCGGAGGGTCATCCTGACTGAAACCCGGGATAGAGGCTGAAAGATCAGAATCAGAGCCTCAATATCCTGGATCCGCTGTTCGGGAGGATAGACCCCAAACTGCGCCAAATCCAGAACCGCTCCGATGAATTGGAGATTTTGAGAGGGACTTGGGTGCGACTTTGGCACATTGATGGTAAACCCCAGCAAAGGCAGGAGGTCGGCGGTATTTTGGAGGTGGGAGACGACCGTTTGGGCGAGACCGCCTTCAACAACCAGTCGTCTAGATAGGGGAAGACTGAGACCCCCGATAGGAGCAGATGAGCTGCGACCACCGCCATCACTTTCATGAACACCCGAGGGGCGCTGGTAAGGGTTGACGTTCCGGAGGTCCAAGATGGGAAGCAGGCCCCCTTTGTCCTTCTTCGAGACAAGAAAGTAGTGGGAATAACAACCACTTTTGGCCCACGAAAGCACTCGGCCAAGAGGGCCATGACTTCCTGCTGGAGAAGTGCCAAGTGTTCCCCCGACATGCAGTGGTACTGAGGTGGCATGGCTGGAGGGGTGGACTGAAAGGGAAGGGAGTAACCCCTGTGGATGATCTGCAACACCCACTTCTCCGATGTGATAGCGTGTCAGTGAGGGAGATGATGGCAGATCCTGAAACCCACTGGCGTGGGGTGCCCCACAAACCTCGGATTAGGAAGGTTTGGAGGTAGAAGCAGCGGGGGCGGAGGTGGACTGACCCCCATGCTGATTCCCAGACCCAACCCTGCCGAAACCGCGTCCAAGGCTGTACTGAGGCTGGGTCTGCACAGGCTTGCTGAAAGAACGTGCCTAGGTGACCATTCCATGGCCACGAAAGGAACGAAAACCAGGAGTGGCTGGATTTTCGTGGAAAGACCCAAGGACTTGGCCGTGGCCCGCGAGTCCTTAAAACGCTCCAGCGCGCTGTCTGCTTTATCGCCAAACATGTGAGTGCCATCAAAGGGCATGTCCATGAGTGAGCTTTGGACATCTGGCGAGAACCGGGTAGATCTCAACCAGGCCTAGGGACGAAGTGCCACAGTCGTAGAAATTGATCTACCTAGTGAGTCCGCGGTGTCCAAACCAACCGAAGGGTGAACTTAGCCGCATCTTTACCCTCTGCAACAGTTTGAGACAGCACAGCTTGGGTCTCTTCAGGACACCGAGGCAACGCCTGTGCAACTGTATCCCACACCGCGTGGGAATATCGGCCCAATAGGTATGCTGTGTTCACCGACTGCAGCCCTAAGCTGGCCGAAGAGAACAACCGCTGGCCGAAGAGAACAACCGCTTGCTGAACTGCTCCAGCTTCTAAGAGTCCTTATTGGGCGGAGCCGTGGGAAAGGCACCCTGGGACGTCTAAGCTTGGATGATCAAGCTCTCAGGCGTAGGATGAGTCAGAAATGCAGGGTCGCCCTGCTCCGGGCGATGACGCTTGGCGACGTTCTTATCCACAGGGGCCCCTGTGGCTGGCCGCGACCAAGTGCCCAGTAAGACTTCCGTGAGGGCATCATTAAATGGCAGCATATTTTATTTATTTATTTATTTTCTTATGTAGCGCAGGATTCGACCCCCGAAGGGGTATCGCCGCGCTTGCGCTTTTCTAGAGAAACCTAATCGTGACCATAAGCAAGGAAAGAGTGAGTGTTGCTATATATTATGTTATGGGACCGGGAAAAGAAATGTTTTTAAGGTCTTCCCGAAGGACAGAAGGTTGGTGATTTGTTTCAGAGTGTGGGGAAGTGAGTTCCATAAAATAGGGCCTTTATAGGAGAGAGCTCGGCCTCCCTGTCTGGCTTTCCTGATCCTTTGAACCTGGATCAGTTGCTGACTACTAGAACGCAGAGTGCGCCCGGGACTGTAGGGATTGAATTTTTCTTTCAAGTACTTGGGTCCTGTGCCAAACAGGCATTTATGTATTGTGCAACAGATTTTATATTTTACGCGCTGCCTAACCGGCAGCCAATGGAGTTTGTCCAGGAGAGGACGTGATGCAGTCCTTGGCTGGGCATTGAGAACAAGTACTGCTGCGGTATTCTGGACTACTTGCAATCTCTGTAGTTGTTCCTCATTGGCCGAGATTAACAGGCCGTTACAGTAATCCAGTCTACTAATTACCAGTGCCTGGACAAGTGTTTTCCTATGGTTGTCAGGTAGGAATGGGAAGACGCGTCTTAGCAGTCGATGACATGAAAACAGGATCCTGCTACTTGGTTTGTATGTTCTTTGAGCAGAAGTGCCTTAACAAGCCGCACACCAAGATTTTTTATTGTCTGTTTGGGGGTTGGTACTGGTCCCAAGTCCGGGGGCAACCATTCTGGGGACCACAGAAGCGTGGCCTCCCCGAGCTCCCCGAACAACATGACCTCCGTCTTGCCTACATTGCACTGGAGGCAATTTAAAGCAATCCAGTAAGATATAACCCTCATTCCTTCCGCAAAAGATCTCTGTATTGCGGGCGTGAAAGTCTGGAAGGGGAATAAAAGCGGAGTGTCGTCAGCATACGACACCATGGTGAACCCATATGCTCTAGCAATGTCTGCCAAGGGGGCCACATACACATTGAAGAGTGTGGGGCTTAGGCATGAGCCCTGTGGCACTCCCTTGGTGAGCTCCCTTAAGATGGAATGATGGGAGCCCAATCTGACACCTTGCGAGCGGCCCAAAAGAAAGCTCTCCAACCAGGACAGAGCTACACCTCCTATACCCACCTCCCTCAAGCGACCGAGAAGTATTTCATGTGACACCGTGTTGAAGGCAGCGGATAAATCCATAGGCCATAGGCTGTGAAGTGAACGCCGTCTGGAGCACCTCAGTGAGGAGATTAGTCTTTAGGGCGACCGTAGGGAGATCAAGGTGGAGGAACTCAGCGGCCAAATGGAGCACCATTGTGTAAGAAGCGCCCTCCTCCATGGTAGGCGGAGGAGAAGAAAACCCCTGGTCAGAGGAGACATCAAGGCCGCCGGCCTCCTCTAATTCGTCAGTCCAGTCCTGCTTAGAGTCACACTGACGAACAAGAGGGTCCTTGAACCCCTCCCAGTCGTCCTCCACTTCCGCCGTATGTGGAACAGACTGCGGTGGCAGGGACCAGAGAAGGAACAAACTGCGCAGGACGGGGCCGAACCAGCGCCGTGTCCCAAGTAGGGATAAAATTCTGCCGGAACCAGGGCTGGGGCGGAACAAATGCCATCCACTGCGGCGCCGGAGGCGCAGCAGAGGGTGGCGCTGGGGCTGGAGCGTGGGACCTTGTGGCACGGTGGCCGGAGCGTTCTCCGGAGCGGCCCGTGGACGGCTCTGGGACGAGTGCCGGACCGCAAGAAACTTCCAGCGCCACTCCCTCAAGGCCTTCGGGGCCATGGCCAAACAGTTCATACAGGACCGGGAGTCGTGGTCTTTCTCCAGGGGCAGTAGAGACAGACGTTTTGAGGGTCTGCCACTGGCATATTACGACGGCAGGCCCCGTAAGACTTGAAACCAGGCATCCCTACGTGCACCACAGTAGACTCAAACTTACAGGAGACTAAAGTCTCAAAAAGATAGTCTAAAAAAGACTAAGGTACGTGCTCTAACCGGATCTGCACTTACTGGTGTGGAAAAAGAAAGAACTGACGTCAGTGTGCATGGGTGGCTCCTAAGTAGTCTCTGTTATGTCATCTCGGTGCATACGACGCCAGCGATGGACGCGGAGCCGCACAACGCCACCTACTGACGCGCAGATGTACTGCTAGCGAAAACTTTCCAGATCCAGTAGGACGCCTGGGGATATTCTAAGATAAGGTATCTAACAGTAACGTGTTTCTTTCAGATATGTAGGTTACATATAGTAACTGCAGCAAAAACTCAACCCCCTGAGCAAATGTTTTGAGAAGCCTGTAACCAGCAGTTGTTTCTGTTGGATGTTTTTAACTACAATGAAACATTTCTCAAGCTATTTTCTTTTAACACACATACCGTAAAGCATGGATAGATATTACAGGTGTTTAGGTATCTAAATATCATCCTCCCTCCCACTGTTACGTACCTCTCCAAACACTTCATATTGCTATCACAACACGACCGAAAAATAAAACCGGCTTATTTTCCATATTTATTCCGGCTTATATAAATAAATACACCCTGGAAACAGATTGGTTTCTGTCTGAATTTATCTGAATAAATATGTAAAAACAGGAAACTGGGAGAGAGCCTTTGTGACCAGTGTGCAGACGCCCAGATCTGGATCTTTTTAGATGAGTCGGCTCACAGAATGGGAGGGGCGGGGAGGCATCTGCAGCTATATAAAGTCTAGAACAGAAAGAGGGTTACAGATGGTAAGAAACTCATTCTTCTGATAGAGACTTCTAATCATAGATTCTCATGTTAGAATAGATACCAAAGCAGTACCTCCAGGGAGTGGGTCCGTGAACTAGCTAAACCCAAAAAGTTCTTGTTCGACTTGGCCCTTTGTCCCCTGAATTTGTTTAGCTATTTTTGTGGGAATTCCCATTATGTTAATGAAAATGAAATACGAATATGCTACTTACCAGTATGCATCTGTTCTTGGCATGTAGGGCTGCTGACATTCATATCTGTGCATAGATCGCCGCCTAGTTTTGGGTCCGGATGATTGCACATTATTGTCCTGTAAGAGTCTTCGAAGTATCACGAGATAGGTGGCTCCTCCCCTGGACTACAGTGCGCATGGGCATCCTCTCCATCTTCAGATTGTTTTTCGCCATTGTGGCAGAGATGGAGTGTAATACAGTGAGTGATGTCCATGCTACATAGTAATTCTGAATGCTACAGCTGCTACAGGCGCCGGGGAGGAGAGTGGGCTATATGAATGTCAGCAGCCCTACATGCCAAGAACAGATGAATACTGGTAAGTAGCATATTCGGTTCGAGGCATGTGGCCTGCTGAATTCATATCTGTGCATAGATTACATAGCAGTCCCTCCTATTAGCGGCGGCTGCCTGTGCCAGCTGCAGCAGTCTGAAAGAGAGTTTTTAGAACAGCCTGTCATACAGCTGCCTGCTGTTTAGAATGCACATCTACGCAGTAGTGTTTGGTAAATGTATGTGTGGTGGACCATGTGGCTGCCTTACATATCTCTTCTAAAGGAATATTCCCCAGGAAAGCCAAGGACGCTCCTAATTTACGTGTGGAGTGTGCTCTTGGTGGAATGGTTAGTGTGCGTTTAGCCTTAGCATAGCAAATTTGTATACACCGAACGATCCACCGGGCTATCCCTGCTTTGGAAATGGGGTTGCCTTTGTGTTGTGGTGAAAATGCAACAGAAAGCTCTTTTGTTTTTCTGAAGTCTTTAGTTCTGTCTATATAGTACATAAGAGCCCTTTTGACATCTAATGTGTGTAGGGATCTCTCAGCGACATTTTCTGGATTAGGAAAGAAAACTGGCAGTTCTATGGTCTGGTTCATATGGAACTGCGAAATCACCTTAGGCATGAATGTAGGGTTGGTGAGTAATACAACCCCATTTGCGTGGACCTGTATGAACAACTCTTGAATGGCTAAGGCCTGGAGTTCACTAACTCTTCGTAGTGAGGTAATGGCTACTAGGAAAGCTACTTTCCAGGTTAGAAACTGAAGCTCACAAGAGTGGAGAGGCTCAAAAGGTGGTCCCATCAGTCTGGTGAGGACCACATTGAGGTTTCAGACTGGTGAAGGCGGGTGTCTGGGAGGGATCACTCTTTTGAGCCCTTCTAGAAAAGCCTTAATGGCAGGCACTCGGAATAGCGAGAGGTGCTGCCTGTTTTGAAGGTAAGCTGGTATTGCTGATAAATGTATACGAATGGAACTGTACGCCAGATTACACCTGTATAAGTGCAGCAAATAACAGATGTTTTGAATAGATGCATCCAGCGGGTCAATGTCATTGTTGTTACAATATATGACAAACCTCTTCCATTTAGCCGCATAGCAAGCTCTGGTTGTGGGCCGTCTTGCCTCCTTGATGATATTAATACATTCTGGCGGCAAGTTGAGGTAGCCAAATTCTAAGACTTCAGGAGCCAGATCGCCAGGTTGAGCTGTTGCGGGTCTGGATGCTGAATGTCGCCATGGCTCTGCATCAAAAGCCTGGGTGTGAGGTGTAGCCTTTGATGCGGTACCACGGATAGGTCTAGAAACGTGTTGTACCATGGTTGGCGTGCCCACATTGGAGCAACCAGGATGAGGGTCATCGAGTGTTGCCTCAGTTTGCGTGCCACCAGCGGTATTAAAAGTGCTGGGGGAAAAGCGTACGCAAATTTGCCTGACCAGTTCATCCATATCGCATTGCCCTGCAACTGTGGATGTGGGAACCTGCTTGCGAAGCTTTGGCATTTTGCGTTTTCCCTTGTGGCGAATAGGTCTATCTGTGGATGACCCCACTGCTGAAAGTACGGTTGGAGTACTGATGGATGTATCTCCCACCCGTGCATCTGGTGGCTGTGTCTGCTGAGCAGATCCGCCATCTGGTTGTCCTTGCCCGGGAGGTGTTCCGCCATGAGGAAGATGTTCCTCTGACTGGCCCACTTCCACATGCTCTGAGCCAGATGAGACAACTGTGGAGAGTGTGTTCCTCCCTGCTTCTGTATGTAGTACATGGCAGTCATGTTGTCCGTCCGGATCAACACGACCTTGTTGCACAAGTGTACTTTGAATGCTTTCATCGCCATGAAGATTGCCATCAGTTCCAGAAGGTTGATGTGCATCCTCTTTCGCTGTGCTGTCCACAGTCCCTGCACTGTGTAGTGGAGTACATGAGCTCCCCATCCCTGGAGAGACGAGTCCGTATAATCTGTGGCACAGGCTCTTGGAACGGTCGGCCCTTGCAAAGGTTTTGTGGGTTCCACCAATGCAGAGAGTTGAATGCCCGACCACTCACCAACACTAGGTCTTTTAACTGTCCTTGAGCCTGATTCCACTGACGTGCCAAGCACTCCTGAAGCGGACGCATGTGTAGTCTCGCGTGCGGGACTATGAAGATGCAGGAGGTCATCATGCCTATCAACTGCATGAACACTTTTGCTGGAAGCGAGTGTTGAGGTCTGAATGTTTGTATCAGCAGCTGCATGCTGTGTATTCTCGCTGAATTTGGCTGAGCTTTGGCTGCCAGAGTGTTTATAGTCGCGCCCAGGTACTGTCGCACGTGGGCGGGTTGAAGATGTGCCTTTGGATAATTCAGCGAGAATCCCAGACTGTGAAGAAGAAGAATGGTGTGGGACATGTGGCTGGCACACTGCTGGGCCGTCTTTGCTTGAACAAGCCAGTCGTCCAGATAAGGGTAGACATGTATGGGCTGTCTCCTTAGGTGTGCTGCTACTGTCGGCAGGCACTTTGTGAACACCCTGGGTGCCGTCGTTACTCCGAAAGGTAGGACTTTGAACTGATAATGTTGGTTTTGAATAGTGAACCTGAGATACTGTCTGTGTGATGGGTGTATGGGCATATGGAAATACGCATCTTTTAGATCCTGAGTTGCGAGGAAGTCTCCCTGACTGAGTAACGGCAGAACCTGTTGTAAGGTGAGCATATGAAAATGCTCTGACAGAATGTAACTGTTTAGAGGCCTGAGGTCCAGAATAGATCTGAGAGACCCGTCCTTTTTGGGTACTAAGAAGTACAGAGAGTACACCCCTGAGCCTTGGTCTTCTACAGGCACGAGCTCCATGGCCCCTTTTTAGGTCTTGTGACCTATCAATGCGCATGCGCATTGATAGAGAAGCGAGACTATAGGGCTTTAAACAAACTTTAACTAACTGGCGATTTGGTGCTGTGCCCGTGCGCTTTTAGGTCAATGCGCAAGCGCATTGACCTAAAATGCGCGTGCACAGCATCAAATCGCCAGCCATCTGTTGCCCAGCTTGGTGCCGGGGTGTGCCGCTCCACCCCCTGCCAGATCAAAGGCTTTCACGGCCGGCCGTGCTTTCAGTTTCACGGCCGGCCGGCCGTGTAAAGTGCACTTTTTATTTACGATGCCCACCATACAGCCTTCTTGAGCTGTTCTTTTGATGGATTCACACAGCTAAGTGGATAGTCTTATTTATTTCTAAATGATCATGGCTGGTTAAGGTTGCGAGTCAGCGCAAAATAAATCATTATTTTATAATGTATAATCCCCACTTGATGCATGCGGGTTCAATGTAATCCACCACCACATCCACCACCACATCCACACCCACCACCACATCCACACCCACCACCACATCCACCACCACTTCCACCACCACCGCATCCACCACCACCACCACCACCACCACCACCACCACCGCATCCACCACCACCACCACCGCATCCACCACCACCACCGCATCCACCAACACCACATCCACCACCACCACCACATCCACCACTGCATCCACCACCACCACATCCACCACCACTTTCACCACACCCACCACCACCCCATCCACCACCACCACCCCATCCACCACCACCACCACCACCCCATCCACCACCACCAACACCCCATCCACTACCACCGCATCTACCACCACCACCACCACATCCACTGCATCCACCACCACTACATCCACCACCACCGCCACATCCACCGCCACATCCACCACATCCACCGCATCTACCACCACATCCACCACCGCATCCACCAACACCACATCCACCACCACATCCACCACCACATCCACCACCACACCCACCACCACCACATACACCACTGCATCCACCACCACCACATACACCACCACATCCACCACCACATCCACCAACACTTTAACCACACCCACCACCATTACATCCACCACACCCACCACCACTACATCCACCACCCCATCCACCACCACCACCCCATCCACCACCACTGCATCCACCATCACCACCGCATCCACCACCATCACATCCACCACCACCACATCCACCACCACATCTACCATCACCACCACATCCACCACCACATCCACTATCACCTCCACATCCACCATGACATCCACCACCACATCCACCACATCCACATACACCGCATCCACCACCACCACATCCACCACATCCACATCCACCACCACCACATCCACCACCACCACATCCACCACCACATCCAACACATCCACCACCACCACCACCGCATCCACCACCACATCCAACACCTCATCCACCACCACATCCACCACCACTACATCCACCATACCCACCACTACATCCACCACACCCACCACCACTACATCCACCACCACTACATCCACCACCCCATCCACCACCACCACTGCATCCACCACCACCACCACCACATCCACTGCATCCACCACCACCACCCCCACCACCACCCCCACCACCACATCCACCACCACGTCCACCATCACCTCCACATCCACCATGACATCCACCACCACATCCACCGCATCCACCACCACCACATCCACCACCACCACCGCATCCACCAACACCACATCCACCACCACCACCACCACATCCACCACCACATCCACCACCACATACACCAACACTTTAACCACACCCACCACCACCACATCCACCACACCCACCACCACTACATCCACCACCCCATCCACCACCACCACCACCCCATCCACCACCACTGCATCCACCATCACCAAAGCATCCACCACCACCACATCCACCACCACATCCACCATGACATCCACCACCACATCCACCGCATCCACCTCCACCGCATCCACCACCACCGCATCCACCACCACCGCATCCACCACCACCACATCCACCACCACCCCATCCACCACCACCACCACCACATCCACCATCACCACCACCTCCACATCCACCATGACATCCACCTCCACATCCGCATCCACCGCATCCACCACCACCACATCCACATCCACCGCATCCACCACCACCACATCCACCACCACACGCACCACCACCACATCCACCACCGCATCCACCACCAGATCCAACACTTCCACCACCACCGCAGCCACCACCGCATCCACCACCACCACATCCACACCCACCACCACATCCACCACCACATCCACCACCACATCCACCACCACCACCACCGCATCCACCACCACCACCACCTCATCCACCACCGCATCCACCACCACCATATCACCCACCGCATCCACCAACACCACATCCACTGCATCCCCCACCACCACCCCCACCACCACATCCACCATCACCTCCACATCCACCATGACATCCACCGCCACATCCACCACCACATCCACATCCACCACCACCACATCCACCATCACCACCACCTCCACATCCACCACCACATCCGCATCCACCGCATCCACCACCACCACATCCACCACCACCACATCCTCCACCACCACCACATCCACCACCACCACATCCACCACCACATCTAACACGTCCACCACCACTTCCACCACCACCACATCCACCACCGCATCCACCACCACCACATCCACCACATCCATCGCATCCACCACCACATCCACCATCACCACCACTTCCACATCTACCATGACATCCACCTCCACATCCACCACCACATCCACATACATCGCATCCACCACATCCACACCCACCGCATCCACATCCACCGCATCCACCACCACCGCATCCACCACCACCGCATCCACCACCACCACCACCACCACATCCACCACCACACCCGCCACCACCACATCAAACACTTCCACCACCACCGCATCCACCACCGCATCCACCACCACCACATCCACCACCACATCCACACCCACCACCACCCACCACCACATCCAACACATCCACCACCACTTCCACCGCATCCTCCACCACCGCATCCACCACCGCATCCACCACCACCACATCCACCACCACCACCACATCCACCACCGCATCCACCACCACCGCATCCACCACCACCGCATCCACCACCACCGCATCCACCACCACCACCACATCCACCACCACATCCCCCACCACTTTCACCACACCCACCACCACCACATCCACCACACCCACCACCACTACATCCACCACCCCATCCACCACCACCACCCCATCCACCACCACCACTGCATCCACCACCAACATCCCATCCACCACCACCACTGTATCCACCACCACCACCGCATCCACCACCACCGCATCCACCGTCACCACATCCACCATGACATCCACCGCCACATCTACCACCGCATCCACCTCCACCGCATCCACCACCACCACCACATCCACCACCACCACCACCACATCCACTGCATCCACCACCACTACATCCACCACCACTGCCACATCCACCGCCACATCCACCACATCCACCGCATCTACAACCACATCCACCACCGCATCCACCAACACCACATCCACCACCACCACCACATACACCACTGCATCCACCACCACCACATACACCACCACATCCACCACCACATCCACCAACACTTTAACCACACCCACCACCACTACATCCAACACACCCACCACCACTACACCCACCACCCCATCCACCACCACATCCACCACCACCACCACATCTAACACGTCCACCACCACTTCCACCACCACCACATCCACCACCGCATCCACCACCACCACATCCACCACCACCACCGCATCCACCAACCACATCCGCCACCACATCCACCACCACATCCACCACCGCATCCACCACCACCACATACACCACCACACACCACCACATCCACCAACACTTTAACCACACCCACCACCACCACATCCACCACCACTCCATCCACCACCCCATCCACCACCACCACCACCCCATCCACCACCACTGCATCTACCATCGCCACCGCATCCACCTCCACCACATCCACCACCACATCCACCATCACCTGCACATCTACCATGACATCCACCGTCACATCCACCGCAACCACCACCAGCGCATCCACCACCACCGCATCCACCACCACATCCACACCCACCACCACCCACCACCACATCCACCACCACATCCAACACATCCACCACCACTTCCACCGCATCCTCCACCACCGCATCCACCACCGCATCCACCACCACCACATCCACCACCACCACCACATCCACCACCGCATCCACCACCACCGCATCCACCACCACCGCATCCACCACCACCACCACCACATCCACCACCACATCCCCCACCACTTTCACCACACCCACCACCACCACACCCACCACCACCACATCCACCACACCCACCACCACTACATCCACCACCCCATCCACCACCACCACCCCATCCACCACCACCACTGCATCCACCACCACCAACATCCCATCCACCACCACCACTGTATCCACCACCACCACATCCACCGTCACCACATCCACCATGACATCCACCGCCACATCTACCACCGCATCCACCACCACCGCATCCACCACCACCGCATCCACCACCACCGCATCCACCACCACCACCACATCCACCACCACCACATCCACTGCATCCACCACCACTACATCCACCACCACCGCCACATCCACCGCCACATCCACCACATCCACCGCATCTACAACCACATCCACCACCGCATCCACCAACACCACATCCACCACCACATACACCACTGCATCCACCACCACATACACCACCACATCCACCACCACATCCACCAACACTTTAACCACACCCACCACCACTACATCCACCACACCCACCACCACTACATCCACCACCCCATCCACCACCACATCCACCACCACCACCACATCCACCACATCCACCACCACATCTAACACGTCCACCACCACTTCCACCACCACCACATCCACCACCGCATCCACCACCACCACATCCACCACCACCACCGCATCCACCAACCACATCCGCCACCACATCCACCACCGCATCCACCACCACCACATACACCACCACACACCACCACATCCACCAACACTTTAACCACACCCACCACCACCACATCCACCACCACTCCATCCACCACCCCATCCACCACCACCACCACCCCATCCACCACCACTGCATCTACCATCGCCACCGCATCCACCTCCACCACATCCACCACCACATCCACCATCACCTGCACATCTACCATGACATCCACCGTCACATCCACCGCAACCACCACCAGCGCATCCACCACCACCGCATCCACCATCCCAACATCCACCACCACCACATCCACCACCACTGCATCCACCCCCACCACATCCACCACCACTGCATCCACCCCCACCACATCCACCACCACCACATCCATCGCATCCACCACCACATCCACCATCACCACCACCTCCACATCCACCATGACATCCACCTCCACATCCAACACCCCATCCACATACACCGCATCCACCACATCCACATCCACCGCATCCACCAACACCGCATCCACCACCACATCCACCACCACACCCGCCACCACACCCGCCACCACATCCAACACTTCCACCACCACCGCATCCACCACCACCACATCCACACCCACCACCACATCCAACATCCACCACCACTTCCACCGCATCCACCACCGCATCCACCACCACCACATCCACCACCACATCCACCACCACCACCACATCCTCCACCGCATCCACCACCGCATCCACCACATCCCCCACCACTTTCACAACACCCACCACCACCACATCCACCACACCCACCACCACTACATCCACCACCCCATCCACCACCACCACCACTGCATCCACCACCACCAACACCCCATCCACCACCACCACTGTATCCACCACCACCACCGCATCCACCACCACCACATCCACTGCATCCACCATCACCACATCCACCATCACCTCCACATCCACCATGACATCCACCGCCACATCTACCACCACATCCACCACATCCACCACCACCACCACCACTTTCAACACATCCACCACCACCACATTCACCACCACATCTAACACGTCCACCACCACTTCCACCACCACTACATCCACCACCGCATCCACCACCACCGCATCCACCACATCCACCAACACTTTAACCACACCCACCACCACCACATCCACCACCGCATCCACCACCACATCCACCACCGCCACATCCACCACCACCACCACATCCACCACCACCACCGCATCCACCAACACCACATCCACCACCACCACCACATCCACCACCGCATCCACCACCGCATCCACTACCACCACATACACCACCACATCCACCAACACTTTAACCACACCCACCACCACCAGATCCACCACCCCATCCACCATCACCACCACCCCATCCACCACCACTGCATCCACCATCATCACCGCATCCGCCACCACCACATCCACCATCACCTGCACATCCACCATGACATCCACCGCCACATCCACCACCACATCCACATCCAACTCCACTGCATCCACCACAACCGCATCCACCACCACCGCATCCACCACCACCGCATCCACCACCACCGCATCCACCACCACCACATCCACCACCACCACCACATCCACCATCACCACCACCTCCACATCCACCATGACATCCACCTCCACATCCACCACCACATCCGCATCCACCACCACCACATCCACATCATCCACCACCACACCATACACCACCACCACACCCACCACCACATCCAACACTTCCACCACCACCACCGCATCCAAAACCACCACATCCACACCCACCACCACATCCACCACCACTTCCACCACCACCGCATCCACCACCACCACCACCTCATCCACCACTGCATCCACCACCACCACATCACCCACCGCATCCACCAACACTGCATCCCCCACCACCACCCCCACAACCACATCCACCACCACATCCACCATCACCTCCACATCCACCATGACATCCACCACCACATCCACCACCACATCCACATCCACCATGACATCCACCACCACCACATCCACCACATCCACCACCACATCTAACACGTCCACCACCACTTTCACCACCAACACATCCACAACCACCACATCCACCACCACCACCGCATCCACCAACCACATCCACCACCGCCACCACATCCACCACCGCATCCACCACCACCACATACACCACCACACACCACCACCACATCCACCACGACATCCACCAACACTTTAACCACACCCACCACCACCACATCCACCACACCCAACACCACCCCATCCACCACCCCATCCACCACCACCACCACCCCATCCACCACCACTGCATCCACCATCACCACCGCATCCACCTCCACCACATCCACCATCACCTGCACATCTACCATGACATCCACCGACACATCCACCACCACATTCACCACATCCATCGCATCCACCACCACATCCACCATCACCACCCCATCCACCATGACGTCCACCACCACATCCACATCCACCGCATCCACCACATCCACATCCACCACATCCACCACCACCACATCCATCACCACCAACACATCCACCACCACATCCACCACCACACCCACCACCACCACACCCACCACCACCACATCCACCACCACATCCAACACTTCCACCACCACTGCATCCACCACCGCATCCACCACCACATCCACACCCACCACCACATCCACCACCACTTCCACCGCATCCACCACCACCACCGCATCCACCACCACCACCGCATCCACCACCACCACATCCTCCACCACATCCACCAACACCACATCCACCATCACCACCACATCCACCACCGCATCCACCACCACCACATCCACCACCGCATCCACCACCACCACATCCACCACCACTTTCACCACACCCACCACCACCACATCCACCACACCCACCACCACTACATCCACCACCCCATCCACCTCCACCACCCCATCCACCACCACCAACACCCCATCCACCACCACCACTGCATCCACCACCACCACCACTGCATCCACCACCACCCCCACATCCACTGCATCCACCGTCACCACATCCGTCACCACATCCACCACCACATCCACCATCACCTCCACATCCACCATGACATCCACCGCCACATCCACCACATCCTTCACCACCACCACATTCACCACCACATTCACCACCACATCCACCACCACCACATTCACCACCACATCTAACACGTCCACCACCACTTCCACCACCACTACATCCACCACCGCATCCAACACCACCGCATCCACCACATCCACCAACACTTTAACCACACCCACCACATCCACATGCACCACCACTACATCCACCACCCCATCCACCACCACCACCACCTCCACCACCGCATCCACCACCACCACATCCACCATCACCACCACATCCACCATCACCACCACATCCACCATCACCACCACATCCACCACCACATCCGGCATCACCTCCACATCCACCATGACATCCATCGCCACATCCACCGCATCTACCACCACCACATCCACCACCACATCCAACACATCCACCACCACATCCAACACATCCACCACCACTTCCACCACCACTGCATCCACCACCACCGCATCCACCACCACCACATCCACCACCGCCACATCCACCACCACCACATCCACCACCGCCACATCCACCACCACCACCACATCCACCAACACCACATCCACCACCACATCCAACACATCCACCACCGCATCCACCACCACCGCATCCACCACCACCGCATCCACCAACACCACATCCACCAACACCACATCCACCACCACCATATCCCCCAGATCCACCACCACCATATCTATATGTGTGTGTGTGTGTGTGTGTGTGTGTGTGTGTGTGTGTGTGTGGCTGTGTGTGTGTGTGTAGGTGCAAATGCAATGTTATTGGATTTTCATCACAATAAAATACACTGAACATAATCTTCACAAAAGTTATTTACAAACGTTTAAGGTATTGCCATTATAAATTACAATAACTTTTATTTAAGTATTAATTATTTACAAAATTAAAAGCCATTGTTATTTGTAATATCAATACATCTAAGTCACGTAAATACAACTCACATTGCATTACAAATGCTATAGGTGTCACATTTGCGAAAGTTAAAACTATTGACATTGTAACTGACAAAGCTATTAATTTTGCTATTTTCAAAACCAACACAAATAAAAAAAGTGTCATTTACAATACCAATCCCTCAAACTTTCCTAATGCGAGACCTATTGCATTTCCAATGCTTGTTGCAACATGCTGACGACCTCCTGCTGCAATAAGTGTAAGTGCTCTGCGGACATAGGACGGTGTCTTGGTGGGATGTTGGGTGGAGTGGATGTTAATTCCAGACAATACCCGTACTGGACAATGTCTCTCACGCACCTGTCTGTGGTGATGGATTTCCAGACTGGCAGGAACTGTTGTAGTCTCCCCCCGACAGGTGTTATACGGTCGGGGGGCAGTGACAGGGCGTCACTGTTTGTTATTGGCAGAGGATCTGGGACTGTTTCCTCTGCCTCCGCCCTTGATGTTGTTTCCACGATATCCACCCCGGTTGTTTTTATTGTAGGTGGATTGTGTACCTCCTTTATTGTACTGTGTCTGCTGTGTGGACTGGCCTCTTGAGGGGCCCCTAGTATTGGAGCGACGAAAGGCGCCACCCTGAAACTGCTGTGACTGCAGAGCCCCCATAGACTTTGCAGTCTCTGTATCTTTTTTAATTTTTTCAAGGGTGGTGTCAACCTCAGGTCCAAATAAGAAGTCCGGGTTAACTGTCTGATTGAGGATAGAGGTTTGTATTTCAGGTTTGAACCCTGAGATTCTCAACCAGGCGTGTCTCCTTAACATAACGCTAGTGTTGATGGCCCTGGCTGCAGTGTCAGCTGCGTCTAGCGCGCACTTGATGGAAGCATTGGTTATAAGCTTCCCTTCCTGGATTAGTAGTTCTGCACCCTCCTTGTACTGATCCGGTAGGTGTTGCAACAGTGCCTCAAGGGTATCATAATGGGACCTGTCATATCTGGCTAAGAGTGCCTGAGTGTTGGCAATGCGCCAGATGTTAGCCGCCTGCGCAGCCACCCTTTTCCCCTAAGTTTCCAGAACTTTTGACTCTTTGTCAGGAGGAGGAGCATCACCTGTAGTCTGGGAGTTTGCTCTCTTACGTCCATTAGAAACAACTAATGAGTCCAAAGGCAACTGTCCCCTTATATAAGCAGGGTCCGCAGGTGCTGGTCTATATTTCTTTTCAATCCTTGGGTTTAACACCCTAGCTCTAGTGGTGTCCTTAAAAATTTCATTAGCATGCTTAAAGACCCCTTTTAGCATGGGCAGGGTTTTGACTGTTCTTTCCAAAGTGGAAAAGGCGTCGACCAGAAAGTCTTCCTCCACAGGGTCAGCATGAAGTTCGACGTCATGATTACTGGCTGCCCTTTCAATAAGGGCGTTAAAGGCAGTTGTGTCCTCAGTAGGAGATGTTTTCACACTGTACACATGAGCGTCAGGGACAGTCTGCGGATCCCTTGGGTCAGCTGGGTCTGCCCATGGTTGGTTTTGATCATCAGGATCAGTGTCCACATGATAAAGGCCATCTTCATGTTCGTCATCCCCTACATCCACATCTGAGTATGTTGGGGACTCATTTTGTGGTTCTTGTCCATAGGAATGGAGGGGTTCCACAAGAGCTGGTGACGTCGTGGAAACCCTCTTCTTCTTCAAGGGAATCTTATATGACTCCATGGGTGATTCTGGTATGAGTTTCCTCTAATATATGGAGAGTCTACCAGTTTCCGAGTCAATGAATGGCCTCGACTCCTGTTCTTCAGGCTCCTCTGTAGCCTCCAATTCCGTCGACACTTTTTTACTGGCGCCGATACCTTGTTTTGGCTCGAACATCTTCGGACGTACTGAGGGTGGCGTCGACGCAGTCTGAACGTGTTCGACCAGCTTTGGTGTCGGGGACTTCTTCGGCCCGACCGCTGTAGCCTTGTCCTTGATGCGTTGGAGTGACTCCGACACTTCCTTGGCTATGAATGGACTGGGCCGCGTCGACTCGACAGGGTCCTTGGAGCCAGTCTTTGTCTTGTCCGCAGGCCTCGACCGAGGATCGATCCAGTCTTTCGGTTCGAGTCTTTTGTGTGTGTCGACTCCCTTCGGCGTCGGCCTTGGTGGTTCGACAGCCTTGACTTTGGTCTTCGGTGCCCCAACCATCGGTTCGATGACCTTCTTGAGCTTTTCGGCATCGACGGCCATTTTCTTTTTCTTCGGCTCCGAGGGGGTGGAGGCCTTGGAGCCGACCAGAGTTAGTTGCACTTTCGGTTTTTGGCATTGCTGCGTTCTGTTTCGATTTCTTTGGATCGACCGATGGCGGTTTTGAAACCGATGGCTCTTTAGTAATGTTCGAAGCCGGGCCTTTATGCGGGGCTGTAGAACGAGACTGTAGATCTCGGGTGAGGCCCACTGGCGATCCCTCGACCTGAGCCTTATTGAGTGTGTCATCTTCGGCCCCCGTATAGCCGGTTGGGCCTAGCTCCTCGCCTGAGCTATCTTCTACGGCCCCAAGGGCCATTGCGTCGTCTCCTACCTCTTCGACGACGTTTCAGTCTTCTTGCTCCTCCTCGTCTTCGGCGTCATACTCTGAGTCATGTCCCGAAGCCGGATCGGAGCGGTAGTCTTGATCTTCCAGATCAACGACCTCCTCGTCTTCGGTCCCGAAGATGTTTTTGGGAACAGACGCTGACTTCTTCGACTCCAATCAAGCTGCGCGTCGAATCCGAAGAGTTTTCTTCGACCTGAACTGGGCACAGGCCATACAGTTGGCTTCGTTGTGATCCGGGGACAGGCACTTGTTGCACACCGGGTGGACATCGATGTGCGGGTATTTTGCATTGCAAAGCGGACACCTCTTGAACGGGCTTCTTTCCATTTCAGATTGAAGATCGGGTCAAGTGTGGAAAAAACCGTCTGAGTCCTCGATGTCCTCTCGAACAAAGTTACTGGTACCGAACGAAACGATACAGACGCAGTCGAAAGCCTTTTGGCTTTGTAGAAAGTTTTCCTAACTTGAGCTGAGATAGTAACATCCGAACCCAATGGCAGAAAAAAAACAATCTGAAGATGGAGAGGATGCCCATGCGCACTGTAGTCCAGGTGAGGAGCCACCTATCTCGTGATACTTCGAAGACTTCCAGGACAACAATGTGCAATCATCCGGACCCAACACTAGGCGGCGATCTATGCACAGATATGAATTCAGCAGCCCACATGCCTCAAACCAAATGTTAAATGTGACACAATGGTGTGCGCACCTGTAATTCCCCCATTGTAAGAAGGCACCTTGGTAAAATGTCGCTTTTAAAATGGATGCCATGGCTGTGTGGTTGTGCCGCCTGACTAAGGTAGGTTAGCAGTCTAGTTGATTGTTTCCCAGCCACCCCAGCTTTTGGAGGGAAACCTGGCAACCAGGGTGCTCTACTCCTCCCCCTGGACCAGTTAGAACCAGTTTCCCCAGACGCTTCTAGAAGTTTCTGGCACTGTCTTGTAGGTGGGGTGAGGGGCATATAAATAGGGTGGCTGTGCACCATGTGCTCAGACAGAGCGTGGACTTGAATGTGAGGGGACCTGCTGCCAGGGGGTACTGCCACATGGGCCTGTATGCTGGCCCCTGAGCCCATCTGTACCCCTCCACTGTCCACAGGGCCAGTGAGAGCCCGCTGCTAGAGTTCAGGCTGCCGTACCAGGAGGAGTGCCACGCTACAGGGGATGATGGTTCCTAGGAGCTGCTGTCCTGTACTGATGAGTACCCACTGACCTGGCCTAGCACTGCCTGCCTGCTCTCCTGCCCTAGCGCCTCGTGAGCGCTACAACTATGCTCTGCCAGCTGAATAGCGCCTAAAGCATAAAGGAGCGCTATATTGTACGGCCCAGGAGTGAAGAGCTGACGCCTACAGCGCTGCAGAGGCGCTACTTTATTGTGTGGGACTTAAGCGCTAGTGCTACAACTTTATTTCCGGCTGTCCTGTGCCCAGAAGGAGGTGAGGAGCGCTACCCGTCGTCCCTGAAACCCCTGGTGGAACTGAGCATATTACAAGCGCTATATTCAGGGTGCCAGGGGAAGAGGAGCTGAGGCCTACAGCGCTGTCCTGCCTAAGCGCTATATTTGTACTACCCCGTGTGATTGCCACAGCCTTTGTGCTCTTTGAACCAAGCGGGTGCCTACACCGCATTTTGCCGCCCTTGCGGGTGCCCACCCGCGTTATTGCACACTTTTGCTAATCGGAATTAGGCGGGAGCCTACCCCGCTTTTTGCTGCCTGTCGCGGGTGGACACCTCGAAGGTCTGTGCCCTCCATGCTGCCTGGAAGAGCTGCTTCACAGAACACAGCGGGAGCCCACCCCGCAACTGTGTGGTTACGCGGGTGCCTACCCTGCATCTACACTTTACATCTCACGGAGGGTGCCTACCTCGCCGTTCAAGATCACCGGGAGTCACTGTTGCTGGCCCGGGTCCTGGCGCACTTGAGGCGGGTGCCGAGGATCACCGCTACCGGGATGGAGAGTTTGGAGCCGGAGGGTTCCACACCTAAATCCAAGGGTCCCAGGAGGGGGCCTGGGTGACACAGTGTGAGGTAGGCTCCCCGGGAGAAGAGGAGAGCACCGTGCAGGCGCTGAGTCTGCTGGCCGGCACCGTTACTTGGGGGTCCGCGTTGGGGCCCCTGTGTGAACTGGGATACAGGGTCCCGGGAGCTACCCAGCGGCGCAGCCGTAGCGGGCCACTGCAACAAGAGCACCTCCTTCTGTAGAGTCCCCAAAGAGGGCGCTCCCTAGGCAAAGTGGCACTGACAGGACAACCCACATGCTGATGACACTGATAACGTGGGCAGCTTTTCCTTGATGTCTACAGGGCTGGTAATGTTTATGCCCCGACTGTTGGACTGCCACTAGGTTTATGCTTACTGATAAGGGTTTATGTTTAGGTGGTGAGTCTAGAGGCCTTATGGGTTTTTATGCAGGATGTGATTCATGCCATGTTGATTCCCTGCCTAATCCGTTGTATACTTCATACCCAGGATTTGTGCCTATCATGCCTGCCTGATATCCGGCTGGGGTAATCTAGGTTTCGGCTGGATCCAGTGTGATTATGCCTCATGTGTTTAGGTCCAGGGTGACATATGCTGATGAACAAGTTACTTACCTTTGGTAACGATATATCTGTAAGAAACAGTAGTTAGTATTAGATTCCTTACCTTAGAATATCCCCAGGCGTCAGACTGGATCCGTAAATTTTTCTGCGTAGCAGTACCCATGCGCGGCGGTAGGCGTCGTCCGCGGCCTTCGTCGTGGGCGCTGTGATGACGTCGTCGGAGTACTTAGACGCCGCCTCCGCGCGCTGACGTCAGTTCTTATACACAGCTTTTCCGCGCCAGAAACGCAGAGCCATGTCAAAAACCAACACTGGTGCCATTGAAACTAGGGCCCTGAAAGGGGATGACCTTAACCCTAGATATCGGTTCGCAGAACGGGGAGGATGGGTGGGGCGGTAAGGAATCTAATAGTAACTACTGTTTCTTAAAGATATATCGTTACTGAAGGTAAGTAACTTGTTCATATGAAAGAAACAGGTTAGTATTATATTCCTTACCTTAGAATAGATACCCCAGCAATACCAGCCCCGGTGGTGGGTCTGCGATCCAATAATCACACCAGAAAGTCCTGGAGGACAGAACGGCCAAAGAAGCCATCCCTCGGACTTGGCTGTCCAGGCAGTAGTGTCTTGCAAACGTGCGCAGCGAGGCCCATGTAGCTGCCTGACAGATGTCCTGCAAGGGGACTCCCCGGCCCAAGGCAGTGGTAACCGTCAAGGCCCGGGTGGAATGGGCCCTCAGCCTAACAGGAGGTTCCTTCTTCGCCAAGGAGTAACAAGGCTTGATACACAAGACGACACACTGAGAGATGGTACGCTTGAGCACCGCCCGTCCCTTCTTAGCGCCCACGTAACCAACAAAGAGTTGTTCATCCACCCGGAACTGGCGTGTGCGATCTAGATAGAACGAGAGCGCACGTTTTGGGTCTAGACGGTGGAGCCGCTCTTCCTCCTTTGAGGGATGCGGAGGCGGAAAGAAGGTGGGCAAGGAGACAGACTGCCCGATGTGGAAGGCTGTGACAACCTTGGGCAGGAAAGAGGGCCTAGTCCGCAACACAACTTTGTCCGGATGGACAGAAAGGAAAGGAGGTTTAGAAGAAAGAGCCTGGAGCTCACTCACTCTCCTGGAAGAGGTGATTGCAACCAGGAAGGCAGTCCTCAGAGTAAGAAGGCGGAGAGGACAGTTGTGAAGTGGCTCAAATGGAGCGCACAACAGATAGGTAAGAACAAGGTTCAAGTCCCACTGAGGCATCACAAATGGAACGGGGGGGGGGGGGGACATATGTGTGATGCCTTTCAGAAAACGAGTTACAATAGGGGACTTAAACAAAGAAGGTTGATCAGGCAGCCTTAGAAAGGCTGAAAGGGAAGGAAGGTAGCCCTTGATAGTGCCCTGAGCAGAGCCCAGTTGGGCAAGAGAAAGAAGGAAGAGAAGAACCTCAGAAAGAGGGGCAGAAAGGGAATCCACAGCCTTTGCTGTGCACCATGCCACAAATCTGTTCCACCTGCAGGCGTATACCAACTTTGTGGAGTGACGCCTGGCTGCCAGAATTACATTACAGACTTCAGGAGGCAAGTCAAATGGCCTCAACTGTCGCCGTTCAATCTCCAAGCATGGAGGTGGAGACTGGACAGGTTCGGGTGGAGGTGCTGCTGCGACAGACGGTCCTCCTGAAGAGGCAGACGAACCGAGGGATCGACTGACATACTGAGTAGCTCGGGATACCAGTACCTTCGTGCCCAGTCCGGAGCCACAAGGATGACTTGGGCCCGGTCGCGCTTGATCTTCTTCAGCACTCTGGGCAGAAGTGGTATAGGCGGAAAGGCGTACAACAGACCGCAGCTCCAATCGCGACGAACAGCGTCTCTGAGTGGGTGCCCCCTTGGAAATTCCAACGCGCAGAACTGATGACATTGCGCGTTCTCTTCGGTGGCGAATAGATCTAACCAAGGCTCTCCCCACTGCTGAAAGAGGCCTTGCCATTCGTGATCCATCATGCACCGGCGGCTGAGTTCGTCCGCCCTGGCATTCATTGTTGAACCACCATGGTCACGCCCTGATGTTCCAGCCATTGCCACAGGCGCAGAGCCTCCTGGCAGAGGGTCCACGACCCCACTCCGCCCTGTTTGTTGCAGTACCACATGGCAGTGGTGTTGTCCGTGAACACCTGCACTACACTACCCCGGACAGAGGGGAGGAATGCCTTCAGTGCTAGACGAACCGCCCGCAGCTCCAAGAGGTTGATATGGAGCTGGGACTCTGCTGGAGACCAGAGGCATCTGATCTCAGCCTCTCCCATGTGCCCCCCCCCCCCCCCCAGCCCTGGAAGGACGCGTCCGTCACAACTACGTGCACCGGTTGGGGAAGATAGAGGGATCTGCCGCTGATACAATCACGGTCCGTGAGCTGTCTCGCCGTGCCCTCCGAGATCAGGACATGGTCGGACAGGTTGCCCTGATGCTGGGCCCACTGAAACTTCAGGTCCCACTGCAGAGCCCGCATCCGCCACCGGGCGTGATGCACCAGAAGGATGAGGGAGGCCATCAGCCCCAGAAGCCGCAGCGTCAACAGGACCGAGACCCGGGATAAAGGCTGAAAGAGTGGAATCAGAGCCTGAATATCGCGGACCCGCTGTTCGGGAGGATAAACCCGAGTCGAGAACCTCTCCGATGAAGAGGAGCTTCTGAGAGGGGCACAGGTGTGACTTCGGCACATTGATGGAAAACCCCAGCTGGTGCAGGAGGTCTGCCGTCGTCTGGAGGTGGCTGACGACTGTCTGGGGCAAGCCTGCCTTCAACAACCAGTCGTCGAGGTTGGGGAAGACAAATCCCTAACCTGCGCAGATGAGCTGCGACCACCGCCATCACCTTCGTGAACACCCGTAGGGCGCTGGTAAGGCCGAAGGGGAGCACCGTAAACTGAAAGTGCTCGTGGCCTACTGTGAACCGCAGGTAGAAACGGTGGGAGGGCAGGACGGGGATGTGGAAATAAGCATCCTGCAAGTCCAACGCTACCATCCAGTCTCCTGGGTCCAGGGCAGCTAAGACCTGAGCCAATGTCAGCCTTTTGAACTTCTCCTTCAGGAGGAAGCCGTTGACGTTCCGTAGGTACAAGATAGGGCGCAGGCCCCCTTTGCCCTTCTTGGGTACCAGAAAGTAGTGGGAGTAACAACCACACCCTACTTCTGGCCCAGGAACGCGCTCGATGGCCCCCTTGGCCATGAGAGGCCGTAAGTTCCTCTTGCAGAAGTTGCAAATGATCCCCCGACACGCGGTGGTACTGCGGTGGCATGGCTGGAGGGGTCGTCTCGAAGGGGAGGGAGTAGCCAGGGGAAGTGGTGATGGCGAACCCTGCCCCGTCACATGGGCCTGAAAGCACGGACTAGGAGGGTTTTGAGGCGGATGCTGCAGGAGAATGTGTGGACTGGCCTCGCCGTTGTCCATGACCGCCGCCACAGCGGTTTCCACGGCCACCACCGCGCTGTGTATTAGTCTGCGGCGCGTGGCTGGCAGCACGTGTGGGAACGCCCCTTCCTTGGCCACAAAAGGAGCGGAAGGCACCCGTTTGCTGACTGGAGAGGCCCAAGGACTTGGCCGTAGCCCTGGAGTCCTTAAAACGCTCAAGCGCGTGGTCTGCCTTGTCGCCAAAGAGGCGACGGCCCTCAAACAGCATGTCCAAAAGGGTGGCCTGGACATCAGTCGAAAAGTTGGCGGACCTCGACCAGGCGTGGCATCGAACTGCCACCGTCGTTGCCATCGCTCTGCCCAGTGAGTCGGTGGTATCCAGCCCACACCGGATGGAGTAGCGTGCTGCATCTTGACCCTCCACAAGGGCTTGGGCGAGTTTAGACCAGGTCTCCTCCGGACATTGTGGCAGCACGACTGCGACCGTGTCCCACAGAGTGTGGGTGTAGCGGCCCAAGAGGCATGCGGTATTGACTGACCGCAGGCCCAAACTCAGGGACGAGAACACATTCTTACCGAACTGTTCATACCTCTTGGATTCCTGATCGGGCGGAGCCGTCGGGAATGCGGTCTGCGAAGTAGAGGCCTGGATAACCAGGCTCTCGGGCATGGGGTGGGTAGACAAGAAGCAAGGGTCGCCCGGAGCCGAGCGGTAGTGTCTGGCCACGTTCCTATCCACAGGCGGGCCTGGATCAGGTGCCCAAAAGAACGTCACACAAGGCCTCATTAAACAGCAGCAGAGGTTCAGCCGAGCTTGACTGTGGTTTAAGGACCTCAGTGAGGAGGTTAGTCCTAACGGCCGCGACGGGGAGCTCCAGGCTCAAGGCCTTGGCCGCCCTCATCAACACTACACTGTAGGCAGCCCCCTCCTCCGTAGCCACGTTTGGAGGGGAGACAAAACCAGTGTCTGGCGAAGTGTCCAGTCCACTGGCATCCCCAAGCTCACATGTCCAGTCGTGCTGAGACTGGCACTCTGTGCCAGAGGGTCCACAGACCCGTCCCAATCACCCTCGTCACCCATCACCTGAAATTCAGGTTCAATGGACGGGGCCGGTTTGTGGAAATAAAAATCTCCGAACGACATCGAGAGCGCCGCCGCTCCGGCGCCGAATCGATGGCAGGATTGGGGAAGGCCTCGCCCGGAGGCGGCGTCGGGGGTGACACTCTAGGGGCCGGCGTCAGTGAGGTCATGAGGTCGACTGGCGATGAACCGGATCCGGAACCGCATCCAGTGGGGGCCTGCAGCGCTAGGACTGAAGTCGCCGGCGGCGCCGGAGCACCCGACGGCGTCGGATCCGAAGCACTCGACCCGCTAGGCCCCCCAGCCGGGATCGCTGGGCCCGAAGGCGCCACGGAGCCCGGCGGAGGAGGGATAGACATCATGGCCATGAGGTACCGCTCGACCTCCTCAGGCGTCGCATCTTGCCCAGGGACCGGAAGGTGTTATGCAGGATGCGGCGCCCGCCACTCTGTCAGAGCCGCGTGGGTGATGTCACTCGAACCCCCGAACACATCGCGCGAGGGGTGGGTCGGAAGAGCGATGACGCCGTTCCGACCTCTCATGCCTCTAACCTGAGGATCTTGATCCCGAAGACCGATGCCGACTCTCGGAGCTACGAGGGCTCTCGACCTCCTGTGGGACCGGGACCTCGAACGGCGCGGGGCCGACTGCCGGGTCTCAAGCCGCTTGCGGGACCGCTCCCGCCTAGCCTTAGACGTCGAGGTCCGGCAGTCGGAACAGGTTCGGTCGTCGTGGTCGAGGCCTAAACAAACAAGTTACTTACCTTCGGTAACGATATATCTGTAAGAAACATTAGTTAGTATTAGATTCCTTACCTTAGAATATCCCCAGGCGTCAGTCTGGATCCGGAAACTTTTGCGTAGCAGTACCCCTGCGCGTCGGTAGGCGTCGTCTGCAGGCGTCCCCTGCGGCTCCGCGTCCGTCGTTGGCGTCGTGATGACGTCGCTGGAGTATATAGACGCCGCCTCCGCGCGCTGACGTCAGTTCTTTGCACACAGCTTTTCCGCGCCAGAACACGCAGAGCCATGTGAGCACCAACACTGGTGCCATTTGAAACTAGGGCCCTGAAAGGGATTGTCCTTAACCCTAGGTATCAGTTCGCAGAACGGGGAGGATGGGTGGGTCGGTAAGGAATCTAATACTAACTAATGTTTCTTACAGATATATCGTTACCGAAGGTAAGTAACTTATTCATCTGAAAGAAACACGTTAGTATTAGATTCCTTACCTTAGAATAGATACCCCAGCAATACCAACCCCGGTGGTGGGTCTGCGAACCAATACATTCCTACGCCAGAAAGTCCTGGAGGACAGAACGGCCAAAGAAGCCATCCCTCCGGACTTGACTGTCCAGGCAGTAGTGCCTCGCGAAGGTGTGCAGCGAGGCCCACGTAGCCGCCTGGCAAATGTCCTGCAAGGGGACACACCGGCCCAGGGCAGTAGTAGCCGCCGTGGCCCGAGTGGAATGGGCCCTCAGCCCAACAGGAGGCTCCTTCCGAGCCAAAGAGTAGCACGCTTTGATGCACAGAACGACCCACCGAGAGATGGTCCGCTTATGTACCGCCCGTCCCTTCTTCGCACCCACGTAGCCAACAAACAGTTGGTCATCCACCCGGAACTGGCGTGTGCGATCCATGTAGAATGAAAGCGCTCGTTTTGGGTCCAGACGATGGAGCCGCTCTTCATCCTTTGAAGGATGCGGAGGCGGGAAGAAGGAGGGGAGGGTGATGGACTGCCCGATGTGAAAAGCAGAAACTACTTTGGGCAGGAAAGAAGGTCTAGTCCTCAGAACCACCTTGTCTGGATGAATGGACAAGAAAGGAGGTTTGACAGAAAGAGCCTGGAGCTCACTCACTCTCCTGGCAGAGGTGATGGCAACCAGGAAGGCCGTTTTCAAAGTCAAGAGACGGAGAGGACAGGAATGAAGTGGCTCAAAGGGAGCACACATCAAAAAGGTTAGAACCAGGTTCAAGTCCCACTGAGGCATCACAAACGGAACAGGAGGATACATGTGTGTGATGCCCTTCAAAAATCTCGTTACAACAGGGGACTTGAACAAAGAAGGCTGATCAGGAAGCCTTAGAAAGGCTGAAAGGGCCGAAAGGTAGCCCTTGATAGTGCCCAGAGCAGAGCCCTGCTGGCCAAGAGAGAGAAGAAAAAGAAGGACCTCGGAAAGAGGGGCAGAAAGAGGGTCCACAGCCTTTGCTGTGCACCATGCCACAAATCTGTTCCACCGACAGGCGTATACCGACTTTGTGGAGGGACGCCTGGCTGCCAGAATCACATCACAGACTTCAGGAGGCAAGTCAAATGGCCTCAACTGCCGCCGCTCAATCTCCACGCATGGAGGTGGAGGCTGGACAGGTTCGGCCTGCTGCTGCGACAGAAGGTCCTCCTGAAGGGGCAGGCGGATCGGGGGACCGACTGACATGCTGAGTAGCTCGGGATACCAGTACCTTCGAGCCCAGTCCGGAGCCACAAGGATGACTTGGGCCTGGTCGCGCCTGATCTTCTTCAGCACTCTGGGCAGAAGTGGTATAGGTGGAAAGGCGATAACAGACCGCAACTCTGAGTGCCGTCTTGGAAACTCCAACGCGCAGAACTGATGACATTGCGCGTTCTCTTCTGTGGCGAATAGATCTAACCAAGGCTCTCCCCATTGCAGAAAGAGGCCTTGCCCAACGTCCGAGTTCAGACGCCATTCGTGATCCATCGAGCACCGACGGCTGAGTTCGTCCGCCCTGGCGTTAAGAGAACCTGCCAGGTGTTGAACCGTCAAAGTCACGCCCTGACGTTCCAGCCACTGCCAGAGGCGCAGAGCCTCCTGGCAAAGGGTCCACGGCCCCACCCGCCCTGTTTGTTGCAGTACCACATGGCGGTGGTGTTGTCCGTGAACACCTGCACTACACTCCTGTTGACAAAGGGCAGGAATGCCTTCAGTGCTAGACGAATCGCCCGTAGCTCCAACAGGTTGATGTGGAGCCGGGACTCCGCCGGAGACCAGATGCCTCTGATCTCCGCCTCTCCCAAGCCCTGGAGGGACGCGTCCGTCACAACAACGTGCTCCGGTTGGGGAAGGGAGAGGGATCTGCCTCTGACCCAATCGCGGTCCGTAAGCCACCACTGCAGTTGTCTCGCAGTGCCCTCCGAGATCAAGACGTGGTCGGACAAGCTGCCCTGATGCTGGGCCCACTGAAACTTCAGGTCCCACTGCAGAGCCCGCATCCGCCACCGGGCGTGATGCACCAGAAGGATGCAGGAAGCCATCAGCCCCAGCAGCCGCAGCGTCAACCTGACCGAAACCCGGGATAGCGGCTGAAAGATGGGAATCAAAGCCTGTATATCCCGGACCCGCCGTTCCGGAGGATAAACCCGAAACTGCGCCGAGTCCAGAACCGCTCCGATGAAAAGGAGCTTTTGAGAGGAACACAGGTGTGATTTCGGCACATTGATGGAGAACCCCAGCTCGTGCAAGAGGTCTGCCGTCATCTGAAGGTGGTGGACGACTGTCTGGGGCGAGCCCGCCTTCAGCAACCAGTCGTCTAGGTAGGGGAAGACTGAAACCCCTAACCTGCGCAGATGGGCTGCGACCACCGCCATCACCTTTGTGAACACCCGTGGGGCGCTGGTAAGGCCGAAGGGGAGCACGATAAACTGAAAGTGCTCCTGGCCTACCGTGAACCGCAGGTAACGCCGGTGGGCCGGCAGGACGGGGATGTGAAAATACGCATCCTGCAAGTCCAACGCTACCATCCAGTCTTGTGGGTCTAGAGCAGCCAAGACCTGAGCCAATGTCAACATCTTGAACTTCTCCTTCCGGAGGAAGCCGTTGACGTTCCGTAGATCCAAGATAGGACGTAGGCTCCCTTTGTCCTTCTTGGGCACCAGAAAGTAGTGGGAATAGCAACCACGCCGTACTTCTGGCCTAGGAACGCGCTTGATGGCCCCCTTGGCCAAGAGGGCCGTAACTTCCTCCTGCAGAAGTGTCAAGTGGTCCCCTGACACACGGTGGTTCTGCGGTGGCATGGCTGGAGGATTGGTCTCGAAGGGGAGGGAGTAGCCCCTTCGGACAAGTTGCAGCACCCACCTGTCCGATGTTATTGCGCGCCAGCGGGCGTGGTGATGGCGAACCCTGCCACCCACTGCCGTCGCATGGGCCTGAAAGCACGGACTAGGAGGATTTGGAGGCTGATGCTGCGGGGGGAGGTGTGGCCTGACCTCGCCGTTGACCCCGACCGCCACCACGGCGGTTTCCACGGCCGCCACCGCGTTGATAAGATTGTTGCGGCGCGTGGCTGGCAGCACGTGTGGGGACGCCCCTTCCTTGGCCACGAAAGGAGCGAAACGAACCCGTTTGCTGGCGCTGGGTCGAGAGACCCAAGGACTTGGCCGTGACCCTGGAGTCCTTGAAGCGCTCCAGCGCGTGGTCTGCTTTGTCACCAAACAGGCGACAGCCATCAAACGGCATGTCCATCAAGGCATTCTGGACATCTGCCGAAAAGTTGGCGGATCTCAGCCAGGCGTGACGACGAATCGCCACCGTCGTGGACATCGCTCTGCCCAGCGAGTCGGTCGTATCAAGACCACACCGTATGGAATATTTTGCTGCGTCTCGGCCCTCAGCCACAGCCTTGCCGAGCTTCGCCCGCACCTCCATGGGGCATTCTGGCAGCAGTTCCGCGACCGTATCCCACACAGAGTGGGTGTAGCGGCCCAAGAGGCAAGCGGTGTTGCAAGACCGCAGTCCCAAACTCAGGGACGAGAAGACCTTCTTGCCATACTGGTCGTACCTCTTAGATTCCCGGTCGGGCGGGGCCGACGGGAATGCGGTCTGGGAAGTCGAGGCCTGGATCACCAGACTCTCAGGGGTGGGATGGGTGGACAGGAACTTGGGGTCGTCCGGACACAGACGGTGGCGTCTGGCCACGTTCCTATCAACAGGCGAACCTGAAGAGGGCCTGGACCACGTGCCCAAAAGAACGTCCGACAAGGCTTTGTTAAACGGCAGCAGTGGCTCCTGTGGGCATGACTGCGGTTTGAAGACCTCAGTGAGGATGTTAGGCCTCACGGCCGCGACGGGGAGCTCAAGGTGTAAGGCCTTGGCAGCCCTCATCAACACCACTGAATAAGCAGCCCCCTCCTCCGATGCCACGGTAGGCGGCGAGACAAAGCCAGGGTTAGGAGAGTCGTCCAGACCACTGGCATCACCCAAGTCACTTGACCAATCCACGTCGTACTGACACTCACGGGACAGAGGGTCCTCAGACCCCTCCCAACCCTCTCCATACTCTACAACATCTCCGTATTCGGAGTCAACAATGTAGACCGGCTCCTCTGGGTTCACAGGCCCCATCGGCGTCGAGCCCGGCGTCGAGCGACGCCGGTCCGACTCCGCGTCCGGATTCAGGGAGGGTATGGGGACGACGCTGCCCGGAGCCGGCGCTGGAGCCCTGGCGCCGGCACAGGAGAACCGGCGCCGCGCGGGGACGGCGTCGGGGCAACCCCGATGGAATCGGCGCCGGAGAGGCCGGTAGACCAGCCGGCGTCGACCCCGAAGGCCCCTGCGGCGCCGGGGTCGGAGCCGTCGGCGCACCGGGGCCGGAGCACCCGATGGCGTCGAGGCAGGGACACCCGAACCGCTAGGGCCCCCGGACGGTAGCATTGGGCCCGAAGGCGCCGTAGGCCCCGTCGGAGAAGTGAGCGCCCTCATGGCCATGAGGAACGCCTCAATCTCCTCAGGCGTCGCACCTAGCCCAGGAACCGGAGGGTATGGAGCAGGCCGCGCCGGCGACTCTCGCGGAGCCGCGGGGGTGGGGTCACCCGAACCCCCGGCCGCGTCGTGCGAGCGTCGGGGGGAGTCGGGGGTACGATGACGACACCCGACTTCTTGTGTTTCTTACCTGAGGAGCCCAACGAATGGTGACGACTTCCGGAGCGCTCGGCACGGCTCCGCGACCGCTCCCTCGAACGCTCCCTGGACCTCCGGCCGGACCGGGACCGCTCTCGACGCGGGGCCGACACCCGGAGCTCGAGTAGCTTGCGGGACCGCTCCCGTCTAGCCTTATTAGTCAGAGCCCGGCAATCGACGCAGGCGTCCACGTCGTGGTCGGGGCCCAGGCACCGGAGGCAGAGTCGGTGATGGTCCGTGACCGACATCGTGCGGTCACAACCGTCACAATTCTTGAAACCGGGCATCCTACCGGCACCAAAAAGATATAAGATGTTAACAAAACTTGGTCAAAAGACCGGAGTACTGCTCTTCGGATCTGCTCTTACTGGCGCGGAAAAAAGAAGAACTGACGTCAGCGCGCGGAGGCGGCGTCTATATACTCCAGCGACGTCATCCCGGCGCACGACGCCAACGACGGACGCGGAGCCGCAGGGGACGCCTGCAGACGACGCCTACCGACGAGCAGGGGTACTGCTACGCATAGTTTCCGGATCCAGACTGACGCCTGGGGATATTCTAAGGTAAGGAATCTAATACTAACGTGTTTCTTTCAGATACTGAAGACACTGGCGATGGGGGTCGGTAACGACATCATTCGGTTACACTTGGAGCAGGGTTAGATCCTGGGCATCCCTACCGGCACCTTAGGAGTCGAACGACTCCAGAAAAAAATCAGATCAAAAAGTTTAGTCAAAAAGTGACTATGGGGTAGAGCTTCTCCGGATCTGCGCTAGCTGGCGCGGAAAAAAGAAAAACTAACGTCAGCACGCAAGGGCGGCGTCTAAGTACTCCAGCGACGTAATTCCGGCGCTAACGAAGGATGCTGAGCCGTGGACGACGCCTACCGACGTGCAGGGGTATTGCTACGCAAAAGTTTCCGGATCCAGTCTGAGGCCTGGGGATATTCTAAGGTAAGGAATCTATCACTAACGTGTCTCTTTCAGATGTATAATGTACTTATTTGCATAATGTTATGTCCAAGGTTACGTTATGCCCAATGAGATCGATGCCTCATGACTGATGTCTAATGAACCTGCTGTTATATGCCTAATGTTTTCCTTCCAGGCTAGCGCATAGGATGTTTATATACTGACCTGATGTGTGATTCTGGGTCCATTGTTTATGCTTCATGCTGATGAGGATGCCTTATGTTTAGGCCTGATACTCGTAATAAGGTCGCCCAGGTCAGGCCCTAGCCAGAAGGCCCTGGATGTTATATTTTCCGCAATAGACTTTACCTTTGTTCATTCACCCTTCCATTTACCCAAACTATACCAGCGATGGTTCTGGCAGCGGCCCGTTGGGCGCTGTCCTGTAAATAGTCCCTGTGTAAATTGTTACCTAGTCCAGGCTGGTACGGTTTATATACAACTGTGATTCCATTCTAATGTATTGATTCTATAATACACATACTGGTTTTTTCACCTAAACTGGTGTGGAGTCTCTTTTTGTAGTGTGCCTTGTGTGTCGCCGGTGTGTGCTGCGCGGATGCTTTACACATGTCCTCTGGAGTTGTGCTGGCCCGCTTTGCACCACTCTATCCCATTTCTAACAGTGCTACAGGATGTAACAGGCAAATTTCCTATCTAGATGGATCTTGCTGTCCATACAGTAATATTTTGTGAAGCAGAGACGTTTTAAGGCAGGGGCAAAGTGGGTTTTGGTCCTGGGCCCCATCTTTCAAGGGGCCCCTTTCTCAGCAACGAATCAAATTAAGCACAATATGTTATGGCATTTACTTATAGTTTATTTTATTTTTGTAAGCCATGCTGCCCACCTCAGCAGTCAGTGTCTGCCTTGTCCTCTGTCACTCAAGGTTAAAAATATTATAACTTACTGAAAAGTAATTTTCTGGTTGAACTGGGCATGCGTAATAAACATCCGATACCTGCGCAAGGCCAGCACATTCACACAAGCCTTTTTAATGGCTTTGCTTCGTGCTGTCCTGTGTGGCACCGGCACCTGGACTTGTCACGCCACCATGCTAGTGCAGAGGAACTGTATGCAGAAGGCATCAGTAAATATTCTCTGTGTAAGCCCAAACCCCTTACAAAGTTGAGTACAGGAGCAGCACAGTGATCTCGGTTCTCCTGGCCTTCCTGTTTAGCAGCCTTCTCCCCACATGCTCGTAAAAGAGGACTACATCATTGAATGTGGGGATACGAGGATGAAGGCTTTGGCGCCTATCTAGACAAGCATTTGCAATGCAATAGGTCTCGCATTTTTGAGACTTTGAGCTATTGGCACTGTAAACGTCAATAGCTTACTATACCAAAATGAGGTATAGTGTGCACAGAGTCCAGTCAAACCCCAAAGATAGGCAGAGGTAAAAGTAGATAGCCCTTCCTTCTCTATTTGTGTAAAGGTGAGGGTGAGCAGTAAGGCTTTATCAGAGGATAGCGTTAAGCATCTGTGTACTGGGCTGGCCCCACGTGTTCAGGAGACATAGTAGACGTAGCCAAGATGATTTCATGTAGTTTATGAAGTCCTTAGGAAGTATTTACAGCAAACCCCACAAGGAGCAGCCTGCTAGTTGCTCAGCCAATCTTCCAACTGACAACACTCACATCAGGCACCCAAGCATTCCACTCATGTCAATCACACCAACATTCTACATGGAACACTCACACTGGCTCAGCAGCTAGAGACAAGGTGAAAGGGAACATTACAGCATAACATGAGAATACTACATATCCTCTCCCTTTTATATTGAAAAATAAATTGAACCACATTAAAATCAAAACAACAACACACAGCAATGTACAAATGATGAAAACGTCCATAAACCCTGGGATGAATGGTAAAACCACACCACGAGAGGGAAAACAGACAAACAAAGGAGGAAAGGAGAGTGAAAGGATTAAACACACACTCACACCATCCTCCTCCTTTAAAAGAGAACAAAAAGAGACCAAGAAAGTAGTGTATGAACAGCTCACATATACCAAGTGAGCAACAACTACATTGAAAATAAAGGGAGAAACTTAACCCAAGACAAAAACACTATGAGCGGACAGCACCCAAGAAAGTACTTCCCATGTAAAGTAACTGTGCGGAAGGGAACCATAACCCAACACGCCACCCATCATGTGAAGTAGTGTAACAACTAGTGTAGCATAGGACTAACACCCAAGAACAGGTGCAGCACGAGGTGCAGCACAAGAAAACACAGGTGCAGCACAGTGTGGCAAACTAACGCTCACAATAGCAAAGTGAGGCACAGTGCGGCTTACACACTAAACACAGCAAGATGAGATGCAGTGCGACTTACACATAAGACAGCAAGGTGAGGTGCGGGGTGGCTTACACACTAAACACAGCAAGATGAGATGCAGTGCGACTTACACATAAGACAGCAAGGTGAGGTGCGGGGTGGCTTACACACTAAACACAGCATGGTGATGCGTAGGCGCCTTACGCAAAAAAACGTCAAAACGTGTAAGAGGGCCTAACACCCAAAAACACACACCCAAATGAAAGGATGTACATCAAACCCACATAGTGTAAGGGTTGACATAATAAGAGAGTTGTCCAACAACATGGAAATGGTGACTGACTAAAACCCAAACCAGGCATAACAAGGGAAAAAAAACCTTAAGCCACCCCTCAAGTAAGGAAACAGAGGCTTAACAAATCTGGGACAAGAACGTAAAGAGGAGACATGGGACTAGAACCCACTCCCATCCCTTAGAGAGGGATACAATATCTGAAAAGAAAACATGTGAAAACCATCAATGTAGTAGAGTCATAAAGGTAAGGACACCCAACAAAAGAATTCGGCTCGCCAATGAGCATATAACATGTCATTCAAAACACACAGCACGTTTTTCCTTTGCAAGACTACAACTAGTGACAAAACAATAAAATATGCACTGTAAGCTTAACATAACAAGCATTTGCAATGCAATAGGTCTCGCATAAGGCACGTTTGAGCTATTGGTATTGTAAATGACACATTTTTTATTTATGTATTGGTTTTGAAAATAGCTAAATTAATAGCTTTGTCATTTACAATGCCAATAGTTTTAACTTTCGCAAATGCGACACCTATAGCATTTGTAATGCAATATGTGTTATATTTACGTGACTTAGATGTATTGATATTGCAAATAATGGCTTTTATTTTTTTAAATAATTAATATTTAAATAAGTTATTGTAATTTATAATGGCAATAGCTTAAACTTTTGTAAATAACTTTTGTGAAGATTATGTCAAGTGTATTTTATTGCGACGAAAATTCAAGAACAGAAGTGAAATAACATCTTTTTGTGACACTTGTAATAAAGCGTGAAACATTCAGAGGACATATTTGAACCAGTTGTTGTTGAATGGCTGCACAAATTGATGCTATGGTGGCGCTGAGTGATGTTGTGGTGGCGACGAGTGGTGCTGTGGCGTTCAGTGATGCTGTGGTAGCGCATAGTGATGTTGTAGTGCCCCTGAGTGATGCTGTGGTGATGCGATAGGTAGAGTGAGGGCAATAGAGTGAGGGCGCTAGATAGGTAAAGTGAATGCGATAGAAAGAGTGATAGAAAGAGTGAGGGCGATAGATAGAAAGAGCGAGGGCGATAGATAGAAAGAGTGAGGGGGATAGATAGAAAGAGTGAGGGCGATAGAAAGGTAGAGTGAGGGCGATAGATAGGTAGAGTGAGGGCGATAGATAGGTAGAGTGAGGGCGATAGATAGGTAGAGTGAGGGCGATAGATAGGTAGAGTGAGGGCGATAGATGAAGTGAGGGCGATAGGTAGAGTGAGGGCAATAGATAGAGTGAGGGCAATCGATAGAGTGAGGGCAATCGATAGAGTGAGGGCAATAGATAGAGTGAGGGCAATAGATAGAGTGAGGGCAATAGATAGAGTTAGGGCAATAGATAGAGTTAGGGCAATAGATAGAGTTAGGGCAATAGATAGAGTTAGGGCAATAGATAGAGTTAGGGCAATAGATAGAGTTAGGGCAATAGATAGAGTTAGGGCAATAGATAGAGTGAGGGCAATAGATAGAGTGAGGGCAATAGATAGAGTGAGGGCAATAGATAAAGTGAGGGCAATAGATAGAGTGAGGGCAATAGATAGAGTGAGGGCAATAGATAGAGTGAGGGCAATAGATAGAGTGAGGGCAATAGATAGAGTGAGGGCGATAGATAGGTAAAGTGAATGCGATAGAAAGAGTGAGGGCGATAGATAGAAAGAGTGAGGGCGATAGATAGAAAGAGTGAGGGCGATAGATAGAAAGAGTGAGGGGGATAGATAGGTAGAGTGAGGGCAATAGATAGATAAAGTGAGGGCAATAGATAGATAAAGTGAGGGCAATAGATAGAGTGAGGGCAATGGATAGAGTGAGGGCAATAGATAGAGTGAGGGCAATAGATAGAGTGAGGGCAATAGATAGAGTGAGGGCAATAGATAAAGTGAGTGCGATAGAGTGAGGGCAATAGATAGAGTGAGGGCAATAGATAAAGTGAGGGCAATAGATTGGTAAAGTGAATGCGATAGAGTGAGGGCGATAGATAGAGTGAGGGCAATAGATAGAGTGAGGGCAATAGATAGAGTGAGGGCAATAGAAAGAGTGAGGGCAATAGAAAGAGTGAGGGCAATAGATAGAGTGAGGGCAATAGATAGATAAAGTGAGTGCGATAGATAGAGGGCAATAGATAGATAGAGTGAGGGCGATAGATAGAGTGAGAGCAATAGATAGAGTGAGGGCAATAGATAGATAAAGCAAGTGCGATAGATAGAGTGAGGGCGATAGAGAGAGTGAGGGCAATAGATAGATAAAGTGAGGGAGATAGATAGATAGAGGGAGGGCAGTATAAATGCCAGAGAAGACAGAACATAAAGGAAACAGTCAGGTATGATACAATGGCCACACCAGTAATTGAAATGTGCCCCAAATGAGTTCTCCAGTGCTTAAATAACAAGGAGGGTGCTATCTGCCCATGTGCATCAGTCTAGGTATGTATTAATTTTGTTTGTGAGCTCATTCAGCGATATAATTTTCAACTTGATCCAGTTTGCACTCAGCTTTTTGCAGGTTGTGATCTCTCTCCTTCCAGTCAATATTTTCTCTTTGCATGCTGCTTCGATAGTTGTAAGTGCTCTGGTGACGGACGGTACAGCCCCAGCTATGGCCACGGTCTCTTACCTGTGCTCAAGTGAACGAGAAGGAGGTCCGGTCATCTCTTCTTCCAGCCGTCGGCACTGTCCGATTCGGAGTGAAACGCAAACCACGGCATTTAAAAAAAATTCGAAGTCAACCCGAAGGAAGTACAAGCATTGGCTGCGGTGCCGGGCCGTCAAATACAATAATAAAACCAGGTCCCCCTTGGCTCTCCCCGATGCCCAGTGCAAGAAAGCCTGCATGATGGCGCTAGGATGTTTCCCGCGGCTGAAGAGGGCCGTCCTCACATGCTGGCAGCCGGGCAGCAGCTGGCAAACTGGCGCACTAAGGGGAAGGGTGGGCTGTAATAGCGCAAAGGGTTCCACGGTTCTCATCTCCCTACGTAGTTGCTGTCTCACCTTCTGGCTGGCTAAAACCGGAAGTTCGGGAGCGTTACGTTGTGGGGCGGGACTTCCGCCTTCTGCGGGAAGCCCGCGCTCACGGAGTGGATGGCCCAGAGGAGCAGCGGTGACGCGGGGTTCCCAGGCCTGAGGGAAGCCCCGCGTGTGGTGATGCAGCGGAGAAAACACCAGGGGAGTGCAGAGCCTGTAGCAGCGCAGCAACGCAACCAAAGAGCCTGGTGAGTGGAGTGGGGGGATGTGTGTGTTTGTGTGTGCGTGCGTGTGTGTGTGTGTGGGGGGGCTGGCTGAGGCTTGCAAGGGAGACAGGAGATAAACAGTGCGTGACTGTAAGTCACGCGCGAGCCCATCTCCTGTCTCTCTTTTAGGGCCCTTGAAGCAAACTCGACAACTATAGGGCTCGCACGCGACAGCGCTTTCGCGCTGTGTCGCCAGGTGTGAGACCTAACAAAAATGTCACTGGTGTGCCTGTCACCGCAATGGTGAGGAACAGGTATTCCTAGGAACCCAAGAGCACTTCTAAGGAAAGGAGTGGCACACAATACTTGGGAAAGAATAGTACAATGTTGCCGAGAAAATACCCACTTAAGACTGAAGGGCACCAGGTGATTGGTATGAAATTCAAACTCACCACACGATCTGCAAGCAAAGTTCAGTGACCAGGTTCTGAATCAAAAAGAACTCTAACTCACCACCAAACGTTGAGACTGTCAACTGTTGCACTTACTTGTAAAGCGTTGCAGCTAAAGCCATGAGGTTGAAAACTATTTTCACTCAGGGACTATCGTGCCCTTACGTAACTATTACATGAACAGAACATGGTTGGCAAATGAAAGGCGAGCCCCAACTTGTTCAAAGAGCCATCACCAACAAAAGAGGGCTGCACGCTTTGTACATCGCGCAGGGTGGCTCTCGGCGCGTTGGTGCTACAAAATGTCTTGTGACAGCCAAAAACCTCGTAGAAGAACCTGCGTCACGAAGTTCCTTTGAGGCATTGCAGGACAACAGTGGAACAGGTCAGGTAAGACTGCTTGCGCTTTACTTATATAAAAAAAAAATGCTGAACGCGCTTGCTAGACACAGCTCGTGCCTCATTCAAAGAAGGAGCTGTTAAAATGCCCTTACTGCGGCCAAGTCTCAACTGGTGTTAAAAAAATAATAGACCAGGAGTGTCTCACCTTGAACCTTATGTAGACCCATACCTTGCATTCTCCACCCGTCTCAAGATTAAGCAAAATATCACAAACAATCTTGTCTAACGGTCATGGAACTAATGTTGCAGCTCGTCCACTTGCCACTGGCAATGTAAGATGCAGCCATAATCCACTTTTGCTCAACCACAGGTTTCGTTGCACTCCGATGTAGCGTAGTGGCTGACAGCAATACATGGTTGTGAAAAGTACTATTAAGATTGCCAAACTGTATCAGCAATTAATAAACTCTCAATGTGAATTACAATTGGCAGGATCAATGTAGTAAGAGTCCACATGAAGCAAGTCGCAATAAAAAGGCTTTCCCTCCTTGAAGACACAGTAACAGATATGGCTACACAAAACAGAGTACAGCACGCTTGGGCTGGGGCTGTCCGATGTAATAGACACTGGTGGGGCTGCGAAGCGTGCTGCTCCAGTTTCCTTTGTTTCTTTTTTTTTATTTCCTTAGTTAACACTTACTCTAGTAATCTACTTGAGCAGTCTGTGTATCCAAATTGAAAAAGTACTTATTTTAAATTTCCTTGTGTTGTTTTTGCTTGTAATTGCTGTAGGTCCTTTTCAACATGCAAACTTCTTTTAATCTTCATCTTTAGCTTGCATAAGGCCACCTGTAGTTCGTGAGAGGCTTCAGATCGTCACCAAAATGTAGAGGGCTGGCCCCACGTTTTTAGGAGACATAGTAGACGGAGGAAAGATGATTTCATATAGTTTATGAAGTCCTTAGGAAGTATTTACATCAAACCCCACCAGGGCGAGCCTGCTAGCTGCCCACACAATCTTCCAACTGACAAAACTCACACCAGGCACCCAAGCATTCCCATCATGTCAATTACACCAACATTCTACATGGAACACTCACACTGGCTGAGCAGCTAGAGGTGAAAGGGAACATTATTGCATATCATGAGACTACTACAATCTGTTGTAAACACTCAGGCAGCAAATGTTGTCCCTCACTCAAAGACTGAACTCAGAACAATTTGCTTGTATCAAAAGGAAAATGCTACTTACCAGTATGCATCTGTTCTTGGCATGTAGAGCTGCAGAGTTACACACTATGCATAGATGGCCACCTAGTGTTGGACCCAGATGTTTGCAGTTTGTTTTGTTGTAGAAAAGTCTTTGGAAGTCACAGGATAGGTGACTCTTCCTTTGGATGATACTGCGCATGGGCATCAGCTCCATCCCCAGATTGTTTTTCGCCATTAGGGAAGTGCTGGAGCTGTACAAGAGGTAGTGATATCCATGTGATTTGTATCTAATTAAGATAATACTGGAACAGATAACGGTAGCCGGGAAGGCGGGTGGGCGTGTGTAACTCTGCAGCTCTACATGGCAAGAACAGCTGCATACTGGTAAGTAGCATTTTCGGTTCGAGGCATATGAGCTGCAGATTACACACTACGCATAGATTGTATAGCAGCACACACACTTAGCGGCGACCACCAGTATCTGTTGCAGTTGTTTGAAACAGTGTTTTTATTTGTATGTATTTAACAATCCATCTGGCGATCCCTGATTTTGATATGGGGTTGCCTTTATGTGGCGGTGAAAAAGACACAAAAAGTTGTTTTGTTTTACGAAAAGTTTGTGTCCTTTCGATATAGTACAGCAGTGCTCTTTTGAAATCTAAGGTGTGTAGAGCTCTTTTTGCGACTGTTTGAGGCTGCGAGAAAAATACACGCAGCTCAACTGATTGATTTAGATGGAATGTTGAAATGACTTTAGGAAGGAATTTAGGATTAGTACGAAGAACTACTTTGTCATGATGCATTTGCAAAAAAGGTTCTTGAATGGTTAATACTTGTAGTTCACTAACACTCCTGAGAGAAGTAATTGCTACTAGGAAAGCTACTTTCCAGGTTAGGAATTGCAATTCACATTTATGTAATGGTTCGAAGGGAGGACCCATTAATCTAGTAAGAACAATGTTCAGGTTCCACACTGGTGCCGTTGGCGTTCTGGGAGGAATTATTTTTTTGAGTCCTTCCATGAAAGCTTTAATAGCTGGTACTCTAAAAAGAGATAGATGTTGTCTATTTTGTAAGTATGCTGCGATGGCAGCAATGTGTAGTCTGGTAGACTTGTAGGCTAAATTATACTTTTGAAGGTGTAATAGATATCCTATGATGTGTTGAATAGACACGTTTAAGGGATTTACTTGGTTGTTTTGGCAGTATACGACAAAGCGTTTCCACTTAGCAGCATAACATGCTCTAGTAGTGGGACGTCTAGCTTCTTTAATGATGTTCATGCATTCTGGAGGAAGGTTGAGGTAACCAAACTCTATGACCTCAGGAGCCAGATCACGAAGTTGAGCTGACCTGGGTCCGGGTGTCTGATCTCTCCATGGCTCTGCCTTAATAGGCATGGACATAGGATTCGCTTTTGGTGTGGTACTACAGACATTTGCAACAGCGTGGTGTACCACTGTTGTCTGTCCCAATTTGGAGCGATTAGAATGAGCGTCAGGGAATGTTGTTGTAGTTTGCGTACCACTAACGGAAGTAGTGGGAGAGGAGGAAAATCGTACGCAAATAGTTTTGACCAGTTCATCCATATTGCATTGCCTTTGGACAATGGGTGTGGGTATCTGGCAGCAAAGCTTGGGCATTTTGCGTTTTCGTGGGTGGCAAAGAGGTCTATCTGAGGTTGTCCCCACATTTGGAAGAACGGATAAAGAACTTGCGGATGAAGTTCCCACTCGTGGATCTGCTGTGTTTGTCGACTCAGTGTTTTGTACTCCTGGGACGTGTTGGGCTTAGAGGAAGATCTTTAGCGGTATAGCCCATCTCCATATCTGCTGTGCTAACTGAGAGAGCTGCAGAGAGTGTGTCCCCCCTTGTTTGTTTATGTAGTACATAGCGGTCATATTGTCTGTGCAGACTAAGACTGCTTTGCCTGACACTTGAGTTTGAAATGCTTTGAGGGCTAGAAACACAGCTAGCAACTCTAAGTGGTTGATGTGGGGTAGCTTTTGTTGCGGTGTGCACCTGCCTTGCATGGTGTGATGCAGTAGATGGGCTCCCCAACCGGAGAGCGATGAGTTTGCTGTCATGACTATTTGAGGAACTGGCTCTAGAAACGGTCGCCCTTTGGAAAGGTTTTTGGTGTTCCACCATTGCAGAGAACGACAAGTCCGACCGTCTACCAACACTAGGTCTGTTAATTGGCCTTGAGCCTGGTTCCATTGGCGTGCTAGGCACTCTTGAAGTGGACGCATTAGCAGTCTTGCGTGAGGTACTACACATATGCAAGATGCCATCATCCCTATGAGCTGCATGAACACTTGAGCTGGTAGCGAGTGTTGCGGTTTGAATTTTGTTAGGAGAGTTTGTACACTTGTTATCCTGGCTGGAGAGCTAGAGAGGGATATGCTAGTGTTAGTTGGGTGTTTATTGTAGCGCCAAGATACTGTTGTATGTGCGAGGGTTGCAGATGCGATTTGACGTGATTTACAGTGAATCCCAAGTCGTGAAGCAGTTGAATAGTAGCGTGAGTTTGTTGCACACACTGGCTGTATGAGCTGGCTTTTATGAGACAGTCGTCCAGATATGGGAAGACATGAATAGGTTGTCTTCTTAAGTGTGCTGCTACTACTGCTAGGCATTTGGTAAACACCCTTGGCGCTGTTGTGACTCCGAAAGGGAGCACTTTGAACTGGTAGTGTTGTCCGTCTAGCACAAATCTGAGATATTTTCTGTGTGCTGCGTGGATGGGAATATGGAAGTAGGCGTCCTTGAGATCTAGTGTAACAAGGAAGTCGTTTAGTACCAGTAATGGGAGGACATGTTGGAGTGTGACCATATGAAAATGATCCGACTTTATGTAAATGTTTAGAGGTCTGTGGTCTAGGATGGGTCTTAAAGATCCGTCCTTCTTTGGTATTAGGGAATATACTCCTTTGTTTTTCTGATGCTCTGGAACTATTTCTATTGCATTTTTCTGTAGGAGGGATATTACCTCCTGTCTGAGCAATGTTAAATGTTCCTGTGACATTGGACGTTGCTTGGTTGGTATGTTTGGGGGGTAGATGTTAGTTCCAGACAATAACCTGATTGAATTATTTGAAGCACCTACCTGGCTGATGTGATGTTTTCCCAGGCTGGCAGGTATTGTTGGAGTCTTACCCCGACAGGAGTGGAATGGGACGGAAGAAGGGGAAGGGAGTCATTGGGCAGGGGTAGAGGCAGAGCGTGTGTTGTTATTTTTGCCTCTGCCTTTGTTATTGTTACCCCTGTAACCACCCCTTTTGTAGCCTTTTCTGTAAGTAGACTGTGTAGGGGCTTTGTACGAGGTAGAAGCTGTGTCTGAAGTATATCATCTGGTGGCACCTCGATAGGATGAGCGACGAAATGAACGTCTGGGAGCCTGAGACTGTAGGGCTCCCATAGATTTGGCGGTGTCTGTATCCTTTTTCATTTTCTCTAGTGATACATCTACCTCGGGTCCAAATAGGTGTTACTCATCAAAGGGTTGATTAAGAATGGCACTTTGTACCTCAGGTTTGAACCCTGATACACATAGCCAGGCGTGTCTGAGTAGTAAAACGCTGGTGTTAACTGCCCTAGAGGCAGTATCTGCTGCATCGAGAGCACACCGAATAGAGGTGTTTGTGAAGTTTTTTTCACTCTTGGATAATCTTTTTTGCTCTATCCTTGTACTTGTCAGGGAGTTGCCTCATTAATGTCTCTAGCTCATCGTAATGTGCTCTGTCATATCTGGCTAGTAATGCCTGTGTATTGGCGATACGCCACATGTTTGCTGCTTGAGGCGCAATTCTTTTCCCTGATGCGTCAAGTAGCTTAGACTCCTTATCAGGTGGTGCAGCCTCACCTGATGTTTGTGAGTTTGCTCTCTTGCGTGCATTGGAAACTACAAGTGAGTCTAGTGGTACTGGACCTTTAATATATGCTGGGTCTGAGGGGGCAGCTTTACATTTTTTCTCTATATGAGGGTTAATGACCCGAGTTCCGACTGGGTCCTTGAAGACTTCTGGGGCATGCTTGCTCACTCCTTTAAGCATAGGTAAAATGGATGAGGACCTTTGTGCGTTATCAAATGTATCCATTAGGAAGTCTTCCTCAACAGGGTCTGTATGTATGTCTACCTCATGATATTGTGCGGCCCTGTTAATTAATTCATTAAAACCTATAGTGTCTTCTGGTGGGGAAGGCCTTGAGGGGTATATGTCATCCTGAGGGACATTTGGGAAATCTGGGGTGGTATCATTCCACGGGTCTGGGGATCCTGTGGGCGTGGCTGGATCAGGTATGTTACCCCCCATATCATCAGAGCTATCATCCCTGTCTGGTATGATAGAGGATGCTGGGGAATGTTGTGGTATGGGAGGATGTGGTGATGGTACAGGCGAAAGAGAAGGGGGATGAAGCCATGTCCTCCTTCTTTGAATGCGGAGCTGGAGCTGGTGTGTCCAGTGGTCGCTTTTTTGAAGTCAAAATTAAGTGTACAGTGATTGGATCCTTAGCTTGAGTCTTTTGAGCAGGGTCTGGATAGTGTAAATCCTCTGCAGGGTGTTGATTGTTTGGTGCGGAGGGAGGCTTGGGCACCGAAATGGCTTGTTTTGGTTTCTTGACAATGTCTTTCACAGGGGAAGCAGCAGTCTTTTTCGGCTCCGAAGCTTTTTTCGGTTCAGAGTGTAGGAGAGTAGGGTCTGCTATCCTATGGTCACCCCAAATTTGTGCTTTTTGCTTCACTGGTTCTTGACTTAATGTGGCTGTGGGCCTGCCAATCAGACCCACAGCCTGCTGTTCTCTCTCTAAATTTATGCCAAGGCACTTTAGGTGCCTTACCAATCGGAACATGGATGACCTTGTGAGCCCCTGTACAGTGTACCCTAGGTACCCAGGGCATAAGTGCATCCAAGGCCTACCAGGGGCTGCAGCACGTATTGTGCCACCCCTGGCCTGGCCTTACTATTTGACACAACTGGCTGATCACTCAGCTGGGGCAAGGTGGTGTAATCACCCTTTGCTTTAGGTATAGTATCTCTATATCTAACACATACAAGGACACACAGTAACCTATAAGTCACTCCTATGGCAGGCCTTATCAATCCTGGAGGCAGAGAGCTTGGTTATGTGTGAGATGGTGCTCTAGGATGAGCTGAGCCTGTCTGCAGCTTTCGGAACCATGTCCTTTCGCTGTTTTCTGATAGCGTCATACAATATACTCTTAAGTGCATTATGAACCCCGCGGTTAAATGCTAACTCTGGTTTGACATTATCAAAAAATGTCGAGAAAGGTGTCATACGAATTGGAATACTACCCCCTCACCAATTCTGGCGACGGGGGTAGCATTCCACCCTTCTAGAGGGACACGACATGTACAGAACCTGAACCCCGGTTAAAGTTAAACAGAGCCTCAGCATCACAAAATGGATGCTGCCACCACAGACACAAGTCTGACCTCCTGCTGCTGGGAGTCCTTCCAGCGAGGGAGGCTTGGACAAAGGGTTTCCTGCACCAACCCAGACAGGATTTTGTTTATCTGGTTAGGTAGGGCTGAATAGAATCAGACATGCCCGCGGCACACAAGGTGTCCCCGTGCATAGGCCAGTTCAAACCGGTGCTGGGGCCCCAGCTCTGGCGCGAAACTGGACAAGGGTAAGGGGGTGTAACCACCCCCCTTCCTGGTCCCACCCATAGGAGGGACCTAGTAGGTCGTCCAGCCCCTAGAATTGGTTTAAAAGTAGGAGCTGAGTCCCAAGACTGCAGATTACCCTGAAATTCGACTAAAGAAGAAGAAACTTTGGACCTTCGACGTTCTGCTGCTCAGAAGACTGAAGAATCTCCCTTGTGGCCAAGGAGTGGTCACCCTGTGGATACAGGTACCATCCGGCGATCAACGACTGCTTTGCCGCCGCCTCCCGCCAGAGCCCGAGCCCAGAGCCTGACAAGAACCAGACTCCCAGACATCTAACAGTCCGATCCACAGTCACTGCACAGCTGAGACGAGTGGAGGCGACCTGAGACGTGGGAGCGGACCTCTTGAAATGTCCACGAGAAGCTGACTGCGCAGCACCTGAGGCACCCTCACTGCTGTGCTTGGGGTCTTGAGAAGCCCCACTACCGAGCTACATTTGCACCAAGGAGCAGCCCTCCAACTCTCACGAGATCTGCGTGGGGCCCTTTTGCTTTGTTCCACTCGACGCGCCTTCCCGGTTACTAGTCCGGTGGCTAGTGGCCATTTTGGCGACCAAACGACAACTTTCCACCACTGGTCTGGTTGCTCTAGACTGGCCCTTGCTGCTCCTAAAAGCAGCAACCCCTCTGACCTTGCTGGTTAGAGTGAGAAGCCTTCCTTGTTTCCCGCGTGGCTTGCATTAGCCAAGGCCTGTTTGCTCCGATCAAGAAGCCAACACCACCATCAACTAGAGCCTACGTGGGACAGCTCGTGAGCGAATACTGGTCGTTGTCATCGTCGCATGGTCCACGTGGCTGAAGAGACAAGCTTCACGACATTGCCTGTTGGCACCCGACAACGCCTGGTTCCTTCCTGGTTCCACGCCGGTCACTGGCTAGTGACTGTGAACATTGTCCCCTCTGCTTTCAGGTTTTCAACACTTCAGATCCACCGGAACTCTTCACATCAGGTCGCCTGCAGCATCAACACTCCAAGGCTCCATCTGAATTCCTGCAGAATCCCGACACACTTTGACTCCACTGCACCCGCTTCCTGTGGGTGAGGTAACGCTGGCACTCCGGTGCCCCCGAGTAGTTTAACTCTCCTAGTGTCCAGATTCCAAAGGGTTAAGTTCTAGACTGACCGGAAGACTTCCTCCCTTTATCTTTAACACTTTTACGCATCCACTGATTCCAATGTGAACTGCTTCTAACTTTGCGCACTGCAAACCAGATCCCGTGGGCCTCCTAGCTTGCGTTAGTACAGCATAGCCCCAGCGATTCCCAAGGCCCTAGGCCTTACTTCCTTTCGACTCGTTTTACTTATACCACTTCTTTAGTATATGGTTTTAGGGGCCACCCGGGCCTATCCATATTTGTGCAACTTTTGAATACTTATCAATTGAATTGTTTTAACGTGTTTGCTTCTGTGCTCATAAAGAGTTCATGGGACTATTTGTAGTAATAAATACATATATATTTTGAATATATATTTACATATGGTAATACAGCCGGCTTCACATGCCAAAAAGAGTTTAGCCTAAGACTGCTTTGTCCACTCTACCATTAAGACAGCTGGTCTATAAGGTTGACTTACAACCAATCACCAAAAGGGTTCTTTGGACTGACACAAGGTGGTCACTAGAACTAGTGAACATCATATATCAGGCCAACTTCTCACACCGAGGATTTTTTCGGTCACGGTATGGTTTTTGGATCCGATGATTTTTTTCGGATCCCATGACTTTCATTTCCGGTGTTTTTTCTTAATCCGAAGCGGGTTTGCTTGGTTCCGACCTGGCTTTCGGTGCCGAAGGAGTAGTGGTATGTTTTGGCGCCGATAGTTTGGATGTCGGTGCCATTGTCTTTTTCGGTGCCGGTATATGTGCGCCGGCACCGTGTGGAGGTCGACTCGAGCTCGAGTTGCCTGAAGGCTTAATTGGCTTCTTAGCCGGGCCCGAAGGTGGGGCAGTAGAGAAGCAGAGTGACGGTGTGCACCCGAGCGTGAGGGTGTGACCGGGGCCTTCTGTGTCGAGGAAGGGTCGGGGTCGACGGTCTTACATACAACCCGCTGCGCTGGAGTGATGTCCTCTACATCGAAATCTTCTGCCTCCGAGCTGCTGTCGACGTGCTGTTCCGGGACGTTGACGCCTTCCTCAAAGATGTCGTCCGGAAACGGAGCTGAAGATCTTTGAGCCATTGTTCTCCTCGCTCCGCGGTCCCGGATAGTCTTTTTGGAGCGGAAAGAGGCACAAGCTGAACAGTCTTTCGCCTCGTGTTCCGGAGAGAGGCAGAGGTTACACACCTCATGAAGGTCGGTGTGGGGAAACTTCGACCCACATTGAAGATACCTTTTAAATGGCGTCCTTTCCATGAGCTAGCCCGAAGGCCGTCGACGACGACCGGAATCGAGATCCTCGATGTTGAAGAGTAGGGTCGACTGGAAAAGTGTTCGAAACTAAGTATTGTAAGTTGGTGAGGATTGTGTGCCGAAGGAAATTCGGTTCCAACACGGAGCGCTGGAAACACATCCGAGCCCGGTGGCGGAAAAAAACAATCTGCGTATGGAGCCGATGCCCATGCGCCGTATCATCCAAAGGAGGAGTCACCTATCCCGTGACTTCCAAAGACCTTTCTACAACAAAACAAACTGCAAACATCCTGGCCCAACACTAGGTGGCCATCTATGCATAGTGTGTAATCTGCAGCTCATGTGCCTCGAACATGTTATTTTAGTTCTAGAACCCAGCCAAGCCTGGTGTAGGTAAGTGAAATAAATGCCTTGCAAAATCCTATGCAGTTTTTTACAGTTGAATGCAGGTTCAAATGCAGTTGATTGATTTATAGGCAAGTCAAAAGTTCAGAATTACTTTTTAGTTACTTTACAGATTACTATGTACATTACTTTTCAGATTACTTTTGCTAATCAGTGTCATATGCCTAGATATCACACTGAGGCATCTCCTACAAAGTAATTCACAATTTTTGTACAGTTTTTAAATGTCCCATACAAACCAACTCCACACACACAACAATTTTCAAGGAAAAACAGTCAATGTATTCCTATAGAGAAAAACGAAGTTAACAGTTTGCAGGTTAAGTACTTATTTGTGGGAGTTGGTATTCTGGGGTTAGAACAAGGGTTACCCCCAGAGTCGAGGATACACTCTCAGAACACCCTCGGTGAGACTAGGGCGGCCGGGTGCAGAGTGCGGAGGCCCAATGGGTTTAAAAAACAATATATTTTTTTTTATTAAACAGGCTCATGAAATTACAAGTACTGAAAGACAGGTGCATACATTCAAATGTTCAAAATGTAGTAACAAGAATATTTTATCACAGGGTCTGTACACCATTAACATTTTAGTCACAATCTGGTAGGCCGCCGCTCAGGTAGGTCTAAATCATCCAGGCAGTCAGTGTGGCCTCATGTCTTCTTCAGTCGCAGGTCTCACCTACACCCAATGACTCACATACTGTTGATTCCTCTCCCTCGTTTCTGTATTTCTCTCAGGGGGACCATATTTTATCATATTTTTTTCCGCAGCCCCTGCTGTCATATATAACCTTTTCCGCTTGGTGACACCAATTAAGGTCAGTTTCTCAATGTGCCACCGTTGGGGGAATGTGTGACCCCTACCTTCACGCTATGTTGCGCTCTGCCACTCCGGTTGCTAAGGCTAGCCAGGTTCTTGTGTGCCTAGGACAGTCTTTCTCCCTCTAAATCAGAAATAAAAGACCCTTGGCATCTACAGGTATCTCTTCTCCTGTGACCTTTGATATTATCGTCATCACTCTCTGCCAAAAGTGGCTGATTATTGGGCATTCCAATATAATATGGAAAATTGATCCATCCGCCTGACAACTTCTTATGCATTGAGACGGCTGTACTTTCCCCCATTTGTACAGCAGTGTGCGGGGGTAGTAAGAGTGGTGCAGGATCCTAAGTTGTATCAATCTGAATCACGACATAATTGCTATCTCTGTAGGCCCCTGCAATGCATCGGTCTACTTTTCATCTTCTGTAGTGCCTAAATCCGCCATCCAGGCCGCTCGTAGGGAGGTTTGGGGGTCTGGTACGTTATATATAAAAATGTTATACACTGTAGAAGTTCCTTTGTCGGGTATGAGATCTGCTAATAGTATGTCTTCCAGGGGGGGACTAGTCAGGGATGGACTCTCCTCGCTGTATGTGTCTACTCAATGCATTTGCAAAACGCGTGTAGGGGAAGACTTGGGTAGATGATAGTTTAAATTTGTTCTCCAATTCCTCAAAGGGTATCAGTGCTGTTCCTCTCCATACGTCCTCTAGGTGGTCAATACCTATGGCCCCCCATCCCGAAAACCCTGCCAAGGTGGTTACTTCCATCAGTTGGTCTCCCACCCACAGTGGTGTCATTGCTGTCAAGCGGCCATACCATCCCAAATATTTGTTTGCTTCAACCCAGCAGTTCATTACTGTTGCAGTGTGAGCCGGGAGTTACAGAGGGGGTCTTCAAACATATATAATGGCTTTGTGATTCCCGTTGGGCATTGCTTCTCTATACATTTTGTAGGCTGGTTCTTCTCTATCAGTATATATCCATTCATTTATAACCTTAAGTTGTAAGGCACAATAGTACCACAGTCTAGCGTCAATTATCCTAAGCCCGTCCTCGTAGACTCCGCTCTGTAATTTATTCAACGGTATTCTGGGTATTCCCCTTAGCCATATTAAGATACAGAGTTCCTGAGCTGTTTTAAAAAGGTGGCATGGACCAGGCATGGTGTTTTTTGTAACACAGAGGAGGCGCGGCAGTCATCATTTTGTACAATGCTGCTCGCCCCATCAAAGACCGACGGAGCATGCACCAATGTTTCGTATTTGCGCAGAATCTTTCCAATAAGGGGTAGAGATTTTCCCGTAGGAGTAACGCACAAGTTATTACTTGTGCAACGATATATCTGTAAAAGACATTAGTTAGTGATAGATTCCTTACCTTAGAATATCCCCAGGCGTCAGAATGGTTCAGGACATTTTTGCTTAGCAGTACCCTTGCGCGTCAGTAGGTGGCGTCCTGCGGCTCCGCGTCCGTCACTGGCGTTGTCAGAGCCAGTAAGACATCACGGAGAGTACTTAGGTGCCACCAATGCGCGCTAACGTCAGTTGTGTACACGACTTTCCACGCCAGGAACACAGAGCCATGCAAGATACTGACCATTGGTGCATAAAACTAGGGCCCAGAAAGAGATGACCTTAACCCTGGCAATCCGTCCGCAGAACGGGGAGGATGGGTAGGGCGGTAAGGAATCTATCACTAACTAATGTCTCTTACAGCTATATCGTTACACAAGTAGTAACTTGTGAATCTGAAAGAGACACGTTAGTGATAGATTCTATTACAGGACCGGAGGCTTCAGATTATGCTTCTCAAACTTTACTGCATCAACACAGCAGCCAATGAAAATGTATTATTTTCGCAACAAACAATAAATTACTACATTTCCCATGAACACCATGGTTATAGGCACGCCCCCATAGTCCATAAGAACCCTCTGCGTGCGTTACACATCCTCTTTCTTTGCTGCTCAAGTCAGAGTTAAGTGCACCTCCCCTGGGTCCCCTCACTCTGCTTGTGTTTGGGTTGTTCATTTGGGGTTAAATATGTTGATTTGCTATGTGTGTATGATTGAGCCATAGCTCCGAATTGGATTGTTTTATTTCTGTTGAAATTGTTTTGCACTTTCTCTGTCAGTTACGAACCACTTCAGAGCCGTTGATTTTGGACGTCAGTCCTTCGGTCTTCGCGCTTCTGGCGTTCAGGACAACGGTCTTTGGCCGGCAAGGGGGCTGCCGCTCTTACGCATACGAGCCTGTTCCCGTCGGCCGCAAGGCGCGCAGAGGCTTCCCTCGTACGCCCTGACGCTTCTCCGGGTGGCTCTCGGTCGACGCGCCCTACCTCCACGCTACCAATTTGGGCGGCTTTGGTAGCGTTTGGGCGGCGCGCCTCGTTCTGATTCCTTGGCTTTCTGCGAACGCATTGCTCACGCGTTCCACACACCGGCAGGTCCCCCTTGTGTGATCGCCAGCGCTCTTGAGCCTGTTGGTTGTAAAATCTGCGAGGCCCAGGGTGTGCACACGCTCTCGGAATCAAGGGCCCAGGTCTTTGACCTTTGACTACAGCTGTGCTGAGGGGGTTTGGGGAACGTTGCCATCGAATTAATTCAAGTGTGCCCGGGCTGACCCCCCCCGTTAACCCCCCTTTGTTCGGCAGTCGGCCGGTGTTCCCTTGCGATGGAGGGCTGGGTTCGCTACCCAGATGAGGAACATCAGGATGAGGAGGAGATTGTAGACGGACAGCGTGAAGCTGTTCTGGAGGACAATATTGTGGAAACTCTGGATGCCTCGGTCCAGGCTTCGGTTTCGAAAGCTATGGAGACGCAAGTCCCACAGACAGTGCATCAGGCGCTTGCAGAGGCTCTGCGCCCTATTCGGAAACAACTCGAAGGTTTTGCTAAACGCCATGGCTATGGGAAGAAGAAGAAGCAGAAATCTAAACACGCAGCCACTTCTTCCGAGACGGGCTCGGCGGGTCAACAGTGGCCGCATGCTCAGTCTCTGGCTTCCCTGTCAGCAAAAGGGCCATCGGACCAACGCTCCGTGGGCGGAAAGGCCAAGTCTAAACGCCCGCTGCCTGTGGATACGGACACGGCTACCACAAACACGGACACGGGCACCGACACCTCGGAGGAACAACCTCCTCCTTTTAAGAAGCCCAGATCCGAACCGAATCCGGCAGAGGAGAAAATCGGGACATTCAACTTTGACCCGGCGGATATCATCCACCCCCGGTCCTCGGACTGGATCCCCCCCCCCCGGCGGTCGCTGAATATCTTCACGAGATCCTCCGCAAGCCTTTCAGCAGGGAGGTCCGTAATCGTTTACGGTCGGAGTGTCCCCGGCCTGAGATTCAAGATGGCGTCGCTGACACTCCTGAGATAGACGCGAGCATGCTCACGTTCTTGCGTAAATTCTCCAAGGACCTGAAGAGAGGGTTAGATAGGGCCTGGCGAGGCTGCCAGGACAAGATGTTGGTCGTGGTGGGACCGCTGGCGAAAATTCTAGAAATGGCACTGAAGGCCAAGGAGGGTCCGGACGCAGTGGATCCGGACATTCTGGCGGGCTGGGCCCAGCGCGCCATTTGCCTCGTAGGCAACGCGAACTGCGCCATATCTTCCGAGAGACGGAAATCCCTACTCCTAAGGATGGACAGCAACCTCACAGAGCTGGCAGAAGCGGAACCCGGACCCCTGGCGGGGGGTTTCCTCTTTGGCGACAAGTTCGTGAAGGACGTTACTAAATATGTCAGCACCTTCACCGCCCTTCACAAAGCCCAGAGCGGTATCAAGCGAGCCCTGAGCCAGGGGGTTTTCAACAGGGCCGGACGAGGCGGGGGCCGCTCGTCAGGCCGAGGATTCCAGCAAGGCTCCCAACGTGGAGACTTTGGCCGTGGCCGTGGAGAGTGGGACTCCACCCGCGGTGGGACTTTCTATCCTTCCAAGCGCAGATTCTCGAAGGGCCGTTTCCAGTCGGGAAACACCAGGGCCAACTTCAAGTCCAGTCAGAACTCCGGTGAGTGTTTCAGACCTTTCTATTCTTCCATTGGGGGGAAGAACGCAGCATTGCATGGCGCAGTGGCGAGCTTTGACGCAAGATGCATGGGTACTGCAAACGGTTCAGGGGTTCCATCTGGAATTTTATTCCCGCCCAGTGCAGGGCTCTCCTCCCCCGCCTCTCCATTTTTCCCTACAAGATCACAATTTCATAACCGAAGAGGTGGAAGAGTTGCTGAAGAAAGGGTTCAGAGAGGCCCTCGGTCCTTCTTCAGCAACGTCTTCCTTGTCCAAAAGAAAGGAGGCGGAAACAGATTGGTTCTCAACCTCAGGGATTTCAACCAATACCTTACCTACAATCATTTCAAAATGGAGGGGATTCACCTCCTGGCAGATTTGCTGCAGGAAGGGGATTGGTTCGTCCGCCTGGACCTCAAAGACGCTTATCTGTCTCTCCCGATTTCCCCCCCCGCATCGCAGGTATCTGCAATTCATTTGGGGCGACCACTGTTACGAGTACTTGGCTCTTCCCTTCGGTCTCTCCTCGGCTCCATGGTGCTTCACAAAGGTGATGAAACCGGTGGTCGCATTCCTCAGGGAAAGAGGGGTTCGACTGATCATCTATCTAGACGATATTTTAATCATGGTGCAGGATCGACTCTGTCTCCTGCGGCATCTGAACATGACCATGTCTTTACTCAAGAACTTGGGTTTTGTAGTAAACTCAAAGAAATCAGTACTGGTTCCGACACAGTCGGTGGACTTTCTGGGTTTCACGATAGATTCGCTGTCGGCTCAACTATCCCTTCCACATTCCAAATTGCGGGATTTGAAATCAGAGATACGGAAGTTGTTAGACAGTCAGGTGGTGACTCTCAGGACGCTGGCCAGAGTAGTGGGCATTCTGGCATCGTCCATTCAAGCTGTCTTTCCAGGGCCGTTACATTACAGAGCCCTCCAGAGGCTCAAGATACAACATCTTCGGAGGGGCCTCTCATACACAGACTCGGTACCTCTCTCGGAAGAAGTACGGACGGAATTACAGTGGTGGTTAAGTCACGTGGATGCCTGGAATGGCAGGGCGATTTTCGGGTCACAACCAGAAGTTGTGATCGAGTCCGACGCCAGCAGGTGGGGCTGGGGCGCGCGCTGTGGAGAAATTTCTACAGGCGGCAGATGGTCGGCGCAAGAATTGGAAATGCACATAAATTGTCTGGAACTGTTAGCGGGGTCGTTTGCGATC